>NC_138197.1:62780699-63980699 GCF_964194105.1 Spermophilus citellus
TGAAGATAGGATCTTGCTAGATTGCCCAAGCTGGCATCAAACTTTGTATCTTCTGGCCTCAACTTCCCAAGTAGCTGGGATTAAAGGCATGTGCCACTGTACCCTGCTAGGTAGCATTATTTTTAAAAGCTCTTTAGATCTAGTGTGCAGTCAGGGTTGAGAATGACTGCTTTAGATGCTAGAGCTAGACAGCTATCATTGATATTTTTGCTCAAAAGCGAAGTAATATTAGTGTCTTGAGAAGTATGGCAGGAATCATAGTACAACATTACTAACAAAATGTTTTCTGAATAATTAAAAGGTACAAACTCTTGTACATAGGTTCTTAGGTGGTGGTCACATGAACTATTAGTTTGGCTCGTAATAAATACTTTGCTAAGGAGAGGGAACAACACAAATGTGCAATTGTGTGTCTTTGCAGTGGTGTTTAGTTTGGTAGGGTGGAAAGGAAGCAAATTAAATAGAATATGGTGTTATATAGTACTAATGTAGTAGGATGTTTTCAGGGGTACAAAGAAAGGACAGTTCTGTTTTAGGAAAATGCAACAAAAGTGATATTTGAGATGACTCTTGACATGGAAAGATGAAGGCAGATAAGTATTCTAGGCACAGGTAAAGGTGTACTATTGAGAAATAATGGCATCCATGCAGAACAAGCAATTTGCTAGCAGTTTGAATAAGTATAGCTATCTGTCCTTTATTGAACTTATAGAAATAACTGGATTTAGTGATTATTTAGATATGAAAGTTTTGAGTTTTGTATGATTCAGGTTTCTGATTTGGGCCTGGGGGTACTGGTTGGTATCTTTTTTTTTTGGAGACAGGAATCCCCTGTGTTTCATCTGTCCCAAACCCTGTGTTTTTACCCATCAGCAGGAACAGGGTTTTTTAAAGAGGTGATTCTGAGAAAATGAGATTGGGGAGGAAAGATCAAGGAGAACTTCAGGGAAAAGATCGGGGAGGAGGTGGTTAGAAAAAGGAAGATAAGAGAAAAGATCAGGAAGGAAAAGGTTAGGGAAAAGAAGATCATGGAGAAGATCAAGAAAGAGAAGTTTAGGGAAAAGAAGATCAGGGAAAAGAAGGTTGGGAAAAAGAAAAAAATATGTAAGTTTCAAAGCAGAAGGGATGTAGTCAAAGCATCCAGTGAACCCCTGTTACATTTCCACACTGTCAATTTCTAGCTTCCATTTCTATGGAAAGTGGGCAATGACATCTCCAAGCTGCTTCCTGCTAAAATGGGGTGAAGTTGGAGAAAGTAACCCAGAGTCCTTGTTCTCTATCAGATGGGGCTTGGAGAGTTAAGGGCATTCAGCATCAGAGCAGTCCAGAGGTCCACAGTGGCAGATGGCAGGTGACTGGACAAGGCATATGCAAAAGGCAGGGATTATGCTAAGACAACAATAAAGACAGCAAAGCATTACATTTTTGTAAATAATTAGAACAGAAACAATTACTATTTCAGCCAGTCTCTGAAAATGATGAGGACAGGAACTCATAATCATATCAGTTAAAAACAGATGAAGTTCATCAATATAGGAGGTTAGAAAGATTTGTAGGACTATAAAATCAGACTCAAATTAACTGAGGAAAAGTTTGCAATTCTTATGATTGTTATTATCAAGAACCCTTCCTTTACAGCCTTCAGCTTTACTTACTTTTGGTATGGCTGACACAAGTGTAAAAACTTAAGTTACATTAAAAAAAAAAATTGGTTTTCCTTGTAAATGTCCATGTAGGACTGTGTTTAAACTATACTCCCTTGCTAGGTGTTTAAGACCAAGTTGGTCAAAACTAACTTTGTTCCTATCTATTCTTAGAGTCAGCTGAGATTTCTCAGAGATCACTCTTGGGGACATGTGCAAAGAAGCCTCCTGGCTCCTTTAGTGTTCCTTTACCAAATGGTGCCATCTGCCAGGATGGGTATGTGGCATTTCTTGGAAGCATCAGGGACATTTCCATGTCCAATGACTCTTTTCATTGCAGTGTGTGCACTGTCTTCCTGTTCTCTTGATCTCCCTGATCCACAGATAAGTGACTCACCAGAGTTGCAGAGCCCACAAAGGGGTCCCATCGTTCTTTGGGTCCAGCTGAACTTAGAGGGCAAGAGCCAAATTTTCCTTGGCCTTTTTACTTCATTGACTTTGGTCTCCAAGTTTTTGGTTTTAAACAGCCAGCAAGCCAGCTTAATAGGTTATGACTTCAATATCTATAATTTTATAGTTACCCCTTTCATTTAACTGGGGTTAGCATTAGTACTGGAAGTCAGTATTATGTACTATCTGTCCTGTAGGTGATGGCTTATTATTTCAGATTAACCCAGGTTTTATTTTTTTTTTAATTTTTTAAATAAGAAGTATCTCTACAAAACACTGAAAGATAACAATTATAAAGTTTACAAGGAAAGTACAAAATGAAATTAACAGAGCAAAAACATTCAGTTTGTGTCATAGCTATGAACCAAGAAAAATGATTTTTATACTCTTGAACTTTTACTTGGTTATATATTATATTCTCTGAGATCACAGTAATCTTTGCAACAATAATCAGTCTTTTGAACACAACTTTAAATGAGCTGAAGTCTAGCCTATATTGGAGCCATTCTAACATGGAGTAAGGCGGGAGGCAGAGTCTTATTTCAGTTAAGGTGGGGCTCTTTACAAATAATACAACATTATATATGAAATGTGAATCAAAGAAAGGCTAAGAGAGATTTTAACTTTCTTTTTGTGGAAAAAGTGGCAGAATGCTTTCATGTTTTACAGTGTCACTTTTTTTTTTTTTTTTTTAAAGAGAGAGTGAGAGAGGAGAGAGAGAGCGAGAGAGAGAATTTTCAATATTTATTTCTAGTTCTCGGCGGACACAACATCTTTGTTGGTATGTGGTGCTGAGGATCGAACCCGGGCCGCACGCATGCCAGGCGAGCGCGCTACGGCTTGAGCCACATCCCCAGCCCTACAGTGTCACTTTTAAATAGATCAAGCTCTCCTTATTGACTTCCTGGTTGGTATCATTGACCAAAATAGGGAAGACAGGAGATGAAGTAGTTTTCTGAGAAGTGTGAAGTACTGTTTTGGCATATTGAGTGGAAGGTGTGGAGCATTACCTTGAAAGGAGCTGAGATGGAGGTGGAAATATGGAGTTATTTATTTAGAAGAATCATTTTCTTAGCATTAGTAAATGCACTCTGAATTCTGAGTATATATTATGTGCAAAATTTTCTTTTTTGGGAGGATTGAACCCAGGAGCACTTAACCACTGAGCCACACCCCAGCTCTTTTTTGTATTTTATTTACAGACAGAATCTCCTGAGTTGCTTAACGCCTTGCTAAGTTGCTGAGGCTGGCTTTTAACTTGTGATCCATCTGCCTCAGCATCCTGAGCCACTGGGATTACAGCACGTGCCCCTTGTCTGGCCTTTGTGCCAACTTTTCTAGGGGCTTAATCAGTGAACAATAGAGATTCATATAGCTCATGTTTCTAGTAGTACGGAATCAATAATGTGCATTAAATGTAAATTATATAGTAGCCTAGATGATTAGTACTATGAAAAAGCAAGATTGGGGGATCTGGTTGTTAAGTGATATTAAATGGACATTAAGAAGTGTCATTGTAGTAAATTAACTCTGCAGGTATCTGGAGAACATTCTAATCTTGTCAGTGCAAAAAGTACATCTAAAGTATGAGGTTAAATGAAACTTTGCTATTCACTAACTGTAGTTGGCTGTCAAAATAGCTGCTGGGTGAAAATAAAAAATGAAGGGAATGAATTTGGGAAGGAAGGAAAATTGTGCTGAGTATGTTTAATAATGGAAGTTTACTAGATCAAAATGCAGTTATTTTATTTCCTAAATTGCTACTATAGCTGGTTTGAATAACATGAAAAACCAGTATTATCACCTTAACTTTGGATCCAAATGCGTTTTTTTTTTTTTCTTTGAGGTACTGGGAATTGAACCCAGGATCGCTTTACCACTGAGCTATATCCCCACCCCCACCCCATGCCTTTTTAAATTTTGAGACAGTCTTCTTAAGTTGTCTTAAGAAGTTGTTTAAGCTGACCTTGAATTTGCTGAGACTGGCCTTGAACTTGGAATTGTCTTGCCTCAGTCTCCCCAGTTGGTGGGATTATAGGCATGCACCTCTCTGGCTCAAAGTGTGAGTGGCTTGACACAAAGATATTGCCCTGATTTTGTTTTCTGAATTTCCTGGCTGCTTTTACTTGGAATGGCAGTCCTGCCTTCCTCAGCCCTCTGTTGAAGTTAACTCAGTGGACACTTCTAGGAGATGCTTATTTTCTTTCTGGAATTAAAACCCATGATGGTATATTAAACTTACCTTCTTTATTAATTATAGCATGAGAGGGATTTTTTGTTTGTTTGTTTGTTTGTTTGTTTTTTAGAATTTGGAACCAGTTAATGCACACTTCTAAATGAAGTCTTCATTTTCCACATTGGATTCTAATTCTGTTCTCTAATTTTGATGTTGAGAGTCCTTCCATTTTCTGTTGTATTCAGTTTACATAACCTGTTGAACTAGAGAATTTTACTGGAATACTTTTGAGGCTCCATTAATGTGAGGAGACTTAGTGAATTGATGACACAGTAAGTAGCAGAATCACTCACTGGGAGTCCGAATACCTTTATATAAATTTAACTAACAGGTTGTGGGATGGATCTCCTTTGTAAATCTGGATAATATACTGCTAATCAGAAAGTTGTACCAAACTTCCGTTTGAATGTAAGGTAATGTTAGCATATTTTCTCCCCTAATTATTCTAATAATTTTCTCCCCTAATTGCATTATCATCTCCTCCTCTGTTTTGTTTTCTGCTACCTTCATTTAAGATCCACCTTCAGGTCCATCTTACAGCCCAATGTTTTTTCTTTTCTACATAATCAAACTGTCTTTCTAGTTTAAATAACAGTACAGAATTGCTTATGGAATCTTTCTTATTTATATTCCTGCCTTACTCAATTATAGATTTCTTAAGGATGAGAGAAATTCAATGTTTTGTTATGGGGCCTTACCAGAGCTGTTTGATTTTAAAATTTTTTTGTGTTAGTGGATGCGATTTATCTTGCCAAAATCAAGCCCTGTTTAATTTGACAGTTATTATGCATTCTATTTTTATATTCTTTATTTTGGAGATATATATATGTATATATATATACACATATATGAAATTACTATATATATAGTAATTTGATTAAAGATAAAACATTCCAGTACTGCTCATTTGTAAAAGCATAGGTAGTTATGGTAAATAATACGTTTAAAAACTAAATACTTGCAGATTCTCTGAAGATGTTAATTGTTAATTTAGTATTGTAGTGTACTCACTGGAAGATAGAAGTTTTCAAAAATGAAATAATTGATTACAGGAGATTACTTTATAGCCTACCCCTCACCCCAGTGATCGGGATTGGATTGAACTCAGGACCTCATATGTGACAGGCGAGTGCTACCACTGAACTAGTATTTTGTTTAGTTGCACAAGTTGAACTGAATATGGGATTCTCTTCTCTCAGCCTCTGAGTAGCTGAGATTACAGGCATGCACTGGCATTATACTGTGACTTCTATATTTTAGCACTGTATTTATAGAAAGTTTAGCAGTTTAACTATTGTATTGATAAAATAAGCTTCCTTTCATTAAATTATTCACTATATGTATAAAAATTGAAATTTTAAGGAAAAGCTTTTAAAAGTGAACTTATTAAGATGAAGAGAATTTATTTATTAAACGCTTCAACTTGCAACTGATTTTTGTAGCTCTTCATGAGGTGCTTACATACTCTTGGGGTGTCCTTGGGTATGGAGTCAGATAAAGTTGTTACAGGATTAACTGTAGGAGTTGATACTGTAGTAGCACTAGTGTGATGTCTGTTTGATGGATGCTACTTGTTTCTTGTAGAAATTAAGAATACTATACAGGTTGATGCCTAGCAGAATTGATAACTAGATGTAGGAAATGCAGCAAACTTTATTATGTGATTAGGATTTTGATGCCAGATAAATTTGTGTTTTTGGTTTTTTAAAAAAATCTTTATTGTTGTTTAATTTTGTGAGTTCTTTGTGTACTCTGGATATTAGGGCTCTATCTGAAGTGTGAGTAAAAATTTGTTCCCAGGATGTAGGCTCCCTGTTTACCTCTCTTATTGTTTCTCTTGCTGAGAAAAAACTTTTTAGTTTAAGTAAGTCCCATTTGTTGATTCTTGTTATTAACTCTTGTACTGTGGGTGTCCTATTAAGGAATTTGGAGCCCGACCCCACAATCTGTAGATCGGAGCCAACTTTTTCTTCTATCAGACGCAGTGTCTCTGATTTGATATCAAGCTCCTTGATCCATTTTGAGTTAACTTTTGTGCATGGCGAGAGAAGGGGATTCAGTTTCATTTTGTTGCATATGGATTTCCAGTTTTCCCAGCACCATTTGTTGAAGATGCTATCCTTCCTCCATTGCATGCTTTTAGCCCCTTTATCAAATATAAGATAGTTGTAATATTGTGGATTGGTTTCTGTGTCCTCTATTCTGTACCATTGGTCCACCCGCCTGTTTTGGTACCAGTAACATGCTGTTTTTGTTACTATTGCTCAGTAACATAGTTTGAAATCTGGTATCGCTATGCCTCCTGATTCACACTTCCTGCTTAGAGTTGCTTTTGCTATTCTGGGTCTTTTATTTTTCCATATGAATTTCATGATTGCTTTATCTTTTTCTACAAGAAATGCCATTGGGATTTTGATTGGCATTGCATTAAACCTAGAGAACTTTTGGTAATATCATCATTTTGATGATGTTAGTTCTGCCAATCAACAAATGGGCCAAGGACCTGAACAGACACTTCTCAGAGGAGGACATACAATCAATCAACAAGTACATGAAAAAATGCTCACCATCTCTAGCAGTCAGAGAAATGCAAATCAAAACCACCCTAAGATACCATCTCACTCCAGTAAGATTGGTAGCCATTATGAAGTCAAACCACAAGTGCTGGCAAGGATGTGGGGAAATTGGTACACTTGTACATTGCTGGTGGGACTGCAAATTGGTGCGGCCAATTTGGAAAGCAGTATGGAGATTCCTGGGAAAGCTGGGAATGGAACCACCATTTGACCCAGCTATTGCCCTTCTTGGACTATTCCCTGAAGACCTTAAAAGAGTGTACTATAGGGATACTGCTACATCAATGTTCATAGCAGCACAATTCACAATAGCTAGACTGTGGAACCAACCTAGATGCCCTTCAATAGATGAATGGATAAAAAAAAAATGTGGCATCTATACACAATGGAGTACTATGCAGCAATAAAAAATGACAAAATCATGGAATTTGCAGGGAAATGGATGGCACTAGAGCAGATTATGCTTAGTGAAGCTAGCCAATCCCTAAAAAACAAATGCCAAATGTCATCTTTGATATAAGGAGAGCAACTAAGAACAGAATAGGGAGGAAGAGCATGAGAAGAAGATCACCATTAAACAGGGTCGAGAGGGGGGAGGGAAAGAGAGAGAGAAGCGAAATTACATGGTAAAGGAAGGAGACCCTCATTGTTATACAAAATTACATATAAGAGGAAGTGAGGGGAAAGGGGAAAAAAACGAGAGAGAGAAATGAGTTACAGTAGATGGGGTAGAGAGAAAAGATGGGAGGAGAGGGGAGGGAAGGGGAGTGGGGATAGTAGAGGATAGGAAGGGCAGCAGAATACAACAGACACTAGTATGGCAGTATGTAAAAAAGTGGATGTGGAACCGATGTGAATCTGCAATATGTATACGGGGTAAAAATGGGAGTTCATAATCTGCTTGAATCAAATGTATGAAATATGATATGTCAAGAGCTTTGTAATGTTTTGAACAACTAATAATAATAAAAAAAATCTTTATTGTGGTAAAATATATATCAAATTTACTATTTTAACTATTTAAAAAAATTTTTACTTGTCAATGAACTTTTTTTTTTTTTTAAATATTTATTCTTTAGTTCTCGGCAGACACAACATCTTTGTTAGTATGTGGTGCTGAGCATCGAACCCGGGCCGCACGCATGCCAGGCGAGCGCGCTACCGCTTGAGCCACATCCCCAGCCCGTCAATGAACTTTTTAAAGATTTATTTTATATGTGGTGCTGAGAAACAAACCTAGAGCTTTATATATGCTAGGCAAGCACTCTACCACAGAGCTATAATCCCAGCCCTTAACTATTGTTTAAAAATGCAATTCAGTTTCATTCGGACTGATGGAACCATTGCCAGCATCTCCAGAGCTTTTTTATCTTCCCAAACTGAAATCTCATACCCATTAAACAATAACGCCTCTTCTGATGAATTGATGTTCATTTAGATTTTCACTTCAATTTGTTGAGGGATCTGGATTTTAGCTTCTGATGTGTTTCTTCATGTTTAATTCTTCTACAAATGATGACTTATATTCTGAACAGCTCTTTTTTTTTTTTAAGAGAGAGAGAGAGGTAGAGAGAATTTTAATATTTATTTTTTAATTATTGGCAGGCACAATATCTTTGTTTGTATGTGGTGCTGAGGATCGAACCCGGGCCGCACGCATGCCAGGCAAGCGCGATACCGCTTGAGCCACATCCCCAGCCTCTGAACAGTTTTTTTTTTTAACTCCTGCATGATTGTATTTTTTGTTTGTTGCTTTATTCCAATTGTTAGTTTTTTTTTTTTTTTTTTTTTTTTTAAGCCTAGAGCACCAGGCCCAACCCTGTTTAGCTTCTGAGATAGAGGAAATAGGACATGTTCAGGGTAGGATGGCTGTAGACGTACTTTTTTTCTCTACTTTTTCTTTTAGCTTCCATGAATTGTGGATTGATTCTTTAAGTAATTAAAATATTTGAGGTTATGGCAATAATAGTCTGTTATCTTTCAAACTGCCAGGCAGAAAATTATAACTTGATCAGAAGAAATCTATATATATGATCTTCCGCAGTCAGGTAAAGTGAGTCACTTCACAAAATCTCTGCTGCATCTAGGAGCCTAACTGTTGCCCCACTACTGGGGATTGAACCCAGGGGCATTCTACCACTGAGCTATATCCTGGGCCTTTTTTATTTTGAGACAAAGTCTTGCAGAATTGCCCAGGCTCTTCTTGAATCCTCCTTCCTTAGACTACAAAATTACTGGGATGATAGCGTAGAGTGGCAGTGCCCTGGGGGCTAGCAGGGAGCCTAATCTTTGTGATAGAACACCTTCTTTATCCTTTCATGATAGAGCTTTAGGCTTGATTAGATTTATACCGCCTCCCCCCCTTAGCCTTTTTTTTTTTAATGTAGATTTATACCGCCCCCTGCGGCCTTTTTTTTTTTTTTTTTTTTTTTTAGAGTTTGGCCTCAAACTGCTGAGCTCAAGTGAGCCTCCTGAGTAGCTGGGACTGCAGTTGCATGCCACTTTCTCAATTTAGGTTTTTTGTTTTTTAATTTTTGTTTTTAAGGTAAGAATATTTCACAGATTTACAGTTTTCTTGATGGCCCCACATCCTATTTTTTTCTTTTAATTGTAGTTTGCTTACATACCCCTTACAGTTTTGAGGGGAAGTCATTAGAAAGTTCCCCATCAAGCTTTTACATAGTGAATTTATTAGCACATCCTTTGGTGATTTAATGATCATGACCATGACTTTTAGACTACTTTTGAAGCTGAGACCATTTTCTGCCAAATATAAAACTAGGGATTTTCATACAGAGGAAGTCAGTCTCTTCATCATCATTATCTTCTTATTTTCTTTAACTACATGAGATATTTTCTTTAATTTTTAAAAATTTTTTAGTTGGACACAATACCTTATTTTTTTATGTGGTGCTGAGGATCAGACCTAGGGCCTCTCACGTGCTAGGGGAGCACTCTACCACTGCACCATGATCTCAGCCCCTACATGAGATATTTTTCAAGCTAATTTTCTTTGGGTAGTGGGGTGGGATACCGGGGATTGAACTCAGGGGTGTTATGATGAAATCGCAATAAGTCACTGAGTCTGTCTGAAAGCAGGAGATGGAACATTTATTCACCATCTGGTGGTCCAGATTCACCAGCTGGCAGGCCAAGGGACAGGCTGCAAGTCTATACCCTTTGACCCCCTTCAAGGGTTAGAGCACACCTTCATATTTCAAAACCACGTAAATCACAAGTGGCTGTTGCTCTGATTCAAAACCATAAACAAACACTATGAGATCTAAAATCATAAGCAGAAAGGGTAGTGGGTCAAACGATCCTAGTTGAATACAAGTTAAAGAATAGTTACTAATGTCTAGACAATCAATTTCTGTCAGGGTACATTGTCCAAGAAAAATGGGAACCAAAAAGAACAATTTTACATTGTATAAGAATTGCCATTTTGTGGGGCTGGGGTTTTGGCTCAGCGGTAGAGCGCTTGCCTAGCACGGGTGATGCCCTGGGTTCGATTTTATTTAAAAAAATAAAAATAAAAATAAATAAAATAAAGCTACTGTATCCAACTACAACTAAAAAAAAATTAAAAATAAAAGAATTGCCATTTTGTGTTGCCAAATATGCTATGCCAAGCAACTGTTGATGGGTACTGAGGTGGGGTGTTCCCATGGGAGAAACATTTCTTATATAACATGGAGTCTCAGGGTACAATGGAGTCTGGTCATTGCCCCTATAGCCTGGCCCATAACAGGGGCACTCAAGCATGAGCCACATTCCCCAGCCCTATTTTATATTTTATTTAGAGACAGAGTCTCCCTGAGTTTCTTAGCATCTCACTTTTGATGAGGCTGGCTTTGAACTCCTGATCTTCCTGCCCCAGCCTCCTGAGTGGCTGGGATTACAGGTGTGCGCCACAGCTCCCAGCAAAGTCAGTTTTCTTAATATAAAAATGATCTTATATATCTAGTGTAATCTTTTCAGATATAAGGGTAGGGGTAAAAATATTTGTCTGGTCTGTTATAGAAAAGATTTGCTAATCTCTAATCTTCTGTATTGCTGTTTCATATAAGTGACCCGTTTTCCTGTACCCTATTTGTTTACCTAGGCTTTTGCCTTTTTGCAGTTTCTATTTCTTCTGTTCTCTGCATTAAAATAAATTTACAACATTAAAAAAACTCAAGAGGGTCTGTGTCAGAGATTATTGTGGTTTGTGTCAATATTTGTTGAGTGTGTTTTTACAGGATTGTTCATTTAACACTTTTTTCCCAGTTAAAGATTCTTCACTGACCATCTAGGGAGGAGATACAAACCTGTAGAATGTAGAAAAGCAAAAAACTAATATTATAGAAACTACTTGTCAGTAAATAAGGAGTGGCTTTGCTGATCTGCCTTTTCTTTTATTTATTTTTTTAAAAAAACTTTTTTTAAAAAAATTATTTATTTATTTATTTATTTATTTATTTTTAGTTTTTCAGCGGACACAACATCTTTGTTTGTATGTGGTGCTGAGGATCGAACCCGGGCTGCACGCATGCCAGGCGAGCGCGCTACCACTTGAGCCACATCCCCAGCCCTTTTTAAAAAACTTTTTAAAATTTTAGTTGTACATGGACACAGTGCCTTTATTTTATTTTATTTATGAGTGCTGACGATTGAACCCAGTACCCCACGCATGCGAGGTAAGCACTGTACCACTGAGCCACAACCCTAGCTCTGCCTCTTTTTTTAAAAAAATTATTTATTTAACTGAATTTTCCTATTTTTTTTGCTAGCTGAGAATGAAGTATTTGTGGTCTGTGGCTCTTCATATAATTTGTGTCTTTGAAGCTTTAAATAACCTTGAAAATAAAAGGAAAGTGATTTTTTGTCTTTGTTTTTTAGAAAATCTCAAAATTGTTTAGGAGAAACATTGCTTTAATCACTTTTTCCCTTTTTGTAACTTATATATTTTTTCCCTTAGGATGTCTGGAAAATATTTGTGTTGGAATGTAATAATTTACTACTACTTTATTTTCTCTGATACTTCCTAGTAACATAAAAACCATATTTTGTTTTTGTTTTTGTTTTTGGTTAGTGGCTCACAGAAGAGATGAAATGTGGTCTGAGGGACGATATGACTATGAAAGACTTCCAAGAGAACGAGTACCTCCTCGGAGTCACCCCAATGTAAGTTACTCTTACATATAGAATAATTCAGAACCTAGTGTCTTAATCTGATACATCAAAGCTTGACCTGTTAACAGTATCTTCAGGTGCCAGAAATTTACCAGTCTAGATTGAAAAATATCTTCGAAAAGTTTGAAAATAAGTTGAAACATTTTATTTATGTCAAAAAATGTTATATTTGTTTAAATTTCTAAAATAAAGTGTTTATATCAGATTAGTGAAGAATATTTGAGTTGTGAGTGTCAAACCATCTGTTCACCAAGAAATATTTGAGTACCTACTATTGGCTGTCTTTTATTTGTCTCTGTTCTTAAAAATGTTTGTGAATTGAATGTATGAAATTTAGAGTAGGCTTTCATTTTAGAAGAGGTTAGCTTTTATCTTTGAATAGTAACCTGTTAATGCCCCTTTTTTGGAATCCTGCAGTAGTGTCTGCTTGTGGTTGGTCAGGCACCCTAGCCAGTGGGGAAGCGGGTGGGGGGACAGGTAGGTTGCTTCTTGTTTTCTGTCTTGCTTGTCTCAGTTGCTCTAGGCCTTTTCTCAAGGAGCTTGCTATTTTGCTTATTGTTTCCAGCACTATACCTAATAGGAGCTCAATATTTATTAAGTGAATGTACATACTCTTTCGTAAAGTCCTCTGGGGAGGCCTAGGTGGGTTTTGGGAAAGGTCAAGAAATTGTAAATTTGAACTTTTGTATAGCCCCATTCTAAGCACCAGGGAATTGGGCTTGTGGTAATGATATGTGGGCATATTGTAGATTCATTAAACATCATAAAAAGGGTTTGTTTATATGTTAGCTGTTTTCTCTTTATAGTAGATTATTTAATCTGACAACTATTAGGTGGACAGTGTCATCTTCAGGGTTGTTTTGGCCTGGATTACAACTCAGGTTAGGATTGATACAAAGTAATTTAAGATGGAAAGAATAAAGAGGCCTATCATATTTCAGGATGATGGATAGATTTAATTATTACCATATGTCGTTTCTTTCCAGGTTGACATGTAGACCTTGTTTCTAATCTTAAAAAAAAAAAAAAACATGTTTGTTTTTTTTTTTTTTTAAACTTGGTACAGTTATTTTGTAGTTTACCTGGTTGGATAAGGATATGGTATAGGTGATTGTATAAGTAGCACAGGGATGGGAAATGGGATACCTTTTTTTTTTTTTTACTTAATTGCTCTTTAAGCCTCCTCTCCCTGCCAAGCATATATTTCATTATATATTTTAAATGCAGTATTTCAGAGCTTCATAAAATAATTTTCTGTGTGGGTATGCCACCAACTGGGTACCATCTGCAGGACTGTGTTCTTTTATTACCCGAGTAATCCAGATAATAAAAGAAGAGGGAAAGCAGGTTGTTGTATTGATTTAAGATTGCACGATGAATAATGAACCCGTAAGATGATACTGAAGGATCTGGCACAGAATTATTGAGGTAATATATTCTGTAATGTGGGCTAATAATTAGTAAAGGTAGTAAGGCTAAAACAAGAACAGTAGATTTAAAAAGTGAGTGAATGAGGGACAAGAAGGGCTTAGCAAGGTTAAAGGCCACAGAGCAGCAGAAAGATAGTAGTCGGTATTATAGAGCATTGAGTTTCCAAGATGATAAACTTCAGGGTGGGGATCAGTGTGTTGATGGGAATAGAAGGTTGGTATAAGGTATCGGAGTTGAGGTTCAAGAAAGTTTTGAGGATAGAGTTTGGCTTAGTGATTGTATTAGAGGCTCTCAATTTTAGCTGTACATTAAAAATTACCTAGAGAACTCTCCTCTCTCTCTCTCTCTCTCTCTCTCTCTCTCTCTCTCTCTCTCTCTCTCTCTCTCTCTTTTGTACCAGAGCCTAGCAATGCTCTCCCATTGAGCCACATTCTGAGTCCCTTACAGAGCTCTGATACCATGCATAGGCCCCATTGCAGATAATTAAATCATCTCCATAGGTGGAATCTGGACATCATTGTTGTTTAAAAGTTCACCATATGAGCCTTACACCCAGATTTAAGAAATACAGATGTAGGGCTGGAGTTGTGGTTCAGTGGTAGAGTTCTTGCCTAGCATGTGCGAGGCCCTGGGTTCGATCCTCGGTACCACATAAAAATAAATAAAGATATTGTGTCCAACTTAAAAAAAACTATATATATATATATATATATATATATATATATATATATATATATATCTTCTTTATATAAAGGCCACAGAGCAGCAGAAAGATAGTAGTTAGTATTATAGAGTATATATATATTTATATATTTTATTATATATTTTATATATAAAACAAAAAAGAAAAAGAAATACAGATGTAGATCTGGGTGTGGTGGTGCACGCCTGTAATCCCAGTGGCTCAGGAGGCTGGGCCTGGAGAATTGCAAGTTTGAGACTAGCCTCAGCGATTTAGCAAGGCTCTAAGCAACTTAGTAAGACCCTTTTTCAAAACAAAAAAACAAAAAGGGCTGGGGATGTAGCTCAGTGGTAAAGTGCATCTGGGTTCAATCCCTAATACAAAACAAAACAAAACCCCCCAAATAAAGCAACAACAACAAAAAGAAATACAGATGTAGATGAAGATTGAAAACACTGATGATGGCAGGAATTGAGGTAAAGATGATCAAAATCCTCATCCAAACAAAATCAGACATTTTCATTTAATACTATCTCTGTGTGTGTGTAAATATGAAACAGGTTTTTTCCCCCGGCACAATAGTTTCAACAGTAGAGAGCAGGTAGGGAGATGGTGTTTATATACAATTGCCTTTAGGATCAGATCAGGTATATTCAACTGTGTTTTCCTTATCTGGCTGCTTAGTTCTTTCTGGACAAGGAGGAGCCTAGGTTGCTTTTCTCTTTTCCAGATCACAGAACCTGTCCAGACTTTGTATAGGTTCTTCCCTCTCCTTTTTTCCCCTTTTAGTTCCAGTTGATTGGTGTTTGTGTTCTTCCAGTCACCTCCTAGTTTATTAACCTTTCTGTATTCCCATATCCCATCTGCCCAGGATGCAGGTATACTTTTCTTATGATGAACTTGGCCTTATCTTGGTTAGTAATTTAAACCTTCTTCTTCCTATTAATACCTTATGCCTTATGAGGGCTTTTAGGAATTATCTGTTTGTTTTCTCTGTTTACATTTTAGTTCAATAAAGCATCAGTTCTTATTCTCTTTTTGTTTTGTTAGTGGCCTGGTAAAGTTTATAGATCTCTTCTCAGAATAATGTTTTTAAATCTAGAAAATAGAAAGGCATATATTAAAGGAAACTACTTACATTTGAATGTAAGGATTAAACCATGAAAAACCTAATTTTGTGTTACAGTATTAGTTAGTAGGTTTTTTAGCTTCTCATTACTATAACAAACACCTGACATAATCAACTTCGTTTACACTTTGGGAGTTTTTAGTCCAAGATGGATTGGTCCTTTGGTGAGGTAGCATATCATGACAGGCTTTGGGTGTGGCAGAGCAAAACCATTCACTTCAAGGCCAGGGAGGAAAAAAACAAAACAAAACCAGGAAGGGACTAGGGTCCCACTATCCTTTTCTAGAACATGCCTCTAGTGACCTAAAAGACTTCCCAATAAGACTTACCTCCTAAAGGCTCCACCATCTCCCATTTATATCTCTCAGGGGAGCAAACCTTTACCATGTAGACCTTTGGGAGACACTTAAGGCCCAAACTATAGTTGTAGGTCATTAAATATCAAGAGCTACCTTTGGGGGCTTCATTACTATAATTTCGAAATAGAGTATAAATCAGACTTTGAATATCTGTAACAACAAACTATAACATGAAAATATTTTATGTCTTTTGGAGACAAATTCACCAGATAAGCTATAGTTGTTGGGTTGTTTGGTTTATATATTTAGATTGAAATGTAAATGGACTTGCTGAATCCCTGGCTTAAAGTGTTTGACACCAGAAATAAAATATAAATAAAATTATGATTTCTGGCTTTGTTTTCATAATATGTTATTTAAGTTTTCAAATCTTTGCTTACAGGACAGAGACCATCTAATATTATTTAAAAACCCATATTGAGGGCTGGAGACATAGTTCTGTGGTAGAGTGCTTACCTAGCCTGTGCAGAGTATAAAGAACAAATGAAAAAAAAAACCCTCATACTGCTTGGGAGTGGTGGTTTAGGCCTGTAATCCCAGAAATTTGGGAGGCTGAGGCAGGAGGATTACAAATTTGAGGCCAGCCTTGGCAACTTAGTGAGACTTTGTCTAAAAATAAATAGATTAGATAGATAGCTGGGATGTAGCTTGAGAAGTCCATTGCCCCTGGGCTTATACCCCTGGTAACAAACAAACAAATATGAAACAAAACAAAACAACTCCCATATTGACATGTAAGAATATTCATAAGCAGCATTATTCATAACAGCTTCAAACTGTCAACAGTGCAGATGTCCAACAGTAGGTGGATTAAATTATACAGCACTGGGAATAAATGGGCTATTGCTAGAGACCAAAACACAGATGAACCTTTCAGACATAATATTGAACAAAAGAAGCTAGATACAAAAGTATATCCTGTGTGTTTCCTTTTATATGAAATTGTCAAACAGGCAAAAGTAGCTAGAAAAATGGTTATTTGGGGAGGAAGAGGTACCAAGAGAGCACAGGATGGATTTTGCTGTGCTGGGAGTGTTCAGTGTCCTGATCTGGGTGGTAATTATACAGTAATTTTATCTTGGGAAAATTCATGCAACAGTACATCTATTATTTGCATACTTCTTGTAAGAATGTCGTATCTCAATAAGTTTAAAGTTTTGGAAAGGCAGCATATATTTTTCTAAGTATAAAGTTTTAGCTAATTCTTTTTTTTTTTATTGGTTGTTCACAACATTACAAAGCTCTTGACATATCATATTTCATACATTAGATTGAAGTGGGTTATGAACCCCCAATTTTACCCCAAATGCAGACTGCAGAATCACGTCGGTTACACATCCACAATTTTACATAATGCCCTATTAGTAATTGTTGTATTCTGCTACCTTTCCTATTAGCTAATTCTTTAAAAAGTGAGCACCCACTATCATAGTTCTTGGGATGAGGGAATGTGATGCTCTAATTTTATTTTGTATTTGAATTCCTAGCAAAAAGCAACTTTACTGTATTCTTTATCTTTTTCATACTACACCCTTTGCCCTATTTGTTTCTGGTTCTGAAACACTGAAAAATGTATTTGATGTACTATTGGATATGACATAAAGTATGCAACGAAAGGGTGACTGCTGAGAAGGTACCTCCTACCATAGTATGACTTAATTAATAAAAGTAGCTGTTGTGTGAACTTCTGGCTTTGATAAACCAGGAAAGGCAGTTGGATATTCATGAATTGTTGTGCTGATACTGAGTTATATTTAGCATTGGGAATCTTATCCTCAGCATACAATTTGGCAAACGTATGAATTATTATTTTTGTATTGCATTCTTTTAAATTCCTGTATATAAATGTGGATAATATGTTACTTTTGTAAGTTACTTTTATATATATATTTTATATAGTCTTAAGTAGGTGCATAGAAGACTAAAGTCCAAAGATGTACACTACAAAGAATCTGGGATATAAGCATGTCCATTCCACTATAGGAAGGAAATGAATTATCATAGAATATCTACATATAACTTCTAGATACCTATAAGATCTTTATTTTTAAAAGTGTACTTTCTGGTATTGGGGGTGTAGGTCAGTGTGGGTGAGGCCCTGAGTTTGATCCCCCAAAACAAAACAAACAAAAAAACTAAAACCCAGAAACAAAAACAAAACAAAACCTGAACAAAAATACTTTGTGTGGTTTAACATAGAATTTCTGTAAGGTTAGTTATTTAATTTCTTAGCCTTTATCAGGTTTTGTGACAGAACGTCTTTTAGATATCTGCAGACTTCAGTTGTGGGAGTCTGTCTTGTTAGCCTAGTGGGGAACAGATAGGTAATATGGAAATTCTGATGAGGCTGCAACATAAAGTATTGATTTTCTGTTGGATTACTTGAAAATGGAGAGAAATTCCAGTTTCAGAATTTTTGGAGAATATAAAGTTTGAAAATCAGGTTCAGAGCATTAGTAACTTATAGTACTATAACTAGGCTGAAGCAGTCTGATCTTTTTCTACCTGCCTTATTTTTACTTTATTCTTATTTTACATTAGTATAGTAAGTAGATTTTTCTGATTTTTGACAGCAGTGGTGAGAGTAGTAAAACTCAGTAAGGATGTCAAGACCAGCAATATTTTTTTGTCACATTCATATTAGTTTTGAGTTACATAATTAGGTTTTATAATCAAGTAGTTATTCTGTTTATTCTTGGGACCAAAAGTATTTCAGATTACATTTGTTTTTTTCAAATTTTAAAATATTTACATGTAAATAATGTCTTTTTTTTCTTAAAACTGTTTATTGCGTAGTTTTTTATTTGTATATGACAGCGGAATGCATTACAATTCTTATTACACATTAGAGCACAATTTTTCATATTTATGATACTATACCTAGTATATTCACACCAACTCATGTCTTCATTTCTGTACTTTGGATAATAATGATCATCATAATTCTACCATCGTTAGTAACTCCATACCCCCTCCCTTCCCCTCCAACTCCTCTGCCCTATCTAGAGTTCGTCTATTCCTCCCATGCTCCCACTCCCTGTCCCACTATGAATCAGCCTCCTTATATCAAAGAAAACATTCAGCATTTGGTTTTTTTGGGATTAGCTAACTTCACTTAGCATTATCTTCTCTAACTTCATCCATCTACGTGTAAATGCCATGATTTTATTCTCTTTTATTTCTGAGTAATAGTCCATTGTATATATATGCCACTTTTTTTAATCCATTCATCTATTATTGAAGGGTTTCTGGGTTGGTTCCACAGTATTAGCTATTGAGAATTGTGCTGCTATAAGTTATTTTAGAGGTGGGATCCAAGTCTAAACATGAAATTAATTTGTGCTTCATATGTACTTTATACACATACTTGAAATTGATTTTATATGTTTATTTTATTTTGACTGTGATCTGTCCCATGAAGTTAGGTGTGAAATCTAGTTGTAGGGTCATGTTAGGCACCCCCAAATTTTCAGATATTGGAACACATCAGACTTTGGATTTTTGGATTAGGGATAGTTAACCTGTGTAATGATATTTATGAAATTTATTTTTAAAATTAATTAAATATTTCTGCAACTCTTATAATGACAATATTTCTCCTAGAGAGTTTAGCCAACCAAAAATACATTTTTTTTAGTGAATTAAGAACATGATTTTGTTAATATCTGAAGCTTTGTGGAGAATATATATATGTGCATAACAATTTCAAATATTCCTAAATGTAATTGTACTCAAAGTATAATCAAGAAACCTTTCTTTTGTTCAACTTGAAATTAAGTTTACTTAATTTAGTAATTTTAATTATATGCATATTTAAAACATTGTTTACAGTGTGTTAATATTCAAATACTTGTTTCTTATAACAAGTATTATTTTTCTTTTTTCCTGAAACACTTTTATTCTAGACCTTCATGTGCATATTTTAATTACTGTTCTTTTTATACCTTTATTTTTTTTTTTTTAGTTGTTAATGGACTTTTATCTTACTTATTTATATGTGGTGCTGAGATTCGAACCCAGTGCCTCACACATGCTAGGCAAGCGCTCTACCACTGAGCTACAACCTCAGCCCTTTTTTATTTCCTTTTAAAATTGACTTATTTCTATTTATTTTTTGTAGTGCTGGGGGTCAAACCCAGGATCTTGCATATGCTAGATAAGTAAGTTATACCCCCCAGTTCAATGGTTTATTAAATAGTGTTCATATAAATTTACCCATGTTAAGTATAACATTTCCCAGTATTTTCTTTTGAAAGTTTTCAAACATACAGCAAAATTGAAAGAATTTTATAATGAACAGCCATATATTTACCACTTATATCCAACCATTTACATTTACTGAACTTGCTTTATTATATATATATTTATTAAATATATATTATATATTTATTATATATATCTTATTTATTATATATATACCTATTCTTCCTACAAATCTATCTAAGCTTTTGGTGCATTTCAAAGTAAATTGTGGATCACAATATACCCCCTAAAACGTGTTATTAGAGAGCACTATTTTATTAGTTTAAGTTGGAAAATTGCATACATGAAATGCAAAATCTTAAGTGTTCACTTGCTGAGTTTTAATTTAATGATATTCCGTTGTGTAGAGCTACTCTAGGGGCTGTTTTAATTTTGGCTAACAGAATTGCAAGAACTTAACTTTCTTTTTGTTGTCACTATCTTCAGAAGAGAAATTATATATTCTTGGTCACATTCTATAATAATATGTCGTAGCTTTTGGGGGGCAGTAACTATTGATTGATTATAAAACCTAATTATGGGGGCTGGGATTGTGGCTCAGCGATAGAGCGCAGGCCTAGCATGGGCGGGACCCGGGTTCGATTCTCGGCACCACATAAAAATAAAGGCATTGTGCTGTGTCCATCTACACCTAAAAAATAAATATATATATATATTTTTTTTAAAAAGAAAAGGTATTGTGTTGGGTCCATCCTAAAAAAAAAAATTAATAAAACACCTAATTATGTAACTAAAAACTAACATGAATGTGACAGAAAAATATTGCTGGTCTTAACATCCCTACTGGGTTTTACTATTCTCACCAATGCTGTCAAAATCAGAAAAATCTACTTAGTATACTAATATAAAATAAGAATAAAATAAAAATAAGGCAAGAAGAAACAGATTGGACTGCTTCAGACTAGCTATCTTAGTGCCCAAAATGTAAGTTACTAATGCTCTGAACCTAATTTTAAAATTTTATAACCTCCAAAAGAATCAGTGAGTGCTGTGATAAAAATACATGTCATAAAATATGACCTCAAAACCTCAAAGCTTTTGAAAGGAAAAGTCTTCCAGCCTGTGTAATAGTTTTGAGTTACATATGGTTTTGTATGGTATTTTTCTTATAATAAAGCATGTGATAACAAAAGAAAAATAAAATTTAGATAGCAAAATAGAATGTATGTTATGTGTGAACTTATGAACTGCTTACTTTGTGACAACTACTTTTGTAGGTGCTTTATTCAATGAGTAAGACCAGCAAGGTTCTGTAAGCTATGTTCATGTTGTAAGTTGATTATAATAGGAAGTAAAACCACTAATTATTTAGATGTGCCATCATACTTACTTTGCTAGTGCACTAGTATAAGAGTCATTTTTTTTACTTTAAAAAAAATTTTTTATGTAGTTGTAGATGTACATAATGCCTTTATTTATTTTTATGTGGTGCTAAGGATCAACCCAGTGCCTTACACATGATAGACAAGTGCTCTGCCACTGAGCTACAACCTCTGTCCTATTTTTGACTTTTTATAAGGAAAAAAATATATAAAAATTACAATATAATCATCTCCCAAAGGATATATAATCCAAGCAGCAATTATCTACTCCTTGCAAATTGTGTTTTTTCTGTGTCTCTGCCATTTACTTCTTTCCCAGATTTTGAAGTAAATCAATGATTCATTTTTCAAATATAAATAAATATTTCACTATGTGTCTAATGGATAAGGATGTTTAAGGGAGGGGGTTTATATATTAACATATTTTATTTATTTTTGTAGAACTGGGCAAAGAAAAAATAAGGTGTGTGTGTATTAAACTCTGGGTCTTAGGCATGCTAAGCATATGCTCTGCCATTTAGAGAATATATTCATAGTCTCAAGAAATGTTTTGAAAGAACTGAGGTTTTCCACAAAACTTGTACTCAGTTTATAAGATTTAACATGTGGAAAGTTTGGCATTGATTTATACAGTGAATCAAATAAAAATCACCCACTTGCAACCTTTACTTTCTAAAAATGAAAGTGTTTCTCATAACAGGTAGTTATATTAACTGGAATGTATAGTAAATTAAAATACAATTTGTTACTTTTTAACAAAACATGTATACCATTTCAGATTTCTAAATTGGTAAATTAATTTGGTATGTTTTATTCTGACCAAATTTTCATGAGCATAAACTGAAAAATTATTCCATAAACCTTACAGGGCCTTGTGATGATAGTTGTCTCACCCCAAACAGTGACAAATGTGAAAATAGAAATTTCATACAAGTTTAACTGTTCAAAAAAATATTTAAGCTTATGTACTAATGTTTTTCTTTCTGTATTGTGCCAGAGTTGACAAATGATTGAGTAAAATAGACTTTAAAAAAAAAATTAGCAACATATACTTTTTACTTTTGGTCTGCCTGATGGATCACACCTTTCTTACTAACTTGGAGAAATAAATCCATTAAGTTCTATGAATATTTTTGGAAATTCTAGTAATGCCCACTGAAAATTATAATTTTTAAATGAATAGGAATATTTAGTCATTAATACGTAGATATGCATTCATATGATAATATACAAATATTTTCCATAATGAACAGAGCAATAACAGTTGCTTTCATTGAGTAAACTAAGATTTTTATATGCAAACATGATATTTGAAATATCTGCTTATGAAATAGTAGAAATGTTTCAACTCCATTGAGTTTATTTTTTTAAATATTTTTTTAGTTGTAGATGGACTCAATACCTTTATTTATTTTTATTTTTATGTGGTACTGAAGATCAAACCTGGTGCCTCCTGGAATCTCTGAAAATACGACCCTGCTTTGTTACAGACTCCCACAGTTGTCTTCATTTCCTTAATTCTTTTCATATAGAAAGGGAGTTTTCTTTAAGATTAGTTGTCTAAAGAGCAGAAATAGCACAGTGTACTTACTATTTAAACATTTTCTCAAAACATAAAGGAAATGCTCATTTGATATTCATTGGCAGATTGCAAGTTAATAGGATTTTTCTCTTTTGCTGAGTTTATGAAGGCTGGCCTTCATCCTCCTGTTTCAACCTGGAATTACAGGCATGCAGTGCTGATACTGAGGCGAAAAGACAGGTGGTCAGCGTAGATAGTAAATGATCATATGAATGATTTTATTAGGTGGTAAAGCAATTTTTAAAATATATAAATGTGATATGAGTTTTAACTACTTTGAAAGTTTTATCATGTAAAATTTACAATCTAGAAGTAACTTTCTGGTAACTGGGGCAGTTGAACAAAGCAACAGATTGCTTTGTAAAGAAGGAAGCTAACTCTATTCATGAAAGTCTTTTGAAGCATATATAAACATAACAGAATATTGTAGAATTTAATTTTTATGATTCTTTGGAATTGGAAAAATTAGTTATTCTAATTCTGTTTTTTTTTTTTTTTTTGTAGTAGTGGGGACTGAACACAGGGCCTTGTGCATGCTCTACCAATGAGGTACATCCCCAGCCCTATTTTAATTTTATGAATAGCAACTTTTGAATTAGAAATGCTTACTATGTGGCAGAATGCATGTAGCCCTGGGTTCAATTACCAGCAACACCAAAGGGGGGGAAAGGAGAGAGAGGGGGCGAAAAGGGAGAGAAAGATGTTTGTTTTAAATTGTAATTTTGTGGGGCTGGGGATGTGGCTCAAGCGGTAGCGCGCTCGCCTGGCATGCGTGCGGCCCGGGTTCGGTCCTCAGCACCACATACCAACAAAGATGTTGTGTCCTCCGAGAACTAAAAAATAAATATTAAAAATTCTCTCTCTCTCTCTCTCTCTCTCTCTCTCTCTCTCTCTCTCTCTCTCCTCTCTCACTCTCTCTTTAAAAAAAATAAAATAAAAAATAAATTGTAATTTTGTTAATTTTGGCTTAAAGATATTTGTATTTTTGCAGGGCTGGGAATTGGACCCAAGGTTTTACATATGCTAGGCAACTGCGGTATGGTACTACTTAACTACTTCCCTGCACTGTCCCCCACCCTCCCCATCCCCCCGCCCTTTTTATTTTGAGACAGGATCTAAATTGCCCAGGCTGGCCTTCATCCTCCGGTCTCAACCTGGAATTAAAGGCATGAAGTGCTGATACTGAGGCAAAAGACAGGTGGTCAGCATAGATAGTAAATGATCCAGTTAGAAAGTGGAGTACTAATTGGCTTATTATAAAAGAAAAGGAAATGGGTAGTTAACATCTGCTGGGGGTGGGGGGTGGGAATCACTCCTCCCAACACAAGGAGTTGCTAATGAATACCAATTGGCAGGTGGGAAGGGAGTGGGAACCTGGGGTATAAAACTTGCTTTCTATTTTCTGTGCTTGCCTTGGCATCTCCACACGGAACACGGTGAGGGGGGGGGGGGAATAGAGTGGGGGATGGAGAGGAGGGACGAGGACCAGATCCTGATTTCCAAGACTCCTATCACTGCCATGTCCATCGAGCCAAATTATTTTTTTGAATCACCATATTTTCTTAGATGTAATTGCAATATCTGTGAAAGGTAGTTTGTGGAAAAAAGTATGAATATAACTTGTGTATCATATTTTATTTAAAAAAATATATCTTAAAGTTTGTGTGTGTGTGGGGGGGAGAAACAAACACACACACACAGAGCATTAAAAAAACAGAAACAAAAAAAGGGCCTCAACCACTGAGCTACATCCCTAGCCCTTATCTTATACTTAATAATCTAGTGCACTAAAGAAGGAAACCAGTTTATATGTCCATGGAAAAATTATTTTGATTTTTTTGTAGCTTTCAAATAGATATAAACTATTGATTTAATTTTTTCCTTGTAATTGACAAATTTCTTAATCATTTGAATGTTATATAATAATTTAATAACAATTCAATAATTATTTTTTCTAATGCTAAGAAGTAATATAAGGAAGCACTTTAAGGAATTGAGGGTTTTTTTTTTCTTAAATATACATCTGCAAAGGTAGTAATCAGTGTAACAAACATTTTTGAGCAGTTAGTGTGTGTTAGATACTGTGCTGACCACTTTTCATTCAGTTTCTCATTTAGTCTTCACAGCAGCTCCAGGAGGTGGGTATTAGTAGTAATTCCATTTTGTAGATAAGAAACTGAGGTTTAGGATGTGTAAATAACAGATCGTTATGCTTCTTTTTTTTATATTTATTTTTTAGTTTTAGGTGGACACAATGTCTTTATTTTTTAAATTTTATATGGTTTTGAGGATCTGAGGATCGAACCCAGTGCCCAGTTCATGCCAGGCAAGCGCGCTATCGCTTGAGCCACATCCCCAGCCCCAGATCTTTGTATTTTATAAGGCTTTTTTTTTTTTAATCACAAAATCACCAAGCTTTCAAATTTCTTGCCCATGTACCATCCATGTCCTAGATCAGATCACAGATACATGTGTCATAGCTCTCTGCTTCTAATTGTTATTTCACATCAGCTACCAACCTAAGACAATGTTCTCCCTCTGTCAGATTCCCCAAGTCCAACACTCCCCTGCTACTCAGTTGCTAAAATGTTAAAACATCAAGAATAAAACTAGTTCAGATTTTGTGTTAGCTTTTATTTTGCTTCCAAACTTGTGAAGGCAATGGCTTGCCCCTCTTTATTGCTGCTGGAAAAATAACAAAATGCTTCCTTCCTTGTAATCTTTTTAACTCATTATCATCTCCTTGTTTGCTGTTGCTTATGTGTCAAAATCTTGCGTTTTTTTCTAAGTAGACGAGTTCAAGCAAGTAGATAAAATGTGTGTGCTGCCATGTTTTATTTCTAAATTTCTTAGGAAATTAAGGCTAGAGCTAACATTTTTACTGTCTGAAGTTTATTTTTTATTAAAATGATAATTTTTTTCTTATGATTGATTTTTCCCATTGTTGCACGTTATTTTGAAAACTTGGCTTTGTTGAACAGTCTTATTTTCTTTAATTCATGTGAAGACTTTACTATTTATTCATGTTTCATTAATGCATTTTTGTTTATACATTTAGCCTATTTGATAGAGGATAAAAACTCCTGTGCTTTTAAAAAACAGTTCCAACACCAAGTAGAGAAATTAGTGATTTTTATATATTTCTTTTTGTCTGTTTTAGGATGGCTACCATAGAGTAGTTAATATTGTGCCAAAGAAACCACCACTGCTAGACAGACCTGGTGAAGGAAGCTACAGTAGATATTACAGTCATGTTGATTACCGAGAATATGACGAGGGCCGCAGTTTTTCTCATGATCGAAGAAGTGGTCCACCTCACAGAGGAGTATGTAAATTTCCCCCATGTACTAATTGTTATTTCTTATAAGTTAAAATTCATGTAATAAAAGTTTATGTGACAGCCATGAAAGCAGTTGATTAACACTTCCTGCTGATGCTCTGTTGAATTTTGCTGAAGCTGTCAAATGGGAACTAGTAGTCAAGAATCTTGGGGTGTTGGACAGGGTGGGTAAAAATGCTCTGGATAGCTCTAAATGACATTCATTCCAACTAGCCTGCTTTTTAATCCCCTTACTTGGCAGGGATTTGTAGAACCATATAATCTGTTGCCTGGGTGCTTAAGTGATAAACAGGTGGTTACCATGTCTTACTGGATGAACCTACTTGAAATTACTTTTATTATTTTCATCATGATGAAATGCTATGGGTGAAGTGGGTTAAGGTTGTTGGTAATCTCATTTTTGTTATAGTTCTTAAAGGCTATTTGCTAATTCAAATTAGAAAGCACTTAAAACATTGTTTCATATAGTAAACACTTTAAAATGTTAGCTGCTGTTATTACTACCACAATTATAATTTATTTCTCTTGATCTAGAAGTGTGTATTAAGGTTACAATAATTTGTTATTAACTTGATTGAAACTGTTCTTTGATGCAATTCCTCTGTTCCAGCCTGCATACTTAAAGTATTCCTCTTCCAGACTGTTTTCCTACCTTTTATTTTTTCCCCTTCCGTACTGTATATAATATGGTAATTAATTGAAATATTGAAACACTGTTTATAGTAAAATTTGACCTCATATTGGCCATTGGATTATTTTCCATACTTTACACTTGAAGGAATGGAGGTAAGGCAATTTAAGGATAGTTATCTTATGAGAGCACAGTTCTCTATTACATAATACTGATTTTTGGCAATTCTAAAGTGGTAACAACACTATTCAGTATTTTCTTGTTTTCCTAAAGTTTGAGGTGTGTTATAGATTCTTTCTTGTCTTAGAATTGGTTTTTATTTTGTTTAGCTTTTAAATGTCATGCCATTCCTTTAGGAAGGGGGTGGTATGTGTTGAAAAGTAAATACTATGTATTATCTCTCTTTTAGTAATTCTGGAATTTGCCATCAGAGCCATTCTTCAGTTATTCTCATGGAGAAACAGTTTGTCCTGTAGTATAAAAATGTGTTTTCACAAGCTGGGTATGGTATCATATGCTCTCAGTCTCTATTTGTGAGACTGAGGCAGGAGGATCACTGGAGGTCATGAGTTCTGAGACTAGCCTGGGCAACATAGCAAGACCCTGTTTCAAAGAAAGAAAAAAGTTATCCCTTTTATCAAAACTTTGTGTGACCATTAAGTGTAGAGGGAGTTTTGTATTAATTGGACTTGTGTTTTAAACCTCAGGAACATGATTTTGCCCAAAAACTTGTAGCATAATGTTGCTTCAATAGTAGTACTTTTGTTTTATATTCTTATAAATCATGTTTGTGGTCATGCTTTATATTACATTTTTTTAATTTAAATTTTATTCAAACAAACAATAAGTACATTTTGATCCTAGGATTCTCCTGACACTAATTCTTATTTGGAGTTGATTTATATAAATTAAATTGCTTACTTGATCCAATATTTTATGATAGCTGTGAAATTTTGCTTTTATTTAATGTTGAGAAGGAAAATGATAGGTACATTTTACTTATGGAAGAATAAGGAATATAATGTTAAAGAGGAAGATGAAGATATTACATGTTATATTCTATGTGTCACTCTAAAGTAATTGGGTATGAATTACTATTTGGCTTCTTTCTATATACCTATGTAGTTATGTCTTAAAGGACAAATATGGTTCATTTGTTTTAATTTAGTGCCACATATTAGTCTAATGTAGTTTTGACAATTTCTTATTATATTTTTTCTAATTGTAGTTTTTTGATGAGGCATAAGATGAAAAATGAAAATTTGAGCATGAAAAGTTGAAAAAGTAGTAAGCTTAGGCTGGGATATAGTTCAGTTAGAGTACTTGCCTAGCATGCATGTGGCCCTGTGTTTGAGCCACCTGCTCATGCCCCCCCACCAAAAAAAAAGTAGCAAGTTCTTTGCCGCGTCCGGCAAAATGGACCGAGTCCGGCGGGAGACGTCGGGATTAAAAGAGTTCACAGGACACCAAGGTTCTTCATCCAGGGGGAGACTGACTTTATTATCTCAGCTCATACTTATATATTTCTTGCAGACAGAATGGAAAGTTACTGGTAGGCGGGAGCAAGGACGGAGGGGGACAAGTGGTTCTTGTCGACTCATACTAAGCCTTCAACCAGGAACCTTATCAGACCCAAGCAGGTCAGGACGTTCCCACATGACCGTTATAGGCTGAATATGAAAACAGAAACCACAAATCTTTCAAGGCCTTGTGAGCTGGCCTCTTTGGCGTGCACACAAGAAACCAGGGCTGGGCCCAAGCCCCGGGGGCCAGGGGGAATCCGAGCCAGCAGTTCCCCCTCTTTTGTTTGTTGCACGCCAAAGGGAATCAAGTAGCCCCTGTCTTAGGTCGTTCACTGCCCTTACAGTGCTTACCCGTCTCTGGGGAGGCCCCATTCCCCTGTCTTAGGTTGCAGTGTAAGCGTGAAAGTTGCCCGTCTCTGGGTACTACAAGATCAGCTCATTGTTGCCAAGGCATTAAGTGGTAGCGATCCAGCCAGTCATTATTAGGTCTTTAATCAGTTCCGGTTCGACAAGGCATAGAGTCAGAGGAGAGGAATAATAAGGAAGAAAAAGGGGGCAAAATGAGAAAGGCATGAAGCAGGGATCATTGTAGAAAAATCATCTTCGAATTGGTCGGAGACAAACTTCAGCAAGATCATCCTTGGTTTGTAGGCGTTGATAATGGACCTGTATTGGCTTAGAAGTCAGAATGTTAATTTGGTCTTTAATAAATTGTGTCAATCTCTTGACAAGGCAGGGGCCTACAGCAACTATAAGGAGGAGACTGAAAAGCGGTCCCATTACAGTGGATATCAAAGGGGTTAGCCATGGGGTGTTTTTAAACCACTGTTCAAACCATCCTTGTTGTGCTTCAAACTCCTTTTGTCTTTTAGCCAATCTTTCCATGACCTTTTCCATAGTTTCACGGACTACCCCAGTGTAATCTGCATAAAAACAACACTGTTCCTTTAAAGCTATACATAGTCCTCCTTCCCTTAGGAACAATAAATCTAGTCCCCTCCTATTTTGTAACACAACTTCTGAGAGGGAGGTGAGGGACTTTTCCAAGGCGCTAATTGACTTGGCCATGGCTGTTAAATCCTCATTCATAGCCATTTGTAGATTTAATAATTGACCTCCCTGGACATAGGCGGCTGTCCCGGTCTCTATTCCAGTAGCTATTCCGCCTATGCCCAATAGGAGGGCAATTGTCATTGTTATGGGTTCTCTGGGGAGCCGAGTATGTCCCTCAAGGTGTCCCAGGACATAGTCTGATCCATGATAAGATATCCTCGGCCATAATTGTATCAGCACATAGAAATCAGTAATTGTATTTAAGACTGCCATGGAAACACAGGGAGTTAACCCAGTATTGCAAGCAAAATAGGACCCTTTGGGACCCCACAAATAATCAGATTGGGATTGATTTATTGGTCGGGTGATGTTGCAGAAATGTTGGCGTGAAAGCGGCACCTTTCCCAAGCAAACCCCTTGTCCCATGACCTCCGTGATAGTTAACTTATAGCTGGGCAGAGAATAACATTTAGGATCTGCAGTGGTATTAGAGGATAAATTAGACAGTATCGCTACCCCTTCATAATAGGGCGGCCTGGAGGTCAAGCATAGCCAGCAATCTTGGGTCCTATTAGGATTGGTGGCATTGAGAGCGAAAAAAGCTCCTCAGACCAAATTAAGAAGGCGATCTCCAGTTCCAGGGTGTATGGGCTCAGGGGTATAATCAAAGGTTTGATAGCCCATAGTTTTTGTTTGACCGCTGGGGGAAGGTTTTAATGTCGGGGCTATGGGCTGCTTGGGTCCAGATGGGGCCTTTTGGTCTCCGAGCACCTGATTAGGTCCTATTAGACTTCCAGTAGGCTGTTCTATGGTCAATTTGAGCCGAAAAAGCAGGCCAGGATTGTACTGTCCGGGGGTGTAAATACGCAGCCCCCAGAGATATCCTTGAGTCCAATCTGGTTGCTGTTTTCCATTGGAAGTAAACTGAATAGTAATATTTGATCCTCCCTCTATTGTTTGCCAGAAGTGGGCATAGTCATTCCTGGGTGAATTCGTAAGCCAATGCCCATTACTAGAGGTTTCACATCACCACGAGGCACAATAATAGGCCTCAGGTCCTCCACACTTCCAAGTACGTTGTCGTCCCGGGCATAAATACCATGATCGGAACCGACAAGGGGGGTAGGAATCCTCCTTGGTTTTTCCTGTATCTGGCCAAGAATCTTGGACGAGGTGGCATAGGTCAAAAGTAGTATTCAGCCACCATCCTGGTGAGGGATAATGTCCGGTACCTTGGGCCAAAACTGCAATTTTTCCCGTTTCCACATTTTGTATAGTCCATTTTAGATTCCTAAGAATATGGGGACTTGTTTGAAGATTTGTGCCTACTGGGAGTAGTCCACCTGCATTACCTGCATCTCTTGTAAGGCTGTTTCTATTAACCTGAGTGCCTTCAAGGCTTTTGGAGTAGGTTTTCACAGGGAGGTGGGTGAGGGGTCTCCTCTCAAAAGGTCATACAGGGGTTTAAGTTAGTAGTTCAATATACTTAATATTTAATCAACAATGTGAATTTATTTACCAAAATTAATCTTTATCTTAAACAGTAAGAATTATTAGGCAATAAGGATCTTTCTTTAAAGAAGTAAACTTACATTTTTAATAGGTGTTTATCATATCAAAATATGGACAAAATTTTTGCTCACATTAGTATAGTTAAATTAGGAAAATAACCTGAAATACCCTTAAATTAATTATAGTCAGTTTAGTATATATAAATCTCTTTTTTAATTGTTCTAACTTTTTACATCATCTGTTTAGATACCAATATAAAAATCTTTCTCTCCCTTTTTTTTTTTTTTTTTTTTTTTTAGGAAAATGAATATAAAGACCTTGTTTTACCCAAAGATGATTTCTTTCTTCTTTTTGGGATCCATGTGTGCTTTTTCTTTGAAGCATCTTTTTCTTAAAAAAAAAAATATACTTTGGAACAATTTCTGAAAACCTTAGAATCTATAAACAAATTATTATACTTTGATAAGAAATATCAATGAAAATATAGTTAAAACCCTTAGATATTTTGTAGAAATAATTATAATAATTTATCATCTTATAAGTTTAAACAGTAACCTTGAGAATTAGAAACTACTTGATTGTATTTTCACTTAAAAGCAAATTTATAGTAAACACATTTATCTCAAATATCTGTAACTGAAAAGGCAGAGTATCTGATAAATGTAGATATAAAACATAAATTATGGGTTTCCTGTTGAAGAAAAACAATTAGGCAAATATATATTAACTAATCAATTAGGCATGTGCTAATTAATTTATAGATTAACAAATATAGGTTATCTAAATATATAAAAAATATATATATTAAGAATAAGAGCATAACTTATAATTGTATTAACTTTATGTAACCACGTGGCCTTAAAATATTTGGATCCATTTTAATTTATTTTTAACTAGGAGTGCACTCTTTTATGTGACGTCACTTGATGTAACTGAAATAAGATCCTTGAGTATACATTTTTATTTTTATAGTTAGCAATGAAAATAAGGATTTTTTGGTCATCACAGGAACTTTGCCGGCTTGTTCCTGTGGCGAGCAAATGCATCCTCATAACCTCCAAAATTAAAAGTAAAATATAAAGAAGCATATTTGATATCTCTCATCAATAGAACATTATTTAGTAACACAACTATAAAGAAAAACTCAGGTTATTTAACTTAGACCTAGCTTAAATTTAGGACTGTAACATAGAGACCTGTAGAATTAAATTTTGTCTGAAAAAGATATCTTTCGTTAGCATTTACAGGTAGGCATCTTTTAAAAATACAGGCTCTGAGCAGCTCCGGTAGAAATCTGAAACACAGCAGTACAGGTTAGTGGCTGGAAGGCGGGACTAGAAGTCCTGTCTGAGTGACTGTGGAAGAACCAATCAGTAGCCCCCAAAAGTGTGGAAGGTGGGACCAGGAAGCCGCTCTTCCGGCCAGGCAGTCCATGGTTACCATGGTGATGCAAACAACATGGAGTCTGCTGCCCATTTTTGGGGCAAAAGTTCCCCAAGTTTTCCTAACCGATTGTATTTTGTTTGATTTTGTCTGCATTTTTCCCCGCCTGGCCAAGATCTTACTGCGGTAGCAGCTTGTTCTGTCTCTGGACCGCCCCGTACTCTCTGGCTTCCGGGGCCCGGGGTGGGCCCCTGTTCCCGTTTCCCGGCTGCAGTGAGCGTCCCTGAGCATCAAACTTGGAACTACACTCGCTGCTCCAATGATTCCCCTTGCCACATCGGGGACAGGGGCCAGGCGTGCCTTCCCGACCCCGTCTATCCCCCTCGGGACAATTTCATTTAATATGTCCCTCTTTCCCACATCGGAAGCAGCCTTTGGGTTGGGCCCCTTTACCATTAAACCCTGACAATCCCGTTTTGAGGGCAGCGGCCAAAATCTGTCCGGTAATATGAGCTCCATCAATATCCTTACAAGCTCGAATCATGTCATCAACACTCTTTGCTCCGGTAGATTTAATGGCATTTTGGCAATAGGAATTTGCATTTTCAAGAGCCAATTGCTTAATGACCGGCATAACTTGTTCCAAGTTAGGGAATATTTTTCCTGTTATCTGTATCAATCGGGCTATGAAGTCAGAATAAGGCTCAGAGGGTCCTTGAGCAATTTTTGAAATTTTTGTTTCAGAATTTGAAATAGGTAGAGCCTTCCAAGCCTGAACGGCTGCTGCAGCTATCTGAGCATAGACCCCAGGGTCATAATCAATTTGTTGATTTATGATAGCATATTGTCCTGAGCCTGTTAACATTTCAAGGTTACGCCGTGGGAAGCCGGCATCCTGATTGACTCGGGCTAGCTCGCGACACCTCTCTTGATTTTCACTTTCCCACAACAAAAAATCCCCTCCGAACAACACAGCCCTGCAAAGCTGTAGCCAGTCACTAGGTGTCAGCTGATTGGCAGAGAAAGACTTGAAGAGAGTCAATGTAAAGGGGGCATGGGGTCTGTAATTAGTAACTGCCTCCTTTAGTTGTTTAATATCCTTAAAGGCTAAAGAAACATACACTCTGGCCGGCTGTCCATAGGCATCCAGGTTTTCAATTACTGGAAAAGTTTGGGCTATCTTAGGCTGCCACTGAACACCCCCCCCTGCCTTCTGGGGTTGTCCTCGTCCCAATCGGGGTTATAAGGAGGGAGCACAACAGTGATCGGGGCCGTAGGTGCTTTAAATCTTGACTTCTTCATTCGACCCTCCAGTTCCTCCTCCTGCCAGCTGTTACCATGGAGCCCAGTTAGTAACTCCCTTATCTTAGAAATGTACTTAGCACTGTGAAGCCCAGCTCAAGGCCAGAGGCCTTGTTTACATATTTTTGTGAAAAACTAGTAAGGGAGTGTCTAGCGCCTGGAGTGCTGATCTTTTCAGACAGTAGCCAAATAAAACAGGGCAACATGAAAATAGGAAATTTATCTACATTGAACCTTTTTGTAGAGATTCTTTTGCTGAAAATCCTAAAATAAGCCATGGTGAATATTTTGGAGAAGGTCAGTTAAGACTTTTCTGTGGGCCTATTAGGGAGGGGGAAGATGAGAAGGCAGGGTTGAGAGCAGCTAGGGTGGATCTAAGAATGAAGAAGGAGATATGAAAGAATAATGGGAAAGGGGTAAGGACTCTGCCATTTGCTCTTCCTGGACCTGGTTAAGGACTTGTTCACATTCTGCAAGCTGTTCCTTAATCTTTATTTTATTTATTAACAAAGCATCTTTAACCAGTCTCCATAAAGAGAAAGTGGCGATTGGGATACTTTCCGGACCTTGATCCCTCAACAATCTTTGTAAATCACATCTGACCTGATCCCAATCATTGTTATTAAGAAATCCCCCTGTCAGAAACCAAGGACATGCCTGGGCAATAACTTCAACGAATTCTGTTGCAGTTTTTGTTTTTATTCCTGTTCCTTGTGTGTTCAACAGCTCTCTGAGTTCGTTGGCCAGACGAACTTTAGCTGCTGAGTTACCCATGGTGCGCACCCCTTTTCCCCTTCTCTTATGGAAGGTCTCTTTTCCCCTTCTCTTATGGAAGGTCTCCAATTCTCCCCCTTCTCTTATGGAAGGTGAGTCCCGTCCGCTTACCTCCGCTTTCCGGTCTCGATGGAACCTCCACCTGCCGCGTCCGGCAAAATGGACCGAGTCCGGCAGGAGACGTCGGGATTAAAAGAGTTCACAGGACACCAAGGTTCTTCATCCAGGGGGAGACTGACTTTATTATCTCAGCTCATACTTATATATTTCTTGCAGACAGAATGGAAAGTTACTGGTAGGCGGGAGCAAGGACGGAGGGGGACAAGTGGTTCTTGTCGACTCATACTAAGCCTTCAACCAGGAACCTTATCAGACCCAAGCAGGTCAGGACGTTCCCACATGACCGTTATAGGCTGAATATGAAAACAGAAACCACAAATCTTTCAAGGCCTTGTGAGCTGGCCTCTTTGGCGTGCACACAAGAAACCAGGGCTGGGCCCGAGCCCCGGGGGCCAGGGGGAATCCGAGCCAGCATTCTTCATTGAGCTTGAATCTGAACATTGATGAGAAAACTTAGAAAATGAGAAGTGTATGCATCAAAATTTATACCTGGTCCTCAGAAGCCATTGACTATTATCATATGGTATGTGTGTTTTTGACAATAAGCCTATGTGGATCTGTCAAGGAAATAGTGTAATTTTTTTAAAAAGATAAATGGAACCACAGGTTCTTGGTCAGTTTATTTTTAGTTGTTGAAATGGATAACGTGCTGTGTCTTTTTTATTTTTAATTTTCTTTTCTTTTTTATGCCTTTAAAGCTTTAGGAAGATTTAGAAAAGTGTTTTTTGTCTTCATAGTGTTTTGGCCTTAGAGGTTAATTTCCATAATACTGTTAGACATATTGAACATGATCAAAATAATATAACAAGTGTCCAAGTAACTTTTTTTATGTTACAGGATGAATCTGGCTATAGATGGACAAGAGATGATCATTCTGCAAACCGACAGCCTGACTACAGGTAAAAAGATAGAAATAATAACATAAGTACTTTGACTTTTAGATTTATGCTGTAGAAATCTAATTTTAAGGCACATAGATGAAGTATTTCATTAGGATTTAAAATTTTGAAAGCAGGGCTGGGGATGTGGCTCAAGCGGTAGCGCGCTCGCCTGGCATGCGTGCGGCCGGCCCGGGTTCGATCCTCAGCACCACATACCAACAAAGATGTTGTGTCCGCCGAGAACTAAAAAATAAATATTAAAAATTCTCACTCTCTCTCCTCTCTCACTCTCTCTTAAAAAAAAAAAAAAAAAACTTAAAAAAAAAATTTGAAAGCAACAAGCATTATATTCTTTTTGTGACTAATGTGACCCATAACTGATGTTCTATATCTATTGGCATTTTGTAATTGATAATAAAGATGTGATTAGAATATATGAATTATTAATGTATTCTTGCAAGTTGTTAAATTATTCTTAGAGTGTGGTATGGATTATGAGGTTTCAGTTTGCTTAATTAAAAATTAAGCATTTTTTTCAGAAGTATCCTGAAAATACTTGAATCCATGCAAAGTGTCTTCTATTTTTTATAATTTTTTATGGGTACCTATTAATTATACAGAATAGTGAGTTTCTTTATGGCATATTCATATTGCATAAAACACAATTTGATCAATATTATTCCTTAATACCTCCTGTTACTCTTTCCTCCTCCCGCCCCGGCCCTCTTTCTCTGTCTTAATGGTTTCCCTTCTACAAAGTATCACCTATTATAAAGTGTTCTCTCTATTGTTTTATTTTATTTAAAAAAATTTTTTTAGGTTGTATTTGGACACAATACCTTTATTTTATTTATTTATTTTTATGTGGTGCTGAGGATAGAACCCAGGGCCTTGCACATGCTAGGTGAACACTTTATTGCTGAGCCACAATCCCAGCTCTTCAGTTGCTTTATTTTGATCAATAAAATTCTGATGGGAAAACACATTTTGCTCAGTCATTTTTAGTTTGGGTTACTTATAGAGGGCATCTAATAGAACAGTTGGTGTAATAAAAGTGATGGACAGTTTAGCCAGGTTATAATTTGTTTTCTAAATATTTTACAGTAGTTGTAATGAAAGTTGTAAATGGAGTCTTTTATGAACTCTTGGGGAAAAGAACCCCAGTCTCATAGAATATGGCAAGGAACCAAATGCCACAACTCTACATATGCCAGAAGTAGACAATAAGATTAAGTGGATGAGATTGTTCACAGGACAGCAGCTGGCAGGAGCAATAGCATGGTAGCACTAATTCCTTGATCTCAAATTCCACCTAGCAATGTAATAGGCAGAGAGAGATTCGGTGACCCAAAGAACCCAGGGTCAAGAGCTCAGTACCTTTAGTAGTAAGTAGAAAGGAAGCCAATCCTCCTTTCTCTAGGAATGAGCAGCCATTTGTTAATCTTCCTGTGGCTACCTTGATCTATTTAACCATTTCTGTAACCATCTACGGAAATTGCTTACTATCAGTGAGTAGTTAGGTCTTGCAATAGTATACAGGCAAATTTGTGCAGGGACATTCAGATCTCATGGCAGATTCTCTCCCAAGAGAACCATAAACCATATACCCCAAATTGTAAAACTGTAGAAATGTGCACAGTTACAGTCAAATAGAACAGCAAAACACTTCAGAAACAAACCTAGGTATATTTAGGAGTTTGGGATTTGGCAACAGTGGCATTCCAAGCAAATGTGAAAGAATGAACTTTTCAATAAATAGTCTTCAGACCAATATTTGAGAAAATGTGATATTGAAAGTCTGGTTTGTCAAAATAATATCTAATGTAATTAAGACCTTTATGTGAAAAGTAGATGATAAAAACAAAACTTTTAAAAATTATCTAATGTAATTAAGACCTTTATGTGAAAAGTAGATGATAAAAAGAAAACTTTTAAAAATTTGGATTAGTTTATAGTTTATTTTTCTTCCCCAAAGAAATGATTCTTAAATTTATTTTAGTTGTATTTTTATTTATTTATTTATTTATTTTTTATTGGTTGTTCACAATATTACAAAGCTCTTGACATATCATATTTCATACATTAGATTGAAGTGGGTTATGAACCCCCAATTTTACCCCAAATGCAGACTGCAGAATCACGTCGGTTACACATCCACAATTTTACATAATGCCCTATTAGTAATTGTTGTATTCTGCTACCTTTCCTATCCCCTACTATCCCCCCTCCCCTCCCCTCCCATCTTCTCTCTCTACCACATCTACTGTAATTCATTTCTCTCCTTGTTTATTTTCCCATTCCCCTCACAACCTCTTATATGTAATTTTATATAGCAATGAGGGTCTCCCTTCATTTCCATGCAATTTCCCTTTTCTCTCCCTTTCCCTCCCATCTCATGTCTCTGTTTAATGTTAATCTTTTCTTCCTGCTCTTCCTCCCTGCTCTGTTCATAGTTGCTCTCATTATATCAAAGAAGACATTTGGTATTTGTTTTTTAGGGATTGGCTAGCTTCACTAAGCATAATCTGCTCTAGTGCCATCCATTTCCCTGCAAATTCTATGATTTTGTCATTTTTTAGCTTTCTAAATAGTTTCTCTGTTAATCGTATTATTTTTTTAAATATGTATTTTTTAATTGTAGGTGGACATAATAGCTTTATTTTTATGAGGATTAAATCTAGTGCCTTGCATGAGCCAGATGAGTGCTCTGCCACTGAGCTACAACCCGAGCCCTGTAATCTAATTTTTTCCCATTTTTTAAGTGTTCCTTTGTCTATAGAATTTTTTTTATTAATGAAATAAAATCATATATGGATCCTTAGTTGCTATAGCCATCTTAACATCTCAGTATATATTTTTCTGTATTTTCTCTATATTCATAAGTACTTAGAGTTTCTGGTTATTAATAAATTTGTGTTAGCTGGGCACAGTAGTACATGTTGTAAGCCCAGCTACTCAGGATGCTGAGGCAGGTGCATTGCAAATCAAGGCCAACCTGGAAGACTTGGGCCCGACCTTTTCTCAAATAAAATTGAAATACGTAAGATGAGTTGTGTGGCTCAGTGGCAGGGTGCTTGTGGGTTCAATCCCCAGTACCAACAACAAAAAAGATCATGTTAGGGATCATGTTATACATACTTTTCTCTACATTACTTTTGCATTTAGTACTTGTAGAAATCCCTTTAAGGTATTTGATTTAACTTTAATTCTTTTTAGTGGTTAAGTAATAGTCCGTAGTGAGACTATGCTAAATAATTTGGCTAGTCACTCTATTTACAGTACAAAATGTTGCTGCAACAAATCCTAGTACATGATATCTTTATGAAACAATAGTTTAGTTTTTATGAGATTGATAGCCAAAGCAGAATTTCTAAAGATGTCAGAAGACATCTTTATTATAAATTTTGATAGATGTTATGAGTTTGGCTTCTAAAAAGACTGTACCTTCCTCCTACCCCTTTTTTGAAATCTAACATTTAACTTGAGTAATTATTTTTCTTTCTTATTTATTAATATAAGTAGGGCTTTGAAAATTTCCTTTAAGCCAGCTGCTAAGACTGTATCCTATGATTCTGACACATAGTAATTTATTTTGGTTCTGACATGTATATTCTCCCCACCCCCCTTGAGGTTGATTGAATACCAGGGCTTCACACAAGTACTTAGAGTTTCTGGTTATTAATAAACACATGCTAGGCAAGTATTTAACTAGTGACCTATATCCCAGCCCTTTTTATTTTATCTTATTATTTTTAATTTTGAAACAGGGTCTCAGTAAGTTGTTGAGGCTGGCCTTGAACTTGCAGTCCTCTTGCATTAGCTTCCTGAATTGCTGGGATTACGGATGCACACCAACACACTCAATTTGTTATTTTACTTTTAAAATCCATTGATTATTAATAGTTCATTAGTGATCAGTTTTCTTAACTATACCAGGGGCATTAAAACCAGGTACAGCCTCTGTCTTCAGGGTATAGCATTCATACTATATGATATGTTTAGTCATTTGTTAAATATTTCTTTGAATATTATATGTCAAATGCTCTTCTATCCCCTGGGAATAAGAAGGTTGTACCTTCACGTTGACTACATCTTAGTAAATTATGGATAGTAAGCAAATAATTAAATAGTTGTTATGAAGAAAAGTAAAGCAAGGGATGCATAGAGAGTGCTTGACTACCCACACCTTCCTATACTTCCACTGTGTCCAGTTGTCTTCAGTAATGTCTTGGGTTTTGTTTTGTCACAGAAGCTACAGCTATTACTGTCTGACATATATCTGGCTGTTTGTAAGCTATTCTCTCTTAGGTGGACTCATGAAAAGTTTCCTACCTAAAAGACATTGCGAATAGGAAGCAGATGTTGTTTTAGGGGAAAAAAAATTGCATTATAAACCCTGAAAAGACAACAGTTGGGTATATTGGTAGTGTTCTCAGCATTTAGGAAAGCCATAATAATCAGTAGTTTGGTTTTGTGTCAGTGGAGTGTACACAGCAGTTCTTTTTATTGTGGGGAGAAAAGATGAGAACAATTTTAAAGTTTACAGAAAAGTTGCAGGAACAATTCAAAGGGCTTCTGTAATTAGTGACTACATGAATGTTTTTAGCAATGCTCCCCATAATCTGTCCTATGGAAAAAAGATCTAATCTGGGTTTGTAGATCACATTTTGTAGACTTCTTCAGTCTGGAACACTCTTTCCTTGACTTTGATGACTTCTTGGTTTTGGGAAGATAAATACTGGGTAGATTTTTAGAAAAATTATTTTTATAGAGTGTTCCTCAGTTAAGTTAGTCTGATGTTTGTTTATGATTAGATCCATGTATGTTTTCATTGGAACAGTCTCTTAAGTGATACTGTGTTCTTTAATTGCTTATTGTTAGGCTATTCATGTTGTTGATTTGTCCTCTTTTTGCTGCTGTTGACTTTTACCACTTTTCTTTAAAGTTTTTTCACTATGAAGTAACTCTCCCCTCTGAAATTAGTGGAGATACTTTGAAACTGTGTGATTATACCATTCCTCATTCTATTTCCACCTACTAGTTTTAGCAGCCAGCAGTGGTTTTTTTGCCTGAATTAATTATTAACATTGTTATGGATATGTTTGTGTTCCCCGAAGTTCATATGTTGAAATTCTAACCTCTGTTGTGATGTTATTAGGAGGCCAGGACTTTTAGGAGGTGTTTCAATGGAAGAACCCTCATCGATAGGATTAGGGCCTTTAATAGGAGACACAAAAACTTGCTCACATTCTCTCTATTCTCCATGATATTGAGGACTCACAAGAGGAGATGGTCACCTTCAAACCAGGAAGAAAGCCCTCACCAGACACCAGATCTACTGGTGTCTTGATCTTAGATTTTCCAGCCTCCAAAACTGTGAGAAATAGTTTGTTATTAATCCACCTAATGGCTAATTTATATTAGTACCCCAAACCCACTAAGACAAACATGATGTTTTTTGAACTCTCCCCCACTCCCTGCCCCGACCTTGTGGAGGTGGGTTTTGAACCCAGAGTCTCTCGTATGCTAGGCCAGTACTGTTTCACTGAGCTACAGCCCCAGTTTTTAATGTGATTGTTTTGAATGGGTGATTGTGAAATAACTCTGTTCTTTATTAGATTGATATTCTGCTATAAGGAGAATGCCATCTCTGTATCCCACTCCCTTAAACAAACAAAACTTTTTTTTATATCAGCATGAACTCTTAGATTCCTATTTTATTCAGTGCTTTATAATTTTCTACTGTTGTTATTTTTATGCTCAGATTTCACCTGGGAAAGTTTTTCAGGTTAGCTTCTGTGTTTTTTTTTAAAATACATAAAATATGCCTTTTTAAACATTAAGTCTATAGTTCATGGGCATTAATTATATTAACAATGTTGTGCAACCATCACTACTATTTCCAAAACATTTTAGTCACCACAAATAGAAACTCTTTGCTCATTAAGCAGTAATTCTTCATTTATTCCTATCCCTAGTTTCTGGCAACCACCATTTGACTTTTCTGCCTCTCTGAATTTGCCTTTTCTAGATATTTCATGTAAGTAGGATCATACAAAATCTGTTCTCAGATGCTACTTGGCATTTTTAGAATAATGCCTTCAAGGTTCTTCTATATTGTATCTGTCACAACTTTTTAATAATATGGGTGTTTACAGCATTTTGTTTATCCATTCATCTTCTGATGGACATTTGAATTGTTTCAACTTTTGGTTATCGTGAATAATGCTGCAGTGAAAGCTGGTTTAGACATACCAGTTTTGAGTCAATTCTTCAGTTCTCCTATATGTATAGGAATAGACCTAACCGATCCTGTGGTAATTCTGTATTTAGCTTTTTGATGGACTGTCAAGCCATTTTTCTCTGTGGCTATAGCTTTTTTTAATTCCCATGAGCAGTTATGGAGGTCCCCATTTTTCTTTGTTCTTGTCAACACTTGTTATGTTCCATCCCCCTCTGTTTTTTTCCCTCTAAATAGCTAACTGATAAATAGTGAAGTGTTATCTTATTATGGTTTTGATTTGTGTTTTCCTAATGACTAGTGATGCTTATTGTTTATGTATGTCTTTGGAGAAATGTTTATTCAAGTTCTTTGCCCATTTTTTAATTGAGTTGTCTTTTTGTTTAGGAGTTTTTATTTTGCTTTGTTTTAAATTCCGGATACAAAAGCCTTATAAAATAATATACTTGCAAATATTTCTTCCATTCTCTAAATTGTCTTTTCCCTTTATTAATGTTCTTTGATGCACAAAATTTTAAAATTTAAAGCCTGATTTATCAATTTTTCTTTTGTTTCTTATGCTTTTGGTGTCATGTCTATGAATGCATTGCCAAACTAAGGCCATCTGCATTGTTTTGACATGCCTACATCATTCTTTGTTTACTTCCTTACTTCTGACATAAATTGTCTCAGGTTCTTAGACTTTCTCTGTTTTGGCCCTGAAATCAGCTATTCCTCCAAAGAGCACAGGTTCTCTATAGTAGAGAGTGGTGTTTTGAAGCCAAGATTGGGCATTAGATGTGCAGAAACACACACCCACACACCCCCCTCCCCACTCACACACACACAGATACACACAGAGAGAGTGAGCATGCCAGAAATTTGTACATCTGTGTTTGTTTGTTTTTGGTTCTGAAGATTTAACTCAGGGGCTTTACTGCTGAGCTACAACCTTAGCCTCCTACCTCTTTTTTTTTTTTTTTTTTTTCCTTTTTTGGAGACAGGGTCTCACTAAGTTGCTTAAGGCCCCACTAAGTTGCTGAGGCTGGCCCTTGAACTTGCCATCCTCTTGTCTCAGCTTCCTGAACTGCTGGGATTACAGACTTGTTCCCCTGTGCCCAGCTTGAATTTATTTTTAGTTTTTAACCTGTATTGAAGACCATGAGTTTGTGGCAATCCCCCCACCCCTCCCCATATTTTCATGTCTTTTTTTCTGTCAGTGTGAAACCTGGCTCCAGGTTGTTAGTAGAGACAGTCCTCCGTGGGTCTCTTTCACTCTTACATATCTTGCCAAGATATGCAAGAGTCTGACTACTCACTTTTCAGGCTAGTTCACAGAGTTGGGTTTGCAGTAAGCAATCTTGAAGGGTAAAGTAAGATCTCCTGCTTTGTTAAAGAGAAGTCCTACTTGTTGATGGTGTGAAAATGGTAGATTCTCCAAGTTCAGTGTTCCTCACTTGAGACCCACACTCATTGCATGTACAGAATCCATTTAGGATAATGCCACATTATCTCTGGGACTTGAGAACAGGGGAACTGTTAATACTTATGTTGTTTGCTGTGCTATGAGTGATAAAGTCCTTTGTTTCTTATGCAGAAATCTTGTGCGTCCTGCTAACATCCATGAAATGGTAACAATCTAATTTATAAGTGTGTAAGTAAGATAAAATCAGATCCAATACCTGACACCTATATGAGCTCTGTATTTGTTCACACCCATATATGTAGTTTGTCTTCCGATCCCATGGCTCTTCTGGCTATACAGGGCCACCTTGCTTTAATATCATCTTCCACAGTCCTGTTATTGGCAGTGGAACTTTATAACTTAGCTAATTTCCTCCCTTTTTAAAGGTTTTATAAACATTATGTACTTTATAAGTCTAGGATACATGTATTAATTATTCCTATTCAAATATGTTACAATGTTGGGAGTTTGGAATTCTTAGAAGCAACTGCATTAAATAACAGCTAACAGAAGTAAGGATAGTATATCAAGATTTCTGTTACCACCCTCTTCCCTGCCTCTGAAAGCTGTCACTCCCTCTAGTTCTGGGGTTTGAACCCGGGGCTCTGCACATCCTCGGCAAGGTATCTACCACTAAGGTATACCCAACCCTTCTAAACATTTTATTTTGAGACAGAATAAAATTGTAAGTTATCCATACTGGCATTGAACTTGATGCTCTTGCTTTGGACTCCTGAGTACTTGGTATAACAGGTATATACAACCACACTGGGCTAAGAATTAGCACTTTCATACTGATCATTTATGTACACACCAAGTGTGTCATAACTTGCTCATCTTGGTTCTGTGTTTATATAGTGATATATCCATTTGTTCAAAACACTATGTGAAATCCAGAATATGTTAGGATTTAGTTCATTTTTTATTAGAGGACATGGACAAAATGTGGAGGAGGAAAACTTTATTTGTATGGTTTCAGAGATCCCAGTTCATAGATGGCTGATCCCATTGCTCTGGGCCCAAAGTGAGCCAGCACATTATAGGGGAAGCGCCCAGCAGAGGAAAGCTGCTTAGTTCATGATATGGTTGGGAAGCAGAGAGTGAAAAAGAGAGATGAAGGGACTGCAGAAAACAAACAACCCTTCAGGGCATGCCCCTAGAAACCCATCCACCTCTGGCCATGTTCCACCTGCCTACAGTTACCACACAGTCAGTCAATGCAAACTAGGATGAACTGATTAGTTATAGCTCTTACAGTTCAGTCATTTCATCTCCAAACATTTTTGCATTGAGACAGGAGCTTTTGGGGTACACCTCAAATCCAGACCATAAGGACAACCCAAATAGATTGTACTTTATTTTGTTTTCAGTGTGTAGGATGACTTTAAAGATGGCACTTGAGATAAAACAAGAAATTATGAATATCTGAACTGAACATAGGGAATGGGATGAAGAAAAATGGTTAAGTTTAATCAATAGTAAAAAGTTAGCAAGATGTGCGAATGAGGAAGAAAGATATATGTTTTTTTTAAATTTTGTTTACTGTATATATAATAATTCCTTTATCTGAGATTGACAACGTAGAAGAAATGATTTCAAAATTGAGGTTGTCTAAAGAGAAGATGGAGTTATATAAAAGCAATAGATTAATAGACAAAGCAATATCAATGAAGAAGCCTGGAAATGGTAGAAAATCAAATTTTTAAAATAGTCTTGGGATAACCAATGTCTAATGAAACTGAGTGTGCAACTATAATGAGTAGAATATCATTTGAGTTTGGTGGTGTAAGGATGGACGAGATAGGGGTAGATTCAATATAGATGGATAACTTGTTAAAAAATGCTTGAGAGAGCCAGGTATAGTGGTGCACACCTGTAGTCCCAGCTACTCAGGAGACTGAAGCAAGAGGATTGCAAATTCAAGGCCAGCATGGGCAACTTAGTTAGGTCTAATCTCAATAAGTTAAAAAAGGGCTGGGAACATAACTCAGTGAGTGCAGAAGGCCCTAGGTTCATTCCCCAGCACTTCAAAAACAAAACAACAACAACAACAATAACAAAAAGCAAAAGAAAAAACTTGAAAAGGAAAGTGGAGAATGTTACTAGCTGGAGAAGAACACTGGCTAAAGAGAAATGTGTTTGCCACCTTTTTAAAAGGTGATCAATGACTTGACCATAGTCATAGTTGGAAGAGAGAAAGAGAATGAGATATAAGGCAGAAATCAGATAACTGATGAGGCAATATCAATGAAGAATCAGGATGAAGACCATAAATTAGTTAACTTTTGACAGGGATAGAAAGGAAAGATAGCATGAGGAATGAATGGATCTGAAGGTAAATTGACTAAGACCAGAGGGAATCTGGCGAGCAGTTGAGGCAGTTTAGGCCTGGGTCACTCATTGACAGGGTTTTGGGGAAATAAGATGTGGAATAGTTGCTCATGTGAATGAGAGATTGAACTCACCAGTGATGCATATATATGTAGATACACATATATGTACATATTATTGAGTTACTGAGTAGAATTAATGGCACAGTGAAAGAGATCATGATTCTATAGTGGGATTAAATCTGTAGGCTTGTGTATTTTTCTCTCTAGGATGTGGCAATCCACAAATATCAGTGAAGAAATCACAGATTTTGGGATTAATTCAGGCTTTGGGTTGGCTAACATAATGTGTCAGAATTGCAAGAATGGAAAGTTGTTATTTGTGGAGTGATTAGGCTGGAAGCACAATGATTGAGGTTAGGATGAAGAATATGGATTGTTTAAAAAAAAAAAAAAAACAGGAAGAAAGAAAAATAAAGCACAAAAAAACCTAAAGGTACCAAGGAGGTGGATGTGGAGTTACAGCAGGAGTGAGAAAAGTGAAGGATGAGACATTGTAGCTAAAATGTGATATTGGATTCTGATGAGGGCCCCCCACTGGATAATGAATGGAAAGTTTTAGGATTTAAGTGTGTGCTAAAGTGTTGTGAAGAGAGGAGGTGGTCAAGGAATTGTGAATCTACAATATTGCACATAACTTTTGATTAAACCATGTCATGGATAAGGTATGTGGTAACAGTGGATTATGTAATTGTGCTAACATCTTTAAGGACTGTGAGAAGTTACCAGGAGTTTGGTAATGAGGTACAGTGGATGGCATGAACTTAAATGAGTAGTTTCTTGGACTTTTCACTCCCCTTTTTTTAGGAGGTAAAGGATCTAAAATATAATTCTCTACTCCATATTCCTCAGGACCTTGAAGGGGGCGTCAAAAATGTGCGCTTACTACTCAAGAGGGATGGAATTTGTATTCAATGCCAGGTTTCAGTTAAAGGAGGAAGTTAGAGGTTGATTGAGGAAGAGGCTCAGGAGGTGAAAACTTTTACAAGATCAATTTAAGTTACTACATTGTGTTACTTAAGTATATACGGATACAGTAGTTATAAAGTACTTGCAACATTTGTGGGTAAACAATTAACATGTATTTATCTATGTTGCTAATGTAGTGAAAATAATGTTGCATACTTGTAGCAAGAAAATAAATAAATGCTAGATTAGAGCAGCTGCTGTAGCTATCTGCTAATTGGGTATGTAAGCCCAGCAAGGCCTGCTTCAGAAATCTAGATTTGTAAAATGTTAAATCTCAACTTCTTTCATTGAAAATATTTTTCAGTCTCTGGGGTAAGATAACAGTGTGAGACTTTGGAATGAAAAATCTATAATACAATAGTAGATTGCCTCATATAATGGTTCTCAATGCTGGCTATACTCTGAATTATGCAGGAGTCATTTTAAAAAATGCTAATGTCTGGCTTTCACATTGAGAGATGTGATTCAGTTATCTTGGGTGGACCTTGTTGTGTCCCCCCTGCCCCATTTGTGGTACTCAGGATTGAACACAGGGCCTCACCCATCCCAGGCAAGAGCAAAAAGCTCATCAGATGATTCTAATGTGAAACTAGATTTGAAAAACCATCATTCTAATAAATGGTACAGAGTGACTGAAATCCAGAAACCACAGGATTGTGTTATTATGAATGACTCTGAGCCACTTTCTCTCATTTATGGCAGCTTCATCTGTCTGTATCCACTGTAGCAATTCCTTTGTTTATGTTTCTAAAACATCCATCCATAAAAAATTACTTTAAAAATTACTAAGAATGGAATGTCCTGTCAAGCTGTGTATTTTTGATAATAAAAAGTGTTGTTCAGTTAAATACGTAAGGTTTCTTTTGAGACTTCATTATAGACAATTTAGTTTTATTATTTTTATGTTGCTATGCTTGCGATTATCCCTTATTCAGAAAAATGCTATTTATAACACAATTCTTAATCTATAACATTATATTCAAATTGATCATGAGTCTGTTTGTCCTAAAATCTATAGGAAAAGTCAGTGAATAAATAAAAAGACTTTTATAAGTATTTTTAAAATAAGTCTTTATAATAAATAAAATTTAAAGTTTCTTACCTATAGTTTTTCTTAAATTTTTGGTGTCTGCTATTATATCTGCGCAACTAAATGCTATCAAATGATTAATGAGTAAACACAATTTTTAATAGAAATTTTAAGTCTTCTTTTTCCCTTGATTTAATTCCTTGTACTCATTCACCATTTTAATTCTGAACTATTTATTTATGTAGACATATTGGAAGATTTGCCTTTGCAGAAAGAATATTTCCAGGTGGTGGTGATGCCTAATCATGTTACATATCTTTATGTTCCTCTGGAAAGAAGGCCTGACACCATGTTGGTAGCTAAAGTTGATGTGGATCACTTCTCTTGGGTTTAGCAAGTTATGCCATGTTATTTGGGTGTTCAGAAGAAATCATTAAGACATATTAATTTGCTTGGTGGTGTAGCTCAGTGAGAGTGCTTGCCTTTTATGAATGAGGCCCTGGCTTCAATTCTTAGCATTGTTAAAAGAAAGTATTAATGATCTTCAGATGATAGTTAGTCTTGTAATTTATTTTTCTGTAAATATTAAAAATAAAAAATTCTTTCTCAAGGTTAAAATTTCTCTTTACTTCTAAACAAAGTCCTTTTAGGTCATGTTAAATGATAGTTATATTTTTATATTATCACATTTTTAGAGACAGATAAATACCTTTTTAACAAAACTCTTTATTTAGAATATATAACACAAAATGCACAAATCAAGGTTTACAACCCACTGAATTATCATAGTCCAGGTTGAGAAATAGAATATTATTTGTATTCTAGAAGCTTCCCTCTTGCCCCTACTCAATTACTTTCTTTTTTCTCTTCAAAAGTAATCATTTTTCTGACTTAACTAGTTTTAATAGTAAATGAGGAAAATTACATTCGTGACTTTTTTTATTTTTGTCAAAGCATTGACTCTTACTATCAATTATAAATGTATAGGAATATGATAAAATGGTAAAACTGATATTTAGTATACTGTAACTTAATATTAGAAACATCAGGAAAGTTTTTTTTGCAAAAATGAAAAATTAATTATATTGAAGAGTGCTTGCCTTTTTCTCATCATAAGAACCTAAGATTTAGAGCAAGCATTTTGTTTATGCCTTGGTAAATTGTTCTACTGCATTCCAAGTTTGGATCATTTTCCAATATTTTATCCTTTGCATTTTTGTTGTCATGTGATAACTCTGAGTTTCTTTAATGTGAGAGTTTTTGCCAGTGTTACTTCCTTTATTATGTCTTCATCCTTTTTGTCACTTATGTCAAAAATGGCCTTCATGGGGCTGGGGATGTGGCTCAAGCGGTAGCGCGCTTGCCTGGCATGCGTGCGGCCCAGGTTCGATCCTCAGCACCACATACCAACAAAGATGTTGTGTCCGCCGAGAACTAAAAAAATATATAAATATTAAAAATTCTCTCTCTCTCTCTCTCTCTCTCTCTCTCTCTCTCTCTCTCTCTCTCTCTCCTCTCTCACTCTCTCTTTAAAAAAAAAATGGCCTTCGTTAAGCTCTTTCCATGTATCTGGAGTCTCTTAAAGGACGATGTCATAGGTGTTCCACATGAGCTATTTCTTCTGTACCTTCATTTGTGTTTGATTTGAATAGAACTATTAGCATTATCACATTCTGTGTCTTGTCTATACTTTCATCTTTGTTGGCCAGTTCCTTTTTTCTTTTTTAGCAGTGTTGAGAATCGAACCCATGGGCCTCATATGTGCTTAGGTGGGTGCTGTATCACTGAGCTGTATCCATTCTCAGCCCAGTTAGCTTTAAAAGAAAAAAAGAAATTGGTGAAGGCGCTCCCCCTCCCACTGTCTTGACAAGATCATAGTGAGGATGAAAGTGGCAAGGCTGCACTTGTGGGAAACTGAAACCATGAGACCCTTTTTCATGTAATTGGGACTTTTTATTTTATACTCATAAACCTAACAGAAGGCATGAGTATACTTATTGCTAAACCAAATTAAATTCTAGATGGCCAAGAATGTAACAGGTGGTTCATGACTTAAAAGACTGTTTTACTATCTCTCAGGACATTGAGGATAAAGCAGAAAAATATCAATAATCATTCTGGGAAAATTATTCAGGAACTTTAGGCACCACAATTGATTATATCAACTAAGAAACCAAATGCATAATCTTCAGTCTCTTAAAAAGCCTAAGTAGACAATTATTATGCCTATTGCATGAAGCCCACTATATGTAAGTCTATTTTGATTAAGGATAGGTTATGGTATTCATCCAGGGGAGAAAAGGCTAATAAAAATACATTTCCCTTCTAATTAATCCTCTTTTAAAGATTTATGATAAGCAATAGCTAATATTGGCGGCAGGTGGATTGACATACAGAGCCTGCCCTTTAGTTAAAGATTACTAAGATTTAAGAACTGGCATACTTTAAGGAACAAGGAAACTCTCTGAGAAAGCAGCTTAACCAGTTTTATAAGAATAAATGTAGGCATTAGTTAAGGTTTTATAAAATACCTTTTTAGAATAATGTTAGAAAATTTTTAGATTCTTAGGTTTTTAGCTATGGGTTTCTTAGACGCTTTAAGAATATTTTATAGATTTTAGGTTATAAGTTTAAGATTTGGGGGACTTTTAGATGGGATCTTAGATTAGAAACAAAGTACAGGTGTGCTTTAAACTTAAAGGTTAATGACAGGTTAGGAGACAAAGAGTCTGGTTACGTAGTTTGGCATCTGTTAAACAAGGAAATGTTACATCCTGGGAAAATCTGGAAATTGTAAATTGATGATGCATTTTACTAATGATTCTGTACCCATAATGAGGAGAAAAAGCAGTTTTAGAGCTCTCTCCTAGAGATTGCTCCAACGGAATGACTCCTTGTCTAATTTCTTGCACTAGCATCACTCATCCTTCAGGACCCCCTGGATCCCACTGAGGCAGGACCCCGGCAAAAATATTTATTTTTTAGTTGTAATTGGACACAATATTTTATTTATTTATTTTTATGTGATGCTGAGGGTCGAACCCAGGGCCTTGCAGGTGCTGGGTGAATGTTCTACTGCTGAGCCACAACCCTAGTTCTCAGTTAGCTTTTGATTATCCCTTTTTGTAAAATGCCACATGAGTTTATTCCTGGAAGACAAGACAACACTTTAAAAAATATATATTTTTAATTGTTGATGGGTCTTTATTGTTATTTATTTATATGTGGTGCTGAGAATCGAACCCACTGCCTCCCGGATGCCAGGAAAGCATTCTATCACTGAGCTACAACTCCAGTCCCCACGGCAACACATTTTTGTTGTTTGTGTGTGAACTGAATAAAAGATGTAAATGACCAATCACCAATGGACTTCAAAATATGTGGTGTGATTGGTTATTGGTCATGGTGTGCATTTGTTATTCATGTAATGATTTGTGGTCTGAAGAACTAGTAACAAAGTTTGTATTTTGTGCAGTGACTGTGGAAAGTAATATTTGTACTGTGTTATTGGGGGACTGGTGTTTTTAAACTCTGATATGCGGGTTAGTTTTCTGTTCCTGAGATGACAACTTACAAAGAGGAAAGGTTTCTTTTGACTCAAGAGTTTTAGAAGTTTCAGTTCATGGTCAATTGACCTTGTTGCTCTTGGGCCCTGTAAAAAGGCAGTGTATTATGAAGGAGGATTATGGTGGAGCAAAGTACTTACCTTATGACAGTGGCACCAAAGAGAAAGGAAGAGACCACCTTCCCATAATTGCCTTTGGAGGCATGTCCCCATTTACTTTCTGTAGGCCCTACCTCTCAAAGATTTCTACTACCTTTCACTAGTGTCACATTGAGGCCCAAGCAATTTACATATGGGCCTTTTGGGGGATCCTTATCCAAATAATAGTATGTGGTATTGAAATTTGTATGAATCAGAACTTTGTAAAATGAGGGCTCTTTGTAAATAGTGTTGTATATGATATACCTTTTGTATTTGATCAACATTGTGATATTCTTCAAAATTGCATGTAGCAGTAGTTTCTTCATTTTCATTGTTATATCCATTATTATATTTATTATATTACATTATATTATTATAAGAATATAATAATATGTTATTATCATAGGGAATGTGTAGTTCCATTGTATGAAATTTTTTTTAAAATTGATTTTTTAAATACTTTGACAGTGTATTTTGTGTACATGTATACACATACGTATACACACACAAACACACAAACATACATTTCTGTGAGATAGATCTGAAAGTGGATTTGCTTGATTATTCTTTATTTGTAAATTCAACTTTAGTAGATAATGGCAAACTATTTACCACAGCATTTATATTCCCATCAGCAAGATATATAAATTCTACTTGCTTCACATCCTTTTTAACTTATGTATTTTAAAATTTGAGCTAATGAATTAATATGTGAAGTGTTTATTATGTGTGGTAGGCATTTTCACTCTTTATCCCACATTTCCATTTTACAGATGGGGAAAAAGGTGCAGAGAGGTTAATTAACTGTTAATATAAATGCTCTGGTAAACAGTTTGCCATTATCTACTAAATTTAAATCTACAAATATCTAAACCTAAAATGAGAAACTTTGAGAATATTGATATACCAGGAAAAATATTTAGTTATATAAATTGTGTATAATAATCAATAGCGATTTATCTAGGAAGTATAGGTGAAAGAAAAAATGGAGAAAAGAGGAAAAATTCCTAAGGTGTTGCCTAGGAATGAATTTACTAATGAAAGCATTATGGATTTTCTGGTGAATTGTAAGTTTAAAAAACTCATTATGCTCTCTCATCAGTTATTGTGCCAAAGAATTAGAAGCAAATCTAGGAAATGGTTTTGTGTAGTTTTAAGGTTAAGATATAGTTTGCCTTTATCATGTTATCTAACTTAAAAAAAAAAGTCTGAGTTTGTATTTTTAATGTTGGAGCGCCTCAAGATATTGGGAATAGGTAGGAGGAGGGAAAACATACTTTTCTTCATATTATGTGAAAATACAAAGCTGTAGGTAACTGTACTTGAAAATTTGGAAGTATACAATCATTTAGATTGGGGGTTGTCAAATTGCAACTCTTGGCCAAATCTGACCAACTCTTTGTTTCTGTGAATAAGATTTTATTGGAACATAACTGTGAAGAGTGGTGACTCGAACCCTGGTCTCTGATTCCCTTGTGGCTTCGTTTGCACTGGGAGTTGACTATGCAAAAGTGCAGGTCATGTTGCCCCAGTTGCTGTGATAATGCTGGCTAGAGGTGGCTGCATGCCAAGGTGCTGCTCTAATAGTGAAGGCCTTGAGGTCAGCACCTTCTCCCAAGGATAGAGGATTTTGGGGAAAACAAGATGAACTTGGTGTCGCACAAGTTTCACTGCGTCCTTCAGACTGCCTGCCTTGCTAAAAGTTTCTCACAAATAACCTTCTGATGATAAAACCTGAAAGCGTGCTGAGCTAGCTCTGGTGTCATAGCCATGCCCAAGTATTAACATATTGGCCATGACTGCTGTGATACATGAGTAGAATGTTGATTGATATGTGATGGAGACCATAGAGCCACAAATCTAAAATATTTCTCTTTTAGCCAGGTGCATGCCTGTAATCCCAGCTACCTGGGAGACTGAGGCAGGAGGATCGAAAGTTTGAGGCCAGCTTGGGCAACTTAGGGGAGACCCTGTCTCAAAATAAAGATGTTTAAAAAAAAAAAAAAAAAGTCTGGGGATGTACCTCAGTGATAGAGAGCTTGCCTAGCATGTACTAGACGTGGGGTTCAGTATTGCAAAACAAAAGTCCTTTGTGGCTCTTAACAGTAAATGTTTTCTGATCTCTATTTTTTGTTAGCTGCCTTTCTGCTTACTTTTACATATGCTTCATCTGTATAAAGAACTCTTAGCTCAAGGCTTTGATACTGAATTTTTGGTAGTTCATCTTCTATAAAGCAAAATTTCCCCAGAAATCAAGCTGAAGTCTTTTTCTAGAAGCTTTAATATTATGACTTGGTTTTGAACTCCTACAGATATGTAAGATTTAAGAGTTCTGCTTTTCTGAATGACAAGTGTGTTTGTGATCCTTAGCTATTTCTTGTTGCAGACCTTTTATTGGTTTAATGAAAATCATATAGGGGTAATGTTGTCAATAGACATGTCAGTGCCATGTCAGGCTCTGTTCTAAATGCTATCTCTATAGGTTTGTTTACTCCTCACTATAGTCTGTGAAGAAGGTATTAGTATTGTCATCACTTTGTAGGCATAGAAGGTTATTCAAGATCATAAAATTCTTAAGGGATGGATAAAATTTAAAGGTAGGCAGACTGATGGTACTACTTCAACTATTTTAAAGATAGTTCTTTAAATTTATTTAGAATAGTTCAAAAATTCAAATCACATCAGAACTATATTAACAATATAGTTGTTAATAATTGTTACTTTGGCAGGGTTTTTCAGTACTTAGGAGGCTAGTTCACAGACTACCTTAATGTATCCTAACCCAATTTTCCTTCCTCTACTGGGTGATACTTTTGTTAAGTCCTTACACAAAACTAATATTGCATTTGAAATTTTGATGCTGTTTAAGTCTGTAAACTCTAAGAAGCATACTTACTTATCAGTATGTTCTCTCCAACATTTGATGCCTTCTTAAAGCCTTTAGTGATGATTGTGAACATAGTTCAGATCTCTTTATGATATTGTTCAAATTCTGTAGTCATGTACTCCATGATTCTTCCCTCTTAATCTGCTTTAGCTAGACTGGTCTTAAACACACATCATATTTTGTCTTTATTGTTGCTGTACCTTCTACCTGAAATGTTCTTTTTGAATTTCTTTGTTGGGTTCTGTCACCTCTCTGGTTGTCTGTTACTTTCTCATTTAAATCTTCCCAGATTATCCTACCTAAAATAACCTTCTCAGTCTGTTGTTCCTTATATTACTTGTCACTCTGAAATGTTTATATGCCATCTTCCTTACTAGAATATAAGCTTCAAGGTAGCAAGGACTTGGTCTTTTAGTATGTTTTGAAACTCATATTCACCGTACTCAAAATAGAATGGCTTTATTTTCAGTCACTTTTGCCATCTCTTTTCTGTAACTGGAACCTAATGTTCTAGGAGTGAAACCACTTTTTTTCCCCACCTCAGTTGCTCTTCTTTGATCCCTTAGATTCATTCTAGGAACTCCAACCCACTATTCTAGTGTTATCTTTGAAGTTCCCTGTTTGTACTACCATGTCCTTATGTTTGTACTGTGATAAATTTTAAATGTCTAGTGCCTTCTTCATTGATAATTGTAATTTCTGGTTCACAGTTGTCTCTATCCCATCCACCTCTCTGTTATGATTTGATAATTCATTTAGCTACAAGTCTTTTTGCATGTTTCAGTTCTGGCTAGAGCTACACACAGGCATGGCCAGACCTTTGAATCAACTGAGAATAGTTTTGTGCTCTCATGAGCTTTGAATTTTCACTTTCTGACTTGTGGACAGTTCACTTATATATAGCTCTTACACATTGTAAGGTTCTCTACTTAACTCCTCCTCAATGTATTGTCTGCATAAGAATCTCACGGAAAGTGTTGTTATAGCCCAGAATCTAGAATCCAGAATCCTGGGTCACATCCTCAGAGATTTCTGCTTCAGTTGGTGAGAGCTGCTACTATTGATTTTGAATTTCTGTTAAATTCCCAGGAAATGCTCACACAGGTCTAAGGACTTAACATTTTTAGGAACATTTCTAATGAATACTTTGCCTCAAAGGAACTATTTCACAATTTTGCCCCTTTTCACATTCTCTCTTTACTTTCAGTTGGTAATTTTTATAATTTTCTATAATTCTTTTACTGATAATGCTTTCTTATGTTTTCTTTCTTTTTCTTTTTTTTTTAAAGAGAGAGGAAGGGGGGGGGAGAGAGAGAGAGAGAGAGAGAGAGAGAGAGAGAGAATTTATTTATTTATTTATTTTAGTTCTCAGCGGACACAACATCTTTGTTGGTATGTGGTGCTGAGGATCGAACCCGGGCCGCACGCATGCCAGGCAAGCGCACTACCGCTTGAGCCACATCCCCAGCCCGCTTTCTTATGTTTTCTCTTCCTACATTTTGTGTATCTTTCCTGTAAGACCATCTCCCTCTCTTAGTCAGTTTCTACCATTTTTCTCTTGACGTTTGGTTTTGTGTCTTGGATTAACAACTTCCCCTTTTATTGTAAATTAACTTTTCCCCTCAACTGCTAAATATAATATGATCGAATAATAAACTCTTTTAGTCAAAATAAGGTTGATCCCAGTTCTCTCTGTCTTCCTTCTGCTAATCTTTTTTTGGAACAAAAGTAATGAGTAAGCTTCTTCAGCAGATGGATGTATTTTAATTTCTTAAAATTTGTTTTGAATTCTAACGTTTTATTGGGCTCCTAGATTTACAGGTCACATGACTCCTACATCTTTATTGTATAGGTCTCTTTTAGCCTTTGCAGTATTTCATACTAACTGTTTTTTCCCTTTTAAGTTTTCTACTTTTGTTTTTTAGTCTTTGCTTTATAAGGTCCTATTGACTACTTCTGTTATTGGGCACATAATCCCCTTTAACCTCTTTCTCCTTTTCTTGAAACTTTGAATGCTTTTTCCTTCATCCAAATCTTTTGTTCAGTGTGGGAGTCTCTAGCTGCATATGCCCATGGATCACTTGAGATATGACCAGCTCAAACTGAGATGTTCTGTAAGTATAAAATACACACTGAATTTTAAGATTTAGAATGAAAAAAAGAATGTAAAATATCTCACTACATTTTAAAATATTGATTGTATGTTGGGCTGGGATTGTGGCTTAGTGGTAGAGCGTTTGCCTAACATATGTGAGGTACTGGGTTCAGCACCACTTTAAAAATAAACAAAATAGGGGCTGGGGTTGTGGCTCAGTGGTAGAGCACTCACTTCGAAGGTGTAAGACCCTGGGTTCGATCCTCAGCACCACATGAAAAAATAAATAAACAAAATAGGGATATTGTGCCCATGTATAACTAAAAAAAAAAAAAATTAAAAAATAAACAAAGTTACTAAAAAATATAGAAAATAAAAAATGGATTGCATGTTGATAATAGTATGGACATATTTAGTTTGGGTTAAGTTAAAAAAATTGCTAAAGTTAATTTCACCTATTTCCTTAAATATGGCTATAATATATAACTCAAATATATTTCTATTAGTCAATATTGATCTAACTTTCATCTTTCCTTAAAGACCCAGATCAGTTGTTTTTTTAATCTACTAATACATATTTCCTTCTGAATTACAGCATCAGCCTTTTTGAACCTTCTGTCACAAACCTCATTTAGATATTAAACTTCCTCAGAGCCAGGGTGATCCTCCATAGTGCCTATCATATAGTGGTTGTGTGTATTTCTGAAAAAGTAAGTTAGCCAATATTACCACTTTATCAAAGAAGATACCGAGCTTACTTGCCTGTTGTAATGTTTTTCTTAAGTTGGTGGGTGAGGTTGATACGAAGGGGAGAGGAGAGGCATTACTTTGAGCTGTTAAAATCTGACATGTTCTTCCCATAAGTTCATTCAGCCACCTCAGACTACTATGATAGTTCTGAACTGTGCTTTGATTTTACTGCCATCTGGTGTTTGGGTTAGGAACTGTAGATTCATCTTTTCAATGGAAGAAGATAGGCAGTCTTTCCTAATATGGACCTGCTCTCCTCTATCCTCTAAGTAAGCTATCAGTAAGAACTCATTTAGGGGCTGGGGTTGTAGCTTAGTGGTAGAGTGCTTGCCTAGCATTTGTGAGGAACTGGGTTCAATTCTCAGTACCACTATAAATAAATAAAACAAAGGTTCATAAAACTAAAAAAAAAAATTTTAAAAAGAAGTTCATTTAATTTCAATTTAGAAAATCTTTATTTTCCTTATTGGAATGCTGTTTCCTTGGCTTCACAGATAATATACTCTCTTCCTCTTTGTGTGTGTGTCTGTGTGTGTGTGTGTATGTCTGTGTGTGTGTATGTATTTTTCTGGCTGTTCTCTCATTTGGCAGCCCATTTCTGTTTTTTTAATGTTTTATTCTTTTAGTTGTCAGTTATATGCGGTGCTGAGAATCTAACCCAGTGCCTCACACATGCTAGGCAAACACTCTACCACTGAGTCACAACCCCAGTCCCCCATTTCTCTCTTTGTGTTATAGCTTTTAAACCATACATTCTGGGCACTCTGCTTTTTTTATTCCTTGTTTTCATCTGTATCCATGGGTTTACTGTCTGTTTACAGGGAAATCTACATTGAGAACCAGAAATATCTTCTGAACTTCAGGTCATTGTCTCTAGTTGCTTGCCTAGATGTTATTTGATCACCTCAAATTTAATATGCTCCTATCTCAATGTGATTCTCACCCCATCTTCATTTCTCAGATCAGTTTTTCTTGTTAATCTATTATACTAGAATTCTGGGAATCAGATTGGCATTCCCCATGCATCTTTCACACTCAATTGTCAAATTTTCATCGCATGTTAAGTCTAAAAGGTATGTTCTTGGGGGTGTAAAATTTGTGACCCCATTATTTCATCTAGGTTACTATTGTTTATTCCTTGGACTAAACAGACTCCTAATTAGTTTCACTACATCCATTCTTGACTGCATTCACCTGTTTTATGTATATTTAATGTCGTTTTCTCGTAGCCTGAGAGTTCTGTGATTCAGGGACTGTGTGCATTTGGCTTCTCTTTGAGTCCCTAGCAACTGATGGAGTTCCAAAAATTTGTAGGTTTATTTGTCAATTAACGTGGTTGTGTCTTGGATTATCAATTTCCCCCTTTATTGTAAATTAGCTTTTCCCCTTGACCTCCAGATATGATCAAATAAATAATAAACCCTTTCAGTCAAAGTAAGGTTAATCCCAGTTCCCCCTCTTTCTTCTGCCAGTCTTTTTTGAAAGAAAAATAATGGTTAATTCCTTCAGTAGATAGATGTTTTAGTGACTAGACTTGATTTCATTATTAGGATTCTGTACCAGTTCATTTATCATTAATGAATTTTAGCTGTTTTCTATTTTTTTCCTAGGGAAACTTAATTGTGTCTATAGAGGCAGTATATTTTTTGTGTTAATTAGCTAGTGTTCAGATAACCCTAGGACAACAAACTACTTATGTGTGACCATTAATTAATATACTGAAATTATTTTCAGAGCATTTGAAATTCAGTGTGATGAGGTTGGGAATTAGCTCAGTGATAGAGTGCTTGTGTAATATGTATACAAGGTTCTGGGTTCAATTTCTAGGACTGTGCCCCCTGCAAAAATAACGTCCATGCCATTGGTTTGTCTGTTAGCATCTTTAATTTTAATATGGAAATATATTTGTTAAATCATCAATTAATTAAACCCATTTGTTCTTGATACGTTTGCTTAATAATTTTGGTTAGCTTCAACATTTTAAAGATGCTTTTTGCTTATAAATTTTTCCTAGTGGGGCTTGCTTATTCATTTGAGTTGATGATATTGCTCAATAAAAATTTTAGCTTATGAAAGTAAAGATGATTTATAAAAAGTAGGTATTTAAAGATGGGCAACAATTTGTAAACTAAGGACACAAACTCAGAATTTAATAGGTACATACCAGGTTTTTTTGGTGTGTGTGTGTGTGTGTTGGGTAGTCCTGAGCATTGTAGTATTTTGGTAGCATTGTTGGCACCTACCAGCATGATCACATCTCACCCCTTTTGATAACCAAAAGCCTTCTAGACATTGCCAGATTGCAGGGGCAGGGGGCAGTGATATACACAAATCATGTATCTCCTCATCTTTTTTGATATTGGAGATTTAACCCAGGGTGCTTTCCCAATGAGGTACATCCCTAGCTCTTTTTTTTTTTTTTTTTTTTTTAATTTTGAGATTCACTGAGTTGCTTAGGGTTTTGCTAGGTTGCTAAGGCTGGCCTTGATTGGGATCCTCCTGTCTCAGCTTCCTGAACTGCTGAGATTACAGGTATGCACCATTGTGTCCCACCTGTGATATCTCTTCTCTGAAAATGCTTGAGACTAGAAGTATTCAGATTTTTCCTGTCTCAGCCTCCTGAGCTACTGGGATTACAGGTGTAAACTATTGCACCTGACCTCTGTATCTCTTCTCTGAAATTCTTAGGACCAGAAATATTCAGACTTCAAAAGGTTTCAAAATTTGGAGCTTTTGGGATTAGGGATGCTCATGCTCTACCTGAACATTCCCAATACTTAGAAAGGAATAAATAACATGTCATGGAATGTTTCACTAGGAAAATCTTTGGTATTGCTAGGTGCCTTTGGAATTGTAGTAACTGTGTGGTTTATTGTTAAAGGCAAGAAAAATAGTTTATGTATCTCTGTTTTTCACATTTTAGAATTTGTGCTTGCTTAGAATAAAGTAACTTTTGTACTTGACATCTGGCTTTTACTTAATTGAAAAAGTGGTGAATTCTAAATCATATTTAACTGATAGTTTCATTTTGTTAACTGACTTTGGCAGTTAGGTTTTGGTAGAACAAGGAACCAAGATTACAGTATAAAGAATAGCTTGTAATTAGAGCTTTTGCCATTTGTGTGTGTGTGTGTGTGTGTGTGTGTGTGTGTGTGTCTGCGCGTGCGCGCACATGCAGGCCTGTGTATGTATATGGAATAGAGGGTATAATTATCTTTTCTTATTCTTTCTTCAAAGGGACATGAGAGATGGCTTTAGAAGAAAAAGTTTCTACTCTTCCCATTATGCGAGAGACCGATCTCCTCATAAAAGGGATGCTCCTTTTTTCAGAGAATCGCCTGTAGGTCGAAAGGACTCTCCACACAGCAGATCTGGCTCCAGTGTCAGTAGTAGAAGTTACTCTCCAGAACGAAGCAAAACATATTCTTTCCATCAGTCTCAACATAGAAGTATGTATTTTATACGACTCCTTTTCCTTTCACAGTTTCCACTGATGGAAGTGTACTAAGACAAATTGACAAATTGCCTCATAGGTGTTATAACTTTAATTTGAAGAATTTTAAAATTTATAGAGAACTTTAAAGAATAGTATAATGAATACACATGGGTTTTCCCAACTCTTTGAAGTTGGGGTCTACTTAACCTTTCACCTTCAAAATTAGTGCAGAAGTATATTCTAACTGGTTGTAAGCCAAGAGAGGGAATCAAAAAAAGTCCAGAATATTTCTTTTACTATTCTTTTTGACTTCCTTCCTATTTAGTGTCTTTTTCAAATAATAAGAATTTTAATTGAATAGCCTCTGCCTCCTGCATGATGAGAGTGATGGAGACCCACCTGTCATCATCACATTGTTTTCTCTTGTAGCTGTTGCCTGGATCTGTGTTGAGCAAACATTTATCTGTTAAATTTGTAGAGCTAGGCAGAGTGAAGCTTTCTAAAAAACATGTTTTTGGTTATAAGTAGGTGTATGAATGATGGTATAAGACTTAAGAATATCATTGGAAAGCTCTCAAACCAAACAAAAACATAGCAACTCTGTGCCTGATTGCTTAATATAATATGCTTGAGACACTTCTGGGAAACTGGAAGTTCTGTGGAGTTTAATGTTAATGAGTGTTTTCTCCTTTGGTTTTCTCTCTCCCACTTGCATATTAAAAACCCCAAACAAAAGCAAAAAGCCTTCAAGATAACAACCTCTAAACTTAGTGCTTTCATGCATAGACATATGGTAAATTAGTCAGATGCCTTTTAAGTATTTGTTTTCTGAATATGTATGACTTAAGTCAAGATCAATTAATGATTTGATTAAGAAGAAGAAAGTATCTATGGAAACTAATAATGAAGACTTTTTAACAAAACATAAAATATTAAAACAGAAACTTGAGATTCTTATTTGATAGCTTATAGTAAAGCTGTTAAAAGTAGAATTGGTGAATTAGCCTTGGTTTTTTTTTGTATATCCTTTAAAACAGAAATTTCTGGGAGACCATTTTTTTCTGTTTTTATGCACTTGGCTGCTTTGTGACCCAAACTCTAAAGTCTTAAGATGAAGTATGCATGAGACATAATGTGATATTCCTCTCTCAGGATCTCCAGTATACTGTTCCCATCCTTTGAGGTTTAATATCTTTAGTATATGGAATGGTGGAAAGATTGGGGGACCCAAGATATGGAGTAAACTGAAATATAGATATAAATGACTTTGCTAATTCCGTGTTTGTTTTCATTAATCTTTTAACTTTGAAAGTAAAATTATTTAATGAAGATAAAAGAATTTGTTCTGGGAGAACTCTTGCAGGATACTTTGGTTCCTTAACTACTTATGCAATACTAAGAAAGTACTTTCTATATTCCTCTCATGCTTTCAGAATACTTATATAAGATCATCTTATTAAAAAACCAAGAAGTCTTAAGTTGGAGAAGTCTTGTTTTCAACAGTAAATGGAGAAGTAAATATTACACTTTTGATACTAGTTTTTGCTTTATCTGAACATCACAGATATTAATTGTACCTTGCTTTCCTTCAAAGAAATACCAAGGAATAGGATCAATTATCACCAGCTTAAGCTAGATTGATTAACAATGTGTTGAAATTTAGTTTGTAATGTAGTTGAAATTTTGGTAAAGATTTTAAATGTTTTTACAGATTACAGGTTAAAATAACTATTTTTAAAAATTACTTATGCCCTCATTTTTTTAATTCTTTAATTTTAAAATTTTTGCTTTTTGTTTATAACTTTTCAGAGTAAAATAATAACTAGTAGTTTGACTGTAGTAACTGTTAAAGGACTAAATCTTCATAAGTCTGACATGCATTTTAACATCTCCTTTTTGTTCTTAGTTATAAGCCACAGAATTATTTAACTGCTTTTCCAACTCAAGTGCCTATTTCTCATTTTGTGTTTATATACACATATAATTTTCTTCTACTTTGCTTTTTAGGTAAATCCTATGGAACTTTGTATTGCTTCAGACTAATTACCCTTCTAAATCAAACTTATTTTCATACCATACTTCACTAATAAGAACTTGGTTCTTATGTTAGTTAGGCTGACCTGGACATAACTGTGAAAGCAACATTCTTTTTAGTCCTTTTTGTTCGTATTCAGATGCTAACAGTGTGTAAACTGTCTTTTAACCTCATTTTCTTTTAACATTTACCTTTTATTTAGCATGTAGCGTTAAAAGCAACATCAGAATTCATTAAATTCAGTCTCTTATATCCATTCTTTTATATGTAGTATTTTATTTATTTATGTGGTGCTGAGGATCGAACCCAGTGCCTCACACTTACTAGGCAAGTGCTTTACCACTCAGCCCCAGCCCCTTTTATACCCATTTTTTTGTTGAAGTCTTTCTTATAATATCTCAGTTTGGCCATTCCACCTCTGTATATAGCTCATTGTTTAGAAAATAATCTTTTCCTCTAACATCTACTAAATACTAGTTATTTTTCTTAAGCCACATATACAAACAAACATTTCTTTTTTGTTGTAACCTTTTACATACTGGAGGAGTACTATCATATCCTTTTATTCCCCAGAGTTGAATTTAGATACTTTTAGAGATCTATTAACCTCAAGCTTTGATCATCATTGTTTGTTGTTACTCAATCACTTGTGATCCTCCAACTTTACTATTATCTTGTTTTTATTTCCATTTAGGGATCTCATTGGAAGGCCTTATCAGATGCACTCTTGCCAAAATTTTAAGTTGTAAAGCATTTCCTCAATCAAACAGTGACATAAAGATTGTGTTGCTTTGTTTTTATAAATCCATTGTGGCTTGCAGGAACTTACAAACTACTTCTTTGTTAATTTATTCTAAACATTTGCCAAATTTGCCAGTGATGCTTATTTTTTAATGAGGCTGTCGAGCATTTTGCTTCAGTTAAAAAAAAAAAAAAAAAAACGTAATTGCTATAGAAGATTTGCAGAGTTTTTTTTGTTGTTAATGTTGTTGCCCTGTTTTTCTCCAGCCTAACTTCCTCTTATTTTCTTGATTTTTGGCAAGTATTTCAAAGAAAGACTATTACACATTTCTGTTTAATTCTTTTAAAAATACTTGTTCTAAGTGTTCAAATATTAAAAACACTTTTGATACCAGTGTATTTGGAAGTGTTCATTATTGAACTTTATTATAGTGGGAAAAGATGTATATCTTAAGAACTATTGGTTATGTAGAAATTTTGTGTGCGTGTATGTGGTGCTAGGAATTGAACCCAGGGGTTCCCAACAACTGAGCTACATCCACAGTTCTTTTTATATTTGAGACAGGATCTTGCTAAGTTGCCCAGGCTGTCCTCAAATTTGCCATGCTCCTGCCTTGGTTTCCTGAATCACTGGGGTTACAGGTGTACACCATTGCACCCCCAATAAAGCATTTTTTTTTAAAAAAATTAGAGTTTAATTTTGTATTTAGAGATCAGGCTTTTCTGTGCAGATTTGAAGTAGTAATGGGAATATGGAAATAAGATTGTATACTAGATAATAGAAAGGGAGGCTAAAGCCATTCTCCTAACAACTACATACATATCATAGTGTTTCTTAGTTGGAACCATTGTATTTGTGTTCAGTACGTATACTTGTCTTTTAACAAATAAAAATATATTGAAGATACATGGTTTGCCAAGCAATACAGATCTCTACCATCTTTAGTTTATAATCTAGTTAAAGAGGCAAGCAAACAAATAATTAAATAGGAATAAGCATTTTAGGTAGTATATGAAGGACGAGTAGAAATTTGTGAGAGAATGCCAGTAGAGAAGATTTATTGGGATTAGCTGTGTTCTTTTGGAATTCCTGAAGTATAATTTAATATTTTCCTGAAAAGTCTTGAGCTATTAACTGATTCACACTATTAATTAGCTGTTGAATTAGATTCTATAATATATTATTCTTATTTAAGAACCCATTGTTTAGTCATAAGAGAGTTTTGGCTGTGAGTTTCCTGGGTGAACCCTAGGAATACAGGTGTAGCTTTTCTGGCATCTGAATGATAAAAGTTCTAAAGCAGTAATCGATTAATACTAGATGTGTAGACATTTTATAGTGTCATTGCTTGGGACTTAGTATGTTCTCTCAGTAGCAAGCATTCATAAATGTGTACAGGTGATACAGTATTTTCCTTATGTACAAAAGTGAGCTTTACATGCTTTTAGTGGATATATTAGAGCACTACTCAGCAGGGCACTTTCAAGAGTTCCTAGTCAGTTGACTTTACTTCAGCTTGTCAGTATCTGACCTGATAGATTGTGGGGCAGAGATGGTGCAAAGCTTTCTCCACCTCTATACCAGTATCATTTCCCCATCATTTTTGGTTACCTTTAATACAGAACATATTTCTGGGATTGACACAGTGGATACAAGTACCCATTTTCTGTTATAGACTTTCTTGAATGAACTGGTAAATCTCTAAGAAGTCACACTCTTTTTAACCAGAATTCCCAAATTCTCCTGTTTGTCTGTGGTCCAGAAAAACAAACCATTTTCTATTTCAAATCTTCAGTTGTCAAAGGAGAGATGAATGTAACACCTGTGCTGTGAAGTTTGTTTCTTGAATTTGAAGGTTTCTTTTTGTTGCTATTTGCCAAGTACTGTATGTACTGAGAGTCAGTAGTTTACAAGGCATAGACCCTAACTTTATTGTCTCTCTTGATGATTTTTTTTTTCGTGCAATATCCTTTGTTCTTATGAGTTATTATAATGAATAGCACTTGATACTGTTGGATGACTCCTTGCTTTCAGTAGGAAAATATAGAAGAAAGCATATTTTTGAAAGATCATAGTAGATTTGTATTCAGCTATTTCATTTGGTGAATCAACAAATACTGTGCAGTTCTTTTTTTTTAAAACATTTTTTAGTTGTCGTTGGACACAATATCTTTATTTTATTTATTTACTTTTAATGTGGTGCTGAGGATCAAACCCAGGGCCTCACACATGCTAGGTGAGCATTCTACCGATGAGCCACAATCCCAGCCCCTGCAATTCTTAAAGAACTTCTTGAATGTTTTTTTGGAGCTACTTCTCCAGCTTTTGCTTTTACTTTAAAAAACCTTTATGTCTGGTGTATAGAACTAATAAAGATGTTCCTTGACTTACAGTAGTACTATATTCATCATCATAAGTTGAAAATATATTTAATGCACCAGACTACTGAACTTCATAGTTTAGCAACATAGTACACTGTAGAGTTTTGGTTGTTTACCCTTGTGATCAGTGTGACTGACTGGGAGCTGTGGCTTGCTGCCACTGCTTAGCATTCAGTTACAGTATTATACGATACATCATTAGTCCTGGAAAAGATCAAATTTCAAAGTACAGTTTCTACTGAATGCATATGGCCAATATACCATTGTAAAGTTTCAAAATTATAAGTTGAACCATTTTAAGTTAGAAAGTATTTGTAATTGGCTTTTTTTTAATCTTTATTTTTCTTTAACCACCAATATTTATAAATTTTGATTTCTATACTGCCACTTACAGAATTTTCCTTCTTGGTTTATTTCCTTAATCCTATTTTAAGATTAATTTCTTTTTTTGTGGAACTGGGGATTGAACCCAAGGGAGCTTTATAAATGAGCTATACCCCAGACCTTTTTATGTTTTGAGACATGGTCTCCCTAAGTTTCAGGCTGGCCTTGCACTTACTTGCAGTCTTCCTACTTCAGCCTCTCTGAGTTACGGTGATTATAGGTGTGTGCCATCTGCCCAGCAATACTCATTTTCTTTAGTAAATCACAGCAAAGGCAAGAATATTTTGACCCCTTTTTCCCCCTTTGTTGTCAAGCAGAAAGTTAGTGTCTGTTTACTAGGATGAGTGAGATTAATTTGAGGTGTAATAGCTAAGTAGCTAGTGAATAACATCCTGTCAGTTAGAATGTAGAATAGTGAGTAGAAGGGACAGATTTGAGAAATGTGTTTCATAGTGTTGATTAAAACCAACTAGGAATAGTAGAGCAAAAAGAATTGAGGTTAGGAGGAACACTTACATTTAGGAAACAAGAAGTAACAGAAAAGGAAAGCTATAGTTAGAAAGATATATGGGATCAACATAAAAATACAAAGGCACTGAGGGTTCAAAATGTTCTGGGGCCCCAACCTGTGTTGCTATTGGGAGGTCATGGAACCTTTAGGAGGTGGAACCTACTTAGAAGATTGTCTTTCAAGGAGACCCTTCCTGCTTTCTCTGCTGCCATGAGGTGTACTGGCCTCTTATATCATTTTCCCATCATGATACACTGTGCTACCACATGTCCTAAGAAATGGGGCCAAGCCACTGTGGACTACAACCTCCAAAACTGTGACTAGAGTAAACCTTTTCTCCTTATAAGCTGGTTATCTCAGATTTTGTCACAGAAAGGTGACTGATGCAGGCATGAAAAACCAATTTTAAAATATTAAGAAAATCTTACGTATAAGTCATTAAAGTGTCAAGGGTAAGAGTGAGGTCTTGGGGCTGGGACTGTAGCTCAGTGGTAGAGCACTTGCCTTGCACATAGAGGTACTGGGTTCGATCCTCAGCACCACATAAAAATAAATAAATAAAGATATTGTACTCTACAACTAAAAAAAAAAAAATAATGAGGTCTTTAGTTCTAAAGTGAGCAAATCAGTAGAAACTGGGATGAAGAGTTTAAGCACAGTAGGGTTATTACTATTAAATCTTGTGTTACAAAAAAACACCCCAACACTTAGTGGATTGATTTAGTCACTATTTCTTCAAGATTCTATAATTATAATGTATGGTTTTACTGGTGTGTTAGGAATCTAGATCTATTTAAAGCAACATTGTTGGGAATCTAACTAAATGTTCAGTAACTACAGTGTCTCTGAAATTTGGAATCAAAATTATGTTGTTTTAAAAGACCTTATTTTTTGTATTTGCTTATATCAGTGGAGTGAATATTCCCATCATGATTGATTTTAAGCTATCAATATATAGTAACTAATTGAACACAAAGTTTGATAGGATGGGTGGTACAGTCCACTCTTACCAGCTAGTATGAGGTGGACTAAGGCTCTAATAGATGTCTATAAAATATCATTTGTTCTTATCTCTTGATTTGAAAAAGAATTTGAGGAAGCTTGGTGAAATAAAACACTTTATAAAACAAATAAAAAGATGGAAGAGTTTATTTTAAAGGGAAATAAGGATAGGAAATAAAAATAAAAATAAAGTATACGTCTACCATAATGCTCTAGACAGTTGCTGTACATAAACTAAGAGTTTAACCATAGCAAATAGAAAAGTAATAGTAATAGTGTCCATAATATATCTAACATAAAAGCAGATCAGCTGTTCAGGATTAACAAAAACTTGCCTGAAGCTAGAGAGATCAGTGAATGAGAAAAGTCTACTGTATCTTCCATATCATTATTGAAAATAAAGGATGGCATTATTTCCATGATATTTCTTTTTTTAAAACTTAATTTGGCTTTTTTTTTAAAGAGAGAGAGAATTTTTTAATATTTATTTTTTAGTTTTTGGCAGACACAACATCTTTGTATGTGGTGCTGAGGATCGAACCGGGCCGCACACATGCCAGGCAAGCGTGCTACCACTTAAGCCACATCCCCAGCCCTCCATGATATTTCTTGAAACATAGTTCAAGGCAGGCTACTGACAATGTCAAACAGTTTTGGAAAAGGGCATTTTAAAGAAAGGTTTTAAATAAATGCTAAAAAGTTTGTCCTTATTGTAGAATTATCTGGGCTTCCTAATTGGTATATTTAGGCTGTTTAGAAAGTTTATTTTATCTGCATCATTAAAAGTTTTCGGACAAGAAAACTAACAAATGTTTCGGGATTTATAGCTCCATAGCTATAAATTTGTTTTTAAAGAAAAACCATATATAAGATAATTTGCTTAAGGAGAATCAGCAAAATTTAGTAATAGGCTGTTTGTTGAAAGCAAATCAGAATGACTGAATTTTTCCCCAGTATTTTTCTTGATTTCTAGTGTTGATTCATTTTTCACTCCTGATTTGGTTTATGTGTCTCATTCTGTACAAGTTTTTTTAATCTGAACTTTATGGGTGAGATTAGGTACTTGTAACAATGAATAGAATTGTTCCTTTTCTTCTCTTGATGTCTTATCTTTGATCCTTTTCTCATTCCTTTCTGCCCATGCTGTCATTGACTGGCCTCATCTTAATACTTCTCGTGAGCTTCTGGCCTATATGGGGGCCGTTTAAATCTTTTCCATATATTCTCTGATGGTTCTGTAACAGATTCTGAAATAATATGACAGCAGGCAGATCCACAGGAGAAAAGAAATAGAAATTTATTACATGTGTATGTAATATATAAGACTCAAAAGAACGACTAAATGGTTGAAGTATGTGGCTTTGGAATAGAAGCTTGGGGTTTCAGGTGGGAAGGTGTCAATAAGCTATGGGATGGTGAGGAGAGGAATGCACTGAAAAGAAAAGGTTTTCTTGCTATGCAGATAAAATCTCAGGTAATGTCTGAGTTGTTCTCAAAAGAGTAAGTGACAGCCTGAAAGCATCTGGTTCAGGTGCTGAACTTCTAGTCTCTCTTCCTGATACTATGTGATTCATTTTTAGGCAGATTTAAAGGACCTCAAAGGAAGCCTCTTTTTGCATCTACTGTTTGTTATTTTAGATGTACATTTCTTTTACAAAAGGACAGTTTTTAAGAGCTATTCCTGTGTCTGTTGTTTCTCTGAATAGTGATCTCAGTATGCCAAAGAAGTGTACCTTGTATGGCATGTTTGGTCTCCCATACCCTAAACAAAGATTTTTTCCATTCCGTTATGATTCATCTTCAGAGGTGGTTGCTCAGGCAACCCAGCTTGAAAGCAGGGTAGAAAAGGGTAGCTAGTGAACACTCAGAAGTTCCTGTTCTTGTTGCTCCTACTTCTGGGTTCTTATCTTTCCATCTGGGCACAGAGGTGCTGGTGTTAATTCCTGCCTGCCCACCTTTCCCTAGAGCCTGTGCGTGTTGGTGCCTCCTACAAACGGCAGAATGAAGGAAAGCCAGAAAGAGGTGAGTTTTGAGCTAGATTCTGATTTGGGATTTTGAAGGGGTGGGAGGCTTGAATAGGTAGAGGTAATGGAAATGGGAAAAATATATAACTGCTCCATTAGTCCATTATTGTCATTAGAGTTAGATAGCACTGCAGCAGTAGGATTAGGATATGTGGGTTCATTGTATGGGCTAGCCATTCCTGACTAGGAATATAACCATCCATGGGAGGCTTAGATCTATAGAATAGAGAGGCCCTTGGCAGGTGGGATCAAGGAATTTCTGTTTACCTTTGCTGTGCTTTTTCTGCTGCCATCATCATTTTCTTTGTCCTTTGCTTCTTGCCTGTCCCTCCCATTTATGTAAACAGGTGTTAAGGAATGTATGTAGATATATGATAAACTGCCTGCCTTGCCTGTTAGTGTTTCTTTGCTTCCGCACACTGAGGTTGGTTGACATCAGCCTAGATTAGCTTTTAAGCAGCTTAAATCAGGAAAGGTCCTAAGACTGACATAGGACCATACTGATGCCCTGTTTATAAAGGAATTGCTAAATAAGGGATTAAAGCTGCTTGTGACAGGTTCTTTGTTTTTTGTTTTTCTTTTTCTTCTGTGTCTAGCACATGCATGTTAGAATTGAGCTTGCAATTATGCTTTTAGTTAGAATAGTCTGCTGTGCTGATTGGTCCAGCACCTCATCTTTCAAGGGCTTGCTTATTTGAGTAGAATGGAGAAGTCAATGCATGCTAAAGGTAGAAAATAAGTTTCACCTTTTTACCTAATTTTGAATGCCTAATCTTGTCTTTAAGACTTTGAGTTAAATAGGCTGTGGCTATTCAAAAAGGAATGAGCTGTGATACTTGTTCCTTTAGGAAATTTTGGTATAGTGGGATAGACTGATATTATCTCAGTATGATGTAGAGTTTGCCACATGCAATGGGAATACAATAAAGAATAACTAAATAAATCATACTCTTGGCTTTGGTGATGTAATGATGGTTTGTATCATGTTTCTTTTGATTTCTAAGGCATACCGTAAATTTTTAGCCTGCTCAGTATGAAAACCTTTTATGGTACCAGGGTTGTGGTACCCTAAATTCTACGTTATGTCTTTTTAAAAACTGTTGGAGCTTCAAAATTGGAATACTCAGCCTGGAGCCAGGAATTCTCAACCTCAACATTATTGACAAATTATTTGAGTGTAGAGATTCTTTTTTATGGGGATGTCTCCCCAACAGGTATTTTTAGTAGCACCTCTGGCCTCTACTTAGTATGCCTGTGGCATTCTCTTACTGTGACAATCAAAAATGTCTTATATTGCTCAGTATGTGGGGGGGAGGTACAAAACTGTCCCTGATTGAAGGTCATGGGTATAGAGAAACTTCTTGGGTCTTCAGGACATTGGAAAGGGGTGTTATTCACTACTGCCCCAGGTGCTTGGAAACCTTTGAGTTTCTAGGCCTTTGCTTAGCAATCTTGGCTGTTGTGAGGAAGAGCTGGAAGAGGCGTTTTGACCAGAACTGGCTTTGCCTCAGTTTCAAGGTTGTTTTGCCTTTGCTTTTGCTTTTGACTTGCTCTTCTGGCCTTAACCCACTCTCCAGTCTCAATCAGCTCTGTGTGACTTAAAAGTTGATGCCACTTTCTTCTTTTCTCCATATTATTAATTGTTTGTTTGTTTTCCCCCACTCCAGCAAATAAGGGCAGAGAGTTTGACAATTTAGTGAAATGTTTTTCTATCAATAACATTATTGTTACCAATTTTAAAGATTATATTTAAACATACTTTTTGGTTGTTGTTGAACCTACTAAAGTAATATTGTTTAAATGTACTTCCTGGCTTAAGTTTCTATAAAACATGGTGTATGTGTACAGCACTTAAGTATCTGAAGTGACTTAAGATAGAGTTAGTGGCTTTAGACTTATTTCATGCCATCGAACAAATATTTGGGAATTCATTCATGCCAGGCTCTGGATTAGTACTCTGAATTATAGTTTTCTAATTTTACTTTTTAAACTGTATAAACATTTCAGGAGTATCTAAAATTCCTATACATAGCTCTCCTTGAGCTAGCCTTTGATTAGCTCTATTAGTATCTATATAATAACTACAATAACTATTTGCTTGTTTATATTGTGATATGTTAAATATTAACATGTAGTCGCAGGGAAAAGGAAGCATTCATGATTTAAAATTGTGTTTTGCCTTTCCTCAGGCATTGTCTTCTCTGTAGCTCCAGGTTTGATAACTGATATTGGTGTGGCCTAGATTGCCGTATATATCATTTGGTTCTGAGTTACTTTAAATATTTGATCTTGTCAGTCTCTGAGAAAGGTGGTTTTAGATATTAATGTAATTAATTTAATAATGTGGCGTAACATTTCAGTACTAAAATAGCTCTATGATCCTCTCCCATTAATTCAGTTACAAAATCACTTGAGAACAAATGAACTAGAAAAATTTTATATTTTTTTGTATAGGTAAAGAAAGACCAGTCCAGTCTTTGAAAACATCAAGAGACACTTCACCCTCAAGTTCATCAGCAGTTCCTTCATCAAAGGTTTGTTATTTTCCTAAAATGAGTTTAAAGAAGAATGATAAAGTCAATAAGATTGGCTAGTACAGATGCTCTTAGCATGTATCATACCTATGGGGCTGATTTGCTGCATTTAAATAGTTGAATTTTAAGTAACCACAATTTTAAAATAGCAGAGTAAATGAACAATTTTCTTGTAGAATTTTTTTTCATAGGTTGTGCTAAAATTAATATTTATTGCTACAGCCCTTGTTCATCTTGACAGTAATCAGGTGGGAATAAATATTCAGATGGGGCATAGTTGTAGACTTTTGTTTTTTGGGGGGAGTTGGGGGTATAGGTAAAGATTTAACATTTATAATTAGTCAATTTGGGGTATTAGTGGTTTTTCTTATTAATTCATACAGAAATTCTCTGATATTGGTAGGTATAAATCTCCATTCTACAGCAGATTGGAGGTTCAGAGGTTAAATAATTTTCTTAAGGGATAGCTACTTTTTTATTATTATTATTAGTTGTTCAAAACATTACAAAGCTCTTGACATATCATATTTCATACATTTGATTCAAGTGGATTATGAACTCCCATTTTTAACCCGTATACAGATTGCAGAATCACATCGGTTGCACATCCACGTTTTTACATACTGCCATACTTTTTTTTTCGTTTAACTATCACTTTCCAGCATCTCAAAACATGTTGAAAAGTCAGACCCTATGTTTTTTATCCCCAAAATTTAATATTTGAGAAATTGCTGTTTCCATCTGTTCTCTTTCTTTACAATTTTCACACTCTTTCTCTTGCCCACAATTGTTGCTTCTTATATTCTCTTCTTCACTTCTTTTTGTTCTTCTCCCTTTATTATTTTTGACTTTCCAGGATTACTTGGAAGTCTGTGCTGGGTATTCAAGGGACAGCTTCTTCTCTGCCTCAGAGGGGAAAAGTTTGTGACAACTTGTATCATTGGAACTTTCTCAAAGTCAGAGGGTTCTAGAGTAATAGGTTGCTTTTTAATGTTATGTTGCTGGATTGAACCCAAGGCTTCATGTATGCTAGGCAAGTGGTCTACCACTAAACTATGTCCCCAACCCTGGAATGGCAAGTTTTAAATAGCAAAAATTGATAAGATTTTTTGGTTCTGTCTTAAACACATTAAGAGTGCCTTACCCACATGAAAGACTGACTTATTTTTCTTGTCAGTTAATAAAGAATAGATAGAACCTGCCAAAGTCAAGTCACCACAAAAATTTAAATTATTACATATGAAGTTTTAATTTCTCCCCAAATACACTGCTATCTAAAAATAAGTTATAGGGCTAGAGTGGTAGCTCAGTGGTAGAGCCCTCGCCTAGCACCAGCGAGGCGCTGGGTTCGATCCTCAGCATCACGTAAAAAATAAATAAATAAAATAAAGGTATTGTGTCCAACTACAACTAAAAAATGAATATTAAAAAAAATAAAAATAAGTTTTAAAGTAGGACTTTGCACTGCATGTTAAAACATTTAATGTGAAACAACAATGATTAATTTTTTTGCCATTTTTGTCATATTTCATGTAGATGGTTGCACTTTTGTTATAGACTGTAAAATCTTAAAATGGAAAAAGTATCAAAATTTTAGATGTATAATTATTTTGCATATTAGGAAAGTTTAGCTCTGTGTGTTCTTTGCCAAGGGCTACAGGGTAGATATCAAAAGCTTTGGTTCATAGATCTGATTTGGTAGAGGACTTTTTCTTATAAACATTGTTGTCCTTAAATAGGAATACGTTTTCAGAAAGTTTATTTTTTGCTATTAGAAGGTAGTTCCAATAGCTTTTCAAGTGCACACATTTAGTGACAGATTAGTAGTTTAAGTTATAGTAGGTTTTTACTTTGTTTTCTGTTGAGAGCCCATATGAACATTTGTGTTTTGCTTTATAACTCCCTCTTAAAAAGATACTCCCCCAAAAAATTAAATATAAATTTTTTTCTTGGATGTATTTGTGTGTGTTTTCTTGTACCTTTTAAAAAATCTTATATTACTAAGTAGTAATAAAGATATTGCTTTATATAATATCTTTTAAACCTTCTATATGGGCAGGGTGTTGGAGCCAGATATTTAGACTTGCTTCTGGCTATGGAATTTACTTGGAAGGGAAGTTTCAAATTTTCTCTTTTCCCTCTGAGGGTTTGGTAATTTTAGTCTATGAAATGAACTGACTGTAAACAGAGTCATAGAAGACAAACTAAAAATTTATTATATGTCTAAGCATGTGAGCCACACAGAAAGTATGCGATCAAGGAAAGGATCATATGATTGAAGTTTATATAATATCTTGTGGTGCACAAGGGAATAGAGTTTAGAGGTCCTGAACCAGGGGAGGTAGTAACAGAAGCCATGGGGGAGGTTCAGGAGAAGTACTGTGTGGGATAAAACTTATCTTATTATGCAGACACAGTTTCCTAGGCAGCAGCCCTCTGAGGACCACCTGTGGTAATCTTTCTGGCCCAGGTGTCAGGCTTGAAATCTCATTTTTCTTTGAAAAACCTGTCCAAGGCAGATATGGGGATCTCAAAGAAAAAGACCATTTACACCTTCTGCTTCTTTTACTCATGTAGATAAATATAAATTTCTTTTTGTAAAAGGACAGTTTTTTAAAGCCATACACGTGTCTGTAGAGATCTTCACTTTTTCTGAATAATCAACTCAAAATATGTCATAAAGAGATATCTTTGGAGCAGGATACTTTACTGTCCCACAACTCCATGTATATATAAATCATTGTGAATATTACCAGTGACCAGTCAGTAGTTTGGTGAATTTAATTAGGAAGAAAGTCAAGTGGATTTTTTTTTTTTTTCAGTATTAATTAGGGACTTTGACCTCAGTTTCCTGGTTTACAGGCTGAGGTGACAAGCTTGTAACACCTTTATGGAATTTTTATTTAATTGAAATATTTTGTATATAGAATGGTTTTTTAAAAGCACTATGTTAATAGTGATGCACCATAAGGTGGATTTTTTTTTTTTAAGGGAAAAAAAGAAAAACAAGGACTGGCATCGGGAGTAGAGATATATTTGGGATCAATAATGTAACTTAGAAAAAATATAGGGACAAAATGAGGGCTGTCAAGGCATGATTGATGAAATGGTAAGGTTTTATGATAAGGTTTTCTATAAGGAAATGGAATCAGCAAGTTACTATTAGGGCCCTAGAGAAGGGTTTTTCTTATTTTGCTTTACTATTTTACATCTCATTCTATAGCATATGCTTTTAAATGATACTATGGGAATAATTATGTGATCCAGTAGAAGTTTTATTTTGTTTTTATGTTTCCCCCATGAACTCATTGGTCTTCTTCAAATATGTTTAGGTGTAATAGATTTATATCAATGAATACAGAAAAGAAACAAAAAAAAATATCAAGCCTATCCTAGATGTTTTCAAGTCTGTTAACCTCTCTTCATTTTCATAACTACTTTATAAGGTATTACTAATGTCTATGTTGTAAATGAAAAAAGCCAAGATTGAAGCATTATTAATTATGTGTATAAAGCCATCTTCCTAGCAATTGATTACATTGCATTTCACAACTGTCTGCCTGTAACTCCAAAGCCCATAATTTGTTCATAGTGTAATTGGTTAGAGGAAGAAATAGTAGTAGTCAATGAAATTTAAGTTTTAAAACTGTGTAAGGAGTAGGATTTATATGATTTGTTATAAATTATAAAGATGACACATCTGGACTTTTCCTACTGCATTACTTAGGAACTTGCTTTAATGAAATTTTGGCATCATTTATTTCATTGACTATAAAGATAAAACACTGAAATTGGTTTATAATGTCTTTTATATTTTATATAAAATTAGTATATGAGTTAAATTGTGTCTTTTGCTTTGTTCCCTAGATGAATTTCTGAAGTTTTATGTAGATTAAATTGCCAGTTAGATCTAGTCTATATGTCTTAAAGAAAATTGCTATTTAAAGGAATCCTATTTTGAGTATTTTTGAAGGAGCCAAAAAAGAATGTACCAGTTATCCATATAAATTTGAAGGTTTATGTGATTTTAATTGTAAGTGGGGTGTGCTTCTTGACATATTTGAAGTTTAAAAGCCCTTGAGTATTGTAACAAAAAATGTTCTTTGATTTTTACTAGGTGTTAGACAAACCCAGTAGGCTAACTGAAAAGGAACTAGCTGAGGCTGCAAGCAAATGGGCTGCTGAGAAGCTTGAGAAATCAGATGAAAGTAACTTACCTGAAATTTCTGAGTTTGAGGTATGGTGTAATTCCTCGTGTATGTTTCATGTCTGAAGGTTTTTTTCCTGGACTTTTAAGTTATGGGTGGGAAATATCTGATATCTTCTAGAACTTCAAATATATTTGAAGAAAAATACCCTCAAAGATTATTAAAATTAACCACACAAGAGATAACAGTCTAAATGTGAATGACTCTGAATGCAGTAATCACACTGTGCCTGAATGTCTCTGATACTTTAATAGTATAAGAATTGCATAAATATGGAGTATTAAAAAATGAATTATTTATATACTTATTTTGATGGACTTTGCTTTTAAAAGTATCTCAGGAAATCATACTCAACCACTACTCATAAACCAATGAATTCAGAACACAGAACTAATTTGACTTGGATTGTGGGCTGTATTTATATTGCACATTATATTTTATGTAAATTATTTCATAATTATCTCAAGAATGAAATTAAACATTGTTTGGGCTTCCTGAGACCTTTGATGATTATTGATTACAATAAACAAAATGAGGTCAGGTGTGGTGGTACAAGCCTGTAATCCCAGCAGTTTAGGATGCTAAGGTAGGAGGAGCATCCTGAGTTCAAAGCCAGCCTCAGCAAAAGCAAGGTGCTAAGCAACTTAATGAGACCCTGTCTCTAAATAAAATACAGCATAGGGCTGGGAATGTGGCTCAGTGGTTGTGTGCCCCTCAGTTCAATCACTGATTCCCTCCCCTGCCAAAAAAAAAAAAAAACTCATAAAAACAAACCCTGAAAAACCAAAAAGACATTTCTGGGTCTATAGAAAGTTATTTCTGAAATGTCTTCATTAACTGAAAAATTTATATATAATGTATAACATCTCTAAAAGGATTTCATGGGCTAAATTAAATTTTCAGATTCAAGATTTGATGCAAGAAGAATTAATCTTTACACGATAGACAATATAAAAATTTCTGTAACATAAAAAGTTATTTAGATTTGAAGAGTTCTGGCCTTGTGATACAGTTTGGGATGACTTTTGTGGAAGGTTTTTTTTTTTTTTTTTTTAAGAAAGAAAGAAGGGGGCTGGGGATGTGGCTCAAGCGGTAGCGTGCTCACCTGGCATGCATGCGGCCTGGGTTCGATCCTCAGCACCACATACGAACAAAGATGTTGTGTCCGCCGAGAACTAAAAAATAAATATTAAAAAAAAAAAATTCTCTCTCACTCTCTCTTTAAAAAAAAAAAAAGAAAGAAGGAAGGAAGGGTGGGTTCTTTTTTTTTTTTCAAAGATAGAGAGAGGAGAGAGAGAGAGAGAATTTTTTAATATTTATTTTTTAGTTATCGGCGGACACAACTTTGTTTGTATGTGGTGCTGAGGATCGAACCCGGGCCGCACGCACGCCAGGCGAGCGTGCTACCGCTTGAGCCACATCCCCAGCCCCTGTGGAAGGTTTTTTGATAAAAGGGATTAAGCATAGGAATTCTATATAGCAATAATATACTTTCCTACATCTTAATGGATTATAAAAAGGTCCTTTCCAAAGTAACTAATGTACACTGCTCATAAAAAGTACAAACCCTGTCAGAATTTACATAGAGCATTTCTTTTTGAAAATGCTGATCTGTCATTTAGATAGCAATTGTCCTTAAATAGGTCAAGGTTTCCTTGTTATTGTAGCCAGAATAATATTTTTTTCATATTCTTCAATAAATGTATTAAAAACATCAAGCTATCCTGTAGCACTTTCCTAGCATTATTTAAAAACATGAATAACACAGTAATACATTAATAGTGTTATTTTAAATAGTTTTAATTATGTCTTAATAATTTAGAATAATGGTTGTTATATTAACAATAGATACATGTGCTTCAAAATTGTTATTTTAGAGTAAGACCAATTTTTTTGTTGGCTGAATAGTTTATTGTGTTAATACATATTTAGATCTTATTAATATATAGACAAGGCTTTGCTTTTATATGAATAATATTCGTATTATTCTATTGTTCATTTTCTCCAACTCCCCATCATTTTTTAATTTCTTAACTTCTTAAAAAATGTTATTGTCTACCCTTCTCAGATTTTAAATGATGTACATATATTCTCTCATTGACCCTTAAATAGTCAGTGACAATGGAGTCTAGAAAGACTTTTTTTGTGTGTGGGGTGAGGGTACTTGGGATTGAATCCAAGCGTGCTTTACCACTAAGCTACATCCTAAGCCTTTTATTTTTAATTTTGAGGCAGGAGCTTGGTAACTGCTTAGAGTCTCATTAGGTTGCCTAGGGTGGCCTCAAACTTGGTGTCCTCCCAAATTGCTGGGATTACAAATATATGCCACTGTGCCCTGTTATAAAAACTTTTTAACCTTCTCCCCTCACTTTAAAATTTGACCACTGTTGACTAGATTTTTGGATTAATGCAAAATAAATGACCCTAAAAATCTGGAAGTGGGGGTCATCACTCAGACATGATCTTTTATTGGATCAAAGTCAAGAAAGATATGTGAGACTAAGATTACTTAAGTATGTTTGCTACTTGGTACATCATTAATGCTGAACAGTAACATCAATTTTATACCATTGTCTAAAATGGTTTCCACATCAGATTGATATTTTTTCATATTGGAAATTAAGTAGTTGGGAGTTTTTTGTCTTTCTAAGAAATTTAGCACCACTGTACCTTATTAATATTTTTTTCTCAGATAATAGATAATATTTGTTCATGGGCTCTTAAATAGTGATCTGTGCTTTTAGGGATTCGTGCTTTTTGGGAATAGGATTTTTTGGGGGGAAGGTTTTGGGAATTGAACTCAGGGGTGATTAACTGCTGAACCACATTCCCAGCCCTTTTTATGGGCTTTGTACATGCCAAGCAAATACTTTAACATTGAGCTCTACCTCAGCCTTGGAAGTGCTGCATTTAAAAGAGGTAGATTGGCTTTCATATTTCAGCTGGGTTCAGAGATTTTAATATATTAATATGCTCATCATTGGTCTTTGAAGGAAGGATAAATAACAAAGTTTGCCTAACTTACCAAACTTTTAGTGTTTTTCCCTTATGAGTATTTTAGAATTAAATATTTCAAGGCACACATTTTCAGAGAAAAATACTATACTGGCTTTAAATTTACTATTCATTCTGCATCTGCTTGTGTCAAATGCTGAACTACAGTAGCCATTAAAGAGGTTGCATTCAAATTTTGTAGAGATGTAACTTAGCATCCTTTTAGGTAGAGGTGAAAGTTTTGCTTGTGGCCATCCGAATGAAAGGCAAATTATTTGAAGGTTTTTGAACATTCTAGTAGAGCACGTCTCTTCCTGCTGTAAAAGAAAATTTTAACATTTAAATGTGAAAATATTGTGTTTTTTTCCTCACATATAGGATGTAGTTTTCTGCTTCAGTGTCTCCACTTATTCTGTTCCAGCCTAGAATGCATGACTTCTATGACTCTTTCAAATTTGTGTTCATTCAGTGGAATCAATAATGTTCAGTACAGTAAGACTCGAGATTTTTCTTGATTCTGCTTCCCTACCTATTGTAAAATTTTATGACTGTTTCATTGGCGACCTTTTTAAATTTCAAAATTTTTTTCTTGTTTGGTGCCTCTGTTTTACACACACACAGTACATATATATACACATGTAATGTGTTTCGAGCTCTTGCCATATTTTTGCAAGAGTGCCTTGAACAATATATCTCTAAGTTTATTTTTTAGTGTTAAGTTTCCTTCCTCCCTCCCTCCCTCCCTCCCTCTCTATTTGTGGTACTGGAAATTGAACTCTCAGGGGTGCTCTATCACTGAACTACATCCCCAGCCCTTTATTTTTTTATTTTTTGAGTTATTGAGATTACAAGTGTGTCCCTTCTCACCTAGCTATTTTTTTTTTACTGCTTTTTGTTTTTACAAAAACTTATATCTGCTCTGATGTGCTTCTTGTGCTCCCCAGTTAACATTTTTTTGTGTATTGGCCCATCTTTTAGTCACTTTTGTGCTGCTGCATCAGAATACCCAAGACTAGGCAATCTGCTATGAACAGAAATTGATTTCTTAAAAGTTCTAGATGCTGGCAAATTCAAGATCAAGGTGCTAGCATCTTTTGTGTCTGGCAATGGCATGGTCTTGATTCCAGATGTGGCACCTTGAATGCTGCATTCTCTGGAGGGGAAGAAGGCTGTTGGGCACGTAGTAGAAGAGCAAAAGAGAACAAGATCATTCCTTAAAGTCTCCTCTTTAAAAGCATTAAACCCACCTAATCACTAACTAAAGTTCTCAACTTCCAAAACAGTTACCATGCCAGATTTCAACATGGTGGGCTAAGGGAGGAGGATCCCAAGCTGGAGGCCAGCCTGGGCAACTTAGTGAGATCCTATCTCAAAATAAAAAAAAATAAAAAGGACTGAGGATATAACTCAGTGGTAGAGCACTCCTGAGTTCAATCCCCTGTACTGGGGGGAAAAAAAAAAATTTATGATTTTTTTCCCATGGATAGTATCCTTCTGTGGATCACCTGTGCATGTATATGCATAAATGTGCACATCCCCTTACTTAATTCTTTCTCCTTTTTTGATATAGTTGACAGTATATTGATAGGCAATGATTTCCAGACTATGCTAGGATTATTTATTCATTGTAGAGTTGTTGTTTTAAAATATAAGTAATCAGGGGCTGGGGATGTGGCTCAAGCGGTAGCGCGCTCGCCGGGCATGCGTGCGGCCCGGGTTCGATCCTCAGCACCACATACCAACAAAGATGTTGTGTCTGCCCAGAACTAAAAAAATAAATATTAAAATATAAGTAATCATTATTGCTTTGTGGGATTTTCTAATGATATCAATAAGTCCTTAATTATAAGAGTCAGGTGTTTTAACTTCTGGAGATGGATCCCTTTTCTGTGTTCCATTTTGTCATATTTCTTTATGTGTGCACATACCTCTCACTTTCAGTTGAACTTTTTCTCCTTCAGTGTTCCATAAATAGATTGCTTAAAGAATAGCCATGGGGAGAAAATCTTTTATCTGTATCTTAATATAGAGTGAAATAATTTTAGAATGGAATTAAGCCTAGAGGCTTTATCTTACCTAAAATTTAAAAAGTGTCATTCATTTTTTCTTTAATCCTTTTTACATATGCTCATTATGTGTAATGAAATTGACAGTCTTCTTCTCTTTAAATAAGTTAAATGTATAACTTTCTGTTAATATAATGTACCACTTAGTTTTTATACACAACCATCTGAAATGCTCTTAAGTCTTTTTTTTAAATATTTATTTATTTATTTTAGTTTTAGGTGGACACATCTTTATTTTATATGTATGTGGTGCTGAGGATCGAACCCAGGGCCTCATGCATGCTAGGCAAGCACTCTACTACTGAGCCACAACCCCAGCTCCGCTCTTAAGTCTTTAAAAAAAAATAAAGATTTGCAAAATTCTTTTTTAAAGGCTGAATCCACTGCACCATTATTCATTGACCATCCAGAAGAACCTGAGTCAAATACAACAGATGGCACAGAATTATTTGAAGACAGTCAACTAACCAGTCGCTCTAAAGCAATAGCATCAAAAACCAAAGAGATTGAACAGGTGGGAACACAGTCTTCTTCATAATCGTTGGTCCATGTACTTTTCAGATATAAATTTTTACTGATACTTATTTTTTCTATTTGTCGTTCTGAAATTCTATTTAGTTTTTTAAAATTGTTTGATTTCATAGTCATTTTAACTAATGTGATTCACCTACCTTCCCCTCTCTCTCTCTCTCTCTCTCTCTCTCTCTCTCTCTCTCTCTTTCTTTCCCCCCTCCCCCTCTCTCCTTCTTTCTTTGTAGTACTAAGGATTGAACCCAATGCCTCACACATGCTAGGCAAGCACTCTACCACTGAGCTACAGACCCAGCCCATCCTTTATTTTTAAAAAAGAAACAAAATTTTTTCTTTTTTAAAAAGAACATTGTCTAGTTAATATGAAGCAATTAAAAAAACTTTTTAACTTAAAACTTAATAGGGATAGAAGAAAGGATGTTAAATGCACCAAAGTGTTAGCAAATGTTATTTTTTAATATTTGAATTATAGATATTTCTTATGTTTTTCTTAATTATCTTCCAAAAATTGAAAAAATACAGTAGTAAATCTCATTTTTAGTGATGTTATTCTGAAAAATGAGGTCTTTAAATCTGAAATGATTATCTTTCTTATTAGGGTATAAATATGAAATATTGTTTAGCTCATTAGGGTATTATCATTTTATGAGGATTAAATGAAGTAAAAAACGTGAAAGGGCTTTATGAAATATTTTGTATAGGTGCTTCTTTTTGATGTTGTTACTCTTCAGTATTTTGAATAAATGTCATCACATTGGTAGATACTCTTCTAAAAACTATTTGAAATCAAGAACAAAATAAGCCTTTCTCAAGGTATTGTCCAGTTTTCACATCAATTAAAATCTCCTTCCCTTGGTTGGGTAGGGGAAAATCTCAATTAAATCCTAAATGTGATTGTGTTAATGCCACCATGAAAGGCAGATCAGTAGTTTTAAAATAATGGTGATCAGCAACATCAAGTCTTTAGAGAAATGTTAAAAAAAAAAAATGGAGAATGAGATAACCTCCTTTAATTTGGTGATGTGAAAATGATTGATGTCTCTCAAATCAATTAAGAACATTAATAAAAGATTTTTTGATCACTATGTCTTCAACACAAATATGAATGTGTTTATCTTATATATAATTGCTATCACTTTGTCTTTTTTTTAAGATTGCTTTTTCTTTTAATTTTTTTTTTAGTTGTAGGTAGACACAATATCTTTATTTTATTTATTTTTATGTGATGCTGAGGATTGAACCCAGTGCACCACACATGATAGGCAAGCGCTCTACCACTGAGCCACAACCCCAGATCCCTTTGTATTTTTACTTTCACTTTGTTTTTAGCTTTTTATTTTTAAAGTTCCTTGATATTTTTCCACCAGTGCTGGAATTGAACCCAGGAGTGCTTTACCACTGAGATACATACCCAACCTTTTGAAATTTTTTATTTAGAGACAGGGTTTCATTCACAAAATTGCCCAGATTGGCCTTGAATTTGTGATCTTTCTGCTTTGCCTCCTGATTAGCTGCGATTATAGATAGGATCCTTGATATATGTTTTTATTTCCTTGTCTGTCCTTACCATAATGGACACTGTGAGAAAAAGTACTTTGTTTTGCTTAGTGCTTTATCTGCATCCCCTAGATATATCCTAAGATATATTTTTGGATGAATGATGGATGAAGTCATACACCTGAAACTGACTAGTCTCTGAGTCAGTTGAGATCAGAGATGATGTCTCAACCTGGTCACCTGTCAACACTTAGGCCCAGTAGTTACTAGTAAGTGCTTAATAAATATTGAACAAATGAATGATTTAATGCTGCTTCTCTTTTTCACCTAAATTTCAGGTGGAATCCTTAAGAATATAACTGGTAGAAACACTCAACTGAAATAACAAAAGAAGGAGTATTTGGGGTTGTCATTTATTAATATTCTGCCATCTCTTCTTACTATTTTTCACAGTTGATCTCTTGAGAAACTGGGTTACCAGTCAGGTATATAGTAAGAGAATTAAAATAATTATTAAAGTACTATAAACTAGAAGACTTAATGGAAGTTCTGTTTTTGCTAGAGTACTTTGGTTATTTTATAAACTCATAGCTAGAACTTAACAATAATTTTTGAAAATGAAGTAGTTTTAAGAGCTTATTTTTTTTTCCAATTTTGACTTGAATTTTACACATTTTATTTTTAGAAATTAAATACCAAATGGGTAGGAAAATTATAAAGGTCTGAGAAAGCTAAGTAATGGATTACACAGGTGTTTGGTAATTATTCTTCTTTTTCCATATACATGAAATCTTTAAAAAAAATTTTTTTAAAGAATAGTACCACAATAAATCCATATAGATGAAACCAACAAATCAAGTTGTAATAACCAAAGTATCTTATCTATTTTATCAAATGTAATATGTTCTGGTAAATTTTAAAGATGAACTACAATATTTAGTTTTTTTGCAGTTTTTATAAAGTAGGTCCCTCAGCTTTTTCCCAAGAAAGTCATTAATTTTATGGCAGTTATTTGAGTATAAATCTCCTGGCCAAAGTTTAATTTATTCTAAATGTGCATAGATGGAGCAGTTCCTTGATGTTTAAGGGTCCCCAATATGGGAGGGAACCCAGCAGCACGCCACCCTGAGCTGCATCCCTAATTCTTTTTATTTGGAGACAGGGTCTTGTTAAGTTGCAGAGGCTGACAGTGAACTTTGGGTCTTCCTACCTCAGCTTTCCAACTAGCTTATAACATTCTTCAAATCATAGAGAGGTATCTTTTGTGGGGGGGGGGAGTCTTATCTCTTTGTGTTTTTAAAATTTATTTTGTGTATAGAAACTAAAACAAAACAAAACAAAAAGTACTGTGAGTTCATTTTTAAAACCTCTGGCCGGGCATGGTGGTGCACACCTCTAATCCCAGCAGCTCAGGAGGCTGAGGCAGGAGGATCTGAGTTCAAATCCAATCACAGCAATGTAGAGAGACACTTAGCAACTCATTGAGATTCTGTCTCTAAAAAAAAAAGTGTTGGGCACGTGGCTCAGTGATTGAGCACTCCTAGGTTCAATCCCTGGTACCAAAACAAAACAAAAAAACTCTCTGGCTTTTTCAGAACACAGTCCTAAGGAGTGTGTTTGTGTGTGTGTGTGTGTGTGTGTGTGTGTGTGTGTGTGTGTGTGTTTATTTTTTTAATTTGTGGGGCGTGGGGGGGTGGTACTGGGGATTGACCTTGGGATATAAGACCACTGAGCCACATCCCCAGCTCTATTTTGTATTTTATTTAAAGATAGGGTCTCACTGAGTTGCTTAGCACCTCGCCTTTTGCTGAGGCTGGCTTTGAACTCACAATCCTTGTGTCTCAGACTTCTGAGCTGCTGGGATTACAGGCATGTGCCACCATGCCTGGCAATATTGATATTTTATGAAAGTGATTGTTTTCCATCCACTGAGAAGGGATTGATTACCTATTTATCTGACAATTTATAGTTAAATATATACAGGAACATTTTCAATGGGATACCATTCTTTTCTTAAATATACAGAAATAAAGAGTAGTCAGGTACACTTGGTGAGAGAATTGAGTATTTTTGTTTTCTAATTACTTCAAAGACTAAAACTGAATATATATGTGTTTTAGTAAAGTCATTATCTTTTATAGTCATAGATATGTTAGGCTCATGTAAAAATATTTTATAGATTAGCTATCTAGAAATCTCTTTAACTCCAGTTATCTAAGGAAAATGAAGTTAATTCAGAAGTCTTTTTTTTTTTTTTAAGGCTTTGTCTTACTTTTTATTTGTTTATTTTTAACCACCTTGTGTTTTTCTGGGATTTCTCTATAAAGATTTTTAAATTCTCTTTCCACATTTTTTTCATTGATGCATTATAGTTGTATATATTGATGGAATTTGTTGTTACATATTCGAACATACACACAATATAACAGTATGATTATAATTTGGCCAATATCACTCTCTAGCACTTTCCCAACCAACTCCCATCCCTTGATCCTTTTCCTCTACTGATCTCCCTTTGATTTTCATGAGATCCAACCCCCCCTTTTCTTTTTCCTCTTTAGCTTCCCCATATGAGAGAAAACATTCATCCCTTGAACTTCTGAGTTTGGCTTATTTTGTGTAACATAATGGTGTCAAGTTCCATCCATTTTCCTGCAAATGATACAATTTCATTTTTCTTTATGGTTGAATAAAACTCTTTTGTATATATAAACCATAGTTTCTTCATCCATTCATCCATTGATAAACACATAGGCTGGTTCCATAGTTTGGCTGTTGTGAAATTCAGAAGTCATTTTATTGCCTATCTAGTCATTAGCTGATAGGCTGATAAAATTCTACCATAAGTCTAGATTAATATACTTAATAATAATTTTTATTTTATTTTGAACTTTATACTCTTAACAATATATGGGCTGATTATTAGCTTTTCTTCAAAAGTTGGACTGAAAAATGTAAGGCCCCTTTCTGTTCTAAGTCATATTTAAAATTAAAAGCTAGGCTAGGCGTGGTAGCACACTCTTGTAATCCCAGTGGCTCAGGAGGCTGAGACAGGAGGATCAAGAGTTCAAAGCCAACCTTAGCAAAAGTGAGGTGCTGTGAGACCCTGTCTCTAAAGAAAATACAAAATAGGGCTAGGGATGTGACTCAGTGGTCCAGTGTCCCTGAGTTCATTCCTTGGTACCAAAAATAAATAAATAAATAAATAAATAAATGTTAAAAGCTAAGTATTGCTTCTTTTGTACACACTGTTTATTTTTGTTATTATTGATTATGATGCTGCAGAATGAACCCAGGGCCTCTTACATGCTAAGCAGGGTCTCTACTGCTGATCTGTGCTAATGTCATTTTAACAGTAGAATTTTTAGATATTTTGAATTTTTTTAAATACTTTTAGGAGTGCATTGTTCTTGTGCTAAAACTTAAAAAAAATCCTCAAACATACCATTGTAAAGCACCAGTGAGTAATTAGTGTTTTCATCTGTAAATAGATGTTACATTTGGTCATTGTAGCCGTGGCCCTTTTCTCAGTGTCTAGTTTCAACTGCTACACGTAGCCTGATGATTCCCCCTCTCTCACTAGCTCTTGTTCTTTCTTTTTCAATAAATAATAGATTATTTTTGTTCTACTTTTAAAGAGTATTGATGTGAAGGTTAGTCAAATGTCATGAAAGTGTTAACTAGGGTTGTGGATAAAGAAAAGAACCAGGTTTTAGCCTATGATAGTTTAAAATAAAATTGTTTTCAAAGTAGTGACAGCTCTTACTATTGTAGTATGTACTTGATATAAGCATTTCATACTAACCTTACATAATAGAATCATTCTCTGTTTTTCCTTTTCATCAGAGCAAGTAAGGAAGGTTCTTAAAAATTCAGCTCTCACTGTTATCTTGTCTAGACATCAAGTCTACCCAAATGTATTACCAGTCCATTATTACCAACCAGGTGTTCACACTTTACATATATACTCACATAAAATTGACCTGAAAATCTGCATTTTCAAAATAAATTGAAAAAAATTATTTTTGCCAAATTTCTAAGTGTTTAAATGTTACAATTTACCAGTCAAATTCTAGTCATGCTGTTACTCTAGGAATTTGTTGTTGAAGTATGAATGTAAAGTTTTCAGAGAATTTCATTTCTAGGCTCTCTCTGTAACATAATTTGTAGCATATGGGAAAAGTCAAAATCAAGTAAATTTAAGGAAAATTTAAGGTAAGTTATTTTATACCTGGTATAAATCCGCAAATAATTAGCTTGATGTTCTCATTACAAGATTATTTTTACATTAAGTACAGATAGTACAAATACCAAACTTTATAAAAATAAATATAAAATAGCACAAGTACTACAAGGGATGAGGCTATTTGGACTTTATCCCAAGGGATATTGTCACTACAACAAATTCATTTCAGTCAATGTATGCCCAGTGGAATAAGCCCATGCACAAGCTTCATTTTCTCACCTCTTCTCTTTATCCACTGAGTACCAGTGTTTGGTAAAAACTTTCTGTAATATTTTCAAATTCTGCTTTTGTAAGTCAACATTTTTTAGTCTCTGAATATTTTACATTGAAGACATTTATAAATAGCATGGTATAGTGAACATTGGATGCTTCTATTTAATGTCTTCGATTCTCCTCATTTATTAATGGGATTAATTTAAGGTTCTCTTGCATAATCAACAACCTATATATGTGAAAGTCCTTTCTGTTTTGAAAGTCACAAGTAGTTTTGGTAATGTTAAATAATATTTTGTCTGTTTCTTTTCAGCTTTCGAATATTGACTACTTTCAAATTACTTTGAAATTTTATAGCAAGTTTGTTAACATAGATTTAACTCTAAGAGGTAGTTTCCTTACCAGTGTTAGGAATTGAGTTATTTGCCTCTTGTCCCTTCATTTCTGCTTCTTTTGGTTTTGTTTCCCCTCGTGTGCCTAATTTATTCAGATTGTAAAAATTTACTATGAAATATTTTGCTTGTTTTGGGTGACTTTATGACTTTGCTCTCACATTTTCCATTTGGTTTTCTCTTTATTTTTCTAGATACAAAACAGCATGAAAAGATTGGTTTTTCCTTAGAATTTTCTACTCTTTCTTCCTTTTTCTAAAACATAAATTGTTTTCATATTTACTCCGTTTATCTGTTATTTCTCATTTTTAAAGGTGAAATCTCTTATCACATCTACTCTCTTAACTATTTAATTCAGGTATTGTACCCAAAACAATAAACTGTGTCTGTCTTATAGTACTCACTGCTGACTACAATTATAACAATGTGCGTTTGTTGGTATTCTTAGTTCATTTATAGAAGAGACCTTTTAAAAGTGGCACCAAAAATATCTTATGTTTCTGTTTATAGGTAACTTGAACTTAAGTATTAGACATGAGTTGACTATTTAGTGTCTGGTTTGTTGGCAGCTAATTATGTTGTCATCTGTTTTGTTGTTTTCTTTCCTGCTCTTCCACTTCTTTTTTGTTTTTTTGAGCTCTGCACCCAGGGCCCCCCTCCCCCTCTTTAAGGAAGGCTGATATAACAGTTATCCCGTGGGATCCCTGGGATATTGGTTTCAGGAGACTCCCCCACCCCTTGCAGATGCCAAAATCTATAGATGCTAAAGATTTTACTATGAAATATTTTGCTTGTTTAGGGTGACTTTATGATTTTGCTTTCACATAAAATATAAAATAGAATTTGCAAGTAACCCATGCATATCCTCTCATATATTTGAAGTAATATATGAGACTTACACAGTGTAAATGCTATATAAATGGTTGTTATACTACATATTATTTAGGAAATAATGGCAAAGAGAAAAGAGTCTATACTCTTGAATACAGATCAGTTTTTTGCTCTGCAAATGTTTCTTTTTTTTTAAGAGAAAGAATTTTTTAATATTTATTTTTATTTTTTTTTTAGTTTTCGGTGGACACAACATCTTTGTAAGTGGTTCTGAGGATCAAACCCGGGCCGTACGCATGCCAGGCGAGTGTGCTACCGCTTGAGCCACATCCCCAGCCCCTTCTAAAATTTTTTACAGTAAAAATATATCTATTCAATGAGTTTATCAGTTGCATAGCTATTGTTTGCCAGTAAAAGTTGCACAGACAAAAATTAATGACCTCTTTTTAAAATATTTTTTATTTTTTAGTTGTAGTCGGACACAATACCTTTACTTATTTTTATGTGGTGCTGAGGATCGAATGCAGGGCCTCGCACATGCTAGGCGAGCACTCTACCACTGAGCAACAATCCCAGCCCTTCATGACATCTTTTCTTCCTACCCATAACTGAGTATATGTTCAGAGATCATATATTGTTTACCTTTTTAATAGACAGAAGGGAAATTACCTGATGAATCATCTTCGTGTCATCCAGAATTTCCTTGCCTATAGTAAGTTCACACTAAATATTTGTTTAATAGCCCCCTGCCCCAATTCTTCTGTTCAACAGTCAAATGAATAGAACTGGCCTGAAGCACCCTCAGTCTCATGTAGTTTGTCTTTGCCATTAATTAATCAAGCTAATGAAGATTAACACTACAATAATTCTTCAAGAATCATTCTCTTCAAATAATTAGGAAATAAAGCAGCAAAGTCATTTTTATTCATTTGGTTGCAAAAATGCAGGAATACTTTAAGGGTTTTCAGTGTCGGCAAGATTGAAAAGATTTCTTATGCATGTACTACATTACTTAAAGCAATGAGAAGATTAGTGCAAAAAAGCATTCATTTTAATTATATCTTTATGACTATCTGTGAAGGGAGTAAGGAAATTATTTTTATTTTTAAATGTATTTACTTTTTATATGCACTTTCACTATAATGTGTCTAGACATGGATTATTTTTATTACTTTTATTATATTTAAGATAATTTATGCTTCCTGTACCTGAGTATTTACAATTTTTAGTAGAGTTATAAAATGTTATCTCTATGAATATTGAATATCCTGTATTATCTTACTTTTATGTCCTCCAGTTGAATATAGGTAGATTTTTTTCATCCCATCTTTCATTACTTTTAATTTTTTTCCTTTCATATTTGCTCTTTTTAAAAAATCTTAAATTATAACTAAGATATAATTTAAACCTTGATCTTTAAAATACAATATACTCTATTTCCCAGAAAACTTTTGCCTCAAAAAACTTGGAGATGGGGCTGGGGATGTGGCTCAAGATGTAGCGTGCTCACCTGGCATGTGTGCGGCCTGGGTTCGATCCTTAGCACCACATACAAATAAAGATGTTGTGTCCGCCGAAAACTAAAAAAAAAATAAATATTAAAAATTCTCTCTCTCTTGGGGCTGGGGATGTGGCTCAAGCGGGAGCGCGCTCGCCTGGCATGCGTGTGGCCCAGGTTCGATCCTCAGCACCACATACCAACAAAGATGTTGTGTCCGCTGAGAACTAAAAAATAAATATTAAAGATTCTCTTTCTCTCTCCTCTCTCACTCACTCTTAAAAAAAAATAAATATAGAATCATGTCATCAGCAAATAGGGATAGTTTGAGCTCTTCCTTTCCTATTTAAAAAAAAGAAAAAAAATTAAAAAAAATTCTCTCTCTCTCTCTCTAAAAAAACAAACAAACAAACAAACAAAAAAAAAAACTTGGAGTTGGCAGCAACTGTTAATGAAGAGGAAGTAAGAAACCAGATTGCTAAGCTAATACTGAAGTCATGGATTCCCCAGAGAACCATAAACTCGGCTTGTTATGTTTAAAATGCTCAAGATTTAAGATTAAAAAAAGTTTGAGGGCTAGGGTTGTGACTCAGTGGTAGAGCGCTTGCCTGGCATGTGTGAGGTACCGGGTTCAATTCTTAGCACCACAAAGTTATATGAAAGAAAAAAGTTTAATAGTAATGAAAGATAGGATGAAAAAATTACCTAAATTCAACTGGAGGACATAAAAGTAAGAGAATAGAGGATATTCAATATTCAAAGAGATAATATTTTATAATTTTCCAACTTTACTGAAAAGTATACATACTCAGATACAGGAAGCATAAATTATCTTAAATATAATAAACTTAAAGAGTAATCCATGTCTAGACATGTTATAGTGAAAATGCATATAAAAAGTAAATAAATTTAAAAATAATTTCCTCCTCAGGTATAATTTCAATATCTGAAGTCCCAAGTCTGATTCAGTTTTTGTTTCTGATGACTTTTGAAGAAAGTTTTACATTTTCCCTCACGTATTTGGATTTTGGAGTTGTTGGCTTATATTCAGAACTTCCAGTTGCATATGCATTCTCAGGGGAAACTACTTCCTCAGGTTAACCTGTGGTTTTCTTTTGCCAACAACCAAGTTTTTTATTTTCTTTCCAGTTGATACTTTTCCAAAGATCCTCCTTTTGTATAGAGGCTCAGATCTAATTCAGTCTTACATGAACTTAAGGTCATGTCTTTTATTCCTTACCAGGCTGAGTTCCTGGCTTTTAAGGGGCATCAGTGGCTTCAATGTTAGCTTAACACTGTCCTTTCTTACTTCTTCCTCATTGATGGCTGCTGGCAATTCCCTTTACTTCAAAAGAATATGTTTCTGAGGTGTTTTTTGTTTTTAGTTGTAGTTGGACACAATACCTTTATTTTATTTGTTTATTTTTATGTGGTGCTGAGGATCAAACCCAGCGCCTCACATGTGGTAGGCATCACTGTACCGCTGAGCCACAACCCCAGCCCCTCTGAGTTTTTTTAAGGCTAGAGTTTTCTGATATATGTAGTGGGTTATGTTTTAAAAGCTCAATTAACTTTTTCAAATTTACTCTATTTCTTATTTCTTATTAATTGCTTTCTACTGTGCTCATTGGCTTTGAAACAGATTTTTAAAAATAGGTTTCAGTTACCACCAAAGAAGGCTTCACTGTGGAAGTGATGTTTGATCAGACCCTTAAGATTGGGGTAAGATTCTCATATATGAAAATGGGACCTAAAGGATTCCAAGTTAGGGTGAATAGAATCAGCATAAGTACAAAAATAGGAAATTATAGGGAATAATTGACAATTACAAGTAGTGTGGTATTTTTATCTGTCATATAACCTTCATTTCCCCACTCCTCAGCACAAAGATTTTTTTTTTTTTTTGCAATGAATTTACAGTAGATTTCAACAAAATTGTATTAACTGGTAGATTAGAAGGAGCTTGAATGATGGGCTCAGAAACTTTTTCTTGATTTGGTAGAAAGGCTTTAGAAGGAAATATTCTGCTTCAACCCAACAAGTGTAGTGTAGTTTAGTTCTGGCACCAACACCTGGAGTTGGTGTGGACTCCAGAAGTTAAAGGACGCAGTGCTGGTAGGAGTATCCTTACTTCAGATGCTAGCTTCACTCTGAGGGTCCCCAGTTCATCTTCATTTCTGCCAAATGGCTACAAATCCAGGGGTTTCCTATGACCCCCCCTTAAGTTTGAAGGGTACACCAGAAGAACTCACAGAAGTCAGCAAAGAGTTATACCTTTGATTACACTTTTATTGTAAAGGATACATATCAGGAAGGAAATAATCTTGTCTCAACCCCAACCAGGGAACTGCAGTTCACTTCTCACACTGACTATTCAGCATTAGTACAGACCCCACAAATTAAAGGATGCAGTTCCCCCAAGTAGTGGATGAGAAACTAGGAGTGAAAAAACAGTTTATTATAGACTACATTTTGCTGAAATTTTTTTGGTAGAAAAATGATAGTTGATAGTAACCCAGGTAATTATATGAGGATATGTGGGTTGGAGACAGACTTATAAAAATTTGAATGTCAGAAAAAAGTGTTTGAATTCTTTTGATAGAATAGCTTATGGATGAATTTTCAGTACGTGAGTATTATGATCATGCTGTTTGGGGCAATTGATTTGGCTATACAGAAATGTTTTGCTACTTTTTAGGTGGGAAATAATAGCCTGAATTACGTTGCCAAAATCAGAAATGCAGAACAAGGGCATGAGAGTATGGCAGAAGAATAAATCTATTTGTGAATGCTTGTGAAAAGGTAAGGGTTATATGAAGGAGCCTGAAGATAAACACATGGAATAAGTACTGAAGCAAGAGGAACTGTCAATAGCAGGGATATATAAGGAGTAACTTGGACAACTCAGAGAGACTCTTTTTCTGAGACTGGGAGAAAAAAGTAGCAGCATTTTTTAGTTGAATAGAAGATAAATTGGAAAAGAGGCAATTTTGTTAAGAGTAGGAGGAAGTGAGATAGGGACAGGAGGGGAGTCCTATCAGCAGTGGGAGTTCCTGAATTGGGTGTGGAAAGGGCTTAGAATACTCCATGTGTTTTATGTTGATATGGAATTCAACAAGAGAGATTAAGGAGTTCACAGTGGATAAAATAACTGCAGTTTTGGACGTTGTCCAACAATTCACAGCATCCTTTGAGTAAAAGTAGAAAATTGTTTAACCACAGATTACCAAAGAAGAACACTTTGAAAGTTACTAAATAATCAAATGATGCCTACGGATAAGATGGTGAAGGTAACATTTTATTGGGGGAAAACATATGATACAAATTTTGTCTCTTTTAGCCTTTAATTCAATTTATGTGCCAGAAAATTTGACCAGTTCTGGTGCCTGGAGTAACACAATTCAAAATTAAAGAGGCAAGTGATAAAAATTAAATGTAAACCGATAAATCAGTTTAGCTAATGATCATTATGCTTTCAAAGAGGGGGAAAAATACACTAGCTTTGGGGTTTCTTAGAGCTTTTTTTTTTTTTTTTTTTTTAATGACCAGGCAGGAAATGGCCAATATGTTTTAGAATTTTCCATCTAAAAGGAACAGATAATAGTGTTTAAAACAAAGGTTAGTGCTTCAAAATACTTTGAAACTCAATTTTCCTAGGCAAGTGAGATGTTGGAATGATTTCTTTTTTCCTGATATGTAAACCTGTTAAACATAATGTTTCCCCTGCTTGAAATCCAATAATGGCTTTCCATTGTACTCAGAATAAAAATCTAAAGTCTTTACTGTGGCTCTAGAGACCTGCACATTTTGTCTTTTACCTTTCCCTCCAGATTTCTCATATTACTCCAGTGGTTCTCTGGCATTCTACTGGCTCCCTGTCAAGAGGACTTGCTTTCCATTCCTTCTGGGGGGCCTTTGTGGATACTGACTTCTGCTCAGTTTTCTCTCATTGGCTTCTTACTTCAGTATCGCTCTGTCAACTAAAACATTTCCTTATTCACTGACCAATCCAAGCAGTTTCTCCATCACTGAATCTACTTTCTCTTTTAACACTTACTGGTATTATATATATGTTTGTGTTTTTGTGTTTTATTACATCTTTCTAATTAAAAATACATTTTATTCACCTGAAGAACTCTTGTGTATAGATCCTACACAGAGTAAGTCCTCAAATGTTTGTTGAATGACTGGATGGTTTCTGAGTGTATTAAGTGCTTTATGTGTGTTCTCTCATATAATCCTCAAAAAAGCCCTGTGAGGGATACTGCCACATCGATGTTCATAGCAGCACAATTCACAATTGCTAGACTGTGGAATCAACCCAGATGCCCTTCAATAGATGAATGGATAAAAAAAATGTGGCATTTATACACCATGGAGTATTACGCAGCACTAAAAAATGACAAAATCACGGAATTTGCAGGGAAATGGATGGCACTAGAGCAGATTATGCTTAGTGAAGCTAGCCAATCCCTAAAAAACAAATACCAAATGTCTTCTTTGATATAATGAGAGCAACTAAGAACAGAACAGGGAGGAAGAGCAGGAAGAAAGATTAACATTAAACAGAGACATGAGGCGGGAGGGAAAGGGAGAAAAAAAGGGAAATCACATGGAAATGGAGGGAGACCCTCATTGTTATACAAAACTACATATAAGAGGTTATGAGGGGAATGGGATAACAAACATGGAGGGAAATGAATTACAGTAGATGGGGTAGAGAGAGAAGATGGGAGGGGAGGGGAGAGGGGATAGTAGAGGATAGGAAAGGTAGCAGAATACAACAGTCACTAATATGGCAGTATGTAAAAATGTGATGTGTAACCGATGTGATTCTGCAATCTGTATTTGGGGTAAAAATGGGAGTTCATAACCCACTAGATTCTAATGTATGAAATATGATTGGTCAAGAGCTTTGTAATGTTGTGAACATCCAATAAAAAAAAAATTTTGAAAAAAAAAAAAAAGCCCTGTGAGCTGAGGTACTATTATAATGCCCATATTGTACCCCAAACCTGGAGACCCCATCACCATAGAAATTTCATCACTCTGCCTATCGGTATTTAGGAGCCCACCTTTTTAAGATAGTTGTAATCTAGGGGCATTTTAAAAAGGATCAGAGATATTTTTTCAGTGTTGTAATTTAAATACAATTTAATCTTTATTTATGTTATTTAGTGTGAATGAAAAATTGCTTGTGGATTATTTTTGGCCTGACTAGAATGAAAATTAAAAATTATAGCTATGGTAATTTTTTGCATTTTCTTCTTTATTTTGTGGCATACTTGTAGATGTGAATGTCTCATTTTCCATTGTCAAAACAATTGGTTCTGGGGCTGGGGATGTGGCTCAAGCGGTGGCATGCTCGCCTGGCATGCGTGCGGCCCGGGTTCGATCCTCAGCACCACATACAAACAAAGATGTTGTATCTGCGGAAAACTGAGAAATAAATATTAAAAAATTCATATTCTCTCTCTCTCGCTCTCTCTCTGTCTTTCTAAAAAAAATTTTAAAAGTTTTAAAAAAAACAATTGCTTCTTTTTCTACAAATTAATTGAATTTGAAGATTTAACTGTAATTATGTCTATATGCAATGACTTGAAAGCGGAAAAAAACATAGTTTAACGTGATTTCCATTTAGATGCTTCAGAATTTTTTTAGTATGTGAGGAGAATGATTGCTGATACTGCTGCTTTAAACAGAAATATAGGGCATTATAATCAAAATTTGACTTTTAAAGTTGTATTCTGGTTGCACCAATTTGTCTCTAAAACTGAAATAATTGCCATTTAGGAAAAAATAGAATACAGAACACAACTGCTTCCCAGTTGAACTATATGGGATAAATACTGACTTGAATCACTGGGAATGATTCAATATTTGAGGAAAAATTTTAGAGCTTTCCTGTCACACCTATACAATGGAGACACAGGCAGAACTGCCAAATTTTCCTTTTGTTTTACATGTAATGTTTACATTTTAATTATTGCTTCATCTTAGTAATATGCCGTCCTCTCAACTTCTTAATGATGTCTCTGTACTAGTTTTTGGTTTTGTGTGTATGTTTTGATTTTTTTTTTTTGCAAAGATAAAACAGATATTATTAGATATTTTAAAACTTGGCTCTTTGTGTAGTCTTTTAAAAAAATGTTTTTTTTGTATAGGTATCTAGTTCTGGTGGTGAAAACTATATGAATGGACAGTGAAGCAGGGTATTTTAAGTTGAATTTTACTTTCTTCTTATACTATGCTTATCTTATCTCATAGGAAAAAGAGTTTTAGACCAAATCTTATCTGGATTCTGATTAGAAGATCTGATTGTTAAAAATAATAGTATGCTGTTAATTATTCTATTGATTATAGAATGAGACAGGAATTGGACATTTATTTATTTATTTATTTATTTATTTATTTTTTTTAAAGAGAGAGTGAGAGGGAGAGAGAGAAAGAGAGAGAGAGAATTTTTTTTTTCTTAATATTTATTTTTTAGTTCTCGGCGGACACAACATCTTTGTTGGTATGTGGTGCTGAGAATCGAACCCGGGCCGCACGCATTCGAGGCGAGCGCGCTGCCGCTTGAGCCACATCCCCAGCCCAGGAATTGGACATTTAACCTGAACTATATTCTTTGATTTGGATTGGCAATCACTTTATACAATCTGAAGGAAAAAAACATTTTGCTAAGCAAACTACCAGCAATTTTCTGTGTATAAGCTGGGCAAGGTGAGCATGCTTGTATTCCAAGCTACCGGGGAAGGCTCAGGTAGAAGGATCATAAATTTGAGGCCTGTCTGGGCAATTTAGCCTAGACCCTGTCACAAAACAAAAAGGACTGGGGATGTAGCTTGGTGGTAGAGCACTTGCCCACCATGTACGAGACCCTTGAGATCAATTCTCAGTGTGTGTGTGGGGGGAGATTTTGTATATAAATTATATATATATATATATATATATGGGTTGCATTGACAATATATTTGAAAGTGGAAACATGGTTTCTTTCAAAGTAATATGTTTTAGGCTTTTAAGTATTTTGAAATGCCTTTGAAATGATGAGTCACCAATAATAGAAGAAATATTCTCATTTGATAATTTGGCCTCTGAGGCTAATGGCTGCTGGCTGCATTGGCACATCTCTGACCTCCACTATTCCTTCAAACTAATCTTCCAGAATTGTAATGTATATTAAAGATGGTTTATCTGAAAATTCTCCTTGCAACTCATCTTGCCTTTATTTTGGTTTCTTATTTTGTGGGAACAGAGGTAAGGAATAGAAGTGATATATTGAAGTTTTATGTCATTACAAGGAATTTTTAAATGGAGCAATTTGCCATTAAGTTTGTTTCATCAGATATTCTTCTAGTCATCCAAACACATAATTAATACTAAAAAGCCTTGATAGTTTATCCTAGCATATTCCTTTGTTCCTAAAAGTATTTTATAAGAATTTAACTTAATACTAACTACTACAACAAAGGAGTTTGTGAAACCACATTTGGATAGTGTTTCCATTATGCTGGCAAATTTAAGTAAGTTTCTGTACGGTGTATATAAACCCCTCCCATAGTTGAACCTGTTTCCCATTTTGATGAAGTCCAAGCACAACAAAAACAGTAACAACAACAACAAAAATCTTCCTGTGTGGCCTGTAGATACCAAATCTGAAGATTATTAATGAATTTCCAGCTAGGGACCATAAGCAAACATACTCTCCTACAGATAACTACACCCTTCCTGTTTTGGGATTGAGTTTATTGTGGAACAGATTTCGGAAATAGGTTTCTGATAGATTCAAGTTGTATTTATAAAATGTTGGAGGGCGAGGTCTTCCTTTAACAAAAACTAATTATTTCCTGTCTAATGCCCAACAAGGACGTTTTAAGCAGGCTTTTCAGAAGAGTTTTCCTCTAGTAGAAAATTATATTGTTTACAATAGTTCTGGTTGTTCTTATTAACCAGTGTATAATTTTTTATTCTATTTCCAGTGAAAAACTTAAAAAACCTATAGTAAATACACACAAATAACAAAAACTTAAATGTTTATTAGTATTTTGTCACTTGAGTGATAGTAGTTAACAGTTTAAATAAATGTCTAAAATTTTTTTGGTTTTTTTATCCAAATATGTAGCATATTTATGTTCTGTAAATATGCTATAAATGAAGAGTTACAGTTTAGATAAAAAGCAGATTTATGTTAAAGAATTTGCAGGTAACATTGTCCTCATCTAGTACGTCTGTTATAAAAAAAAAAGTCTGTAAAATTTAGGCCACCCACAAAGTGGTCTGTTGAGGCCTGTGGTTGGTGTTAAAATGCTGTTATTATGTGGGCTGACTGGTTTGGTAAGGAATTTACCTCCACTAAAGACTGTGAAATATCATGATTCTGACTTTCCTCCACAGGGACTGAATTGGCTTGACTTAGGTACAGTAGTGTTTGTTAGACTAGTCATAATGTACTCTATTGCCTTGACATCATGTGTGATATTATCTGAATGGTATACTGTTTTCTAAGTTGGTTTATCAGAATGTTAATATTAGTTCTGGATCATGTAACCTTATAATAAGCTGAAACAAATTGTGGATTTATATTGCTGAATTAAATTTGATAGTTATGAGTAAATTTCATTACTCTTGAGAAAAATGTGTGTGTATATTGCTGAGAAGGGAACTAAAGTTTTTATGTATTTTAATTTGGGGGTCATTTGAAGAACTTGTCCTTTAAATTTCTTTGGGACTTTTGAATTGTTTGTTTAACAGCATGGAAATAATTTTAGTAAAATTTAGCAACCTGAAAGTGAGAGGCAAAAATTAAACAGTCTTGCTGGGCACAGTGACACATGTAATCCCAGCTAATAGGAAGGCTGAGGCAAGAGGCTCACAAGTTTGAGGCCAACTTGGGCAATTTAGCAAGACCCTGTTTCAAAATGAAAATGGCTGGGGATGTATTTCAGTTGTATAGTGCCCCTGGGTTCAGTAGCCCCATACCCCAAGAAAATGTTCAACAAACAGTCTTCTTGAAATAGCTATTTTTAGGCAAATATTGTAGACATTTAAAAACAGTAGTAGCCACCACAACTAGTAGTGACCATTTTAGGAATAAAAACATCATAGCTCAATATGATTTCTGAAGTTTTCCAGAATGAATAAAGTCATTTTTGGAGAACAAACAATGTCATATTGTTACATTAGAAAAATAAAAGATAATGTAACAGGATATTTACTTATTTATGTGGTACTGGTATTAAACCCAGGGCTTCTTACTGCTTGGCAAGTGCTTCACACTAAGATACATTCTGAACCCTTTTCAAAAATTTTATTTTGAGACAGGTTCTCACTAAATTCCCCAGACTGGCCTTAAATTCAGAATCCTTCTGCCTCAGCCTTGTAACGTGTCTTTTAAATCAAATAATTTATAGTGCACATAATTTTTTTGGAGGCTTAACTATTTTTCCTTAAAGACACGAACTATTCTGTACAAAACATAGCATGGAAATCTAAAATGTATTTTTTTACTATAAATTAAGGAAGTGTCATTTAGTGTAGAAGAAATAGCAATTTTTGGACAGAAAAATATCTAATTGCCACTGATAAAATATATAAATTTTGAAGTAAGATATATACATTGAAATAGAAATGTACATATACATAATGCGTATGATATGTGTATGTTTATATATATATAAATAAATACGTACATGTGTATAAACATGTTCATGCATGGGAGTATTTAACATACTTTTTTGATTTTAGGCCTGCCTTGGAGAACTTATGATAACCTATGTCTAACTTGAAAAGTTTTTTTCCAATAGATACTTCATAATTCTTTTTTTTTTCCTTTTCTTTCTTTTTTTTTAGTTGTAGATGGACACAATATCTTTGTTTTATTTATTTATTTTTTAATATGGTGCTGAGGATCAAACTCAGTGCCTGATGTATTCGAGACAAGAGCTCAACCACATCAGCATTCTTATTGTTTGTTGTATGTTGTTGAATTTGTTATCTTGTCATGATTCAAAGAAGCTGAAGTTAGGGGCTCAGAAATTGTTTTCTTCCAAACAAATAAATGAACAAAGCCATTGATGTGCCTTGCCTAGCCTTTGTTCTTTTCTCTTCTCATCTCTAGCTTGATGTTCCTTTTAAGTAGACTGCCCTATCTAGTACTGACAAATGCCATTCCAAGCTTGTACAGTCAGTGATGTGTTGTATCTGTTTTTGTACTCATTTGTCAGCAAATATCCAAGCCAGAGGTTTAAGTGGCCTCTGGCAGCAGCAACCACACAACTCTCGGAGAAGTTCTGCTGTGTTGTTGCCTTTCCCTTACAGATTTCAGCATTATAATTCTGCTAGCTCAATCAACTAAATGTTTGTCTAATTATTTTCACTCTCAGCTAACCAGAATGTGGTTTGCCATTCTAGGTTTACCGACAGGACTGTGAAACATTTGGGATGGTGGTGAAAATGCTGATTGAGAAAGACCCTTCATTAGAAAAGTCTATACAGTTTGCACTGCGGCAGAATTTGCATGAAATAGGTGAGCGGTGTGTTGAAGAACTCAAGCATTTCATTGCAGATTATGATACTTCTACTCAAGATTTTGGAGAGCCTTTTTAGAAGATTTAGTGCTCAGGCAAAAAAAAAAAATGTTTCTAGATTTTTTTCCCCAATTGTTCAAATCCTTAATATATGGAATTTTTGTAATGAAGAGAAATACTTTATGATAGTTGACCACATTTCCAGTATCAAATAAACATCTAAAATAGTCTGCTTAAAATATTTTAATTAGAATCTTTTTTAAACATGTAGAGGCCTCCTAATCCATACTCATCCCTCCACCCAAATGATGGTCAATTAATTTTTTAAGCTTTGAAAAAGCAGTCCTGGGGAGTAGCTTTCTGTACTTACTCATGGTCTTCCATAGTTTATGATCATTTGGTCACAGGAGTGAAATTTACATGTTAGAGATCATTTCCCTTAAACAGTAGTCTTTTTGCATTTCATAGTGAAGATACCATGTGGAAATATTTGAGTTCTGAGTTGTGATTTTATTGACTTGTGCTTGTTTTTCTTAGGCTTTGTAACTTTTAATACATTAATGTGTCCTATCCTGAGTACATTAGTATCTTAGAGAATATTTGGTTTGAGAATAATTCTCTATGATATAGTAGAGCACTTAAAATATCCAAGAGACACCTTAGAATAAAATCCTTTTTTCCCCCAAGTAAATGAATTCAATGTATCTCTTCCAAAAGAAACTCTTGACTATTCTCTCTGCCATGTAGTCTTCAATAATATCATATACTAGACTAATGGGACAATTTTTGATGAATGATAAAGAGATATTTTAAAGTTGAGATTGTTTCAAAAACCTGATCAATAGAGGAAAAATTTAAAATATAGAGGAGTACTGGAGATTTTTTTTTCTTAAAAAAGGAATTGATAACATGCTCATGATTAAGCCATTTACAGAATTATTTTTTTGTTAATCTGTGTAATCTGAGGAGTTCTTTTTCTGCCAACTTTTAGAGATTCCTAGCCCTTCAAAAGTATTCTTCAAAGAAACAGCAAAACAGGCAGTCAGTTCCCACAGCCACCCTCTACCAACCAGACTGTGTCAACAGTCCTTCATCAGTGAACAATCCAAATCACAAGTTAGCTAAAGACCTAACTGGGACCATTAGAATATTCCACTTATTTCCTGGTCAATTCCAGCAGCGTGGTGCCATTGAGCCAAAATATATCATTTTGTGACATTAGTGAGGAAACCTTAAAAATCATGTTTGTTATTACTAACCATTTCATTATCCTCCCATCCTCTTTCCATTTCCACTCTATTCTCACTTCAGTTCTGGCATTATTTTTAGTGGATATGCTATCTAAAGAGCTCCCCAAGAGTATACCAAGACTATATTAAAAGAGGAAATAGCAGTATAAATAATTTTAATGGATTCTATCATGAGTGTCTCCAAATATGTATTATGCCATTCTACAAATTTAAAAACTAATTGAGGGCAACATTTATTTTTTTAAGTTTCCTAAGGGAGACTATCTTGAATTTTTATTTTTACCATTGAGATGTTATACTTAGCTAACTTTTATAAAACATAAGCCAAATGAAATTCCACTTATTATCTCTGATATTCTTCCTTAGTGTGAATAGTGATTTATTACTTACCATAGAAAGATGAAGAAAGTACTGATGTCATATCCTCCTGTCCCCAGTGTTTTCCTTTTCCTTAAATATTCTAGTCCCAGGATTCTGTTTCTTTAAGATGTCACAAGTTTGAAAATAAAACCTGAGAAACTGCCAGGGGCAAAGGAGTTGTTCACTTTATTGAAATCCATTAAAAGGAAAAGTCTTACTAACAGATGCATTTCAATGTAGGTTCAACAGGTAATTTCTTCCTTTTCCCTTCCCTCAAAGTACATTTGATATTTAGAGCTCTTTATAGCTTGCCATCAGCATTATTCTGCTAGGCTTGTCAGTGTTAAATTTGTTGGGGATTTTTCTTTTCTTTTTTTAAATGCCTATTAAAGTCCAATTATAGGATAAATTCAGATGTGTACCAGAGTATGTATTTTGTAAAATGTTCTTGATTAAAGAGATGTGTTTGTAAATTATCCATTGTTTTTGAGTATACATAACTGATGTGATAAAATTTTCATTGTCTTACCATAAAGCCTTGATGATCAACATGGGGAAAGCAGATATTGTAAAGCTTTTTGTGAATTTTAAAAGTAAAAAATAAAGAAACCAAGTTTAAATAATTAGATTGTCTTTTCTCTTATTTTATCAGGCTTAAACTGCTCTGCTAAGATGTAAACTTTATTACTCTCTGCTAAAAAACTGTTTCTAATTATTCAGTTCACTTACTCAGCAGCAGGATAGAGGAAGTTAAATTTGGTGGTAAATGGACTTTTGATATCTGAAAACAGTAGTTGTTGAGCTTAATAGTATTTAACAATTATGTCATTGTGAGCCTGAATTTCCAAGTACAGCAGGAATAAAACCCTACATTGGTATAATAATTCATGGAGGAAGGACAAGGACCATGTTGTCATGGATCTGGTTCTTAGCACAGTTTGAAATGCTATAGGTACTCATGTTTGTCAAATTAAAGGTGCCTTCACAAAAGAAGTAACGTGTGACCCTGGATGTTGGAAGAATAAGACTTAGAAAAGGAGAAGTAGCAAAATACAGGAGGGAATGGTATCAGCCTATGTGACTAAAATTCTTTGAAGATGATGGGTGATAAAGATGGTGAAGGAAACCAAGATATTTTTTCTCCAAAATATAAAGGATTCTTGAATTGAAGACAATCAAAATGCAGAGAAACTCTGCCATTTCTCAGTTTGCCTAAAAGCAGGACAGAGAATCACAAAGAATAAAAGTCTATACCCACACCCACCCACTACACATACACACACACACTCCTCCCCCCCCCTCTCCTTTCCCTTCCCGAATGTAAATTACTCACAGAGAGCTTTTTTTCTCAGTTCAGAGACCCTCTTAAGCTGACTTTCTAAATCTCAATAGATTTATCTTCCCACAGTTTTCCCACCTCTAAAGCCTGGGGCCACTTTTCCATTGTCATGTATCTGAACTTCATTTTTCTTTCTTAAAATTAACTATTTAGGCCAGATGTGGTAGTGCACACTTGTAATCTCAGTGACTCACAGGTTGTATCAGGTCTTTTGTTAATCTGTCTTCTGTTTTAGGAACCTGTCTCAACTATAGACTGCAGAGAGTTAAGGAATGAATGATTATATTTTCTCCCCTTCTTTGGGAAAAGGTAGTTTGAGAGCAGAATTGAGGGATTTTGAACATTTTATAGTTTTACCTCTTGTAGTTGAGTGAAATTTGAAAACATTATATATGTAGTATTCTTGCCAAAAATGTTAATTTCTCATAGCCCTCAATCACCTCCCAGCCCTGAGCCAGTTTACAGATACAGAACCTCTGGAAGGAAGGGAAGACCAGATCCCCTTAGGAAGTACTCTGCTACACTCTGCCAAATAGATTCTGATTTCAGCTTCACTCCAGAGTTTGCTGTAATCGATTCTAAACTCCAAGGTAGGCTCTGAAAGTTTTTTGGCTATAATTTTGGGAGAATGATGATTGTCTCTAAAGGATAATAGTGGGCAGCATTCAGTGTTGCAGGCAGCCAGTTGGCTTTTCAGCTTTAACTGCTTGGGCTGTTGTGTGGTGCTCTGGGAGTAATGCCCACATTTTGCTTGCCAGACCAAGGTGCAGATTTTTCATGTCCTTCCTTCCAACTCTCAGACCACTTGTATTATCCAATCAGGTGAACAAGAAATGGGAATGGGCGTGTACCAGTAATTAAGGTAGTTACCAACATCTGTTTGCCCATTTTCCATTGTAACAGAGTTAATACTGAATCATATAACTGCCATTGTAATAGAGTTAATATGATTATAGAGTTAATACTGAATCATATAACTGCCAAATGACTGGATTTGCCATGCCCTCGTTGTAGTTAGGTGTCTGAAGTAAGTTCTGTCTTGTGGAATTTGAAAGGGAAGTACTGCTCTAGACTGTGACTCTTAGACATTAGAGGTACTCTTTTAATCCCTTCCCAAGAGAGGTAGCAATGCAGTGTAACATTGTTCTTTTTTGTTTTTCTTTGTGGATTCATAATATGGAAGGAACCTGGATCATTCCATGACTACATGGAGTACTGAACTGTTAATGAGAGCAGAATAAACATTTTTATTCTTTAAGACATTATTATTTGGTTTCCTATTAAAAAAGCTCATGTTTTACTCAGACTCACTGCTCATTTTTGTCAAATTACATCCAAAAGTTAGTTTGAAGTTGGCCCTGAGCAGGCTGCATTTTTGTTGTACTGATTGATCTTGGGGTAATGAGGGCTGATTGATTGTATAAAAGGCTTTGCCAATCCAGAGTTCTCAGTTTCAAGCTATATTTAAATGACAAGTGACATATGATTGTTACAATCTAGTGTACATTTATATAACAGGAAGAACAGCCTGTTTCTATATCATACTGTTTTTTGAACTCTTTTCCTGGATTGATGGTGTTCTAATGCTAGATTATTATCACTAAAATGGTCTTAGGTTTTTAAAGGTTTTTTTTTTTTTTTTTTTGCCCATTAATTAAAAGAAAACTTGCTGTTACTTCTGTAGAGTAAAATATAGCATGCCATATTGGATGTTGCTTAAAATGCATTTATTTCAGGTTTAATGTACTATTTTATAGAATTCTGAGAAGCATCATATTTTTCTTATTGCACTATCTGAACAAGGTTAGAATCACCATTCTGGTGTTTCCTAACTAACAAAGTACATTCATATGGAATTCTTTACCAATTAAGATTTTTCTCCCCCAATGCTGGGGATCAAACTCAGGACCAATGAGGATTTTAGTCTTAAGGACTACAGAAGTTATGACCTCCCAGGTCTATATAGCAAGTGGCCAGTGTCTTACGTAGAGTTTCCAGTCTAAGTTTAGTGTTTTTAAAGAAGAAAAAGCTTAATGGTCATTCAGAGTTAGGTTCAAATCTTGCCTTCAGCACAGACTAGCTATTTGAGATATGTGAAGTTCATATGTAATATAATTATAATGGGCTATGTATAAAACTAATAACTTTACAAAAAACAAAGTCCTAGTTCAGTATATTCTACTGGTTTTTCACTTTATCCTCACTCGCTACTAACTTCCATATTGGTTCCTATGACTTTGGAGCTACTTCAGGAAACACATTTGTGCATGCAGCCCCAAACAGCCCAGGACTCACAATCTATAACTGCTGCATCAGGATTCATGGTGAAGTTTGAGAATTCATTCCAGTGGAATAAACCTGGTAATTAATGTGTAGGATTCAGGATTCCTTTAATATGATTAACACCTTTTGATCTTTGCTTCCATGTTCAGAGATTCAAGACTAATACTGTTGCCAAAAGCAGCCCGCTTTCTTTCTTTTTCTCCTGGTAATTGGAGAGAAATGACATGGAGAAAATGACTTTATTCTCATACTCTATCCAGCTTCCAAACTGTCTACTTAATAGAGATAAGACCAACCTTAAGCATATGCACTGAAAGGGAGATAACCATGCCTGAATTTTTTTTTCTTTTATTTGTTTTTATTTTTATGTGGTGCTGAGGATTGAACAGTGCCTCACACATGCTAGGCAAGCACTCTGCTACTGACTACAGCCCCAGTCCCCATGCCTGAATTTCTATTTCATTATTTAGATTATCCTCTTACTCAGAATCTCAAGTATTAATTACACACACACACATACACACACACACACACCCAACCCTCTTAAAACTCCCAGCTCCCTTAAGCTATGGTCTTGGTGATAGAGGAAGGGGTGGGGATCATTCTTTCAGAGATCCTTGTCAGACAAACATGTTGGTAAATGAAGAGTCAGAAAAGGAAAGACACATTATACTGAGAAGATTCTTCAGACCAATAATATAATAAATTTAATCTCCACAGAAGTCTAAAGCTGGAAAGAAACCTTTGAGTTGGTCTAACACTCTCATATTACAGTATGAACACCGTCAGAACCTTAATGAGAGGTAGGTTTCCTAACTCATCTCTCCCGACTCCTGCAGTTCAGTGTTTTGCATCACTCTGCAAGATCAATTTTGTGGTGAGTGGATTTAGATTAGTAGCCACCAAGCAACATCACTTGCTTGATTCAGTTACCTAAAAATGCTGAAATCACTAGTATTAAGGCAACTAATTTTTATTCTTAATGGTACTGTCCACTTTGGAATAAAATGCATTCAGGGAGTGGGTTGCAAGTTACTTCAAAAGTTGACATGGCATAACAGCATACGTATGTAAATGTACAGCAATAGAGATGCAAAATTTTCTTTCAGAAAGAAATATTATGGCTAAAATTGATCCCTGAAAGTTATACTTGGCCAGCTAGATGGATCTGTTCAAACAGAGTAAGTTGTTTCTAATCCTGTGACTAAATCTATACAATATACCCAGTATCCTACTTTTCTTCCACATTCTGAAAAGCTTCCATTTTATTCTTCCAGTTGCAAAATTCAGTTATTCCTGCTCCTTGGTACAGTTTGCCTAGAAGCCTTTCTAATATGTTTGGAGTTTACAAAAAAAAAAAAAACCCAAAACTATGTTTTCTGCACACCTCTATACAGCATTCCAGTGAATGACTAGATAATCTAGGCAATTAGTGATCTTCTCATTAAAAAGAATTTATCATAATTGTTTGACTAGCATTGAATTGATAATGAAGCTCTTAAGGTGTTTTTAAAGATCCCAATAATTTTTCTTCTTTGTGTATCTAAAAAAGGGACACATGTATTTCTATAAATAGTTATTAGTAGTTTTGCCTTCCTAGACAGCTCTAAGCATAGAGGAGTCTGCTTTCGACCCCTGAATTTATGACCCAGAGGTTAGAAACTGCGATGCCATGCTCATTCTGTTCAGCAGTGTTTCAAAAATGTTTGAGTTGGTTGTTAGCATTTAAAAGCTGGGAAAGTTCCCAAAACTTCAGATTCTTGGCTTCTCTTGAAAAAGTGGATGGTCTAGCAACACTACTGGTTCTTTCCAGTGGTTGTCAAGAGTCCACTGGAGATCTAGCAGTCTTGGGTATGCATTCTAATTTCATCATCATTTTAATGTCCATGCTTGGTAGCCAAAGCAAGAGGATTGGGTAGCAAATGACTTCTCCTTTCACTTCTGGCACTTTTGATTGAACTCAGGGACTAGAGAGCAAGCAGAGTGCAAAGAATAGCATGTGCTTACCTATAAGGAATCATTTTCTTTTAATGAGAGTAGAAAGGAGTTCCTATGGACTTGTGTCTTTCTAGGACCGGCAGTGGTGTTCTGCAGTAACTGCCTTGAAGTGAGGAAAATGCAACCCTTGGGGTTCTGATTCCCCATGTGTGATCACAGGCAGAATTTTAACACTCAATATTTGTCTTGGATCAAGTTTCAGAATTTAGTGACTGACCAAGATACTTTTAAGTTCCGGTTAACTTGATCTACTCACACCTTTTAGCAACTACATGCTATACTTTTTTTACAGAATTGCAAGGCAGTTGCTTTCCTTTCTGCCTTTGTAGACTGTCTTCTGCTTTACTAATACAGATTTAAAAATATGAAGGTTACATTATCATTGTGAATAAATATTTATTTCCTAAAACCCTTGGAAATCTATATAACCCTTACAATAAGGAAATGAAAAGAATGACTAGGGTGATTGTTGACAGATTTAACAAAAGTAACTAATCTGTTAAGAATGAACTTGAAAACTACTGAGGGCGGCACCTTCAGCTCATACCTGCATGTCTTCAGGCTACACATTATCAGCTGAGTGTAACATATTGAATAAGGGTAGGTTCTAAAAATTTCTTCAAAACCAAGAATTATGTGAGGTTGTGATCAGATAATACATTATGTAAGTGTAAATCAGCAGTTTCTTTTAGAGGAAAATTGGCAATATCAAAGTTTTAAATATACATAACCTCCATCCTAGTCATTATGCTACTCCCAAGTTATGTGCACACATATGCCACTGCAGGGTAAGGTAGGTTTGAGGCAATTCAAGTACCTCACCAAAGGACAGGTTAAATAATGGCATATCTAAAGTTAGAATATTCAGCAGCCACTGAAAGAATGAGGTAGACCTGTATGTACTACAAAACAAAACAAAAACAAGTCAGTTGTGTATGGTTTTTTACTTTGAACACAGGGTCTGGCACATGTTATGCATGTGTTCTCCCACTAGATACACTCCTATCCCCAACTAGCATTTTAAAGAGAGACACATAAATGTGCTTTGAACATTGAAGGGATCCACTAGAACTGGGTAATAGTGGTTACTTGAGATGAGGAATGGGAAGAAGCTTATCTTTTGTCCTGTTTGAAGTCTTTTTTTTTTTTTTTTCAAATGGAGTAGTAAAGTGTTCTCCTCCCATTGGTGCTTTTCTGAAGGAAGTCTTGCCCTATCCAGCGAGGAGACAGGGAGGCTGTTTGCCCACTGGTTTACCTATTAGATTGTATCTGGCCTCCTCAAGGCCTCATAGCTTTTCCCTGCTCTGATAAATATGGAAACATATGTTTTGGTGTCCCAAGTCTTATCTCCTACCTGCTAATGAGGACATGTGGACATGCATAAGTAAAATGGAGGTCTATTCATGGTAGAAGGACTGCAGAATAAGACAAATTGGAACACAGGACCAAAGAAGAAGTTAACTGGATGCTTATAAAGACTTGTATTCAGAAAGGTAGTTTGTTATTTATTAAGCATTTATTAAATACCTCCCTAAAAGGCCCCAGATGCCACCAAGACCTTTAATTAGACTGAGATATATATGCAAGAATGGCACATATCAAAATATCCGCTCATTAGTTCAAACCCAGCATAATTTTTCCTTGTAACTAGAACCTCATATGAACTTGAAGTACTCAGTGTCACAGCATCCTCTAAAGATTTTAAAAGAAAAATAACTAGAAGTCCCAGTTTTCAAAATTGCTTTCAAAGGCCAACAAGTTAGCTGAAGGGGAAGAAAAAAAGGAGTCACCTCTCTTCAAATAACAAATCTACAAAGACCTCTTCCAGGAAAAGCAGATCCTTGTAGTTCTAGACTCTTCTCATGAGATAATCATCACCTTGCCAAGAATGGGAAAGACACCCTACCTGACCCCCAGGGAAAAACATTCACCGAGACAGCATCTACTTGTTTTTACCATATATTCCAGGGGTATGTGTGGGGTTTTGTTTGTTTATACATTTATACAGTTTACATTGCTTGACCCATAAATAACACTCGTAAGATTAATAGGGCCATAGTTTTAAAGAGTATTTACATAGCCCCACCATGCATACAGAGCCTTTTTAATATTGAAAATCAAAAAAATTAAACTTTCCATCACTAGGCAATATAAATTTAACCATCTAAAACTTATAAACCCTGACTAAAATACAAGCAATCATTTCATCCATAAATGCTATTTCTGGTTCCCTAATAAATCTAGCACTGCAGTGTAACAAACATCTTGCAATTCAGGGATATAAAAATATCAGCTTTAAAATCTGAACTGTACAGTATATACATTAATATTTGCACCGTTAAATTAGGAATACACTTACGTCTATGAAATACTACATTATAAATAGCAATTTTCTTTTTCAACCTGGAGCTGGAGCTAATACAATACAATGTTTACCTGGCTAATAAGGGCTGAAAGGGGACAAGTTGGCCTCACACAATAGGATGCACAGTATTAGCTAGGTCACTGTGACAAGTGCATGCCTCACAACAAGACAGACTGGTCAGGACCTGAGCCAACCTGACGTACATAAAGACAAACACTATTGCTTTACAAAGGTGGCTGGAGTTCTCCATCTTCTAAATGGACACCCCGGTCCAGTCACCTCTTGAGAGTTTGAGTATTCTCTTGTGGATTGGAGACCAAAGCAGCTATTTGAAACTGTAATGCACCTGCTACAGGCACCGATGTCACATGTCACGTTAACCTGGCACCATCCAAGGAGGGTAAACTGGAGAATCACACCTTTCAATTGTTAATCTGACACTGTAAACAGCAGTAGGGTTCTCATTTACATGGGAGAAGAAAGCACTTGAAACTATTTTAGCAACTTTCCTATGGAAGAAAAAAGATAAGATTCCAAAGGTTAATGGCTAAGTTTTAAACAATTGATCTCCACAGCTACTCAGTTAAGAAATGATACAATTTTTGCCCTTGTGTCCCTTTTTCTTCTTGGATTTAGTTGTCCTCTGACCAAACTGAGGGGTAGGAAGTGCAGAAGTTGGACTAGAAAGGTCATCTGTGTAGTAGGCAAATCTCTGTGGTCGGGGCTGAGGAATTGGTTGTCCAAGAAAATACCCTTCTTCTTCTGAGTCAGAGGAGGAAGTGGAGGAGGAACACCAGGAATCATCATCTTCACCATAGAGCCCCAGAAACCTGTTCATTCCTGGGTTCTGCAGTGCATAATCAGATGTGGCATGGGCATACTGTCCATAGAGATCAGCATTCTGGATGTATGCTTGGATCTCCCGGGCACTTTTATTCTGTATAAATTTCTCATAGTTATCAGGAGTGTAAAGCCGCAGTCTGTCTTTGGGAGAATATTTTCTTTCTGTGACAAGATTCAGGGCATTATCAGAGCGGGATTTTCTACTTCTCCTGCGGCGATGGTGGTGGGACCTAGATCCCCTCTCTTCAAAATGGTAAACCCGCCTCCGAGTCCTCTCACTCATTGGAGGCTGCCGGATTTCAATGTTGTCATAGCTTCCATTGTCGATGACATCATCTGAAAACTTGACCTGCTGTGGTCTGGATTGAGACTTGGATCTTCTGAGCACTGGCAGATGTACTGGCTTCTCTTCAGGCATGATTTTTTCTGGACACAACTCTGAACTCAGACTTTTTAAGGACTCTGCACTCCTATGTAGCATGGAAGAGTTCAGAGTTCCCATATTGCTCATTTTCTCACAGTCTTCTGCCTCCATCTCCTCGAAGTTTTGTAGAGAATATAGTGATGGCCTAGGCTTGCTTTCTCCGTCCACTGAAGCCCCTAGAAGAGGAGCCAAAACAATATATGATTCTCAAAAGCCTAATATTCTGATAACTATTAGAAATACACTATCGAAAGCAAACATTTCAAAGATTTACAATTGCAATATTTGATTAAAACCCACTAGGAAGGGGATGGGGATTGTAGCTCAGCAGTAGAATGCTTGCCTAGCAGGTCTGAGGTCCTGGGTTTGACCCCAGCACTGCAAATAAACAATCCTACTACGGAAAACCAATATGTATTATTTATCAATTGAAAAGAATATAAATATTGTTAATGATACAAGGGGCAACAACCTCGCTGATGAGCTCTGCTGTTTTGAGCCAAACATTATTTTAGCACATGGCACAAGCAGCAAAAATTTAACAGCTCTTCATTTGTTTATTAACATAAGCTGTGGAAGCTTCTGTTCCTCAATCCATTAAAGCCAAATTGTCTTATTTGAACATCTCTCAAATCATTTCCTTCCTTTACAACCACATGGCCACTATCATGGGAATCTTCCTCGTTTTAGACTGGTGTTTGGAAAACGACAGCCCAACAGCCTGTTTGTGTATATTTTCACTGGAACATAGCCACACCGATTGTTTACATATTATCTGTGGTTGGCCTAAAAAGACTACCTAGACTATTCAGAAGATCTGTCCAACCCCTGATCTCAACTTTTAGCCAATCTTCTCTACCTCTGACCCACAAAAGGTGTTGTTTCCAACCCCATCTTACTTTAAAACTTCTGCTGGGCGTGGTGGTGCATGCCTATAATCCCAGCAGCTCGGGAGGCTGAGGCAGGAGGATTGTGAGTTCAAAGCCAGCCTCAGCAAAAGCAAGGCACTAAGCAACTCAGTGAGACCCTGTCTCTAAATAAAAATATAATACAGGATTGGGGATGTGGCTAAGTGGTCAAGTGTCCCCGAGTTCAATCCCTGACACCCACCTCACCACCCTACCCCACCCCACCCCACCCAATCCCCTGCTAAAAAAGAAGAAAGAAAAACTTCTCACAATTGAGATGGATGCCTTTTGTTGTAACAGGACCAAGACTAACTAACAATAGGGAGTGGTGTGGACTGTTGTCAGGTGAAGACTATGTAACTCCCTACTATTTAAAGGAAGCCTGTTTTTCAGTCATTGTCAAGGAATGTCAGCCTCTAATTTTTTTTTTTTTTTTTTTGAGCAGGTCTTGCCAGTTGCCTAGGCTGGCCTCAAACTTAGAATCCTCCTGCCTCAGTCTCCCACATTATTGAGATTACAGGTTGTGCCACCATGCCCAGCTTGCCCCTAACATGTTTAATTTTATTTTTGAGTTGCTGGGGATGAAACCCAGGGCCTCGCACATGCTAAGCACATGCTCTACTACTGAGCAACACCCCCAGCTCCTAACTCTTCACGTTGAATCAAATTAGTCTGATTTTGATTTAAAATGTCAAAACACTTAGTACAGGGCCTGGCAGACAGTCTCACCCACCATTCTTCCCTCCCCTTTATTGTAGGCCTCATCCCTGAGCAGTCCACAGAAGCCAGAGAGTAACTTCCTCTCATCCTCCATGTCACTGCATTGCCTGGCTCAGGTCATTCGGGCAATGGGAAGCCACTGGAGCCTTTGCTGGTTGTTTTGCAATAAACCACCTTTATGAAATGACTGTGTATCATTAACCTATAAAATTTGCTGCACAAGGACCATATTTCTGTGTCCAAAAACTTGCTGCAAATATGAGGTTGACAATGTGCTGGATCCTAGGTCCAATCTTGTCTTTAGAACCTATGTAATACTAGACATTTAGCATTCTGTTAATTTAAATTTCCTACTGTGCAAAATGGAGTAATATCCACTCTGTACAACTCGGGATTATTTTAAGGATAAAATGTGGATAATATGAATTTGCTTTGGAAATAGTAAGGTAATATTTTAAATGAGGAAAAAAACACTCAGATCGTTCTGAGCTATCTCTTGCCACAGGGCAATTCAGAAAAAATGTTTAAGACTGTTACAAACTTATGAAGTGCACAGACTGATTTTAATATTTTGAAATTCATATAGCACAATCTAATAGTACAGAATCTCTTGGACACGATCCAGTTGTAGACTCCCTTATTCAAATAAACCAGTTTTCTCCTCCTTAAAACAGGTAATACCTATCTCAAAAGACAGGGTTAAAAAAATATTTTATACATGCCCACTTACCTGTACAGACACATACTTGTTTGGCTATATAGTGTTCAACATTTAAATGAAATGCCTTCCTTCCTCTGGGCTAAAGGTGTTTTTGTTTTATTTTTTTTATTTTTCGTACTGGGGACTGAACTCAGCTTTACCACTAGCTATCTCCCCAGCCCCCCTTTTTTCTTTTGATACAGGATTTTGTTAAATTGCTCAGACTGGCCTCAAACTTGCAATACTCCTGCCTCAGCCTCCCAAGTCACTGGGATGAGAGGTGTATACCACTGTATCCAGCTTGTCCAGAGTGTTAAATAATATATTCCCTATTGGTGCTGATCAGCAATGTTTTTGAATAAACGTCTTAGTGGTCACTTTTTCAAATAGCCCACAATCCCTATACGTACCTGTGATATTAGACAAAGCCAAAGAATCCATAGAATCCCGAACACTTTGCTCTGGTTTCAAGTCTGACAAACACTCCAGGGAATCTTCATACCACTGCGTTTGGTCATGATTATATCCTGAAGCACCGTGGTCCAGGTCCAGTTCCTGGAGCCTCCTACTGCTTGCAGGGCCTGGGTGGCTACCATAAGCAGAATCGCCCAGTCCATCTTGTGACTGGGCCCAATACATATCAGACTGGTATTTTTTACTGGCAAGACTCTGATGATTTTGCTTTAACTCGGTTTTGTTTTTCACCATGTTATCAGATATCCAGTGCTCACTGGCTCTAATATCCATCTCACTGGGTTGCTGCTGAAAGAGGCTTTTATCACCAAACTTGAGGAGGAGCTGTGTCATGTAATCTTCATGCTCAGCCCATTCTTCAGAGTCTTCAGGGGTTTCGTGCTCTACTCTCCCTTTCCAAAATTCTTCATTGGCAAAATTTGCTCCTTGCCTGGAGAGACTCAGATCATCTAGCTTCCGGGAAAGGGTATCATCAGCATTGCCGGAGAGACCAGGGAACTTGTAGTTCAGAGCAGGGGACAAGAGGAGAGACTGTCTGCACTGATCCGCTGACCGACTGCTTTTACCCATTCGGACACTTCTTCTGGAGTCTCTCGATCGGGCTGATTGGAACGCAGAGTCAGAAGAATCAGAAGCATGGACGTCTTCACCGAGGCTGCAGGTTTTTGAGCAATAAATCTGACCTTGTTTGGGAAGGAAGGGGCATCCCAACAGAGAGGCCTTACACTGGGCACAGGAAAAGCATGCTTCTGTGGCATGCCAGTGCTGCCCGTCATAGGTCATCTGCGCATGGTCAACACCTGTTTTGAGAAAGGATAGGAAAATTAATGCTTGGAACAAAGGAAGAAGGAAGAAACAGAAGAAATGGCAGCCAAGAGCAAGCATCTCAGGTGATGGAAATATTCTGTATCTTGGTCTTGAAACGGGTGTGGGTTAAGGCAAAATTAATATTGTTTGTAGATTCTGAATTGGTGAATTTCCTTACTCACTAAAAATTTTCTGTACATCCAGAATTGATACCCATCACACTTTCATGGTCTTTCATAGGTATGCAGAATGGAGTAAATTTAAGTTGACCAACATGCACACTCCTAGCTGAGCTCAAACAAAAGGATGCTCTGTGGTTGGTTGCAGTTCCCATACAATAAAAAAGTGTTCTATTCGTGGCCTATTTAATGCCATAATTTTGCTGTTTAAAATGGCCTCTAACTATAATGCTGAAATGCTGTCTATGCTCCCAGGTGCAAGACTGTGATATGCCTTTCGATATACTTTACAGAGAAAACACATGTATTGGATAAGCTTCTAACCATGAGTGACAATGCTACTGGCTGTGAGTTTGAGGTTAATCCACTACCAGTGTATATTCAAAGTGGCTTTAACCTAAAGTGCACATGAAATGAGGTTTTGTATCGATAGGTTAATGAAAATGTGGCTGGGGTTGTAGTTGAGTGGTAGAGCACTTGCCTAGCAATGGGAGCCCTTGGGCTTGATCCCCAGCACTAGGCAGGTCTCATGATCGGAGGTTCACAGGAACCTTAACCCTACATTTCTCTGAGGAACAATGGTTCAATATGCACTAATTTAATGTTCACAACTGTGATTAATGAGAATTGACGACATATCCATTTGTCAAAGTTCATCAAACTAATACATTTAAGATCTGTATGTTTAGCTACATGTAAATTGTACCTCAATTTAAAAAAACAAAATACATGAATAAACAAGACTGTGGATAATTGTAAATGACCAATGGCTACGTGACAGGGCAGAAGGCTGGGCTGCAGACTTACCAATATGTTCCCCGCAGGTTTCACAGTACTCTGCATAGAGAGACTCAAAACAGCCACAGCAGAAGGGGCGGCCATCCTTCATGATGTACCTCTGTCCTCCCAGGATCGTTTCACACTCGAGGCAGCAGAAGTGCTTCATGTGCCAATGGCGACCCTCTGCTTCTGTGCACTCATCAGCAAAAATGATCTGTAAAGAGAAACGTGGAACAATAGAACAAAAGAAAATCAGCATGACCTGTTTACAAGGCCAGGTAACCATGTTTTCTGGGCAACAGACAGACACTGCCTCTTAAATCAAATAACTAACCTTGTTTCTTACAGCCTCTAGCTTAAATTTAACTTGGTTTAGCTACACAACAAGAGCACAAACACAGGGCTGAAAAGAGATGCTAAACAAATCCTTGCTTAAGCTTGAAAAAATTGTTTCTATTTCTACATTGTAGGTAAATCACTTCATTGTATTTTTGCTCCCTAGTAACACTTTGGTGACATAATCTGGCAAAGAACATCTTACCATTGAAATAATTTAGTGGTCTGAGGGGAAGCAGGTGTGGGGATTGAGCCCAGGGTCCTTTACCACTGAAATACATCTGCAGCCCTGTTTTAAATTTTGAGATAGGACCTTGCTAAGTTGCTAAGGCTGGCCTGTAACTTGTGATCCTCCTACCTTAGCCTCCTAAGTCACATAGATTATAGGTGTGTGCCACCATGCCTGGCTGTGTGAGCCAACAGAAGACTCATCATACAAGTGTCTGTAGGGGCTACACAGGTGCTGGGTTTGTGTGAATGCACGTGTGTAGATAATCTGGAGGTGGCCACTGAGTCAAGTGAAGCATTAAGGACATTTACATTTTTTGATATTTAAAAAAATGTTCAAATAGCACATTATTGGAAAAAATAAATGTATAAAAGGAAAAACTGAAAGTTTACTGTCATAGATTGAAGAAGACCAAGGAGAAGATACAATGAAATAAATGCAACAAGCCACCCTGGATTGAATCTTGGAATGCAAAGGGCCATTTGTAGAAAAGCTGGGAAATCTAAAGTCTGGTTTAGCTACTGGTATTATGCCAATGTTAATCTCTTAGCTTTGATTTTATATATACATATACATATATATATACATATACATATATATGTACATATATATATGTAAGTGTGTATTTATATATCATGGCTGTGTAATATGTTAGCATCAGGAGGAGAAGGGTATACAGGAACTCTCTATAGTACGTTTTCAACTTTTCTATAAATTTCAAGTTACTTTAAAGCTTAAGAACTTTTCTTTCACACCATCATCCATTCCAACATGCCTCAGAGAGCCACTATTAATTTGGTATATGTCTTTCTATAACTTTTCTGACTGTATACAAATATGTATATTATATCGCCCACCCCTATATTTAACAAAAATGAGATCATCTGCAACTTGTTTTTTCCCCCCATCATCAAGGTCACCACACTTAGGAAAGCCCAGAGACACCTGCTGCCCTCTTTTTATCAGCTGTGTGTTATCCCATTGTATGAGTGTACAGGGTTCTCAATATACACACAGAACACACACCAGGATACATATTTTGCTTAGGTATAAGCAGTGGAATACTGGTTTGCTACCAGCTATTTTTTCCAGCATTCAGGGACCAACTTTTTTACCTCATCACATGCTGAGCACCGTGGTTTGAGTAGCTCCGCATGGTGCCTGCCACAGTGAATTTTTCCATCCTGATAAAAATAGATGAGGTCGACCAGCAGCTCATTACACGTGAAGCAGACAAAGCAGGATGGGTGCCAGCACACTCCAGGGCCCGCACGGGAGGCAAACACTGCAACTTCCCCTCCGTTTATCTTCAACCCACACTGAAAACAAAAAATGTGAATATAAAATGACTCTTATTAATAAAACAACTTCATAATGAACCCTAAACTCATCAGGAAAGCTTTTATTTTGGTCTTCTCCTGTTAGAGATTAAATGGCTCTTCAATACTGGATTACTTGCGATTCTCAACTGTGATGAACATGCCTCAGATACACTACTACACACGACTGTTCCTAAGTACGGTTTAATCGGATCCACATTTAACAGCGGTTTTCCTGAGCCAGCCTCCTGCTGGATACATTTCCTACTCTGAGAACTGCCAGTTAAGATTTGAATGTCTTCATTATGTTTCTGCATTTTTCAAATACTAGTTTTGTCCTAGTACCTCCCCCCATGCCAGGATGCTATGCAAGGCCCGGTTTCACTCAATGTTTACATATGGGTGGACTGACTGCCACTGTCATACATAGCAGTGCAGCCAATATGAATTACTGTGGAATACAAAGCTAGGTTGTCTATCTTTCTGTTGTATTTTGGAGGCTATTAGGGTGCACACCTTGTACTAACTGTCACCTATCCCAGCTCACTCTACCCACATCACCTCCACCAGCCATCACCCTAGAAAGAGTTACCTGCTCACATACGGCGTGCATCACTGCTCTGGACAAAAGCTTAATCGTTCCTCTTCCAAGTGCTTCTTTCTTCCGCTGAGCACTGAACACCTGCAATTCTTTTTTCTCCTCTTCACTCAAAGATTGGCAGTACCGCACCTTCACAGAAAGCAAAACAGAATCCCACACTGGACTACACAGTCTTCTTCGCCCATTCTTTATATCCAGAGTTAGAGTTTCAGGAAATGAAACGGCAGGTTTACCTGCCCTGTCTTGCAAATCCCCAGTTTTAAAATGACACCATGCCTAAATCTTGCAGCCTCTCTAGAAAAAGGGAAAGGCAACCTGAAGAAATAGTCTTGTTTTACTTTTCTTTTTTTTCTAAATGAGAAATTTAAATCCTTATCAGTAAGAGACATTGAAAAAAAGTAAGGCATTAACCTTTCCAAAAAAGGTTTAAACTTGTTAATTGTCACTTTCACTCCACATTCTACAGGCACTCAACTCGACTCAGGCCTGAACTACCATAAAGCATTTACCCTGGATGCAGGGGTAGGGAAAATCTCAGGAATTTGTAGGAATTTGGTGGGTGGCTGAAAACACTATAAAAACCAACCTGTGTTGGTTAAGTTTATTGCACTCATCCTCTTTTCTTACAGAATGGGAAGCTGTATTCTCAGGCCAAATTTTAACTGATCAAAGACTCCAGAGAGGCCTAGCCAGTGAGAAGCTGGGATTTTGAGAGGCATCTCCATGTTTATTGTATATTTTCTTTTTTTCTAATTAGCCTTCTTTCTGTTATTTTACCTCATTATCATGTGGTGGCAACTGGTACAAAAGCTGTTTAATCCGATGTTTCTCTCCAGGGCTGTTAACATAAGGAACCTTTTCCTCTGGCAAGCATGCAAAATAGAGCTGGATCTGCATAAGTGACAAAGAATGACATCAGTACACAGAAACTGTATGTCTTAGCTGGCTCAGTCTTTAAGTTACCTTTCCCTCAATACAAGGTTTGGCCTCTTGGAGCTAATGAGAAGACCAGCTGAGCCAACTCAGCAGAACTGCAAACCTTCAGATAACTAGCATCCAGCTGCTAAATTGCTGTTCAGGAATGCAATTTGTAGTGACAATTAGGAGCATCATAAATTATACACCATAAAAAATCCACATTTACTGTTACTATTCCTCAGTCAGTTTCCAAGGGTCAGCCAAGGGATCAGCTGAGAGTCTGGGGTAAATTCTGCAGATGACTACATGGGCTATGTGACACTGTCCAATATCCAGCCACTATACAAACATTTAACTTGCTCTCTGAATCTTGTTACACATTGCAGACTCTGATCAGGTTCTTTCAAGCATCTGCATCCTTAACTTCCATGGATGCTATTTTCTAAATATCTGGAATCAATCTTTCCAAGGAAATTGGAGAGGAGCCATGCTGAACTATATTTAGTTCACTTTGAAAGGAGAACTTAATATTTGTTTTTCTATTGTCTTTAAATAAGGAACATCCCTTAATGAGTACTGCAAAGGATACTGCAATGCTGAGAAGAAACGAAAATGATCCAAGGAAGAAAGAGATTAGGGCACATGGGACCTCTCTGTTTAGAAATCAATATCACACGAAACCTACCCACTCTGAGATTTAAGAAGGGGACTTTGTCAATGTATTGCTTCCCTAAGTGTGGTGCTAGCACTCTATCTTCTCCACATTGTATCAGCTCTAGAAGCTTTTCAGAGTTACAGACACTTATTGAATAGCAGCTGCATGTGCACTAGCTGCTGTGCAGGGCCCTGGATGAACAAGGACTCTCTGCTCTCAAAGGAGTTCCCACCATAAAAGAAATGGAACTATAACTCAGAAGCAAATGTACACTTGTCATCTTTTATTTCAAAGGATGTTTTTGCCCTCATAATAATATCTATCACCAGTGATTTTTTCAAAAAGTTCATCATTATAAGGATATTGGGAAAATAAAAATAGGCATACAGATGGTTATCTTTCTTAAAATAATACAAAGCACAAAATTAACTCCTTAATTTTTTTTTCCCAATTACTCTGTCTGGTGACAGACTCTTAAAAGTGAAGTTATCACAGGTTGAATTTCTAGACAGTACCACTTCTGGTGGATTCTTATAGCTTGGCATCTCTCTTCCACAGCAAAGGCATTACTGACATCTGGCCTGGAAACTTTCCTTTTATTATCTTTTTGTTGTCACTGAAGTTTTAAAAAATGTAAATTCCTCTCACTCTCTGAAGAGTGAGTGGATTTCATCAGAAACCCACATTACAAAGGCACACAGATGCAGGATGTGAGATTTCATCTATCATGAAGGCAAAAACTGCATCGCTGTGGGGTGACTGGATCCATGGGTGTAAAGAGATGGAAAACTTTCCTGGAGGAACTAAATAAGACCTTAAAAAGCAAAACTTCAAAGTCATCCAAAGAGGTGTGAGGGAACTGAGGGAAAGTGGTATGTCAGTGTTACTGCAAAAACACAACAAAACAATGCTCTAAAGTCTTAAGTCACACTGAAAAACAAAGCAGAAAATCATACTATTGGGTTCCTACCTGCTCTGGTCTGAGGCCCGGGGGCACCCAGGCATACTCCTCCAGTGCACAGCCAGAATCGTCATCTGAGGTGGAACTTCTCTGACAACCGAAAGCCAGTTTGCTCATTTTGGACTCCATCTCCAAAGGCATAATAATTAAGTTAAAAACCTGATCTCTCAGTCAAAGGACATCCAATAATGGCTCCTGTGGACAACACAAGAAAAAAAACAAAGAAATTAAAAACCTGAATGCATTATTCTAGCCATCTCCAAGAGCTTTTATTGAATGCTTGTTTGCACACAGCTGGACCCAGAGAAAGTAATCAAATTTCTAGTGTCACCACCCTCCAATGCCCAGGACTATACAATTTGGAAATAGCCCCCTGAGTAGCTCAATATCTCAAAAATGCCTCCAAACCTAGTTTATTTCCAGTCACTTTTAAAAGGCACCTCTCTACACTCCAATTTATTGGGAAAAGGACTCAAGAAAATTGTTTTGTTGATTTTCTAACTTGCCTACAAATGAAATTCCCGTAAAGTCCTAGTAGTTGTAGGAAGAAGTGTGAGGAACGGGGCCACCTGCTTTGTCTGCTATTCTGCCCCATGAAAAATGGCTGCAGAGACCCCCACCCCTGTCTCAGTTCCCCCATGTTTCCTAAGCAGTTTTCCCACTGAGACAGTGCTGCCCGCTGGGAGTGGGTCCCCTGGGCCAAACTGCTTAGCTTTCAGACTTCTAATCATGACACTAAACTGAGTTTACACACTAAATAGAAATAGCACAGTTAAATCCTAATATAGCACATTAAATCCTCAAGCTTTTACTAAGGGCTAAAGTCAGCCAGACATTCATCAATGAGTTCCTTCAACAAACAGTAATTGGATACAGCACTAGGCTAAAATAAATTCCAGCTTGGTGACTATTAATGTTTAATTGCATTATAAGCCAGCATTTATTAAAGAGTTATGCAGCACCTACTATGTGTGAAATGCCATCAGCCCACTATTGGGCAAAGTAAGATGTTAAATCCTTTGTAAAGGTGAAGGGCAGTAAAGGTGTCAGGACCATATTCCCTGCCCCAGGACCATGCATTGTCTTTATTATTTTTATTTATTTATTTATTTTTTTTTTTAATTTTTTTAGAGAGAGAGGGAGAGAGAGAGAATTTTAATATTTATTTTTTTCAGTTATCGGCGGACACAACATCTTTGTTTTTTTTTGTATGTGGTGCTGAGGATCCAACAACATCTTTGTATGTGGTGCTGAGGATCGAACCCGGGCCACAGGCCAGCGCGCTACCGCTTGAGCCACATCCCCAGTCCCATTGTCTTTATTAAGTGTGTTTTAATTCTTAAGAATCGTGCTTCACTCAAGGACCTAAGAAAAAAAGAAATGTCAGACCTTTTAGAACCAGATAGTTCTTTTTATACCTGCCTCCTCCCCACAAAAATGATGTAAAAAAAAGAAAATTGTAATTAGTGTAACCCAATCATTTTAGAGAAAAGGGTCAAGAAGTGACCTGCCCAAAGTCACCCAGCTAAGGACCTGACTCAGACTTCCAAAAGTTTTTCTGCTTTACTAAATATTCTCATTTGCTTCAATGTGGAAAAGGCAATGGAAAACTAAATAATTTCAGCCTAAGACAAGGTCATTTTTCTGCAGCTTGATGCAACCCAGTTAATATCAGAGAACGTTACTACCAACACCTGATTGTAGAAAGTGTCGTTTTCTTTTTATAAATCAAAAAACATTAAAAAATTAAAATTTTAATAGTTCACAAACAGAAGTCTAACCCTGAAATCTCATGGCTACAATCTTTCCTAGCAGTAGGAACATAATCCACCCAGTAGGTATTATTCGAACAGATAAATTTAACTTTCATTCACCCTGAACAAAAATTAAAGAAGACCTCATTTCCTACACTATCACTGGGAGGGAGGTGACCCTTTGCACAGGTGCATTCCTTCCCATCCTGACTTAGGAAAGGCTTTCTAAGCACAGGTGTGCTCCCCAGCTCCTCAATAAAAAAGGATGTGCTCATCAAAGTCAGAAATGTCTTGGATCTAAGTCTTTCTTCTTTGCTTTAAAAAAAGCAACCCCCACATGTCAAAGAAAGGGAACTAGAGGTTAAGACTTTCATTAGTAACTCAAAAACCCCCACCAGGAGAACCAGTGCCTTCGATGCAATTTGACCTGAATCGTGAATGAAATATGAGCACTTGTCCCTTGCCAAATCTGGCTGGGGAGGAGACACCACATTATGTACTCTGCAGTCTTACAAAGGACATAAATATTAAATAGAACCTAAAAATTAAATGTCATTATATTATAAAATAAGAGCAAACATCACAAATTATGACAAACCATGGATTTTTCCAAGCTAGCACAAAGATACAGATTGCTATAGAGATGAATTACTTTTACAGCTGTACTCCTTGATGAGCCTTTTGTGAAAAAATGTAGAGTAAATTACTATCCTAATCAAGGTAAATCAATGTTAGCACTAAGTGCCACCCACCATCCTCCTCCCCTCTCAATCACCTGGACTTGCTGGCCATATCTCAAACCTGTAACTCATGTTCACCCAAGCCTTTTAACAAACTACCCTGAGCATGGATTCACTAACAATGTGAAGAATACAACCTTAGGTACATAAGTGACAAAATGATTTTTATCATAAACATGGCTTTTGGTTATTATTTGGTAGCACTCTGATTTATTCAATCTAATTTATTTAATCCTTTGTGCATAGCCAGGTACTATTACTGTTATAGTAGTTAATAAACCTATCAAGCAACCCAGAGTAGGTAGTATCTCACTTAACAAATAAGGAAACAGTCTCAGAGTGATCTGCCTCAGGGTAAATTGTCCAAGTTCAGAAAGTGAACAAGCTATTGTGCTTGGACCCGTTTGCTGTAATCCCTGAGATCACGACCCACTATGGCCCCACACTGCCTCTGAGGGACAGAAGCTGATCAGGCCAAGTTACTTTCTTAGTGAACTAGTCATGACAACTACAAAGCAGACGCACAAAATGATCCAACTGGAAAGGAGACATTCTATTCACCCATAGAAAGTGAAGGAAAGCCCAGTCAAAATGATAGAAATTCAACAGCCTATTCTTTCTCTCATATGTGGAACCCAGAGAGGGGAAAAAAGAAAGAAAGAAAGAAAGGTGGGAGATCTCATGAAAATCAAAGGGAGATCAACTGAGTAGAGGGATGGGAGATGGATACTGGGAATGGTATGGGCCAAATTATATTGTTATATTGCTTTCATGTACAGATATATAAAAACAAATCCCAGGATTATGTAAAATTGTAATACACCAATAAAAATATGTAAAAAAGGGGCTGGGACTGTAGCTCAGTGGTAGAGCATTTGCCTAGCATGTGTGAGGCACTGGGTTCGATTCTCAGCACCACATAAAAATAAATGAATAAAGGTCCATCGATGTCTAAAACAAATTAAATATTTTAAAAAATATATATGTAAAAAAATCCAACAGCTTCATGAGCTATTGGTTCAGAATTTATTCACTGGAGGAAGTCTTTTTATTTTTTTTATATCAGAGGATAATTACTTAAAATGACCAAACTACGTTTGTTAGCATGTCTTGAGAGCTGACCAAAAAACAAATATTAAAAACAAGTTCTAACACAGGAGACAGAAGACACCCTGGCTCATCAGAAGTAATATCTAGAAATAGCCTCATCACTATAAAAAAAATGGAAATAAATGAAAGAAATAGTAACAATAAACAAACATCATTCATGATGCAAAAAATAATAATAATAAGAAGTTCTAAACTGGGCACCATGACACACGCCTGTAATCCCAGCTACCTGGAAGGCCAACACAGGAGGATTGCAAATTCGAGGCCAGCCTCAGTAATTTAGCAAGATCCTGTCTGGAGGGGAAAAAAAAAAGGTGGAGGGAGGAAGCTGTGGGTATGGCTCAGTGGTAGAGCATCCCTGGGTTCAGTTTCCAGTACCACAAAAACAGACAAAAGGAAAAAAAAAAAAAGACATAGTATGACCTCTACTTGGGTGGTTGTGGTAAGAGACACTACAATTATCACTAGCTTCACCTGGATTTTCTTATTTTTAAAAATTATCTGTACTGTTTTAAAGGACTGCCAATAGTCCCAGAAAGTTTATTCTTAATCAACTATTGAATATTACTGACTCATAACTGCATTGGCTCATACAGTGACAGCAGCTGGCTGGTCAGAGAATGGCTCCTGTGCTTGTAAAAATGTTAATATAGAAATGATAAAAATGTGGTCTCACAAATGTCACAAACACCCCCTGTTTAGGCAGTCGCATTACTATGTGGTATTTACTTTGACACCACAAAAGGAAGAGGGGAGTCCACTTCACGTGCTTCAGTCTTCACCCAGGGTCTTCCCAGTGGTATCTAAACATGTTTGTATTTAGGCTGCTAAAAAACATCTTTTAGGTCAAGCATATGAGGTCATGGTAAAATCAGATCTAACAAAAAAGTGTCTTTAATTTTATTTTCAAGTGTTGTTTTTTAAGGACGATCATAAGAAATAGGAGCAGAAATCGGGTTTTACAAAATAGTCTGAGTTGTACTGGAAATGGAACCACTCAGCCCTGGTATCATGTTATAGAGTAAAACATTTGTTCATTGCGCCTTTGTTTTCTTGCTCAGAACACTCTTAGAGATGGACAAAGATGGCCCTATCCTCTGTCCTGCATGTTGCTATTTTTGTAACTTTTAATTTTGATGTAATTTCAAACTTCAGAAAAGTAACAAGACTCAATTGTTCACACTTTGCTCTACCTGCTTGATCATCATTTCTCTCTCTCACTCACAGACCCCCCCCCCTTTTTAAAGAGAAGCAAAAAACTTTAATGGCTAATAATGCCATCAAGGATGGCATTGAGGTCAGAGAGAACAGGTCTTTGAATTTAGGTCAGGCAGGTTAGGAGTTCTTTGCAGACACCGTTTTGAAAATTAAATGTCAACATAAGGGAGGATGCTTTTTTCTTAGGAAGACAAGAATTATTATGGGGGGTATTCCATCCAAGGATGCCACAGAAACTGAAGAGTTCCATTTTTTCCTTTGCCCTTTCTCTCCCCTCTTCCTTGAGAACAGTGAAACAGCTACTTCTTACCATTTAAAAGGAATCAAACACTTGCAGATGTATAACTTCTCAATCATCATATAATTGTCAAGAGAACATCTGCCCCAAGAGGCAAGAGCTCAGGGAATGGAATCTGGTGCTCCCAGCACTCAGTAAACCCCAGCTCTGAAGTATTTCATACCTTTCACAAGTTACCCAACATCTTAGGACCTGCCTCTTTAAAAAAATCACAATTACGGGCTGGGGATATAGCTCAGTTGGTAGAGTGCTTGCCTCACATGCACAAGGCCATGTGTTCAATCCCCAGCACCACAAAACAAAACCAAAAAACCCCACAACTATAAGCCTGGCACAGTAGTTCATGTAACCCCAGCGACTTGGGAGGTTGAGACAGGAGGATTTCGAGTTCAAAGCCAGCATCAGCAAAAAGTGAGGCACTAAGTATCAGTGAGACCCTGTCTCTAAATAAAATACAAAATAGGGCTGGGGATGTGGCTCAGTGGGTGAGTGTCCCTGAGTCCAATCTCCAGTACCAAAAAACAACACCCCCTCCCCCCAAAAAACCCCATAATTACCTTCCTTCCAAAGATGGTTCAACTTAAGTATGCAAAAGAATTATATGAAAATAAAGAATTAGAGTCACTATGCAGTATACCAACTGGCATTTTTACTTTCATTGACTAGACAGGTTTTTTTGAAGCCAACAGTGACATTTGGAATAGGAAAAACATGTTAGTAACAAATGAAGACTGCATGTTGACACCTGGGCTTCATCTTTTTTGAGTTCAGAAGGCTCTAGCCTCTTAAAGGGCACATAATTTGGCCAAATTACTGACCATCATTTCCAGCTGTCTTGAAGGCAGTTTCTTACCAGTCCTTATAAAACCTCAGACACCACACACGTGGTGCTTGCACAGAGCGTGTATAAAAGTCGACAGCAGAGCAAGGTCTATTCAGTAGTCTTAGGTTGAACAACTGTAAAACACCTCATTTCTGTTTAGTTATGAGGGGGCACTTGATCCTCAAATTAAGAGTATGGTCCCTCGCACCCCACACAATGCTATAATAGCAGGTTCCTCATGAAATTCACTTTCTAGATTTGTTCACTAAAGTCATTCATTCATCCTTGTATTTAAATGTCACTATTGATGGTTCCTGAGGAAAGCAACTGACATATATTCCACTGGGGTGGGGGGCCTTAAAGAAAATGTAGCCACAGTGATAAGAATATTTCCAAATTCCATTTTTTATTTCCTTGCTTTCTTTGGTGGTGGTATATGTGTAAATAATTTGTGATTTAGCATTTTGCTGATCACCTGCTTTCATTCTGAGAACAATGGAAAGAGTGCTGGCTTCAGAATTCAAGACACCAGAGTTTTAGTCCAGCCATCCAGCTGGGTGTGACATGGGAACCTGGTCCTCACCTGGAACATGAGGGCAGTTTAGGGATGCTTCATAATGAGGAGCTGATGTTCAGAACAGCCCAATCCTGACTCATAACTCCGTGATGATTGATAAACTTTCTATAGTTTTTTTTTCCCCTGCTTTCATGTTGGATTTCTGTTACTTTGGTCTTTTAACTAGGCTTTCCCTTTTCCAATAACCTCTGAACACTTTTTTAGTTCGTCATTTTCAGTATTCTGTAAAGAAACTAATCTTTGAGAAAGTGTGTCTCAAAGTACTTAGTGAGCACACTGTGGATGAGGGCATAACCATTCTTCCTATAAACACAAAAGTCACTGGTCAAGTGAGATATCACTTGGTTTGAGATATTATTCAAACTAAAAAAGCAGCTTTATTACTTTGGCATGCTATTTTGGTTATCTGGGGATCACTGTATTTCCTACTGGTCTGTATGCTGCATCCACAATAACTAAGGTTTATTATTTTGACTAACCTTGACATAACACATAAATGAGTACCTTTTTCCTCCAGAAAGCTTAGTAAGAAGCACAATATTTGGAGGTCCAGAGGCAGTGAAGAGTGACCACAATCACTACAAATATATTCTTCCAAAGCAGCAGCAATAAATGGCAATGGTATCTGAGTCAGATTTTCAGAAATTACACACGTCAGACTTTGGACTTGATGGTATATGAGTGAAAGATATTTCTACCCTTGAAGAAGATTAACACAGTAAGTAAAGGATCTTGGGAGAGGCCAAAGCCTCTCTAAGGAAGCTTAAACATGTTGACTTTGGGAGGGAAAGTAAAAAGAACTAATAGAAAAGGGGGAAATTGAGTCAATATAATTTTGAGTAATAGAAGACTTGAAAGATGATGTACTTATTGGTACTATGGTACTACAGTGATATCCCTGTAGGGTATATTATATGGTGTACCTATAAATTCCACAGGGCAACTGGGAAGCTGAAGGAGGATTTGAGGGAATTTGGGAGAGTAAGTTCAATCAGATACATATTGAGGTTATAACTGTATATCAGTTGTGGTATGGTTCCTATTATTTATTCATCACTTTCTTGGACCAAGTCACCAAATTAAATCAAAATCATGCAACTGTTATTCAGTAATTTCCAGTGCTGGTCATGGAATATGAAGTCTAAGGTCTAACTTCCAATATTTTTCCCAGAGACATTTCTCTCTATGTCTTTTTATAAAAAATAAGTCTTTCTTGTGTGAACATACCCAAGTAAATGAGAAATCCTTTGGTCACTAAAAACCAGAACAGATACTGATTTGTGAAGTCAATTGGGCTAACATTCCCTAGGTGTCCCCTGCTGCTAAGTGCCATCCTGTGAGCCACAAGCAGTTTGAAGAACTCCTTTGTTAAAACTGCTTGTTAACAAGGCCTTCCTGCATAGAAGATGTAGATCACAGGTTCTCCATTCAAAAACTACTAGTTATTTCAGGTTAAATATGTAGGTGAATCAAATTTAAATAGAGACAAATTTGGCAGTACAAACATATAACACTTCCTTTATATAAAGTTCCTTGTTTGTGATGTCCTTAACTTAAAATTAAATAAATCCAGAACTATGGAAACTATTGCAATTAAGATCTGAATTGCATAGTAAAAGGACACTGCACTGTAATTTTCTTAAAGTTTTCACACACCCTAAGTACACTCCATGACTTATTGTGTGCTAGAGACGAAATTCATTGCCAACAGAATCCAACTCTATTTCAGTTATATTGAAAAATAAAAGCATAATGAAGTTATCTATCAGAAAAGATTGCTTATGAAACATTCCTTAATTAAAAGTGCTTCATACCAGCAATAACCCTTTGGTATTTTCTGCATTTTCCAGGTAAATCTCCACCCAGCTTGCACATTTTCCGACAGCTGAGTGGGCTGTCATGTACCACCCAGTTGCCAAAACACTATCCATTTTTCCAAGAGGAAATGTGGAACTCAAAGCATTCTAATTTCATGCACAATACATTCCACGACAGTAAGGCAGACTGCTTAACAAAAGGAGGAAACATGATGACAAAGCAGGGTCCTTTGCCAAGCGACGATTTTTGGGTCAGGTTATTTGGCTGTAAACTGGTACATAAAGATAGGATCCAAAATGCATCTGCTGCAGCATGAGGCCTACCACTCCAGGCACTGTCCTAACGAGTTCATTATTTTCCATAATGGGGGGGGGGGAGGGTGTGTGCAGATATTTTCTCAAAACTGTGTTCCCGTCAGTCTCCTATTGATTTTTTTTTTTTAAATTTCTATTTCCAACGGCAGCCCAAGGAAACGGCAGCCAGACTTGACTCCAATGTACACACAGACTCGGGTTTCACCCCGTCACCTGTTGGCTCCTGAACAACACTCCTCTTTGTGAAACTCACAGCACTCATTTGAAACAAGTTTCCAGAGAAAACACTTCAATAAAGTGTTTGAGAAGTCACAAGACTCGAGTTGTAAAAACAAATTCCACACACAGCCTGGTTTATACAGACACAGATTAACGTGAAAACCGGAGCCTTTTAAAAGCCTTTAAAACGGACCCGAGGAGAACACGAGGGAAGGGATGTCACCCTTCTTCGCGGAAAATTCGGCGGGCCAATTCTTAAGAGCTGCGAGTGCGGGCTGTCGGGGACTCCCTGGGGTCAAGCCCCCCAAGCAACAAGAAAAGGGGCACACCTAAAAGAAGGCGTCCCAGTCCCCTGCGTCTCAAGACCTGGCACGGCGCGCGGCAGCGGCGGCTCAGGCCGCGAGGGGGCGCCCAGGGCCGTGAGTCGGACCGGGTTCCCTGCCCTCGACCGTGCTGCCGATCGTGGGTAGCCCGAGGTCGAAGTAGAGCCCCGGCGGCAGGGAGCGAACCCCTTGAAGTCGCCGACGCGAAGCCCCCAGAACAGCCCCAAGGTTCCCGAGGATAGAATAGTTGCTCCGAACTCCCGATTCCCACCTCCAGCAGAAAGTACCTCTCAGCGCAGCATCGCCACCTCTGCGGAAGAGCACTAGTTCCGCAGCCTGCTACGGCACCGAGTGGCCGCGGGGCCCCACGACTCCCCCCCAGCTTCCGCAGAGAAGCCGCCTCCCTGCAGGCGCGAGCCGAAGCGCACCTCCCAGCCCTCCGGCGTTCAGCCCCTGTCGCCTGTTGCCATCCAGCCCCACACCTAGACAGCGGCTCCCCACCTGCAGTCTCGGGCAGCCGAGCCGAGCACGGCCTGCAGCCCTCGTCGCGGCCCACGAACCTGCCAAGCCCCGCGGCGCGCACTCGCCGCCGCTCACTGCTCTGCGGCTGGCTGCCCGGCGCGGTTAGCTCCCGGAGGAAAAAAAGGTTTGGATGTCCCCCACGTCACCCTGGCCCACCCATTTCCGGAAGAGACCCTAGCAGAGCAGAGACTGAGAAGCAAGGTAGCCAGCGTAGGGTCCCCACTAAGTCGTTGCCGGCCGCACCCCTGGGGTCGTGGTGCAGAGCTGGCCCCGCCTGGCAGGCGAGGGGTCGCTCCCGCCCCGCCGTGACGCACTTTCCACCCCCACTCCCGGCCTGTCCTGATCGACCACCTTTCGATGCACCGCAGTGATTCTCACCCACGACAGCTCCCTAACCAGCCGTGGGGGTCCCGGCAAAAGATCCTTCAGCTCCGTGACAACCCTCTGTCCCCTCTGGCTTTGCAATCTCTGCTCCCTTGTGTTTGAGTTGCTTCGTCCAGGCCACCGCACCCCCCACGCCCCAGCTCTGCGAATCTCCGGGATCCTCCACCACCGAGAGAAAAAACCGTCTCCACTCAGCTACAGGAGCCCGCCTGGGGCCCGCGAGCTTCAGAAGTAACCAGAGCCCGCAGTGGGGAAAAAAAAAAAAAAAAAAAAAAAAAGTAACCATTTCGCTTCCTGCAGATCCCACCCTCAGCGGAGCGCCACGGTCTGGCCGCCTGGCTCGCGATCCTAGCCCGGCTGGGCTCTGGGCTCCCGACCGCAGGAGGCGCCTGCCCTGCCAGATCTCCACGCTGCCCGCTTTCCAGGAACTGTCACTGCTGACCATGCCCCTGGCAGGTGTCCACGAGGTCCCGCGCGCTATTCCTCGAAAAGTTACCCACCCACTTTGGCTTGAGCACCTACCTCCATCCGCCTGCTCCATTCCCCAGAGCCTTAGTGATGGGAGCCTCTGCGATTCAGATACCCCAGGAAGCTTATGTAAACTTCCCCCTCCCGCAGGTGCACACAAGGACACTAAGGCGAGAGAATATGCAAGGCTACCACTCTGCCCATAACAATGTCAGCAAACGGTACATTTAACCAAGTTCTCACTAGGAAGGGCTCATTAACATATGAATTCTCTCCTTAAGACTTCCTTGCATTTAGGGGTGATTCCTGTTGCTTAGAGCAGGAGATTTATTTTTATCAGTAAATAACAGCAAAAGAGAAGGCGTTAGGTCAAGCAATGTACTTAAGTGCTAGCAAGAGTTACAAACAAGTTGGGTGAATAACCTTAAAACAAGAAAATGCCCCATACTTAAGGCTAATCTTGCTTCTAAGCTATTTATAGGTACACTAAATGGAACTTCAGTTGTCTACAGAAAGGATTAAAAAAAAAAAAAAGCAAAATCAGGACTGCCAAGCAAGCCCAGAAAGAAATTATAGATTAATAACAGCAGCAAAGGTCTGAGTCTCTTCCAAACTACAAATTTTAGTTTTAACAATTGCCACCTATCTCCAGGTGATAACATGCCAAGAGAAGGAGGAGGTAAAGCACATTATTTAAGAGCTGCACCAGTTTCTAGTAGGCTAGTAAATAAAAAGCAACTTCAAAATAGTCACCGTTCCTTTGTGGTCTTCTGTTTGTTTTTGGTTTGGTTTCTTGAAATAGGGTCTCAATAAATTGCTTAGGCTAGCCTCAAGCTTTCCATCCTCCTGCCTAAGTCTCCAAGATAGGTGGGATTACAGGCGTGCAAAGTTGAGCACAAACTTTTTCTTTTCTTTTCTTTTCTTTTCTTTCTTTCTTTCTTTTTTTCTTTCTTTCTTTCTTTCTTTCTTTCTTTCTTTCTTTCTTTCCTTCCTTCCTTCCTTCCTTCCTTCCTTCCTTCCTTCCTTCTTTCTTTCTTTCTTTCTTTTTCTTTTTTTTTTTGTTTAAATCCTGTATCATCAGAATTCCTTGGGAGTAATTTGCAACATATATATTTCTATAGTATACAATGAACAATAGCCTATTCTAACGTGATTTAAAAATATACAGGTTGGGGCTGGGGCTCAGCAGTAGCACACTTGTCTGGCATGTGTGGAGCACTGGGTTCAATTCTCAGCACCATGTATAAATAAATAAAGGTCTATCAACAACTAAAAAAATTTTTAAAATACACAAGTTGCCATAAATAAATCAGCCAAGTAAACAATTCTGTTATCTAATTCTGTTATCTCTGCTGCAAAACAAAGCAGCTGAGCAGAAGTGGATTTGTGTGTGTGTGTGTGTGTGTGTGTGTGTGTGTGTGTTACTTTTTTAAAGTGGCAGGGTCCAAAATTTGGGGTTTTGCTGTTAGATTAGTTTGGACACACTGACTCAGAAAACACAATTTGTAATTCAAATAAATCAGCTAAATGGATTCAGTTTTCAAGAAGATTCTCCAAACATTCTAACATAGAACTCCTCTGGCCTAAGGGCACAGGGATTTGTGGGAAGACTTCAAAGGTTACCACTTTCCCCTGTGGATCTGTGAAATTAACCATGAATACCTGGGTCAGATTTCCTTTTCCCTACTTCATTCTGTTTGGGCTTCCACAGGAATGACTTTAACTCACAGTATCTGTAGAATAAATGTGCAATGATTTATTGATTAAACCAGGCCCTAAATTAACATTTCATTCAGATACAGGGAGTATCTATCTGTAGGTGAATGCATCCAGCCAGGCTGACCCTTTTTGAAATAGTTCAGAAGGAGAGCTTCCCATTAGTTGAGGCCACAAAATTAGAGGGTATGTTTCCTCCAAGACAGTTATTTTCAACAGGTACTGTCAACTTTATTGTCTATTGTGTTTTTACTGATAAAGCAGTTTGGAGACAGTTAAAAGCTTCCTACTAACTCTCAATTTGAATGAAACAGAATTTGGTCTGGTCTGAAAGGTACCGCTATTGTCAACAGTGAATTATGCAGAATATGGAGCAAGGCCCTCCAACCAGCATCCTTTTGTTTCAGCAAGGTGAATATTCATTGCTTAAAGAGCACACTTGAGTTGGGTAAGAAAGAAACCCCAGAAATTCTCAGGGTTTAGTTTCCTCTATTCTGATCTGCTATACTGTCACCTCCACAGAAAGTCCTTGTCCATTCCTCTAACCCAAAATACCACCCCTCCCTTCATTTGCAATGTACATCTTCTTAGCATTTGTCATTGCCTGGAGTCACATGTCTATCTATTCTTTGGTTTGTTGTTTTCTTCCTTGAGAGTTGAGGATCTTTTGGGATTTGCTACTATATTCTAATCATTCCGACACACAGCAAGAGATGCAACAAACATGAGTTAAATGAATGAATGATTCTCACACATCATTCTTTCTAGGTCCTCTCAGGTATACCATATCTTTACAAATATCTCCGTTTCTAATGTAAAGCCATGCTGAACTACATTGTCTTAATAGGGAAGATTATAATAGAAAACCAAAAACATGCCAGGGAGCAAAGAAATAAGTAGGTTGTATTCTGTTTGTCAAATGCCTGTCAGCTATATTTTAGGTCTGGTAGAAAAGAATAAAGTATACAGCATACAGCAAATCTTGGTGCTAATCCTTGGTTCTCCAGTGATTTTTCTTTTCTTCTTCTTTTTAAAAAATATTTATTTTATTTTATTTTTTATTTTTATGTGGTGCTGAGGATCAAACCCAGTGTCTCTCACATGCAAGGCAACCGCTCTACCACTGAGATCCAACCCCAGCTCTCCAGTGACTTTCACATAGTGACCTTGAGGTCTTTTCTGTCTTTGTTTCTTCCTTTGTAAAACAGACCTCCTTCTTAGTTTTAAGGATAAAACTCTTGGTCTTGGTCTCAGATATTTGAAAGGATTTATAACCAAATGTCATTAATCTAGGATGATGACATTAGAAACCTTTAGGTTTCTTAACAGAAAAGAGAGATCAAGGGCTCCAATATTCATTATGACATCTCACTGAATTCAATTTGAGAGGCAGTTGACAATGACATTAAGTATGGCTTTAGTTTTGATCTGCATTGGGGACATTATTTAGGATAGCAGTTGGTTTGTGTTGACAAGATACAGATAGGTAACTAAAAGAAACATAAAATGATGCAACTGTAGAATTAAAAACAATTCTTGGGAATCCTTCGGGAACTGAGATCCGGAGGGATCATTTTAATAATTCTTCATGTTTGTCCCCCAAATTAGTTATCACTGCAAGTTTGTGCAACATGTCTTACTTTCTGGTCAATTTTAAACATTTCTATTGTAGCTCAGATCGGACAGTATACCCTGGTGGGTCACTGAACATTTGTAAATTTTAGTTACCATTAGTTGAGTCCTTAGCCTCTCCAGGAAAAGGCCCCAAGGCAGATATCAAGCTCTTCCTAGAGCCAACAGGCATTATGGAGCTTTATAATAGGTTGCAGTTTTCCTAGGTCTCCAATTACTTTCTTTCCCCTTTGATTATATTTAAAGCAATGTGATTAGAGAGCACTGGTTCTTTAACATTTTCTACACCCAATCCCTTTAGAGTTACTCCTCCAGTCCTCTCCCCTCCCCCACCTCCTTTGTGAATGAGGTAAATACTCCCTTCAAAGTACCCTGATGCTTGGGGTTTGGAGTTAGGAGACTAAATGCCTATTCTCTGTCAATTACTAGGTCTGACGTTGGGGTAAATCACTTCTCTACGGTGTTAGTTTTTTGTTGTTGTTGCTTTTCCACCTTTTAAAATACTGGAGTTTCAGTTAGACAGTGTTCAGAACTTTTGAGGAGGGAACATAATCCATTTTCAACTCAAAGAGGACAGATGAATGGGACCCTGCTCCAGTTGAAGTCCTGGATTAGTTTCCTTCCAGAGCTCCTCCATCATAGCCTTGGCCATTCTTCCAAAGCAGCCAGGCCCCTCCATTTCAAGATGCACGTTCCCAGAAGCTCTGCTAGAACTTTCTGAGTGTTTAAAAATGAGACAACCCTGATACTGGGTAGGTGTTTACTACCCAAGTTAGGTGGGAGGATACAGGATCGGGACTAGCCCTGACTCTTGTTCAGGGTTGGAACTACAGTAAAAACCCACCCCTCACTCCCAACTATCCTGAAGGATGATTTCCCACATCCCAGGGAATACTGCTTTTAGAGAAGTTCTGATCTTAGTTTCCACAACCTTCTCAACTCCTATAGGTTGGGGTATAATACATTCTTAAACTTCACTACTGAAAAACTGCCAAAATGTTAAGAGATTCAGAGTAAATCTTCCAAAAAAGCAGTGTTAGAGCTATACTATGGAAAGATATCCAAAATACAGTGAGTGGCTACCCCCCAAATACATTATGATTGCATTGTTATAACTAATAATTTATAAGATAGTATATGCAAAGTCCAATTATGCACAGAATGTGTGTGTGTGTGTGTGTGTGCGCGCGCGCGTGTGCAGGTGTGTATGTGTGTGTGTATAATATATCAAAGTATTAATACGGTTTCCAGGGGAGGGCAGGTTATGAGAAACGATCATTTTATTTTATTATCCTGTGTGTATGTGTGTGGTATTGGCAATTGAACCCAGGGGTGCTCTATCACTGAGCCATATTCCCAGCTTTTTTTATTTGCTGAGGCTGGTCTCAAACTTGAGATTCTCCTGCCTTGGCCTCCTAAGTGGCTAGGATTAGAGGCATGTGCCACCACACCTGGCTGAAAACTATCATTTAAAAATCATTTATAAAATAAGACAGTGAGGATCAAGGAAGAGTGAGGGTGGGGTGACATTTGAACTGCATCTTCAAAGATTACAAGTAGTTGATGGGGGGTAATTAAGAGAGTGGGGCTGGGTTAGGGAATAGGGCCTAGGCCAAGTTGAACCAATCAAAGTCTGAGGGCAAAAGAGCTGAAGCAGAGGAGGGAGAGGCCGGAGACTGTGCCCAAAGATATAGGCAGGCCCATGCTGTGGAAGCCATAATAAGGATACCAAGTTCTCCCAGGGGTAGTGGGGAGCCACAGAAGCTAAAGCAGAGAAAAGTTGCATGATCACAGATATTCCCTAATTAGAGGGAGGGTAAAGAGAACAATGCCAGGAGAACAGATAGGAAGAGTCTGGAAACTGACCCAGCAGTCAAGGGCAGAGAAGACAAGACAGTGTTTCTGGGGGAGTAATTACTGGGGAGGGGGCGGAAACTGACCTTGGGCTGCCCAGTGTATATTGTGGGAATGGGGAGGTGAGAGGGACAGATGGGCCCTGACATTCCTAACTGAATCCACATTCCCACGGTCTCTCCTTGAGAGACCACCAAAAGCTCAGTCCTGAGGTGAGCTTTAACTTGGAACTGCAAGTATTTTTCAGTGCCCATGGAGACAAACTTAAGGTAACCCAAAGGATTTACATTCCTGAACTCAAACTTTATCTTCCCATTGATTCTCACTTTTAAAATATAATATTTACATACTCCGGAGTTAGAGGTCAGAGTTGAAAGAAATGAGCACATGATTTTCAAGTTGAAATATAATCTCTGCAGAAGAACCACCTAACGCCTAAAGCAAAGGTCAAAACGATGTTGAAAGTGGGGTTGGCAATCTAGCAGCTGGTGTTTAATAGAAAACACCTAAATAACAGACATTGCTCCATCTTGAAACTCAAAATTATAGAATGTTTGCTGCTTTACTTCATGAACTACCTGCTCAAATCTATTTTGCTCACCACCACTTAAATTCTCCACTGGCTAAGATGATTGGTTCCCACAAGGGAAAATCTGGGCATGCCAGCTTTTAACACTGTTAACTGTGTGCTATAACTAACCAAGGTGCTTTAAGAGAGGTGTCAGCAAAGAATTATTTCAAGCAGCCCGAAAACTCTTGCCAAAATAAAAAAGGTCAGCAAAACTTTCCATAACATTTCATTATCTTATCTGAGATCCCAAAACCCTTTCCGCAACTGTAGGGATTTAAAGGAGGTGATTTTGTAGTGGAGACTGGCTTACAAGCTTTAATTAGATTGAGCAGGGGCCAGGATATGAAATTCAAATTGTTCGGCTGGTCTTGAATCACAGATAAGTAACTGTCTCTGGATCTAAGTTACTTTGACTATTTCCTTTCTCCCTTAGGTTTGGAGCTGTAATCTCTTCAACATTGAATTTGCATTAAATTATAGAGGGATTAAGGGCATAGGCATAGTATCTGTTGTGTTTAGTGATATTCCTCAGTACTTATACCCTGGATGCTTTGCCTGGTACAGAGTAGATTCTTACTAAATATTTTTTGAGTGGTGAATGACTGTTTTGCTCATATTTGATCTTCCATGGATGCTGACTTGGGAATACATACTAGGTATTCTTACTTATGTCTTATTCATCATTCGTTGATTTTGTAATTTTCTTTAATTTGGATTGTTTTAAAGTAAGGGCTTGGGTGTAGCTCAGTGATAGAGCACCCATGGATTCAATACCCTGTACTGGGGGGGGGGGTTCAGATTTCTAAATCAAACACTTCACCCACCTCCAAACCAATATTGTCCTTTGACTCTATGGTCATCTGCTTATGGTACTACCATTTCTGGTGTAATATCTTACTCAGCTGAAATCTGCTCATCACAGAGGCCTCCTTTGCTCTGGATACTCTTTTTCTTGCCTATACTCATTCAGTCATTTAACCAAGTCCCTGCATTTTTAAAATTGTCTTTAATTCCAGCTTCTCAGGAAGCTGAGGCAGGAGGATCACTTGAGTTTGAAGCCACATGGCAACATGGGGAGACCTGATCTTAGAGGGGGAAAAAAAAGAAAGAAACAAAGCCTCTATTGACCCCTCCTCCCCGCCCTGTGATTGCTGCTAGCTGTGCTCTATTCTGGGACATTATATCAGCCTAACTCATTTATTCAAGTCCTTCCATTTCTATATTTGTTCTCCAGCACTTGATACCATGAGTCTGACCACATCATTCTCTTACTTTACAACCCCTTCTTCCAAGTGTTTGCAGCACCTCCATATGACAAAATTAAGGTTCTTTGCAAAGAAGCCCCTACGTTCCATCTCCATCACCTGTTATAACTCACTTTCGGCTCTACAACTGGTAGCTTGCATCTATATCATGCTGTCTCATGACCCTTTGTCTATAGTCTTGTCATTTCCTTTACTTGAGGACATTCAGTCACTCACTCTTATTAGCCTAACTAATTCTTCAATATGTAATTAATGATAAGCATGGAAATGCTCCCAGGGCCCCATTAGGCCAAGGGCTCCTTGGCTGTATTCCTACTGCTCCAGGCCTCTCCATCGGTCCCAATGTTACTGTGTCATTCAGGCCAGCCCCTCCACCAAAATGATGGCTTTTTTGAAAAATATTTTTATTGCTTGTTGATGGACCTTCCTTCCTTCCTTCCTTCCTTCCTTCCTTCCTTCCTTCCTTCCTTCCTTCCTTCCTTCCTTCCTTTCTTGTGCTGAGAATTGAACCTAGTGCCTCACACATGCTAGGCAGGTACTGTACCACTGAGCCACAACTCCAGCCCTAATTGCTTATTTTTTCTCTCAGAAATTCTCTTTACTGGAATGATCAGATTCTTTCCCTTATATGTGGATTCCTGCAGAATAACCCACAGGCACAACTTTCCCACTCAGCATCTTCACCAGTAAGGATGGAATAGAGCCATGGCTTGAGTTAGTATTAACAATATATATATATATATATGTATATCATTCATTTTTAAATATTTTTTGGTATTGGGGATTGAACCCCCAGGGGCGCTTAACTACTGAGCCACATTCCAAACCTTTTTTATTTGTTCAAGTTCAAGTTGCTGAGACTGGCCTTGAATTTATAATCCTCCTGCCTCAATTTCCTAAGCTGCTGGGATTATAGGCATGTGCCACCATGCCTAGCTGAGATATATTTTTGAGAAACAGAATTTATTGTATTTCTTTTTTTAAATTTTTTTTTTTTTTGCACATAGTAGATGCCCTGCACGTTTTTTTTTTTTTTTTAAATGGGAAGACAGAGCATTGTTGCTCCATCTTTTTTTTTTTTTTTTTGTAATTTTTAAAAATATTTATTTTCTAGTTTTCGGCAGACACACCATCTTTGTTTGTATGTGGTGCTGAGGATTGAACCCGGGCACGCATGCCAGGCGAGTGCGCTACCGCTTGAGCCACATCCCCAGCCCGAATTTCTTGTATTTCAATGTTCTTCAAAGAGCAGTCCCAAGTGCTCCCATTCTCCCTCGGCCAATCCCATCCCAATGAGTTCACTGTCCAATTATTTTCAGTGAAAACTATCATGTTGAGTTGCTAGATTAACACAGACCACAGAAAATAGGCTACCAGCCCCCTTGAATAGTCAGTTCATAATTTTGGGTCCATTCGTCTTGTTTCTATCTAGACTAGAAGCTTATTGATAACAGTATCTGTCCCTCTCTGTTATTTCATGGTGTTGAGCACAAGAAAGACCTTCTAGAGGAGACTGGTTAATAGGGTTAATTTAGGTAAGGTTCAGAAGCCAGGACCACAGGGGTGACTCTTCTCCAGTTGGCTGCATGAGTCCCACACCCTCAAGGAGCATGTTAATTTGATCCCCTATGCAAAGCTGTCTGCTTTCAATCCAGACCTGTAAGACACAGCCAGGCCATTAGCAGCTGGTTGTTGATCACACAGAAAAATGATTTTCAAGACACAAAAATAAAATGTAAAGCAATAGAGGATAACATCAGCCTTAGAGCCTTTTCAATAGTGGAACTGGAAGTTAGGCTGGTCAGAAACCGAATGCAATTATGAAGACATTGGTTAAAGTGGCCGGTGTAGTAAGGGAAGGAGTTTCAGAATGGGGATAGGGACTGGAATTGAATCCAGGACTCTGGTTATGCTAGGCAAGCACTCTTGCAGTGTGCCCTACAAAAAAGAATTTTGAGGGGCTGGGGTTGTGGCTTAGTGGTAGAGCGCTCGCCTCACATGTGCAAGGCCCTGGGTTCGATCCTCAGCACCACATAAAAATAAATAAATAAAAGTTATTAAAAAAAAAAGAATTTTGAAAGGAAAAGTTGGGTGTGCTTTCTTTAAAGATGTCCAAACAAAAGAAACTGCTTCTTGGGAATACAAGTGGGATCTGGATGGATCAGGAGCATCATTAAGACCCACTAGGGGAAGGGAGTCTCCTGACACTCTCTCGAGGACCTGGCAGAGTACCTTCCTTTCAGTGAAATTTTAGTGGCTTCTGGACAGTCATGGAATCAGGATAGGATCTAGAGTCAAATACATTTTAGAATTGTGAGTTTGACATGATGTGATGTCACTGCTTTATCTTTGGTGATATATTGAGTAGGAACACCATGGTGCAGAATGAACCTCTCATTCTGACAGTGCCCGTGGCTTCTGGAGTTACTGTATACTAGGCATTGTGCTAAATCCTGCACATATCTACTAAAGAATCCTTATAACTACAGAAGGTGAATCTTATTTTTCCAATTTTACAAATGGGAAAAACAAGGTATATTGTTCAAAGTGTTCAGCTAAATAGTTGAGAAGTCTGGACTCAAATCCAAATTCTAATATCAAAGCCTATACTCTTGAGCTATATCATCATCATCATCATCATCATCACCACCACCCAGGCCTCACACTCGATAGGCAAGCACTCTACCACTGACCTACATTCCTTGTCCTTTTTAAAATTTTAATTTCTAGACAGTCTCTCACTATGTTGTTCAGGCTGGCCTTAAACTTTGTGATCTTCCTGCCTCAGACTCCCGAATAGCTGGGATTGTAGGTGTGGGCCACCATACCTGATACCAAGCACATATTATTTATTTTAAAGCAGAATTTTTTTTTGTAAGCAGCTAAATAAAATGCTTTGCTTTCCTTCACTTTTCCTTTAAACAGCATCACCAGAACGTGGGAAGAGTAATTCTAAAAATTTTAATACCATGTTATTCTAGCCAGAAGTGAAGCAGTAATTGTCCATCTCACTGAGAGCAGCTCCTTGATAATATATTGACTTTGCTGGCCTGAAGAACCAAAAATGTCTGCAGCTCAAAGGCAAAAATATAGAGGAGACCTGTACCACCCACCCCGCCTCCACCCCCACCAACCCTGGAGATCCTCAAATGACACTCTGTACTTTTTGAAGCAGTTCATTGTACTATTTTAATCTCAACAGATACAAAATCATTTTATTGTCCAAAGACAACAAAACTGGCCTGTATTTGAGATCTTTATATAAACAGCGGCTCTGTTGCCCATTAGTCATGACCAGTATCAGTGTGTGCTAAGCTCTTATTAGAATAAGGATATCACTCTCAGATGCATTCATAGTCGACCCTCACCTCTTCAATTCAAAGGTAGCTTATGCTGAACAAGGGGCAGGCCAGGGGAATGATTCAATTTATAGTTTGTGTGTAACCCATTCTATTGAATTCACCTCACATGATATCCTGAAGGCAAACAGCGCTGAAGTAACATAGTCATTAATAAACTTGTCAGGCAAAATTGATTACAGCTCAATTTACAGGACCATAACAACTTTTTTTTTTTTTAACTAAAGTCCTTCAGATTAGTTGAAACAAATGAAAACAAAACAAAACGATGGCAGAATTAATAATCTGTCTAATAGCCCTTCTGGACAATTTTACTAATATGTTCCCCAACAAAAATTTATTATAGATGAGCTCAAATAATGGGAATTGTTCCTTCTTCCTGGGACCCAACTTTTTAAAAAATTTTAGTTGTATATGTACACAATACCTTTATTTTATTTATTTATTTTTACATGGTGCTGAGGATCTAACCCAGTGCCTCACACATGCTAGGCAAGCACTCCACCACTGAGCCACAATCCCAGCCCCTGGGACCCAACATTTTTATGCAACACAAACTACTCTAGTTTCAGTTTAAAGTTGTTGATTACCTTGTTGCTTACATAATAGACCAGATTGTGTTTTCATCATCAACCATCTCTGATGTTTTATTTCTTTTTCAGTGGGGGTCCAACAAGACCCTAGGAGTTTCTGAAATGCTGCTGTTTTGTTGTTGTTGTTGTTTGTGGTACTAGGGATGGAATCCAGGGCCTGGTGCATGCTGGGAAAGTGCACGACCACTGAGCTACACCACCAGTCCTCTACTTTTTGGAAAAGTATGTTTGGGAGGTAGAATAAAGTTAGTGAAAACTGAAAATATTAAGGAAACAGTTTTATAACATATCACATCTTCAGAATCTGAAGTCAAATGTCTTTTGAAAGAATTGAATGATATGATTAAACAACCTCTTTGAATGGAGCCACCACTGAAAAAATAGGAGGCCAAATTCCTAAAGCAGAACCTAGAAGCATCTTCTTGCTTTTCCAAAAAACTTTAAAATGACTTTCTTTGACATGATTGACATGATTCCTAAGAGCACCCATCATGAGGTAGGATATATATATATATATATATATATATATATATATATATATATATATATATATATATCACACACATGATTAGGCAAATTAAAATCTACTTCAGAAAACTTTATTCTGTTTTATCATGCTTAATTGATTTCTTAGGGAGAATAGGATCACATATACAAACATTTGGAATCCTTGAAAGCCTTTAATAGGAACACCAAGGCATTATGATGTTGGTGCTATATAGTAACAAATTTACTATATAATGAAATCAGAAGGGGAAAAATTCAAGATCATCACTAGTGCATTATCTGGATTGTGCATCATGAGGAAAATATTTGCTATTAGCATCAACATTGCTGGCAGCAATTAGGAGAAAGTGGATTGGGGCCCCTGCCATGCTAGCCCTAGAAGCTTGCCAACAGGTGTGGAAGCTCTGACCCTCATTGGGTAAATTCCTGGAGGCAGTTTTTGTTTGGAGTAGGGGAGGAACTGATAATTCATATACAGAAGGCCTGGGAATGAATATCTACACTTAGTTTTCTCTTTCTTTCATTCCTTTTTTTTTTAAAAAGATGGTTTTACATTTTAGATAGTTCTTAAAGGTAAAATATAGGGTATACTTAACTAGAGTACTTGTTAGATATGACTTTTAAAAAAAATCATTCACTTCTCTGCTCCTTTCTACTTCCAACTTCGAAGGACCAATGTTTTACATTGGAATGTATTTTCAGGGCAGATGGAGGAAAAAGAACAGTCTCAGATGTCTCTTTTCTCTATTTCTTTCCTTCCCTGTAAGGTTTTCCTTTATGAAGCTTTCAGTTTTAGGTTTCCATAACCTCCTAATGCAAAACAGGCTAAGAAGAGTAACGAATGTAATAAACCACATGTTGCTTTTCTTTTCTTTCCTTTTTTTTTGGGGGGGGGAGGAAAAATCCACCCAGCTTATAAGAAGTATATGCAAACTTAGCAGTTAAACTGAAATTAAAGATGTTTTAAAGGTTTCTTAACCCCAGTCTTGGCCATCTTGTAATATTTTAAAATATAAATGGAAACATATGATCATGATAAACTCTGATTCTATTTAAAAGTAAACAGAAGATGTTAAATCCTGGATAATAGTTTTCTAAATTAATTTTGACTTATAGGGCAATATTAATATTTTAACCTATGCCAAAGATAAAGGACACAATAAAAGAAAAAAATCAACTTAAAGCGTTTTGTTGTGAAATCCACACTAGTGCATTCTGAGCCTTGGATTAACAATCTATATCTGGACTCCAGCAGAGTTGCATAAATTATTCAAAAATTTTATGGCTCAATTCAGCTGTCAAAGAGAAGAGCCTTTTGACAACACTTCACACCTGTTACTTATCTAGTAAAGTCCTGGGCTTGGCTACTCCCACCTGGGATGAGCATGTCCTGACTTCGCTCACACTCATTTTACACAAGGTGAAAGATTCTTTGGAGTGCCAGGTACTAAAGAAATTAAGACACACTAAAATCCTTGGAATTTCCCCCAAAATAAGACTATCGCAATACAGACCTTAACTAGTTACCATATAGAATCATCACCAGAGATGGTCTATTAGAGTTACATACACAAATCCCAAACAAATAAGTCGAAGCCATTGACTTCAATATCTGTCCTAAGGAAAGCACTACACTCCTAACAGAAATTATAAAAGCTGACTTTTCTCCTGGGTTTGTAGGAAATGCGAACATACAAAATCAATCCACATGAGAATATTCCCAGCCGCTGGAGTCCTTCTCAGCTGTTGGAAGCCCAGATGTACCTCCTCACCTTCTTTATACCCTAAATTGAAGTCATGTAATAAAGAGATGAATGCCAGATCAAGCTCAAGATTCCTACAGCCTCCAGAAATTCCTCCCAGTGTCCTTCCATGATGATACTGCTTATAATTCAAAAGGGAGGGGGGGGGAATTCTGGTTATTTAATAATGCAACAAAGGGGATTCTTGGCAAATAAGAGGTTTGAGAGAACTATTTAGTTTTAATTCAAGATCTATGGCAAGAAAAAAAATAGAATCAAAAATCTACTTCTTCATAGAAGTCATGTGGATTTTAGAAGTTCTAATGATAAATAATAAATGAGACTGGGATATCAATTCTGTTGATGGTTTAAGAAAAAAAGGGGGGAGATGAGATGTGAAGGAAAGTGGGGTCCAAGAAAAGCCTCTATCATAAAACATGAGGACACTTGAAAAGCTGGGAGTTAAGAGCTGAAGCACGTTTCTGGAAGCAGCCAGGGTCTGCTTTGCAGGCGCCGCTTTTGGACCTGAGTCCAGGGCACAGGGCCAGCAAGGGAACTTTCTTGTTCAGGAAAATTTGGTGGGCACAGAACTGGGAAAGTGCTTAGTTGTAATTCAAGTGATTTAAAGGAGAACATTCCAACTGGGAATCAAATGGTACCTGCTCCAAACAAGCACATTTAGTGGGCAGAACATCTGAATGAAGGGTGGCCCTGGAAGCCTCCACGGGAGGGCAGGATCTGCCCATGGCAGCCACACAAGATGGGCACATTAGGGAGCTACTGTTGATGTAAAAGGAGCTTTGATGGAAACGCTGAATGTGATTTGTGTAAGTTAGCACTCTATGGGTGTAAGAAACAGCCTAAACTACTCTATGGGGGGTGGGGACAGGGTGGAAGCCATAATTCCCCCCCCCAAGAGACCACAGGGGGTCTCAGGCCACACAGAGCAGAAGCTCAGCTGAGCATCATCAAATGAATGCAGCTCAGGAAGGGAAGGCCCTCAAAAATCTAGGCAGCATTTTTTTTCCCTCCCTTCTTTCTAGTTAACACTTTATTTTTCTCTCCTGGCAGACAGGACTCTACTGTTCTTCAGTCTGTGAAGTTTAAAAATGGCCACCTCATAGCTGTGGAGTTAGACTTCAACATGCCTGCAAAGGGCCCACTCTTATATATCCACGTGGACAGTGGACAGATGAATTTGTGTGTGTGTGTGTGTGTGTGTGTGTGTGTGTGTGTGTGTTGTGGGCTGGAAGTCAGTAATTCAAGGAAAGTGGAATTATTTTATACAGCACAGATATTCCAAAAATGTCTATTAAATGGATTAAAAAATTGACTTTGTACAGTGGGATGAGCTGTAATTTCAGCTATTTGGAAGGTTGCAGCAGGAGTACCATAAGTTCAAGGCCAGACTGGGCAACATAGTGAGACTCTGTTACTAAAAAAAAAAAAAAAAAAAAAAAAATTCTGTGTGCTGATTGGGAAAAAAGTACATCCTACTAAATGTTATGGCTGGGAATTGGGTGTTATTTATTTTTTTTAGCAACAATACTCAAACAGCAAATGATCCTGAGTTGGCCAGCAAAATAACAATCACTTGGAAAACATCTTAAAATATACAGAATCCTTGACCATATCACTAGAGATTTTGATTCAGTAAGTCTGAGTTTTAGGAGTTATAAATTTCTAATTTACAGTCTCCATAGATAATTGCTATGTATTATCTATGGAGTTTAGGAACCACTGGTCTATGGGTGACTACATTTTAGTTACCAGCTCTCCTAAGTAAGTAGTACATTCATAGAATAAGGAAAAAGAGCTCCTTTCAGTAGTGGGTTAGTGCACAATTCTACCTGGCCATGGCAAAGTTTTCAGTGTTGCCTGTAGAGCACTGATGTTGATGAACGAATCTCAAACTCTTTAATGAGAAATTCTCAAAGGAAGACTGTGATCTGACAGATCTGAGCCACCTTACTTAAGATGTCTTTCTCAAGAGGAAGTTAACTTCTCTTTAAATAGGTTAGCTGAAACTGTTGTTTTGGTGTGGTTTGTGGTACTGGTTTTAATTCACAAAACCTTTGAAACTATGGCTTCTCAAAAATGTAGGAGTTGAGAAAATATGAAATGAGAAATTTAAAGCTAAGCCCTTTCATCATCTAATATCTAAACCCATAATTTGGAGGATATGCAATGTTTCATTTTAATTCTGCATAGTTTCTACAATTTCAACACATTTCTTGTGCATAAGCTTCATTTTCATGAAGCTTTTGAGGTGAGTGCTGCCTTGTAGCTGTAAATTAACTGCTATCCTGCTGCGTAGGGCTGTTGAAACTTGAAGGCTACTGGGCAGCTGCTGTCTCCCTGACTTCTGAATGCTCATTAGTATCCCAACACATGGACACATAGCAGGCAGATCATATGTCATTTGGGGGATAGGGAATATTTGCTGAAAATACTAAGTACATCAAGTCGTGTAGACAGAGCAAAAAATAATAAAACACACGACCCTTACAGACAAGAGCTGGGTAGGAGTTTGAGACCTTTTGCACTAAACATCCGCTCGTTCACTGGGAAAGTATTGTCTTAGCAGAGGACAAAAAAGGTGTCCTCTGTTCCACAACTTGCTATTTGCCCCCAACGTGATCACTGACAAATGACTCCATCTGTTCATAATTATGTCTCTTATTCTTCTCTATTATGATCTTTCCCCTTTCTTCTTATAAGAGTTCTACAGCTTTCCTCTGGCTCAGTCTTCTGATTTGTTTTATTGCATGTAATATTTTTTCTTACGCTGTTATTATCATATTACTGTAAGGGAGAATTCTTCTGAAGAACTAACCTCAAATCCCCATCACACCATCAGTGAAGGCTGTATTACATTGAGAGGCTGCATAGCCCAAATGATGTTGAGTGACATTTACAAAGCCAAAGCATCTGTGTTGATTTAATGCAGAGAAATAGAAGATAACTCTAGCCAGTCATGTGATAGACAAGACATCAGCTTATCACTGGCTTCAATCGCAATATTGACAGTATTAATTTTTCCTCTTTAGCCAGAGAACAAGGTAAATACATATCCGAGGACACACAGTAGGATAAGATTACAACTCCCATTCCTATGTGATTTTTATCAGGATATTGAATTCAGTGATGTCAATCTCATTTGAATTAATCCATCCATTTGTCACTTTCGGGTTTTATAAAAATTAGCTTTATAAAAAATGACAGTGAATGCATTTTAATGATGACTGAGACACTGCTCTTACATTTTTAAAAACTCATGAAAGGATAATAATTCTTCTTTCATAATGGTTACAGTGGAAAATGAGAAGTATGGAGATTGTGACTTTGAGAGGGAGGGAGGGAGGGGACAAGACAGAGGAGAGGGGTGGAATGTTGGCTCTAGACTAAGTATTTTTATAAAGGATGCTCCATGCTCATACTGCTTAAGGGCACTGTGAACTTTATTATATGGCAATAATCTTAGCACAACATACTTTCCTGTTAGAATATCCTGGACCATTACCTTGAACTCTTTTGGCTTAAAATTCAAGTGTGCCTGAACATTATGTGTAATGTAATTCCCACAAATGTACTACTGTTTGTGGGGGAAGAGGCAAGTGGTAATAAATCTATAAATCCCTACTACAGTGCTCAGTACAACCTTTATTGGTCTGGGCTCAACAATTTTATACATGGGCATATAACATAGACCAATGTAAAATTCATCAATGCAACTTTATTCTAAAGAGCATGAAGAAAAAAAATTGTTTTAGATGAAACATGGAGGAAACATCTTGAAATTATCTGGCTTCAGTCACAAATGAGCAGAGAGGTACTAGAAACAAGTGAGAAGGAAGCAGAGGTCTGATGGGCATGGGTGTCTTTGGGGTCCTTGGAGGTTGTGGTCCTCAATTCTGTTGGGGTGGAGGGTGGGCCAGGGTTTGGAATTGTAGGTCTGTTTCTGCCACTACTGGTTGGAAGAACTTAACTCCTCTGGACCTCACTTTCTCATCCACAAAATGATAGGTAGGTATTCAGGTTATGAAATTCTGTGATTCTCTGAATTTTTGTACAGACAACCTAGGAATGGAGAAGAGTTATAATGTAGGGGCCAATTTAAGCCAAAAGTCTGTTTTAAAAGCTGTTGCTACTCTAGAACAACTGCATTGATTCCCTCTGGGCAGCAGCCTGCTGGTCTGCTGGGTCCTATGCTCACAAAGAGAACCACAGTCCATGATGGGCCTGAAAAGTCTGAGCTGCCACACAAGCCTCTTTTGTCTCTTTGGAGTTCTGACAGTGTGCAACTTCAAATGGAAGTTGCAAGACCTTTACCCTAAATTCCCGATCTCATCTGTAGCTCCTTAGTCTGGAATGGAAAATTCTATTTTGGGAAACTGTCCAGAGATGCATTTAGGCTAAGATGAAGGAAAAGTTGGAAAGCACACTTGAACATAAAATATGGAAACTCAAAAGAACTGCTGAAAAAGGAAAATGAAACTCTTCATTTAAAGCCCACTTTAGAATAAAGTTCCAAAGGACTTTCAGTATCAAAAAGAATGTTCCAGGCTGGGGATGTAGCTCACTGGTAGAGCGCTTGCCTACCATGTGTGAGGCCCCGGGTTTGATCCCCAGCACCACATTAAAAAAAAAAAAATGTTCCAACAGTACCATTCACTTTCCTACCATATCCTGTTCACCCTTCCTCTTAGGTGTTTGGCTTGATGTGTGTGGTGCCTTGGACAGGAAGATTTGGAGAACCAGGTAGGAATTATCCTCAGTGCTGCACATAAATATGTACTTAGGCTATCAGACAGCTGGAACTAGATAAAGGTTTGTTGAATGGCTAAATGATTAATGCATATTTTTTTCAGAGAATATTCAAGATGTGGAACACTCAGGACTTTAAAATGTTAATTTAAAAAGACTACCATTTATTCTATTTTCCATTTCCTGTTCTACCAATGGCCTTTTTTAAGAAGTAACTCATACCATTTGGTCTAAAGGAAAATCAAGATAATTTTTTAAAAAATGAAAGTGTAAGGTTTTCTTGAAAAAGGTCCTTAATTGGATTTCATTTGTATTTTATTCCTGATACAATTAATCTTTTAATGAGTAACTATAAATGGATACTCCAAATTGGTGCTATTTTCCCGAAGACCTTTATCAAGATGGGCAATTGGAAGGTTTACATCTTTATAAGTAGGTGCTGGGGATATATATAGCTCAGTTGATAGAGTGCTTGCCTCATATGCATAAGGCAATCCCCAGCACCACACACACACACACACACACACACACACACACACAAAAGGACCCCATGTCCTGTGTCTGTTATTACAGAAAAGCTTGAAAAGCCTTTATTTACATGCCTAGGAAGGACACTAACCTGCTCTGTTAACAGCTCTAATAAAAAGCTGCTGTGTGGTAAAAATGCCACGGCTTGCTTATCTGAAAAGATTCTTCCTAGTTCAAAGGGTCAGTTTCACACCAGGGTCCCAAGTCTTATCAGCTGGCTCTTCAGAGCCTGGCCATTGTAAAACAAAGGACTCCTCCAACTAGCATGACAATGGTACAGTCCCGCATACTTCAAAAGGAGCAGGAACAGCCAGGATGCCCCAGTTGGACCCTGCTGAGATGTTTACACACACTTTCCAACAGTGCAAAACAGGACAAAGTCCAGGCAGGAGAGTCAAGGGCACTGCAGCCTGTGGGGTAGACAAAGGCTGCTCTACTAATAAAGCCAGGGGGCCTTCCGGTTAAATACCATTTACTCTCAACACTGTACCCTCAAAAGATAGGATCTCATTATTCTACCAGGGTGAGGAGGCTGCTGGAGGAATGAAAGCTGACTTCAGGGGTTTTATCTTTAGCACATGTTCATGGGGCAAGGTTTGATGGTTGGGGCAGGGAATGGGAACACAGAAGTACATTTGCTGATGACCCAGAATAATCTACGGGTGTTCATATGAACTCTGCAGATGTGCACAAAAATAAGAATAGAAGTCGGGCTGGGGATATGGCTCACTTGCCTAGCCAGCATGAGGCCCTGTGTTCATCCCCAGCACCACATAAATAAGTAGTGAATGAATACTATACTGGATTTCAGGATGTATAAAGAAAGTCTACAAGTATGAGGTTAACAAAAAGCAGTATTTATTGAATTCCCTCTGGCTTTGTGGGTGGGGCTTCTGATCTGTTGGCCCTATTAAAATTCCCTGGAAATTAAAATTAAAAGACCTGTTTCCCCAAATCTGGCTCTGCAGAAGAATGAATATGGAAGTCCAATGTCCATGAAAATGATTGAAAGGCTTACCCCTGAGGTTCTCCAGCTCTTTCTTGGAGGGAGCTGTGTATTAGAGAAACCTATAAATAGTATAATATCAAAGAAGCTCAGGCCCCTAGATTCTGGAAGCTGAGATGAACAGGGAACAGCTTGATCTCTGTAGCATCAAAGGTTTACTTACATGGTTTTCTTTATTTCTCCCAGTGAGGTACATTCTGGGATGCCAGGAATGTTTTCAAAAACAAGCAAATTAGCTCCTATTATTATAGAGTATCCTCTGTCCTTTGCAAAGAACTTGACCTTGCTAAGGACTACTTAAGACTGTGTGGTTCAGGAGGCTAGGCTCTGGACTGATTCTCCTTTATACCATCACTGTACCCTCCTGGTTGTGTTGTTCAATTAGCCATGCCCTAATTCTTTTCAGGTTCCTATCTTTGCTTTAACCCCAACAATGTACTTGAATGACCTGAACCAAATAAAGGGCTCAGAAAAAGTTCCCATAGAGAGGAACAGATTTGCATTTATCAAGAAATAATCACACAGCTCAGTGGTAGAGCAGCTACCTAGCATGCACAAGGCCCTGGGTTGGATCCCTACCAAAACAATTTTTTTTAAACAAACATTTTAATACATTTATCATGTCTGCTATTTAAAATTGCATCATCTGCTTTCTCCCTACTCTACTACACTCTGTCTCTCTTCCTGAGTCATTTGTCTTCATAGCCCTTATCCTCTCTGATAAACCATGTGTGTTTGGTAGTCCTTTTATTTGGCCCCTGCTCTCACCCGCAACCCTACTAGAAGAAAAGCTCCACAAAGGAAAAGATTTCTATCTGTTTTGTTCACTGATAAAGCTTTAGTGCCTGGTGCAGAGAAGGAACTCAGTATCTGCTTATGAATGAATATGAACCCCACTATATATATTGCACCAATAAAAACATTAAAAAGATAAAGAAGAGCTACTCTTTGTCCTTAAGTAACTTACTACACACTTGCTCTATGTATCTTCAATGCTTTCTTCATTTCTTTGACTCTCTCATTAAAGCTTCACTGTATCTCCTTTAAAACATTATTATACAATAAAACATAGATACAATCTCATTGTATATTAGGAAGACATTCTGTTTGGTAATACTCTAGCCCCAGGACTATCACCATTCCAAAAATTCATTTGGTGCTTTTCAGAATCCTTTGAGGCATCAATATAGCAATAAAAATAGTTCAATAGTAAGGCATACAAATATATCCCCAAATTATGAAACATTAATGATCTAATAAAAACAATTATTTTCAGGTTGCAACAACTGAAACTACTTGTATTTGGGAATTTTAAAATATTTTATTTTCTTCATTTCATAGTTTCCTGTGTGTGTGCTTGTGTGCCAGGAAATATTATTAAATCCCTTGCCAATTAGCTCTCTTTATCTAGCGGTACTTTGGTAGAAGAAGAAATGTTTTTTTTGTGTGTGTGTGTGTGTTTCATTTTTGGTGAATCTCTTGTCAATGTTCCCACAAGAAATAGTTATTCAAGTATAGCTTAGTTATTATTACAAAAATCTCTCTAAGGTGTGTGGACTGTGGACCAACAGAAACACCCTGGGGAACCCAAAGAAGGATAAGTTAAAGTTAAACCCAAACCATCTTATCTACTGTACGCTGTCAGAGGAATTGTCAATTTAAAAGGACCACCTTACCAACAAAAAGGAGAACAAACGTTGTTTTTTCATCCTGGCCTATTCCATTTTTTTTCTGTTTTTAAAATATAATTTTACCTAATTTAAAAAAGCAAACACTTCTAAAAGGATTGTTTTGGGAAACAGTAGCTGCCATTTCCCGCCTTTTCTGTTTCCCATGTGTAACCATATTCGCCTCCTTTAGCTGATTCTTTCAGTATCTCCCTTCATTTCTCTAGGTAGGAAAATATGAGTACATTAATTTCCCTTCTACTTTCATTCTCTTCCACATACCCTTTCATAGGAGGCAAACCTGTTGAAAACCTTACATGTCAGAAAACACCTTTACCTATCCTCAACCTGAAATGATGGTGGAACACTGACTTCTAAGCCAAAATTGATTGATTTCTTTTTTAAAAAATGTTTTGTTTCTTTTTAAAATTCCTTCCTTCCTTCCTACACGGTGCTGAGGATCGAACCCAGGGCCTCATGAGTGCGAGGCAAGCTCTCTACCACTGAGCCACAACCCCAGACCCCAAATTAATTTCTTCTTAGAATTTTGAAGGTGCCTTCCTGCTGTCTTCTAACTTCCAGTGTTTCTGATTTTTCACCCTCTGAAGGAAATCTATTTTCCCCTCTGTCCCTGAAAGTTTGTAGGACTATTTATGTTCCCAATATTTTAAAATAATCTGATGATATATGTTGGTATAATCCTATTTTCAAACACTTTACAAGATACTAGGTAGGCCTTTCAATCTGGAAATTCATGTCCTATTTCAGGAAATTTTCTGGAGTTCTTTCTTTTTCTTTTCTTTCTACTTCTGATACTCCTGCCTCAGCTTCCAGAGTCACTAGGATTACGAGTGTGTGCTGAAATTATTCCCTTAACAGTATTCTTCCTTCATTTTCTCCTACAATTTAGATGCTGGATCTCAGACTAGACTTTCAATTTTCTCATCTTTTGCATTTACTTTCTAAGAGATTTCCTATGTTGCACTTTTTAAGACACCTGGTGCATGGTTTTCTACCTTTTCTTTCATATAGATTTTTTCAACATAAAAAGGCAATTTATTTATTTATTTATACTGCATTTTATTTATTTTTATGTGGTGCTGAGGATTGAACCCAGGGCCTTGCACATGCTAGGTGAGAGCTCTACTGCTGAGCCACAACCCCAGCCCTGAAAAGGCAATTTATTAGTGAAACTACTTATTTATCTAAATGCAAATTTCCTAAATTAAACATTTATCAATTCAATTGCAGTAGAATCATATTTTTAATTTCTGAGAGCTCCTATGTTTGTGAAGGTTCCTTTTTGTAGCATACTATTCTTGTTTACTGTGTATAATATTTTCTCAGACAATATTAATTTATATATATGTACACACATATATTTTTATTACTCACATTTATATATATCAAAGATAGAGTACCATTTGGGGTATCTTTTTTTTTTTTTTACATTATCTTTCCCTGAAAAGCTGAACTAAAAAACTGACTAGAAGCTGTCTGTAAGGATGGGACAGGGAAAAGAAAAATTTTGATTCTGACTTCTACAGTAAGAAGACCAGGTTGAGCTATTTCCTTGGAAAACTCCAAAAGTCAGTATTTTTAGTCTTTCCCCCCATCTGTTGGCCAACCATATTCTCTAGAGAATACTTTCCCCACTTTCTTCTTAGAGGCTATACCTGACTGAATGTATGGAAGACAAGCTGAAGCATGTTACTTTGTTCTGGTTTGGCTCAGGTGCCTCTCTCAAGCTGTGCCTGTGTCTTTCAGTCCAGAGACTCTCTGTTCCAGCCTTGCCAAAGGATAAACCTCCTTGAGCCTTTTGGAGTGTGACTATGTAACAGCTGCTTCTCAGCTTCCTTGTCTTTCAGATCAGTAATCTGCCTCCTTGAGATTTCCAAGTCAATTACCAACTACAAAGTTTCTAGCCTCCAAACTCCATTGCTATTTTCTTCTTTCTCATTCTCTTCATCTTGTGGGTTATCTCTTGTTAAAAAACAGTTTATTTACTGTCATCATAGTAAAAATTTAAAAGGGAAAAGAGCTGAATATGTGTGTTCAATTGGCCACATCTGACAAAGGGTCCCTATTTCATTCTTTGTGAGCTGACTTTTAAGGTCATCCCCCCAATGCCAGAACCATTGCCTTCTCCTAGCTCAAGGACACTGCAGCCCTTGAGATCCTAGTTTGAAGGGAGAGGAGAGCAATTTCAATTGATAAAAGGCAGATGTGTTATAGAATACATACTCAAACCGGGTACTTAACAAGATCAGAGGGATATTTCCTTTGGTAGTCTGAAAAATGATGACTTCTACATAATGAGCTTCTTCCTGCACACCAGATAGGCATAAATTTCTGGAGTTTGAAGGAGCAATTAAAAGAGACTCTCAGAAAGTTTCTTCTAGAATTGAGTTTACAATTCTAAAAAAGAACAGAATTGAAAACCCAGGCGAATGCAATGCCTTTAGCCCATTAGCAAGAAACTGGGTTTTACTGTAAATGTTGAATTAAAAGCATCAGAAGTTTTCAAGGACAGATATTTCAATAACGCTATGATCAGTTGCTGCTAACAAGGAAGATTTTTTTTTCATACCCTGGAGAGTTTTTTATTTTTTCAACTGAAGTGCCTTTCCCTAATAAGTACAAACAATAAATATACAACTTGCTGAAATCCATATGTTGAGGATTTATTTTTTAACAAAGCAAAGTTATTTAAGTTCTGATGTTAGCAACAGCTGCCAACTTAATTTGAAACTGTTAAAAATAGCTCAGTGGTCCTTAATTTTCCTATATTTGTCCCTTGCATCTGTCTTCCAATTTTAAAATTAAAACATTACTGAATTTATCTAAATAGAAGTTACAAGACAAATTTTCATCCAGTTTTTATTTAAAATTTTAATTATTTATTTAAAAACTGTGTTCAAGATCAACATCCAGTAGATATGACCTTGAAACACTCGTGGCAGTATCTATGTCTGACTGAGCAGGAATAATACATCTTATGTTCTTCAAAACACTAGCCACAATATCTGATACCTTCTGATAAACTGCAAATTGTACTTACTAATTAGATAACTTAGAGTATAAATATCCTAACATGGATATAGTGACAATATCAGATAGGTTTTCCAAAATATTACAGGCAGTAAAAATGAAACACCCATGGCTTGAGAATTGATAATTCTCTGCTCTACTTAGGAAAGTCAGACATGAAATTTTGCAAAGAAGGATGACATTTCTTCCCTCTGCAGGTATATAACACTCAAGTAGTAACCATCATCATCTTTAGTACTGAAAAAGTCTTGGTCATGATGAATTCCATGATAGTGTTATTTAGGGAATTGAACTGCAACTCCACAAGATCGCTAACAAGAGTTTTCTGAATTCCAACACTAGCTTTGGACTTTAACCAAACAGAGGAAACAATTCAGATCTGCCCCAACCTATTCGATTAACTCCTGCCCCTCTTCTGGTCTTGGAGAGTTTAAAGTGAATCAGTGATTCTGGTCTCAGAGATTTAAAGTGAATCAGTGACTAGTAAAATGGCCTATTCTTTTGATTAATTTGTGGAAAAATATTTACATAGACTTCTCTCCATATGTCCAGACCAAAGATGACTGGTAGGTGCAGAAACACTTCTAGAGGGAGGGTCAGAAGGGGTAGGGTTGTAGCTGGGCAGCTTGAAAACACAGCAGATCTCTGCCCTTGGCTTTGAGTGTTTTAGTTCAATCCTTACTTTAATTAGCAATTCAACTATCTTTAAAGGAAGACCTATGTGTTGAGAAATCATAGGCATGGGCTTTAAAACACAGTCAAGAAATAATCTCTAAACCTGAATTTCCCATTCTTCCTTTGTAGTTCAGGTGGTGTATTTCAACGCATGACACCCTCCACCTGAGTTCTGATGGGATGACCTTCCTGAGACCACTGCTTTATGTGAAGTAACCACATCCCATTCTGCTCTGGAAAATCCTACTTTGTACCTCTTTTCCAGGTAAGATTACTAGAGTATCCTCTTTAGTGTTCAGGTTTGGATGATGAATTATAAATTCACCCCCATCCAACACTACTAGAGATTGAACCCAGGGGCACTTTACCACTGAGCTACATCCCCAGTCTTTTTTATTTTAAGACAAGGTGTTGCTCAGTGGCCATGGCTGGTCTTGAACTTGTCATCTTCCTGCCCCAGACTCCTGAGTCCCTGGGCTTAGGCCTGTGCCACTGCGCTCAGCTAAGTCACCGATTTCTGCAGTTCACTAGATCTATGGTGGCTCAGCATCATGGAGTCAGATGAGTTTTCTAGAATATTGACAACTGAAGTTCCTTCTATGCTTCTCCAACAGTCTAAAATGGGGGGGGGGGAGGTAAATATACATGAGGAGAACACTAACTGATGGGGGCTCTGGAGTCACACAATCCTGAGTCAGACTCTCCCATTTACTGATTTTGTGATTTGGGGAAATTATTTGTTTCTTCCTCAGCATCACTTTCCTCAACTATGCAATAAAAGTGTAAAATTTGCTTTACTGCACTGTCATCAGGAGTTAATGGGATGATGTGAGGACATGTTTGACACAGTGGAGAGCTACTATGAACAACATCAAGGCCACAGAGTCTTACATGATTTTCATTTGACTGATGTTTCAATTTATGTGTTGTCTACGCTGACCTCAAAATGTGCTTTTAATGCAAAATATTTTTAACTTTAACAGAGTTCTTTGATTTAGGCAGAGCATTGAAATATTGATTGACTTTGGTTGGTTAACAATATAGCAAGGTATAGAAAATGTTATAGTCAGAATGCAGGCTTGGAAAAAGTTTTGAGATGGCACAATCTAAATTAGACATGATATTATGATGTGGTAGTGTGTGCTTCTATCTACTGTTAAGAGGGGAAGATGAACTAGGTATGCTGTACAGTCTCTCTAGATAATTTATATTGTTTTTGTATGTGTATGTGTGTGTTACTGGGGATTGAATCTAGCACTTTGTGCTGGGCAAGAACTGTAGCACTGAATTACATTCCCAGCCCTTTTGAAAAATATTTTGAGACAGAGTCTCACTGTGTTGCTCAGACTGGCCTCTGATTTGCAATCCTCCTGCCTCAGCCTCTCAAGTAGCTGGGAAAAGGAAAACAGGCATGAACTAGCATACCTGGTTTATATTAAATTAATATAAATATTGATTATCTAATTGAAAATCCAAAGAATGATGGCAAAACTTTGAAACATTATTTTTAAAGACAATATTTCTTTATGAACTATATATATTTAATAAATAACAATACCTTTAAAATTAAAATTTAACTCAATTTCAAAATTGAGAATGAACAGAATATTCTGTTATGAACAAATACAGTTTAAAACTGTAAGAGTAGAGGGCTGGAGATGTGGTTCAAGCAGTAGCGCGCTCGCCTGGCACGCATGCGGCCCGGGTTCGATCCTCAGCACCACATACAAAGATGTTGTGTCCGCTGAAAACTAAAAATAAATGAATAAATAAATATTTCTTTAAAAAAAAACTGTAAGAGTAGAAATCAACCAAGCCAGGTACAGTGGTACACACCTGTAATCTCAGTGGCTCAGGAGGCCGAAGAAGGAGGATCACAACTTCAAAACCAGTTTCAGCAACTTAGTGAAGACCTAAGCAACTTTGTAAGACCCTGTCTCAAAATAAAAAAATAAGAAAGAGCTGAGATGTGGCTCAGTGGTTAAGTGCTCCAGAGTTCAATACCTGGTAGAAAGAGAGAGAGAGAGAGAGAGAGAGAGAGAGAGAGAGAGAGAGAGAGAGACACTAACCTACCACTTAAAATCAATAAGAAACTATTTTCTAATAAGTTTCAATTCTCTCCATACTCAGAATTTCTCATATGAAGACCATGTCTATGTAAATCTACAATAAACACTGAGACCATGACTTTCAGAACAACTTAATTTGGCTGTAGTTATCTCAACATGTCAAGTGAAAGTTAGGGTTTCTAGGGCTGCTATTTTCTACTTTGTTTATACAACTAGAACAATGCATAAATAAATGACTATAGTTCATTTGTAGTAGCACCAAAGGAGACCAATTTTACTGACTTTTTTTCCCTCAGATAATTCAAGTTATATCTTTGCCTTGAAATTTGTTTTTTTTTTTTTTTAAATGCTTCATGGGAGAGTCCACAATTTTTTTTTTTTTTTTAAAGAGAGAGTGAGAGAGGGGGGAGAGAGAGAGAGAGACAGAGAGAGAGAGAGAATTTTTTTTTTAATATTTATTTTTTTTTTAGTTCTCAGCGGACACAACATCTTTGTTGGTTTGTGGTGCTGAGGATCGAACCCAGGCCGCACGCATGCCAGGCGAACGCGCTACCGCTTGAGCCACATCCCCAGCCCTTTGCCTTGAAATTTGCAAGTTAGGTATTAGAAATCTGATTTCCAAATTATATCAAAACATAGCCAACCGAAACACCACCAAATGTGTAAGAGAAAGTGCATTTATCTGAAAATGTATCTTGTTTTAATAAGATTAACATATTGTCTAAAAATATTCTAAAAATTGGGAAATGAGATCTCTGTAGAATAGCTGTGTTTGGGTCTTGGTTGTTCTAAAACTCCTTTCCTTAGCATTCCATGTGGCACTCTAGTATGGGAAAACACATTACTGTATCAAATGAGATTCATTATTTTAGTGGTTGAACAAAATTTTGTCTTTTCCATCAGCAAATACAATCTTTCTTTAGAGCAAAAAAATTTAGCAAAGTTATTATTCATATTAATATTTGTTACTGAGAATTGAACCCAGGGGTGCTCTACCACTGAGCTACATCTCCAATCTTTATGATTTTTATTTGAAAGAGGGTCTCACTAAGTTGCCGTGGCTGACCTATAACTTAAGAATCTGCAGTCCTCCTACCTTGGCCACCTGAATAGGTGGGATTACATGTGTGCCACCATGCCAGCTTGGTAAAGTCATTTTTAAGGTGGATATGTTATCTAAATTTGATTGTATGGAATCCAGGAATTTAAAATGCAATTTCATAAATAAAGCAAGCTTTGTGTTTCTCAGTTTTTTCCTTGGTTTCTCTTTTTTAATTTGTCCTAATTAGTTATACATGACAGTAGCAATGCACTCTGGAACATCAGACATACATGGAGTATAATTTCTCATTTTTTCTGGTTATACATGATGTGGAATCCCACCAGTCATAGAGTTATATATGTACATAGGGTAATAATGTTTGATTATTCTACTATCTTTCCTATCCCAATACCCCACCCCTCTCTTTACTCCCCTCTACCTAATCTAAATTAACTCTATTCTTCTCTAACTTATTGTGAAGTTAGTTATTGCCCACTTATTGTGAAGTAGCATCTACATATCAGAGAAAACATTCAGCCTTTGGTTTTTTGAAACTGGCTTGTTTTGCTTAGCATGATATTCTCCAGCTCCATCCATTTACTGGCAAATGCCATAATTTCATTCTTCTTTATGGATGAGTAATATTCCCTTGTGTATGCATACCACATTTTCTTTATCCATTCATCTGTTGAAGGACACCTAGATTGGTTCCATAATTTAGCGCTTGTGAGTTGAGCTGCTATAAACATTGATGTGTCTATGTCACTGTAATATGCTGATTTTAAGTCCTTTAGGTATAAACTGAGGAGCGGGATAGCTAGATCAAATGGTGTTTCCATTCCAAGTTTCCTGAGGAATCCCTATACTGCTTTCCATAATGGTTGCACCAATTTGCATGTCCACCTTGGTCTCTTTTAATAACAAATAAGCCAGTCCTAAAAAACCAAAGGCCAAATATTCTCTCTGATATGCGGATACTAACACACAATAAGGTTGTGGGGAGAATAGAAGATCAGTGGTTTAGACAAAAAGGAATGAAGGGAAGGGAAGAGGGTTAGGAATAGGAAAGACAGTAGAGTGATTTGGACATAACTTTCCTGTATTCATATATGAATACATGACCAGTGAAATTCCACATCATGCACAACTCAAGAATGGAATCCTAATTAGGATAAATTATATTATATGTATGTATAATATGTCAAAATACACTCAACTATCATGTATGTCTAAAAAGAATTTTAAAAAATTGAAAAAAAAAAGATTACCCATGTCCTAAGGCAGTTCATGTTACTGAAAAGGTGATTCTAAGAGTTTTTTTTTTTTATCCTCCTTAAACTTGGAATAAGCATTTAAAGGTAAACTACGATGCTCATTTTCTGAATTTCCCTGCAGCCCTATTTATACAGGAGCAAGTCTTGAAGTTGGGACATACATAGGGAATGAGGCCTTTTCATGGTTCCTTTACGTAGGCCATCTGGTAAATATTTCAACAAACTATTCTTTAACAGTGCACATGTTTCCCAACCTTGTTTGATACCATAAGCTGGTATTAACTACATCGTGAATCTTCAAACAACCAAGAAAAGAGAGATAAAAACAATGAATCTTCATTTGCGTGCATGCTCAGTGTTTCAGATGGTCTCAAGGATGCTCAGGAGCCCTGTTGGCGTAATAAAAGCCCCAAATCAGGTGAGACGTTACGTAGCACAGGAGGAATTATACCTATACACACAGAACAAGCGATTTGGATACTTGCAACTTTTATCTATATGAAAATGTATCCAGTAAGACTCACTTATCCCATACTTAAATGAAATTAAACCTTGTCAACCACAAAGTTCAGGACAAAGATCTTTGATGTTAAACATAGGATTCTGAAGCAACTCTTTATTAACTAGGTATTTGGTAAATAACATTTATCTTCAAAGCACCAAACACACTACATGTTCCCAAGTATGTAGTAAGTGCTTAGGAACAACTGTGTTGAATTAATTTATGATCCTAAACTTTCTTTCCTCTGAAATATATTTTAACACTTTAATTGAATTGACCATGGCTTCATTGAGCTAATCAAAGGCACTTCCTATCTTGAAGCTAATTTTATTTCCATTAATACGGCCTGTGCAATACAGGTAATTTAAAACAGCAAGTACATGCTGAATGCAGCAGCTCTACAGAGTTTTTTTGTACAGAATGTCTGATTATAAAAGTCAAGGCTATTCTGAAACATTGCATATTATAGAAAAACAAAGGAACAATAAGTCTAAGTGATGTAACCTTGATTTTTTTTCTTAGAATTTTTATCTACTAATCCAATAGTGAATTTAATTTTTTTCAAAATAATAAAAGGACCAAATTAATAGAGTCAAAATTGTTGGTAATAATCACTATTTAAAAATTCATACTGAAACTTAGTGAGGCCCTAAGCAACCCAGTGAAACCCTGTCTCTAAATAAAATACAAAAAAGGGCTGGGGATGTGACTCAGTGGTTGAGTGCCCCTGGGTTTAACCCCTCGTAACCCCCCCCCCCAAAAAAATTCACATTTGGTGAGGTGCCATGGTGACTCTGGTAATTCCAATGACTCCAGAGACTGAGGCACGAGGATCACAAATTTAAAGCCAACCTCAGCAAAATAAAACATGAAGAGTGCTGGGCTGTGACCTAGTAGTTAAGCACCCCTGGGTTTAACTCAAGTAATGAAATAAATAAATAATAACATTTCAAAAATAAAGGCATTAAAAATATAAAATCAAGGGCTGGAGATGTGGTTCAAGAGGTAGCGCACTCGCCTGGCATGCGCACAGCCCGGGTTCGATCCTCAGCACCACATACCAACAAAGATGTTGTGTCCACCAAAAACTAAAAATAAATAAATAAATAAATAAATATTTTTTTTAAAGAAAAGAACCTTTTATTTATTTTTTATTGATTATTTAAAGCATTACATAGCTCATGATATATCATCTTTCATACATTTGACTCAAATTGTGTTTTGAACTCCCATTTTCACCCCAAATACAGATTGCAGAATCACATCTGTTACATATTCACATTTTTACATAATGCCATATTAGTGACTGTTGTATTCTGCTACCTTTCCTATCCCCTACTATCCCCCCTCCCCTCCCCTCCCCTCCCATCTTCCCTCTCTACCTCCCCTGCTGTTGTTCAATTCTCTCCCTTTTATAAATAAATATTTTAAAAAATTCTCTCTCACTCTCTCTTTCAAAAAAAATTTTAAAAAGATGAGTGCAAGTTCAAGCCCATGTTTTAAAAAAAAAAAATATATATATATATATATATATATATATATATATATATATATAAAATCAAATAAAATAAAAATTTCCCATTGGTGTGGCTAAGTGGCAAAGCAGGGGCTTTACCACTAACACCAAAACCTGGGTCTGATTCCCAGCACCACAAAAATAAACAAATAAAAATTTACACTTCTTAACATTTCTCCTATATCAGTAATGACTGAATTTAGAACAGATGTCTTCTTGGAAGACAGTGATGCATAGTGGTTAAGAAAATGAGTTCTGTAGTCATCCAGCCTTGGTTCAGATACTGCTTTGTCATTCACTAGTTATGTCACCTCCATTTCCTATTCACCAAAACAGAGCCAATAATTGCACCCACATTATAATGTTATATGGGCAGTAAAAATGGCAATATGTACAAAGTGCCGTGCCTGCCACATAGCAAGTGTGTAAAAGAGGTTAAATGTCAGATTATCAAGGGATTAAAGAGCATTACAAAGGACAAGGAAACGATGAACGTCTCTTCCTAAGGTGATATAGGGCACTTGAGCTGTCTTCTTGTCTTCTGTTCAAAACAGCATTATGGGATAGTAAGATAAGTAAGTGTTTGGAAATGTGGAGCAGAATGACCTAGGATCTCTTTGCTGTCTTTCTTTCCTTTTGTAGGGGGATGGTGGTGCTGGAGATATGCATGCTAGGCAAATACTCTACCACTGAACTATGCCTCCAACCTTCTTCATGTAAGATTTTAAAACGCCATTGTATATATTGCAAAGCTAATATATACATGGCCATATATTTCTTCTCTCTCTTTCTCTCTCTCTCTCTCTCTCTCTCCTAAAAATAGAACCCAGGGCCTTGTGAATGCTAAGCACATGCACATGCTCTACCTCTGAGCTACACCCTAACCCAAGTTGGCCATATCTTAATGAAATCTTTGACCTTGACTGAGCTCAGCCAGTAAAGTACATAGGTAAAAACTCAGGCCAGAGATAGATTCATATATATTTATTGGCACTTTTCTAGAGTTTGGATTGACAAAGATAATTTTAAAAAAATTTGTATTTGAGCAACTTTATAATCTGACTCTTATATGCTGATGCAATGATGAATAAAATGGAGAAGGAATGGAATCTGAAGGAAGTGCTGAGGAGCAGGAGATGGCTGGGGTGGAGCTCAGCAAGCTTAACTGGCAGAATGAGGAGAAACTTCATAGAGGACATCAGAACTGGAACTGGAAAGTGAGCAGTAATTTATAGGGCAAAAAATGATGGAAATGTCATTAAGGATTGGGAAAGGCAGACCCAGGAGCTTCCTCCCTGGAGAGATTGAGAGGCTCTGTGCAGCTGAGAAGCATTGAGTGCAAATGGAAAAATGTGGCTAGAGAGACCTGGAGACAGGGCTGGGGCCAGGGTGCAAAGGCCTTGCAGGTGAATTCTGGTGAGAATATGATCCACTGACATGTTTTAGTATGACCTAGGATGAAACTGCCCTTTAGAACAGTGATTGTGGCTGTAACGTTTAGAAACCGTAGAGGAGTGCAGAAAGAGGTTGAGACAGAAAGACCAGTTAGGAAACTCGGATGACCACTGTGCCTCAAACCTGGTGTTAAGATGAGGTGAGGTCTTAGATTCCAAGGACACTTCCCAGAGAAAGGGGTCACTGTGAGATGGCTTTGTCAAAGATGTGCCCAACGTCATCACTGTATACCTGAACCACCAGTACACATTCAGATGAGCAGAAGTTAATAAAGGAGCAGTGGAGAAGTCAGATGGGATCAGTGGGAAAGTGTAGAACCTACAGGTAGTTACTGCAGGAAAACTGCTTCCTTCTCTCCTCACTCTGCACTGGAGGTCAAGTGCAACTCAATCCCCACCTAGCCAGCAGCAAGAGGAAGCATGCTACAAGCCTCATTTCAAGACAAGAACAACTATTCAGACTTTACTGGGAACCCATGACCATGTGGCACGTGCCTGGCATGTAGAGGGCACTTGAATGCTTGTCCATTGATTTTTATATGCTGGAAGCAAATAAAGCAAGGGACTGGATCTTAGAATTATAAGAGTCTTCTGAATCCACACTGTGCCCTGATTTCTTCATTTATAAAATGTGGATGAATATGTTAGACTTTTTTTTTTTTTGATACTAGGGATTGAACCCAGAAGCACTTTATCATTGAGCTACATCCCCAGCCCTTTTTATTTTTTAATTTTAAGTTGCCCAGGACCTTGATAAATTGCATAGGTTGGTCTTGAACTTGTGACACTCCTGCTTTAGCCTACCAAGTTGCTGAGACTACAGGTGTGAGTAGTCTTCTCTTTAATTCCTAAATCATGCCTGATTTAGGAATTAAAGAGAAGAAATTCTTTAAGTAAGACATAATCAAAAGTATTAATATTACGAAGAGTAACTATATGAGATCCGTATCTAATGATAAGTATTATCTATTAAACAGGAGCTACTGACCAAATTTCATATACATGCACACACACACACATTTTATACTATTTTACATATATCTAAAGTGTTATCTTCTTCCTTTTTTTTCCCCATGAAGCAATTAGGTAAATAGAACAAAATGCAAGCATTCTCAAATTTATACAGGAAAGTTAAATTTGTTTGTAAGTCTTACTGCAGGAAAACTTCAGTAAGAAAAAAATCTAAGGAGGGGTTAGTTTTGAGAAAAACTGAATATTTGCAAAAAAAAAAAAATCTTTATTTAAAAAACCAGCAGTTGCTGGAAGTGTAGCTCAGAAGTAGAGTGTGTGCTTAGCATACACAGGAGGCCCTGGATTCAATCTCCAGCATCACCAAAAACAAAACAAAATAAATCCTCTAATACCAAGGGCCTAGTTTGACATCTACCTATAAATGTTATTCATTTCATAGTAAAACATTATTATTTTAAAAATCTTAATGTACTAAATAGCTAAATTTAATAAGTTATGAAAAAGGAAATGTATCAAACATGTAAATCATCAGAAATGTTTTTTATCGGGAAGAATCTGATGAATCATGAATGTTTGGAATACACCAGTTAGTGATTTTCCATTTAATATCCTCATCATAAATAACCCCCCAAAATCCAATGAGTATGTGAATGAAATCAAGAAATAATAAGGGTTGGGGTTGTGGCTCAGGGGTAGAGCACTTGCCTCACATGTGTGAGGCACCGGGTTCAATTCTCAGCACCACATAAAAATAAATGAATAAAAATAAAGGTCGGTCAACATCTAAAAAAGAAACAATCATTGCACACCTAGTAAGTATGGGTAGGCTTTACGATGAATGTGTGAATAAACTGGGCTATTTAATTTTTAAAAAGGATTGCACAGTGCTGGGGATGTGTAGCTCAGTGATGGAGCACCTGCCTAGCATGGGTGAGGCCCGGGTTTGATAACCAGCACTGCAAAAAACAGAAGAACTGCACAGCATTTTCTCTTAGAAAACAGTCCTTGTAGTTATTTTAAATAATTCTTGGAAACCCCAAGATAGCTCTTTGCTCTAAGTTCCACCTCTAAGCAAAGCCTCCCTTGAAAACAGCTCCTCTCCCTCTATTCTTACTCCTTTTTTCCCCCCTTTTAAAAAGAAAAAATACAGATGTATCAGTCTTAGACTTGTGCTTTCTGGCATTACACATGAAAACATTTACAAAATAACACTAAATAGCTGTTTTTCTTTTCTTTTTAATTAGGAAAATACATAGTCCTTCAAAACTAGATATTTTACTTTGAATTTTATTTATAATCAAAATATTGCCCCAGAACCCTTCTCTTAGTCTTCATTCCTCAATTAAACGTGTTGCTATGGGGCTTTATGTCACTGTTGTATGACAGTCCTGCAGATGGAAAAGGCTTAATATGGAATTAAACTAAGTCATTAATTACACGTACAAGTTAAAAGAAATCTAAGTGATGAGTCTTTGTTATGGTTTTGAGGTGGTGTCCCCCAAAAGCTCATGTGTGAGCCAATGCAAGGGTTCGGAGGAGAAATGATTGAATTACATAGCCTTAACCTAATCATTGAATTGATTCCTAATGGGATTAACTGAGTGGTAACTGGAAGCAGGTGTGGAGGGGCTGAAAGAAGTGGTTCACTGGGGGCGTGGCTAGGGGGTATATATTTTGTACATGGAGAATGGAGTCTTTCTATCTCTGCTTCCTGTTAGTCATGTAAGCTGCTTCCCTCTGCCACACTCTCCCGCCATGATGTTCTGCCTCACCTCCAGCCCAGAGAAATGGAGCCAGTCTTCTGTGGATAGAGACCTGTGAAACTGTGAGCCCTCAAATAAGTCTTTTCTTCTCTACAATTGTGCTGGTTGGGTCCTTCAGTCACAGCAGCGAAAAAGCTGACTACAACAGTTTTATTAAAAAAAAGTAATCTGGCAAAGTGGCAGCTGTTTGTCTACTAACTTGTGAGAAGGAGCCAAGTTAGACTAGGAGTACAAATAATGTTCATACTTTGCTACTTGTTCATATGAAATATTTTCTTGTTTAAAATGCCACAGATGGTTAAAATTGTGATTCTCACAGAATAGGTCATTGCAGATCTATTGCTACTATATCTGATCTGAAATTGAAAAGCACCCCATGCTAGTATGACACATCACACTGTTATGTACATTGGGTGAAAGGCGAACTGTGGAGTAGGTGAGACCATGTTCACTGAAGATACATTTTTTTAACTAATAAAGGAAACTGTCTTTTGCACGCGATGGCAAAGATGGGGAAATTTTAGAGAAATTAGAAATACAAATTCTGTGTAAATATCTTTATTTTGGATGATTACCTATTATGGCAAGAAGACAAAGCAGAACAACTAAATAATAATTCAAACTGTACAAATGGTAGAATCTTATGTAACATTACCTTCAGGATAATGCCACTATTACTATTCTACTGAAAATTGGTCTGTCTTTTCTACCTTCACTCATAAAATAAATAAGTAAGTAAGTAAGTAAGTAAATAAATAAATAAATAAATCCAGCTTGGAGTTTCTGCTTAGTGAGGACAGGAGTATTTCTTCAAATTCTTTTTTTTTTTTAAATAGAGCTTTTTTTTTTTTTTAAGAGAGAGTGAGAGAGGAGAGAGAGAGAGAGAATTTTTAATATTTATTTATTTATTTTAGTTCTTGGCGGACACAACATCTTTGTTTGTATGTGGTGCTGAGGATCGAACCCCGGCCACACGAATGCCAGGCGAGTGCGCTACCACTTGAGCCACATCCCCAGCCCTTCTTCAAATTCTTTACACTGAAAATTAGGAAACAGTAGAATCTGCCAAGTTGGATTAAATTATAGATTTTTATTTTTCCTTCTTCCACTGTTAATGAAACTCATTATTTCAAATGAAACACAGACGGTAAACCAGACACTCTTCATTTTGTGCAGCAGAAATGCCATAAATCATTCCCCTAAATTATATTCAAGTCACTGTTTAGTCCAATCAATCCCCCATAATACTAAATTTCCAAGTCAAGCATAAACTCTAGCTCTTGAATCAGCATTTCTTTAATACTACCCAGGGGATGAGAAAAGAGAGTTCAGCAGCTCCTAAAAGTCCTAACATTTTCCCTGAGAATTCTGACATTGGAGAAAAGTATAAGTATATAAGATACAAAAACTCTAGCAAGCCAGGACAGTGTTGGTTGTTGTTTTTTTTTTTTTTTTTTTTTCATTCTACCTGCCCCCGATCCTGCCCCCCAAATACTGAAGATAGATTCCAGGGCCTCACACATGTCTAGGCAAGTGATCTACCACTGAACCTCATCCTCAGCCCTTTTTATTTTGAGACATGGCCTCTCTGAATTTCCTGGGCTGGACTTGAACTTGGGATCTTCCTGCTTGATTACAGGCACGCACCAGTCAGGAGGCAGGCTATATGAAGGTTCTGCTGGCCACCTGGTGAAAACCATCCCATGGATTTTACCCAATTAGTATGAAAAGTACCACCTTGTTTATCTGGTATGTGCCCTATTGCTAAATAACTGAAGGCTTTGTTTTTTTACTATATAACAATAAATAGTGTTAAGGTATAACAATACACAAATAATAGATCAAATACTCTGTATCTCTGATAAATGATCTTTGAGCTCCCCCTCCCACCACCCCATGTCAGGTACTATTACAAATCAGAAAGGTTTAAAAATTCATATAGTGTTAATCTTTTTCATTTCATGGTTGTCTATAACCAACCTAAAGTATATTTCTTCAGGAGGAAAAATTATGTTGAGTTTCAACTCTTTATACTCTGCAGTTCACATAAAACATGAAAACTCAGAACTGACTTTTCAGTAACAACAGTGGTAGTTCATCTATCTGAATATAGTTGAAATGGCATTTTTAATTTAATGTAAAATGAGCAATTGCTAATGACTGGAAAGGTATCTTTCTCTAAGAAGGAAAATGATAACTAAATAACAAAAAGTCAAAGCATGATTTTTTAATTTCCTTACAACATTATTGCTCATTTAAAAATTTTTCATTTCTCTAGCAATTCTACTAGAGTTGTTCTAGTAGTATACTACTTCTAAGTAGTATATCCTAAGGAAACAAAGAGTGCAAAAAAAAAAAAAAAGGAAAGATCTATGTACAGTTGCTCAGAGAGTAACTGTTAATACTGAAAAATAAGAAATATCTTGATTCAACAAATGGAATTAAGAATTAAATGGAGCTGGGGATGTGGCTCAAGCGATAGCGCGCTCGCCTGGCAGGTGTGCGGCCCGGGTTCGATCCTCAGCACCACATACAAACAACGATGTTGTGTCTGCCAAAAACTGAAAAATAAATATTAAAATTCTCCCCCCCCCTTTAAAAAAAAAGAATTAAATGATTTTATTTATATAACAGAAAATTATGCAGCTATAAATGATGCCATAGATCATTGATGTCTAGCAGAAATAGAAGTGAGTAATGTTTGTAAATTTAAAGTTTTTAGTAGGCACATTAAAAATAGTAAAAGGAAATAAGGGGTTGAGGGTATAGATTAGTGGTAGAGCACTTGCCTAGCATGTGCAAAGCTCTGGGTTCAATCCCCAGCACCACAAAAACAAACAAAAAACCCAACTGATATTAATTTTATTAACATACATTATTTGATCCCATATATTTGAAATATTTCAACATATAATCAACATAAAATTAATACGATTTTATTTTTGTACTGTCTTTGGACTATAGTGTTTTATATTTAGAACACAACTCACACCAGCTATAATTCTAGTGCTTTGAAGTCCATGTTCCTAATGTCACAGTATTAAATAGTGCAGCTAGCTAACAAGAGTTAGAAACTCATTAACATTAAAATTTTAAAACATTATATGACACATGTATAGTATGATTCTAATAGTATGCTTTAAAAATTCATGAATAGGAGAAAAAAACCTAGAGGGGTATATGCCAAAATGTTTACATAGTTGTTCTAGGGGTGGTTGGGGTTTTTTTCCCCTGTACTTTCAAAATGTTTAAAAATAAACCTGTAATATTTTGAAGCTAATGAACAGATATGCTACTTAATATTTTCCAATCAGCACTGATTAGATTTATGATGACTTAGACATTCAACTCTAAGAACCTGATCTCTGAAAAATGACTGCACTTAATCTTTCTTCTGTATTTCATGCTAGTATTCATTGCCCACAGAGAAGAATTCACCACTGTGAACAAGACTTACATTTTGAGCCTGAGTCCTAACATTTGCCCCTTAAATGTGGCGTGTGTAATTACAGCATAAGAACTGTGGGTAAATTATTTCATTGCCTGTTAAATAACCGTTTGTTAAGTCTAGACAACAATAATAAATAGCCATTATTTATAATGTTGCCATTCAAAGTACTGGGGGGGATTGTATAACAAACAGGCAATGTGACCAACACCTCCTTGTACCCCATGCTCTGAAGGAAAAAGAGACAGACATAAAATTGGCAAAGATGCTAAATATAGACACAATCTGCTCTGAGAAAGACTAGACTGAAAAGAATGGATCAGCCATTCACAGGCAGAGGTCTGGTTCTGCTGACCCTCTTTATTTATTTTGTGCCCCCCTTCTCAAAGGCCCTAAGGACAAAGCCAGCTCACCTTTCTCCAACCTTCTCTCTCAATGTTCCCCCTTTACTAGGTCTGTACAGTTATTGAGACCTCCTTCACTATATCCCCAGCAAAGTTCTTGTCACCTTAAGTATGTGTAGAAAATACAATAGTAATTTATTTTATTGATAAATAATTACCGAAATCCTACTAATTGCATTATGAGGGCTTGCAGTCAGTAAGAAAGAGACACAAAAACACCGATAATCACAGAGGGTGGACAGTAATAAAGGAAAAGAAGAGGGTTGCTATGAAAGAAAATAATAGATCTAGGATGGAGGTAAGTGTCCAGAAATCCTCCCTGATGATTGTGAGATGTGATGGATGGGGGGCGGGCAGTCAGAGTAGAAGGAAGCATCTGTCCACAGAGGTGCAAGTGCCATGGAGGATGGGGGTTAAGGGGATGTAGGAAAGGCCATCCAGATGCCCAAGCCAAACCATCCTTTGGGAGTCCAGCAGAGGAGCCAGCAACAAGCATGTGAGCCATGGCTTTTATTATTATCAACAACAAAAGCAATAGATAAAAAGCCTTTGAGCAGTTCTGGTGAGCCAGGCACAGGAAGCACTTTACATATTCTAATTAACTCTTTACAGGAGCACACTGAGGTAGGAATTATTAACCACTTGAGAGCTCAGTAGCTTGTCTAGGGTGACATGACTTGTAAGGGCCAGAGCAGTGATTTGCTGGCTTGGGAGTCAGAACCTTAACCCTTGTTGGTACACAGCTTCTCCTTCCAAGTTTTATACCCCGATATCCACTGCAATATCCACTATGTTAAGAGATGTGGGGAAAGGAACCATTTATGAAAGGAGATACTGGAAAAAGACAAACTGGGATTGAGGTTCCTAGAAGGATCAATCTGCTTTACAAATGTTAAGCATCAGATTCATTTATATCTAATGCCATGGAGTAAGAACAAAGAGATATAGATAACATACCTATAGTACATATCTATGTTTTTTGTTTTCCTAATATTTGTTGTCACATTATTATTATTAATTATTATTATTTGGCAAAAACAAATTTTCTTTGAGAAGTTATCCCTCATCTACTCTCAGTCTATAGTAGCCTGGCATTAGGACTGGTCACAACCACCCTTCAAACCTAGGCAGTTGGAACATTCCATTCTTTTTGCCAGAAATGGATTTGGAAATGGTATATGACTAAAGCTACATGAGCTCAATCCTGCAACTTTCTTGAATAAATGAGGAGGTGCTAATATACAGCTGTGGATGTCCACACAGGCCTGCATGTTGGATGTCATTGCTGAGATGGAGGCCACTACTGGAGAAAGACCTGCCTGGGGATGAAAAGGTAAAGTCCTTATGAATCTCTGAGCACCTGGATTCAGCCATGTCAGAACTGGACTTTTCAGTTGAGTGAACTGACAGATTCCTTTTTTCTCAAAGAAGCCATTTTGATTTGGATTTTTCAACCAGAGGAGAACTGGTGTGAGAGTCGGAGTGGTCTGGATAGTGATGAGTGAGGCCGATATGAGCCAAATTGGTAGAAAGGTAGTCAGAGAGACCCTAAGTTATATGACCACTGAGAAGACTGCCAGAGAGTTCAAGTGCTTGGAGTGAAATGCTCCCTCTTCCTTCAGGGCAGGCAGCCAAGAGTGGAAAACACAGTTTTGAAACGTAGGCGCAAACAGCCAGCAGTCAATAAATAGTTATTGCCTGATTAATGTGTACCAGACTCTGTGTGAGGTACAGGAAAATGATAATGAATAAGACATAGTCCCCTCCACCTTCGGCTTCACTGGGTACTCTGGAGGGCAGAGGAAGGAAGCACTGTTAGTAGACTTACATCATTTACCACAACCAGAACACGGTACATTAAATGCAACCCCTGGGCTAGGGATGTAGCTCTCCAAGACTTACTTGTTCAAAGAAGTGTTCTTTCAACAGAAACAATCATGTACAGTAACACTGAAATAAAACTATAAGATAGTCTAATTCATTTCATTAGGTACAGATGATAAAACAGGCAAAAGAAAGTTAAAAACATGGCCTCACAGTGATCTAAATAGTGTCTGTTTTTGAACAGCTATTGAATCTCCTGACTCTTAATCTTTCTTATTGTACACTGTCCAATGTGGTGGCCATCAACCCCAGGTGACTATTTAAACTTAGATTTCGGATTAAAAGTCCAGTTCTCTGCTGCACTAGCTACCTATTGAGCCACATAAAGCAGTGGCTGTCATGTGGGCAGCGAAGAAAATAGACTCTCTTCATCATTGCAATAAGTTCTATTGGACAGTGCTTTAGGCTTAAAAACATTGTTCTAACTCAGCATTTTTCCATACTAAAGGATGCTCTAAATACATTGATTCTGACACAGTAGGTTGGGATGAGACCTGAGATTCCACAGTCCCAAGAAGTCTGGGCAATAGAACTGCTTCTAGTCTCAGGACCACTCACTGAATACCCAGATTCCAGCTCACAGTTGTTTCTCTCTTCTCTGAACTCTGACTGGAGTTAATACTGCAAGCCCTAGTGCCCTTTCAGTTTAATGTACATATTCTTGCTTTCTCAATTAGATTTTAAGATCCTTAAGACAGAGCACAATATCTTACTATTCTTACATTGCTCAGTGTGAATCACACAGCGTAGGGATACTATAGGCAGTAGTTTTCACATCATGAAGTACCATTACATGTGGAGCAATTTGCTGCCAAATGCTGCAGTATTACAGTTTCCTTTTTCTCTTTCTTTTCTTTCTTTCTTTCTTTTTTTAAAAAAGACATTAGGTCTTTAACCTAACCATTTATTGCTTTAGCTTTCCCCAAAGTGAGATACTGGCAGCTGTATTATCTTAACTTCAAGAAGGAATATGGGAATTAATCCTGTTTAATGGTTTTAAAATGAATTACACATTTTACTAGAGCATACTTAAAATAATTTTTAAAACAGATGAAAAAATATATATGATGTGCATTTGATAGCTAAATGAATGCTTACGAGTTTCCTGAAGGCATAATTGATCATGAATGGTCTGTCTTAGAGAATGATTAAAATGTTAATTATAATAATAATAATAATCAGAAACTTTTTGTCCTTATGTTCCTGAGATCTTACATTCTGCCTTGAAAATAAAGAGCAACCTTTTTGAATGGGGACAGCTAGCTGCTTTTTTTGACCTAAATAGCTACCTCCCTAATTCTTATGATAGCTTTCCATTGGCAATTTCCTATTTTTCTCAAAATCTCAGTGATTACTATTTATAATGAGTTATTAATTAAGAACTGTGTAGCTCAGTTTAAAAGGTCAGTCATTTTTGTATTTTAAAGTTATGTATTTTTTCATTAAGTTTAAAAAGTCCTTTGTGCCTTCTTCAATTTATTCCTTACAAAGCAACAATAATTTTTTTTTTTTTATTAATGCACAAGACTAAAAGAAATGTCAAGTATGCTGGGGTTCTGGTTTTGATTTTGGACTTCAGAGGACATTAAAGAAGCAGTGGAACAGAGCCCTTTAATTACAATCCAATGTCCTAGAGAATATTTGCTATCTCTTCCAGTTGGCAATCTACTCAGGTGAGAGGAAAATCATCTGTGATTGGTACAACATAAAATCATTCCACCTAGTCAAGTTAATCAGGGATTACATTGTATGTACATCATGAACTTTTCTGGTTTTGTTTAAGATCATGTTTGACACATTAAAAGATGGAAATGTTTCAAGAGTTAAATCAATAGTTTTATTTATGCTATAAAACCCAAGCCAATAAATGTTTGCACTAAGATTCCTCAAACTCCCATTTCACTTTGGGGAGGACAACTAGATGACAGCATCTTTTTTCTTCCCCAGGAAGAGAGTGAACTGCTCTGGCAGAAAGACTGCAGTAGTATAACAGTGAAGAGCTTGGCTGAAGTTGCTTCCTGAAACAAATTCTCCAACCTCTTCGCCATGTTGGCCTTGGGGAAATTAACTGTCTAAGACTCCGTTTTTTCATCTATTCAATGGGAATTTGAGTAGGGTTGTTGAGACTATTAAATGCAATACTGATCATATGAAACTGAACATAGCAAACAAACAGCATATATTAAGTTTTAAGCAAATGTTAGTTACTTTATTCTTTTGGTACTATGGATTGAATTGGGGTGCTCTACATTCCCAGGTCTTTTTACTTTTATTTTGAAGGCAGGATCTTGTTAAATTGCCCAGTCTGGCCTTGAACTTGTGATTGTCTTGCCTCAGTCTTCTGAGTTGCTGAGATCACAGATGTGTGCCACCTCGCCCAGTGGTAATTACTTTTATTAAAACAAAGAGATTTATCATAGTTCAGTGGTAAAGAAATACTTTTCTCCACCTCCATCAAGCCCCTTTAAAATCTCCTACTTTGTGTTTATATTTAGAATCTGTAAGATATACAAAATTTCTACTTTTGAGAAGAATAAGAGGTATTTGGCTTCTTTTTTAAATGTGTTATCTCCCGTGTTCACTTTCTATCACTATGACAAACAGCTGAGGTTAACTAACTTTTCAAGAGGAAAGGATATTGACACAGTACTAAAAAAAATTACATATACTATGTAATTACATATACTGGCAAAGGATAAAAGCAGACCTTTATAATGGAGAAATCTGTTGCTCACCAACATTCATGCCATGGCTTTTTTCCCCCTTATGGTGCTGAGGATGGGGCTCTGCAGGAGTTCCACTGCTGGGCCACCTCCCCAGCCCTCAGGTCATCACTTTTAAATTCAGTTTGTTCCTGCTTGAGTGGCTCGTGATTTTGTGTCCAGCCAGACTTCGACAAAAAACATGTATGTAGTCCCAAAAATTTTTTTCCCAAGCAATTTCTCTCCCTTCCCCCCTCCATTATTTTCTTCTGAATGTTACTGAGGATTGAATCCAGGGCCCTGTACATGCTAGGCTTGTTTTCTACCACTGAGCTATGTATATTCCCAGTTCCAAGTAATTCTCTCTTTCTCATTTCTTTCTTTCTTTTTCTTTTTTTTTCTTTCTTTTTTTTTTTTTTTTTTTTTTTTTTTTTTTTGAGATGGGGTTTCACTATGCTTGCCCATGCTGGTCTCAAACTCCTGGGCTTGTAGCTAAGGGAAGGGCTTCCTGTCTACAATCCTAGCTACTTGGAAGAATGAGGCAGGAGGATGGTAAGTTTGAGATCAGTCTGGGTAACTCAGTGAGACTATCTCAAAAAAAAAAAAAAAAATCTAACCAACAAAACAAAACAAAAAAACCTCCTGGGCTCAAGCAATCCTCCTGCCTCAGCCTACTGAGTAGCTGTGACTCTGGGCACACAATACCATGACTGACTCCCAAGTAATTTCTTGATCAGCAACAGAGAAAAGAATGTAGATGTAAGAAAATAATCTTTTATTAACATTGATGAGCAAACATGCCTGAAAACAATGGGAGATCTTTCCTGAAAGCATGCAGGCTCAGAATTTGGCCCTTTGCCTTGTAGAATTTCCAAGTTTGATACTAAGCCAAAAAAAAAAAAAAAAAAAAAAGAAAAATATAAATTATGAATACTCTGAAAAATACTCCCACCTCATTAATATGTCTCAAAACACATTGTGTAAGGATGAAGTTGATTAAATCACAGTATATATAAATTTGAAATGGACTAGAAATCAATCACAGACAAAATTGTTATAAAGAGACAAACTGAGAGCAGTGGACATAAATAAAAACTAAATGAAAACAGACTCATGCCATGGAAGGAACTTTTCACCTGACTTGATGCTGACTCTGCTCTCTGGTTTTGGGGAATATTTGAGGCAAACTGATGAAAGAACTCAATGTTCTTCACTTGGAACCGTTTAAAGGAGTGAATCTTCTATTTAGAACTCAAGAACTTCTCAAGCTGCCTCCCTTGGCCATAAAACTCTTCACTGTACTGGCTGAGTCAGCTTGTTTTGTGCACTTTCCAAGAACTTAATTTCTGTTTTGTCGTTGTCTGTCTTTGGGCCTTTCACTTTCATTGCATTTCAACTATTTTGCAAGAAAGACAAAGAAACAGAAATTCAAACCAGGCATTTTGATGACCTGTTAATAGTCCTGACAAAATAAAGCCAATTTTTTTTTTTCATTTTGTTTTGAATTAGCTCCAAGTTCCAAGTACTCATGTATGCTTCACTACCAAAGGAACCATCAGAGGAGATGTAAAGTTACTTTCTGTAATTAGAATTATTTTTATCCCTGCAATGGTATTTCCCATATACATTGAGCTCCTACAGCAGAATCTTAGGATGGACGGGCCTTAGAAATGAGCTACCTCCAACTTCTACCTGAGGCCCCTTCCCTACATATTTGTAAGAGAAAAGTTGTGTGTGGTGGGAGGAACCAGGGGCTTGGGAGCCAGATGGACCAAATAACCTTGTAATTTAAAACTTTACCTAATAAAGTTTTAAATTTCTGTTTACTTATTTGTAAATGAGGCTTACAACAGATATTCCTAAGGCTCACAGGCAGATTTTGTGAAATAACAGATGCACAAGAGCCAGTTGCACAACGCAATGGAGAAGACTCAGGATTTGGAATTGGAGCCAAAGCTAGCTGGCTCACATTCCGGTTTTACCTCTTCACAGCTGTATGTCTCTGGACAGGTGACTTCTCTTCTGCAAGGCCCAGTTTTCCTATCTGCAACATGGAGAAAATAATACACCTAATTCATCATGTTATTTTACTTTTTAAATGTTATTTTACTTTTAATGTTTTACTTTTTGGCAGTGCTGGGGATTGAACCTAGGGCCTCATATAAGACAGAGTGGGGGACCCAGAGGATGATACTGGGAACCTCCACGAGAAGATTCAACCTAGGAGTGTAAGGCATCCACCTTTACCAGAATAATATGAAGTGGTGAATACCAAGGGGCAAATAAAAGATGAAAAATAAAAATAAAAAATACCACTGGAGTTTTGAGGAGTGAGGATTGGTTCTCTTTCAAGAGGTATGGTTAAAGTGGAAGGGGGCAGAATTTGAGTTGTGCCTTAAAGGTCAAGGTTTGGAGAGGAGATGAGCAAGATGGAAGTTGTCATTCCAAATGCGAAGAATGTGCTATCCTGTCCAGCCTTACTTCCTATTTATACTGATGGTAAAGATGCAAACCCGAGACTCGGAGGACTATGATCTGGTTTAAGAAGAGTGAGATGGATGGGTTCTAGCTTTCTAAATAAGGGGGCCTCTGCCCATAGAAAACGAGAACAAAAGTATTAGTGGTAGCAACTTGCACTCATCTTAGAGGTCCACGTTTTCCATGGTATCAAGCAGCAGAAGCTTGGTCACAGGAAGAACATAACATACATCAAACAAGGGGGCTGGGGATGTGGCTCAAGTGGTAGCACGCTCGCCTGGCATGCAGGCAGCCCGGGTTGGATCCTCAGCACCACATACAAATAAAGATGTTGTGTCCGCCAAAAACTAAAAAAAATTTAAAAAAAATTAAAAAAAAAAAAAAAACCATACATCAAACAAGCTCCAACAGAATCCACACCCAAAGGGCTTTGTGTGAGTGCAAAATAAAAAGTTAAACAGGAGGGGAAAAAAGATTGAAGCCCCTCTTGTGGTTAAGCTTATCTTGACATAATCTCATGAATCATATGCAGAGTTCTCAGTTTAGGAATTATTATGACTACGAGCCACATCTTTCCCTTAATCCCCCAGTTCCGTGTCACTCACTGTGCCCACCCCTCACCACATAAGGATATATCCACCCGAGTGATGCAAAGGCACCATTTCCTTATACCCTCACATTCCTTATCTCTAGCACAAACAAAACCACCTCCCATGTTTTGTTTTGTTTTGGTTTTTGGTACCACCAGGGATTGAACCCAGGAGGCTTACTCACTGAGCCACATCCCCAACCCTTTATTTTATTTAGAGACAGGGTCTCTCTATGTTGCTGAGGCCAGCTTGGAACTTGGGATCCTCCTGCCTCAGCCTCCCAAGCCACTGGGATTACAGGTGTGCACCACTGTGCCTGGCTCATAGAAACCTGTGAGGGCCTATAGACCTTCCCAGCTTCTGGGATAGACTGCTCACTCATCTCCCAGTCTGGTCTCATCTCCTCTAATCTCTCCATTGTCCAGACTGTTACCACAAAGAGTATCCCCTACAGGATAAGATCTTAACTCCAGTTAGCAAGGCATCAAAGGTATCATTATCTGGCCCCAGCCAACCAGTCTCAGCTGAGATTCCAACACTCTCCCCTTGAAATTTGCATCCTGGCAACATCTAATTACCCAAGAGGTCCTTGAAACTTCTGCGTGGGGGCCTCCCCACTATGCTAACAACCTGAAAGCATCTACTCATCCTTCCAGCCAAGCTCACAGAGTATCTTTGCTCTGACACTTTCTCGATGCCTTCCTTTCTGCCGAGATGCTTCCCTGTCTGTGGGCCACATAGTATTGTGATGGTTTAGTGTTTGATTTTATGTCCCCTCTGTAGGTGCCTCAAAATCAGGGACAAAATCCTTTGCCTTTCTGCCTTCCAGCCTGGCACTCAGTAGCCCACCCAAACAAAAATTTGTTGAATGTGATTAAACTTTGAAATGAAGACACAAGGAAGCAATATCATTTGGTTAAAACAAACAAGCTTGAAGAAATCCACTGCAAACATTAGTTTATTTAAAGCAGGGGTGGGGAGACTTGAATGGGGATCTTTTCCATCATGTTATCATTTCTGTGAACCCGCTGAAATATCTCACATGTTGCCCCATAGGTCAAAGAAGCAAATTGATATTTGTTGAAAAGAAACAACCCTAGCGGTCCTTCCTTAACTTACAGTTTTGGAACTCTTTTCAGTGGATATTCAGATTTATCTAGAATATTTCCATGTCCCCCACACTACCAAAATAACAAACAAAAAATCATCTCATAAACTTAGAACTAGCAAGGCAATGGGGATTTAGCACTAACAGCTTTGAGAACTCTCAAAATGCTTTCAATGCCATTTATAAAGTGGGAGACAGCATGAAATTGTCAAAAGGATTTCTCTTTTTTGTCATCCCTTGAGAGTGGGTGACATATAGATTCATGCCTGAAGTAGCCGGACTAAACTCTAAAATCCTCAGGTTTCGAGTATTCGGTTAATTGCAATCATTTACTTTCCTTGGGAATTAATAGAAACCATCTGCTTAATGATAAAGCTGAGCTCTGCAATTATTTGAGGAAAAATGTGCCACAGTCAGCATAAAAAAAGCCTTATTGAGGAAGCCTGCTAGACATATGTATTTTTTATAATTAAAGCCAATCACATTCATTAATTTAAAAATGCTGTTGTGATCAGCTGCCTCAATTAAAAAAAATTTTATCAGCACCACCCTTGTTAATATGCACCTATGCAACCTTCAATTTTAAACATGCAGTAGGTTAAATAACTATAATTGTACAGATGGTTGCGATCACACACCAGAATGTTGAGGCGATCATGAGAAAAAATAAAAGATGGAGAAATAAATGTCTACTGTTCACGACAGATCTGCCTTCTGGGTCTTGTACCTATGTGTAACAGAATTATTTTCCTTCCTTAGCAAACAGGAAGCTGTTTGTAAGCACTCCAAACAAATTTCCTTTGAACTGGTCATCTCTCAAGCTCCTGGCAATGCTGACCGCAGTTTGCTAGCAGATGCAGAAGGTCCTTGGAAAACAGGCAGCTTTTGTTACACAGCAGCCTGCAGAATCAGGGGTGCCAACAGCCTCTTTCTCCTCTGATAGCTGTAAATATTGATCCACCTGTAAAGAATAAGGGGGCTGTTTCTGCATGATGGTAAATAGATAGAGGCGGAGGAGGGTAGAGAAAAGAGACACACATGAGAGCCAAGGGCTTGAAGCTGGCTGCTTCTCTCTGTGTGGCCCCGGGGGAGGGGGATGTTTATTTACACATGGTCCCTTCTAAAAAGAAGCTGGTGAAGTGTCTGCTTTTGAACTGGTCCAGTGCTAGAGTTCAGCTAATTTCAAAAGCAGAGACCATGTCGTTATTAACCAACTACAAGAAGGATTTTGAATTTTTAAAATCAGTTGATAAGAAGCAGATGATCCATACCATGCAGTCCAGTAAAGAAAAAACAAGAAACGAAAAAAAGACTCAGCCCCCCACCCACAGCAACAACAATAAAAACCAAAACAACAACAAAAACCTGGCTCTATTTCTTTTTTTTTTATTTTAAAACTTATTTTTATTTTGGGGAAATATTTAAATAATATACAAAAGTTGAAGGAAAAATCAAATGTCTCCATTCTTCCTCATTCTTCTCAGAGATAATCAACATTAATAATATGTTGGTAATACATAGTACATCTCATATATAAAATTATATTTTATGGGATTGTATAAATATTTTTTTCTTTTGTGGTTCATGATTGTATTTCCTATGTAATCTATACTATCCGGGGATCACAAAGATTTTCTTGTTTTTTCCTTTTTCTCTAGAAGCTTTATAGTTCTGGTCCCTTATCCGTCTTATGTTGGTTTGTAGGTGTGGAGAGGTAAGGGTTGAGGGTCATTTCCCCTGTTATGCATATGCTATTGTTTTAGCACTGCTTGTTGAAAAACCTGGCTCTATTTCTATAATATCTAGTCAAATCTACATTTTTTTATCTACAGCACTGGGGTTAAGAAGCTGGATTACATAAAGTCTGACTGAAGTTGACAGAGATCTCTGTTTACCACTCATTACCTGTGAACATCCAAGAAAGTCACTGAATGTCATTATATGTTATTTTCTATTACTACAAAATGGGGGAAATAATACCACTCACCATGGAGGGTTGCAAGAATTAAATAATGTAAGAAAAAAGCACTTAATCCAGAGACTGGACCAGAATAAATGCTCAATAAAAGTGAGCAATATTTGTTATTTCATTCTTACTATCCTTGTGGCCAAAGTCAGAGTATGAACTAGCAAGAGAGTGTCAGCAATCACTGACGGGCACACCTCCACCCTTGAAGGCACCTCTTCTCTCCTTTTCAAAGGGACTTAAGGGTTTAGGCAGCTGTGAGCAGAGGAGCAAGCAGCACTTGTACTAGGAATGCACATAAAAAGACCCAGTGTTAGCCAGGCACGGTGGCGTACACCTGTAATCCCAGCGATTTGGGAGGCTGAGGCAGGAGGATTGCAAATTCCAGGCAAGTCTGGGAAACTTAGCCAGAGCCTCTCTCAAAATGAAAAATAAAAGGGGCAGGGAAAGTAGCTCTGTAGCAGAGTAAACCTGGGTTCAATTCCTGGTACCCCCTACCCTCAAAAAGACCATGTTAAATTTGAGTAAACACAATTTTCCCGAAAACAAGTAAGTCTACAGTATGAATGTGTTATGTTACTCTTGAAAAGCAAGTAGGCTATAGACCAAGAGGGATCTGAGCATCTCCCCAGTTCCATTATTTACTAGTTAGTTCACCTTGGGGAAATTACTCACCATGAGCTTTAGTTTTCTCATCTGTAAAATACACATAATATCAGAACCTGAATGTGATGGAGTGAGTGGACCACAGTACAGCAGTTAAGAACTGTCAGACTGTCCGGGTTCAAGCCTGGCTCTGCCAATTTATTCTAGTTACCCTGGAGGAAGTTACTAGCTCCATTTCCTCTTCTAAAAAAAATGGGGATAATGAACCTCCACCAAGTCATGGTGATCATTAAATAGCTGAGACTATAGCGGGGGTGTGGGGGGGTGGGGGTCTTATGACTAAATTCATTTTGCTTTTTGTGAAAGTAAAAAAAGATAATGTACATATCTTGTGTGTGATTCAGTGCATGAGGTAGTAGCCATTATTTTTACTGTAAAGAAATGAGAGAAAATCAAGTGAGCCAAAAGGGCTAAAAAAATAAATAATAATAACCCATAATTTCAAAGTGGAAACTTTTAGAATTAAGTAGAAGCCTATAAAAATGACCAAAATGGTAGTTGGAGAGAGATTTTATTTCCAAGAAAATGATGGAAGTTTCCCCAATTATCTTTTTAAAAGGAGACTGGAACAGGACGCTGATGCATTCCAAAGGTAGGAGATGACTTCAGGTTTTTTCTTTTCTGACTCATTAACAGTTAAGTTATTCAACAGAGGAACTAGAAACCTATAGAAAGCAAAACCATTACACCAGGTGAGGCAAATTCCTATTAGAGAAGGAGGCGTTTCAAGCTTAAAAAACTTTCAGCCAAACCCAAGAGAATAAAGGGAGTGAATTTGTTAAAGCCAGCAAAGCCAGTGGTGGAGGTTGTAAAACTGAACTCCCCCGCTAAAACCTGGGCTCAGGTTCCCTTCACGACTCTCCCTGAGGCCCTCAGCGATACTATGAAAACTACTCCAGCTGGAATAAAACAAACTGAGCTTCAAACTCATTTTTTCTTTATGCCTAGTAGCTTTGTAGGTAGTAAGATGTGGCACTTAGACAGCATAGTTCATTTAAAAGTGTGGCTTTGGGTTTTTAGCTCCAAAAAAATCTTCAATCTTCTTTAGCATATGTAAATTCCAGAATAAAAAGAAAATGGAATAGACTTACCCCGACGACTTTTTTATTTTTAAATAGTGTTATTGTGTTTACTCGTGTAAAAAACAATAATCATCTTGTAGGAGTATAAAATCAGCTTAGCAATGTTTCTTCTCATTGGTTTTCTTATTCCCACCTTTAAAACTGAAAATCTTTCACAACATACCCAAGTACTATATATACATAATTCATTTTTTTTTCTTATAAGGTAACACAAAGATCACTGTTCTAGTGTTTTGTCAAGATTCAGGAGACACAAGAGCTCAGGACCAAAAAGCTTTTCATGGTTTAACACAGAATTCTGAAATATAACAAGTGAACATTTGAAAGCTCTCATTCATTCTAAATATATTTTTAAAAATATTTATTTTTTAGTTATAGGTGGACACATCTTTATTTTATCTTCATGTGGTGCTGAGGATTGAACCCAGTACCTCTCACATGCTAGGCGAGTGCTTTACTTTGAGTCACAATCCTGGCAGCTCATTCTAAATATTTTAAAAATAAGAAATAAAGGCAACATCAAGGAACAGCTTTTAAAAGCCATCCCCCTAGACTCCTTCTGGAATGACCATTATTTCTGAATAGCATTTTCTTTATGTACTAATTTGTTGCTTAGCATTAGCAATAACCTCAATCCTAACCCCAGTGTACATAAACCTTCTATTATTCTAAGGACCCAGAGAAGTAAAAGAATTACACCTTTCACTATTTAATCACCAAATTTGATTTTCTTTACAAATAGCCTGGGGTTAGGTCTGTAATATTTCTCATCTCTTAATTCTACTTTGAAGGTAAGCAAACATTTACCACTCTACTCAGTCTGCTGAATACAATCCATATTCTTTTCTGAGATTGGGCATAAAGCCCTATTGATTATGTTCAAGTGGCCACTTACAAGGTTGCCTTAAGCAATTGCTTGCTGAATTCATTGAATAAGATTTTCTAGCCTCATTTCTAGGTAGAGGAAAAAGCTACAGATCTCCCCCCAACCCCCATCCCTTGCTTAAAAGGTTTCAATGTCTTTGCAGGGTTCAGGAGGAAGCAAGAACACTTGTGAGACCAGCCTGGGAAACCTGGATCCTTCCTTTTGTGGAGTTCATCACAGGAATGCTTGACTTTTTGGTCTCTGTTTTCTTTTTGGTACTGGGGATTTAATCCAGGGGTGCTTTACCACTGAGCTACATCCCTAGCCTACTTTTAAATTTTGATACAGGATCTCATTAAGTTGCTTAGGGCTTCGCTACATTGCTAAGGCTGGCCTCGAACTTTCGATCCTTCTGCCTCAGCTTCCCAAGCCACAGGGATTACAGGTGTGTCCCACCATGCCCAACACTTTTTGGCCTAATAGCAATGATCCCTACAGCCACCACAACAATTAACAGGGTCCAAGCAATGAACTGGTTCATTTAATCTTCACAACCACCTTCTAAGAGAGGTACTATTATTATCCTTACTGTACAGTACAGGTTCCAAGACCTGCCTAAGATCATCCAGCTCCTGAGTGTCCAGTGCCACAGCCAGGATTCAAACACAGGCCACCTGGTTGTAGGACTGTGCTCTTACATCTTGGTCAGGACCAATTCAAAAAATAGACTAAATCTTTGACGTACTTTTCCTTCCTACATTTTATTATTTCCTTTCCTTCATTTTATTGGTGCATTATAATTATACAGAGCAGTAGGATTTGTTGTTTCATATTCACACATGTACATAACATAATTTGTTCAGTTTCATTCCCCAGTATCTCCCCTTTTAATCCTTGACTTTGTAATTTTCTAATACATAGAACTGTATTATAAGCTTTGAAGGAGAATTAAAAGGGATAATGCAGAAGTTTGGGGTTGCAAACTTGAATGTACTTCACAAATGTCTTTGTTTTATTCAACAAATATTCCCGAGTATCTGTGTTGTACCAGACACCCAGGTTAGAATGAGACACTGCCCTGCTTTCAGAGAGCTTACAATCTGCTTACCAAGAAACAGACTATTAAAATTCTTCCAGAGTGATGACTTCTGGGTGCTACTCAGTGACAGGAACATGCACAGAGCTAACCCTTGGGAAGGGGTTGAATGTTTTTTAGGTCAAGTCAGTTTATATGTAGCAACCTTGCAGGGACTGGCCTGGGAACAGAGGTGCAGTGTTGTACGCCTGTAATCCCAGAGGCTCAGGAGACTGAGGCAGGAGTTCAAAGTCAGCCTCAGCAAGGGCGAGGCACTAAACAACTCAGTGAGACCCTGTCTCTAAATAAAATACAAAATAGGGCTGAGGATGTGGCTCAGTGATCAATTGCCCCCAGTACCCCTCCTTAAAAAAAAAAAAAGTCTGTTAAATGGATGAAAGAAGACAAAGCAAGCAAATTGTAACTGGCTGCATCATTTGAGAAAATGCATTTCAAATTCTAAATAACTTGGAAACTCAAGTAATTCAGTTCTTTTCCATGTACTAAAGTAGCAGATCATCTTGAGTCTCTATCCTCTCTTCCCAATATATGCTTCCCTTAAAATGGGAAGATCAATAATTAAAAGAGCAAATAGAATTTCAGATCTTATATCCCCCATTCATGGGCCAACTTCGTTTCTTTTCTGCAAAAACTCTATTTTTAGATGCCCATTTAAAAGTTGCATTGAGTCAGAAGAACTGGATCTATCCTTATGTTTTTGTGTCATGCACAATTCAGGAAACTTTTTTTTTTTTTTTTTAAAGAGAGAGTGAGGGGGGGGGAGGGGGAGAGAGAGAGAGAGAGAGAGAGAGAGAGAGAGAGAATTTTTTAATATTTATTTTTTAGTTCTTGGCGGACACAACATCTTTGTTGGTATGTGGTGCTGAGGATCGAACCCAGGTCGCACGCATGCCAGGCGAGCGCGCTACCGCTTGAGCCACATCTCCAGCCCCTCAGGAAACTTTTGAGTTACTACAATTCCAAGGTTTCTGTGGGAGTCATCTTGTTTTTACAAAATAGGCAAATCAAAATTTTAGGCTTCATGACTGTTTTATGTAACCATGTAAAGTTTTTCTATATATACATATAAAAGTTCTTCCAACACAAACTAAGCTACTCATTCCAAAACATCCCATTTTTTTTTTCAACCAAAAAGTGAACAGCTTTGACATTTTAAAACAAGAAGCTGTCACTTTCAGAATTTGATTAAACTATTCTAATAGCAGGCTGGAGTCATTAAAATTGGCTTTTCAAGAGACACTTCACATGCTTAGTAATTGGCATATTGGAGAGATGACAGTCTTTAAATCAGGCTTACAAGTCAGATAATGTCTCAAAGACTGGATAAAAGCATTACATACAAACTACCTATTAGAAATGTGTTTTGGTATTGTTTAAGCATACATACAGCCTGTGCCTCTTCATAATCAAATAATGCTAACTTGCATAAATAAAATGTAATAGTTACACCTTAGATTAATACATACCTCAGCTTTGGTGAGAAATGTCAAAAGAAATTCTGTGAAATATTTTGTTACCTTAATTCAAAAGCAATATGCAAAAGGCATTTCATAATTATTCTCTTTGTCCATTATTACCATTAAGGGGGAAAAAGGGAGGGAACAGCCAATAATTTGTTAATGGTTTAGTAGAGAAATGCCAGGTTAATTAAAACAAAACAAAACAAAAAAAGGCACAATGTTTCCTAAGATTTACTACCATTTTATTGAAGGGCAAACTTTCTTTAAAATTCCAGATGTGAAACTGCCTTAGGAAAATTCCGATGCTGTTGTGGAAAATGTAGTGAAGGCTTCCAACAGGACGCTGCTTGTCTGGGTCCCTGGCTGCTTTACCGTAGTCCAGCAGATGCCAGCCATGAGTGGGCGCTGGACCACAGGCTCACTGGGACGAGTCTGCCGTTGCCTGTGGGTTACTAAACTACAAAGCAACACTGTTTTAAAAGTCTTCTTACAGAAAGTAATAAAGTGCTCTTTCTTGGCTTTTATGGCCTTATTTTCTTTTAAAGAACTTCATTCTCCTGTAAAGGAGTTAGAGCTGAAATATATGGTTGATAACAGTATAAATGTCTGCCAACGGGTGCTACACTGAGAAAGCAAAAGGCATTGTTGAAAGGGCAAGTATATTGATATTAGTTAATTTTCCTTACTCAGCCAAACAGGCAAGGGATTAAAAAAAAAAAAAAAAGAATAAAAAACTCCTGACATTTGACCAGATGTACCAAACTGCATGATTGATTATATACATTTTTCATTTACAAGGAGTTTTAACTTTTAGGGTGCAGTTTGGAGTATAAATTTCTGTAGAAAATTAAGAAGCTGGGAGCACTGAAGAGTCTGAAAAAAGGAGCATTACTATGTTCCAAAAAGAAAATCAAAGGACAGTGAGCTCAGGCCTTTGTGAAGGGCTAGACATGCATCAAAATTCCCATAAAGCCATACTTTTCTTCCTTGATCGCTGCCATCATATCTTTCAAGCTGTTTCCTGGTGGCTTTTCGAATAAAAACACTAAATATGTAATGATGTAATTCTATAATGATATAAACCTTTGGAGCTGTCAGAGAAATTTTGAATTTGGAAAGTATTTTGATGTAAAGATGCTTAATGATATCATCCTAGTTACCATGAACCAAAAGAAAACCCACTCAAAAATTTCCATGCTAAGGGAAACCCCTTGGTTACTCTGTCATTAAATATAGGCAACTGACCTATCTCTTGTCTCTAGTACTAAGTCTACCTGATTGGATCGAAAAGCAAGTTCCTATGGGGGAGCTAGGGACAGAAAATTCTAGGTGTGAAGTATAGAGCCTGTGCTGAAGGGTTTTATGCAAAACACAAATCCAGGCAAATAAAACACTTCTATCCATGATCTCTAAGCATTTCACAAAAGGATGTACTAAGCAATAGTTCTCAATACAGTGGAAATGAAAGAAACAGAGACCAGTTCTTCAAACTTAGTGTAAAGAATTCAAGTTTTAGATACCACAGATAAATGGGAAATCTCCTGTCAACTGTTAGGTGTTTGTAATCTTTTAAGTCTGTATTCAAACTTCTAGTATTTCTATCACTTGGGACCATTTGGAACTATTTGTTGGATAGAGTGGAAACATGGTCAGAGAAAAAGGAAGAGAGACAAAAAATATGATCCAATTTCCCATCAAAGACTAGTAGTTACTATTTATTTCCATATTTTATTCTGGATTAGATTGTTATTTAGTTACTTCTGTGCATTTTCATGGCTGATGTCAGTATTCTTAAATCTGGGCAGTTATCTCACAAAGGGCCACCATTATTCATAAGGAAGGGCAGGTAAGTACATATGTATATCTGGTTCTGGAAAAAAATCCCCCTCAATCTTAGCAGGTCAAAAGCCCCACCTCCATGCAAAAAACAAAACAAAACAAAACAAACAAAAAAAAAAACATGTTCTATTTGGAGTTCTGATAACCAGTAATAATATTGCTCACCAAGTTAGCAATATAAAATAACCTTGGTGAGCAATATAAAAAGTATTAATAGAATTCCGTCCCCCCAAAGAACAGAAAGATCCTACAGGATTTGTGATGCTATAAATCTCTGGAGACAGGTTATATCCTTCCCACTTCCCTGAGGCATTTGTCACATTGCCAGACAAGATTAGAAGGAGATAACCCTCAGAAACTTTTTGAAGCTATTAGAAAGATGATGTTAGGGAAGGGGCTCAGAGGTTTGGCTTTATCAAACCAACATCCTCCAAATGCTAACCACTAATAATCAACTGTCATAGGCTGGAGCAGGAGGGTGGAAATGGAGCCACAGGGGGGTGCATATTCAGAAATAACCTTTAGTCTGTTTTCCTTTCCTTCTGTGTGTTGTGAGGGAAAGATCTGTTTCAGAAAACACAATAGAAAAGCTGTGAGTAATCCTTTTAAGAAAGGACCTTCTAGCTGCTCCCAGTCACTTGTCTGACCTTTGTTCTTCCGCTGAGCTTTCCCATTACTCCACCCAAAGTTTTCTCCTGAATACTGGCTTTTTCCCCCTCTACTCCATTAAACTTATGAATTTGCAGCTGTCATAGAAAAGCTAACTGATGGCACTTACGTTCTGTGCACGTGTTTTCAAGTTTGTCATTTACTGCAGGTAAATTATTCTGTCCAAGAATTAATAAATTAATTTGGTTAAAATTTAAAGGCCATACTTTCAGAAGGTCTCAGATAGTTTTCAATTGCAGGCTAATGCGCATTGTTGCAAATCCTCCCTAGAAACTTTATCAGAATGTAAAGTGAAATTTATCTTAAGTCTGTTTTTAATGATAAGGACTCATTGTTTACGTGTAATAACCATAAAATGCTGATGTATAGTATTGATGAAAAGTTGTATCCAGGAATGGCCAAGGTATTGGTTAATAATAATGTATTTCCAAATTTAAAACCACACTGGGAGGAGTAGGGATGTAGCTCCTAGTTGAGCGCTTGCCTAATGTGTGTGAGGCCCTAGTTTTCAGACCACAAAAAAGAAACATAACCACACTGGGACTTGATAGTCACTGAACTATCATTTTATAGTTACTCCAAGAAAAATAGGTGAAAATGTAATGTGCTACTCATTTTCAAATCAATCAAAGGCTAATATGTCTTTTTTTGTATTAGAAAAAAATAAAGTATATATGCTAACATGGTAATATCAACAAAGGGAAAAATTAAGATGGTGAGGGAAAACTCATTAGAGATTATGTGAAAAGACAGTAAAATTCAATTTGAGAAGGTAAAGTTAGTAACATTTTTTAAAAAGCAGACTCAATAATATATTATCTGCATATTAGAACTACACAAAGATTTCACAAAAAGTTTCAAATGTACTTGAAATCAGCTGATAAAGCAATAACTACAGTGGATTTCTAATAAAGCGCCTCTGGAAGATATTGTAAAAATTAGAAAAAATTAGAGCTAGCAATGACTGTAAGAAAAAAAGTAGAAAGTGAAGGTTCAATGATAATTACATGCAGGTAAACACATGAAGATAAAATTTAAATATCACTTCACAATGTAAAGGAGAAATATGAACATTCTCCTCATTTGAAGAGTGACTCTGATATCCTAACTTACAGAAAAAAGAAAAAAAGATAATCATATAAGCGTGGAACAAAAGAAGGAGATTATTGCCTCAGAACACTGAATCGCCAACAAAGACAGAGCTTGCATTCCAAGTTGTAGCAGATTTAATAGAAATGTTTAAATTGCGATCAGGACCATTTCATGGTTCTGGAAGACAGGGCTAAGTTACTGCCACAAATAGAAATTTACCTGTGGCAAGAAAGTTACAACAAGCAGGATGAATAAGAATATTAGCTTCTTTCACAAACTACATAAATATTATTGTTTTTTTGGAAGCCCAAGATTTTTTTTTTAATTTATCTGTAAGACTTAATTATGAACAAAGAAATCCTGATCAATTGTTAGATATTTAAATAAAATAGAAATAGAAAGAATGTATAATTTATTATGCAAACCAGGAAATTTTTGGAGGATAGGTATGATTAATAATTATGATGGACTATGGGCATAATCCAGGATGGTCACTCTAAAATACAGAGTCATTTCTAAAGTGAAATATCAACAAAATTTGATTCATTTTACCATCTTTCTCCAACGATGAAAAATTTTTCTTGAGGTCATATTGAAGCCAGATTTAAAGTTAGGTAGTCAGTGTAGTTAGGTAAATCGGGTCTAATATTGAGTGAACTCTAAATGGAGGCCATGTTGAGAATGAATTTCCAGAAAAGTTGAGCAACTCTCGGAATGTTAATGAAGTCCAGGAAAAAGCCCAAGGCCAAAGTCCGTCCCAAAGAAATGTTAATGAACAGCCCCAGCAGATTTAAAGATAGCCCATCCCAAAGCAATGTTAATGAACAGCAAATTTGAAGATGCTGACTCCAAGTGCCTAGATTACTTCTTTGGCCCGCCTGTGTCCCAACCCTTCGGGCCTTCCCACCTACATTCCCCTTCTTCCTCGGGAGAAGTCTTTTCTGCTGTCCTTTAATAAACTTCTAATTTCTACTCTGACCTTGCCTCGGTGTGCTTCTCTGGTGTTATTCTTCAACATTGGGGAAGCAAGGACTCGTCACCGGTCAACAGCGGTAATAATATTTTAGAATCTAACGATACCACTAAAGTATTCAAAGAAATATTTTTGGGGGGGCTGGGGATGTGGCTCAAGCGGTAGTGCGCTCGCCTGGCATGCGTGCGGCCCAGGTTCGATCCTCAGCACCACATACCAACAAAGATGTTGTGTCCGCCAAATACTAAAAAATAAATATTAAAATTCTCTCTCTCACTCTCTCTCCTCTCTCACTCTCTGTTAAAAAAAAAAAAGAAATATTTTTGGGAAATTAAATTGTAGAAGGATTTAGGTGGTGTTGTTTTTTTTCCCTCCTTCTTTTCTTCAGAATTATTTGGATTCCAAAGTTCTAGTGGAATGTAAACAAAAGCAAAAGGACAAGTTTTTGTCTTGTATCCAGATGTAGAGCTCAATTCCACTAGTAATAAAGAATGATAATTCAATTATTGCAAAAGGGATTAACTTGCATTTGATTTGCATTTACTTAAATAAGTGGGGGCAAGAACACTAGCACTAGTAAACTGAAAATAAACGAAGAATCCTAAAAAGAGTTAACAGATACACACGTTTAAAAATATTATTTGCAAATATTTGAGCCAGTACAAACAGAAATACAAACATTAGTATCTTAATTGGGCTTCACTGAATCGAAGGGTGCCCGCATTAGCATGATCCCTGCATGCCTGCTGCGATGGAGCTTTGTGGTACTGCAGGGGAGGAAGGAAGGGCCCTGACTTCTTCAGGCTCTAGTCTGCCCACGCCCATGCAGAGAGCTGGGGAGGCAGGGAGAGCAGCAGCTGCAAGCAGGGAAGACAGAAGGAAGTACTTCTCTCTCAGGACAGGGGGGTTGTGGGGAGCGCAGTGGAGAAGGGCCATGGGAAATAACTGAGCAACCTGGGACCCTCTCTCCATCCTAAATGTGCACATTTTTAAAGCGCATAAAATACTAATGATACAATTTAATGATAAATTGACATTAAATATTGCAGAATGAAATAAATGATGAGATCTTTCTAGGACAAGGGAAAGGAAGGCATGAAGATAGAGAGACACAGGGGGAGGTAGTCCAGGTGATCCTGGTACTGTGCTGATATCAAGCAAACTAGAACAGAGTGCACTGGAAAAGAGGACCTAGGTTAGGAGGGAGAGATGGGAAAGGTTGGTAGCAGGTCCTAAATTACAGAAAGATGGGAAACATAAGTTCTAGGGTGTTCTGTTGCAGGGGAGCACTACACATTACAGTAATGTACTACATATTCCAAAAGAACAACAGAAAAGGATTTTGAATATTTACACCACAAGAAAAGACAAATGTTTGCAATAGGTATACTTACCATGACTTAAACATTACACAATATATACATTTATCCAAACATCACATGGTGCTGGGTGTGGTGTTCACACCCCTTGTCCCAGCCACTCAGAAGGCTGAGGCAGGAGGACCACAAGGTCTAGGCCAGTCTGCGCAATTCAGTGAGGCCTGGGCTGGTGATGTAGCTCAGTGGTAGAGCACTTGCCTAATATGTTTGAGGTCCTTGGTTCTATTTCCAGTACTACAAAAACAAACAAAAACATCAAATGGTACCTCATGAATATATACCATTTTTATGTCAATTAAAAATAAAATCAAATTGAAAAACAAATGCATGAAGAAGAGCTGGATTCTAGTCTAGCTATCATTATTCAGTAACTGTGATCCACAGTGACTCAACCATTTGGAACCTGCTTCTTCAATTATAAAATGAGACAACTGACCAACAGGTTTGCTATCAGGACTATGTCAGAATGTGTGATAAAGCTTTTTGCCCCAAAGGGCTGATAGCGTAACTCAGTGGTAGAGCATTTGCTTAGTATGTGAGAGGCACTGGGTTCCATTCTCAGTACTGCAAAAAATTAAAAAGAAAAAAAAAATCATTCTTCACCTCTGAAGCCTTAATTAAATATAATAAAATCAATTTCTGCCCCCCACCCCTTCATCAAATGTTTTATGCTATATTGAGCCGGGCCACCAGAGATAAAGAAGTAGTCAGTGACTCTCAATGTGTTGACATAATCATCAAGGTCTGATGATTATTGGCTTTTTACTTGAGAAACATTTATTTACTCATCAAGTAAAAAAAAAAAATGAGCCACTATTAAACGGTTGGTTCTAAAACAGAAACTCAGACAAGACAATTCAACTCAAGGACCTCAAAGTTCAAAGGGCAGAAGATAAAATAGAAAGAGATAAAGTATAATATGTGTTGCATACTCTAAGTGGAGGTCTGAGGTGGAATGAACTGGAGGAATTTGCATTCCATTTTTGTCAAAGGGTTAGCTCATCTTTTACTATTCCAATTTCTATATGTAAGGGGTAAAGGGATTATTTTTACTATTTAAAAAAAATTATTCACAATGGGGGCTGAGGTAGCTCAGTGGTAGAGCCCTTGCCTAGCATACACAGGGCCCCAGGTTGGTTCCCAAGCACTGGGGGAAAAAAAGAAAAAAAAAAAATCACAAAGAACTAAACTGGCCTTGTGGGGGAATAAAAAAAAAAAAATGTTCATACCTAAAAAAAAAATGTTTACCAGATCTAGCCCTAGCATTCTAATCTAAAGCTTTGTATCCAAGTATAAAAAGACTGTCAATTAAATAATCTGCTGTGTATTAAAAGTATTCCTTGATGGATACGGCCAATTATTGAACTAATATTTACTGAATACACATTCTGTGCCAGGCATTCTGTTAAGGGCAGGATACACTCTTTAATAATCTCTAATGTCTCCCAAAAGTCTACACTGACTCCTTCTAAATGAAACTGTACCTCACGAACTTTCTGTACAAAAGCTGCAAAGGCACAGTCTGGTATAGAAATTTATAGTCTTGCCTGATTGTTTCTGGGATATTTCCTAACAAAATGAATGAAACTTTTGGTGTGTTGTTATCAATCTTTATAAATACTTCAATTGTTCTTTTTTTAACTTGTAGTCTTCTCAATCTATAGAATAGGAGCACTCTTTCCTATAGAATTCGAGCACTCTTTCCAAAAATGACATAAATGTCCAAAACAGAAGGTTAAAAAATATAAAGAATTCAGGGCTGGGGATGTGGCTCAAGGTGGAATGCTTAACTAGCATGTACGAGGCCTGGGGTTCAATTCCCATACTGCAAAAATGGAATATAAGGATTATCATCTTTAGGTAAGATATGCATTCCTCTTTAAACACAAACAGACCCACAAAGAAATATAAGAGAAACATTATCACCCTTGTAAACATTCACCTCCAACTTTATAACCTGATATTTAAAATTTCTGATAATGTGTGATTTGTACATCTTCAGTGTTTAATAAATGTTCATTGTGAATGGAATCTGGTTTAATAAGCACTCACCTGGAGATGAAACTAAAAAAAAAATTAAACATGGAGATTGTCCTTGAGATCTGTAGATAATTTGCTATACAAATGGCATCATTTTCACTAGTCTTTAAGAAATAGGGAAAAAAAAATTTTTTTTTGATACCAGGGATTAAACCCAGGGGCACTTAACCACTGAGCCACATTCCCAGCAAACCCACCCCCTCCCTTTTATTTTGAGACTGAGTCTTACCAAGTTTCTTAGGGCCTCACTAAATTGCTGAGGCTGGGTTTGGCCATCCTCCTGTCCCAGCCTCCCGATCTGCTGGGATTACAGGTGTCTGCCACTATGTATGCCCAGCTGAATTTTTTTTTTTTGCATTATTTTAAATAACAAAAATCCCACCATGTGAACATGAGGCAACACGAGAAAGCACACAAGGTAAGGCAGCAAATATAGTTGGTGGAAAAAGTGCTGCTAGTGAGCAGCATTTTCAAGAAACTCATCTTAGACCAGGGAGGCAATGTGATGCTATTGTGTACATTTAAAAAAAAAATTTTTTTCCCCCAGTAGAGGCGATTGAATCCAGGGTCCTGAACCACTGAGCTGTATTTCCAGCCCTTTTTATTTTTAATTTTGAGAAAGAGTCTCACTAAGTTTTAAATCCGACCTTGAATTTATGATCCTCCTGCCTCAGCTTCCTGGGTTGCTGGGGTTACAGGCATGTGTGACCACACTTGGCTAAAAAGTGTATTATAATGCAGAAGAAAGGTTATTTATGAAGAAAAATAATAAGCAGAAAGAAAAAAAATCCATAACCCTCTCTGTCAGAGCCCAACACAAAACCCAAGAATGATCATTCCTTACGTAGTACTTTATCAACTTTCTCTTCCACTTAAATATATCCTGAATATCTTTTTATATCAGTTTACTTCTGAATCTTTATTTTTAAGAGCTGCATATTTTTTCACTCTATTTATATACCATATCCCCCACTAGTTTTTATTTAAAGTCCAAAAAAGCTCTTTAACAGCATCTTGAAATGTAAAATTAAATAGACATTAAAGTGAATCATTTCAGCAATGAGCCTAACATAAACGGATATGGAATCATTTTTAATTGAAAATACAAAATTCTACAATGTGCCATTAAATTTCATAATGCCCTTAGAGTTGGAATTTTTATGCAGCAGAGTTCAAGCTCAAGTTCATTTGGAATAGAAGTGAAGTGACTAGTTTTAGGTACTGACTATGAAGAGAGGAAAGGTCATTTCAAGTTTGTTTAAGACTGCCATCTAGTGCCTCCTTTCTTCTTGCTGGTTGTGGGAGGATTTCTTTGAGAGTCAGTTTAAGGATATCTATGGTAACTATCTGGACTATCTGGACTCATTAACTTAGGTTTTCAGATTGTATGTCATTCTTAGGGTACCATCTGTGCCAATTAAGGAAACTGACTGTCCTGTTCAATGGTCTTGGAGAAAAAATGAGGCACAGATGTAAGGTAAAAAGCAGTTATTCATCATCCTTTAACTGTCCTATGCAATTAGACATAACCCTCCAAACAAGACAAATTATAACCCCTTTGTAGTGACATAATCTCTGGAACAAAGGGATCAATAATGGGAACATATTACTCCAAGCAAGCTACATGTTAAAGATGAGCAGTGTGGCATTTGGAAATTCTGCTTGGAGTGGTATAGCTGAAAGATTCTGTCATCAACTAAAGAGCACAGATTCTGAAATGAGAGCCCCGAAGAGGATACCTGCTATTGACTGGATAGTTGCTGTGTGACCCAAGGCATTCCTTTGTGAATCAACATGGAATCAATGTCCCAGCATGGTGTGAGGTGGCACTGTGCTAATGGACAAGTATACTTGCAAAGGAGGCAGGCAAAACAGACCTCAACCTCATAAGCTCATTAGCCAATCCAAATTGGAACAGTGCCAAGACACCTGGGTGGCTATGTCCACCTACCTGAATTACTCTGGACATTTCAATTAGATACAGTTCCCTTTCTGGAGTCATAAATTACTTAAGTTTTACTATGCACCGTTAAACAATTGTCATATTCCACGCTTAAGTGGCTGCCTTCCAAACGGGGTATAAAGTGATTCTGTGATAAAATTCACAGGAGTCCTAAAGTATGAAAGACGTGGTATCAGTTTTAGATAAAATTCCATTGGCAGCTCAACAGATCAAGACATTTATTTCATTTCAACAGGTCATAGAATTATGATTAGGCAATTCTGCATAGTATTAATATTTCTTTCTAGAAAACACCTAGTTGATTCATAAGTAGAATAAATCTTTTCAGAAAGTTCTTTCATGTTTATTTCAGTGGATTTCCAAATCCAAATGTACATCTTTACACAAGTAAAATGTTCCACATTCAGCACATTCTTGAAAATTATACCTTTAACATATAATCAAAATAAAGAATAAAATATTTTGCCTTATTTTAAAGCAATTATTTCGTATATTTGGGAAATTAGTTTCATAAGATTTACAAATGCTAATGTAGCAGCTTAATTTAATATACAATGGTTTGTGTGAATTTAACTTTGATCCCAAAGGTTGTCTTAGCAAATGCAAAACATGTAATTTCCTAGGCTTGATCATACAAATCCTTTCAAATTGTCTGACAGATTTCATTTTCATTTGGTCACTGAAAAAGTAAAAGGTAGCCTAGTTTTTTTTTTCTTGCAATATTCTGTTAGTGTTATTGAGAAAAGATGTAAATGCTTTGGGCTTCTCCACTGTACAAATTTGGTATGAGTTTCAGAGTAAAAATAAAAAACAGCGAACTCCTTGAAACCGGACTCCAGAAGGGTGAACTGTCAGGCACAAGTCCAGGCTGTACCTACAGCTGGTGGGGCTACAGGGATGAGCTGCAACCAGTCCTGGGGCTGGCCTCCTCGGAAGAAGTAGATGATCTCACTCATTCCAGACCTTGGGTTTGAAAATAAGCAGGGACTCTGGTGGCTTTCAGACTCACCTCCTGGGATGGGAGCTTGCATTTGCTTTTATGGTACCAGAGTATGAACCTTCACCAGGAACTTAGGTGTCCTAGGTCCCCAGGTACTAATGGTGACACACAGCCCAGTGAAGTCATTGGCCATCACTGAGCATCAAAGAATACTGTGCTAATTGAGGTCCATCATCTTTCCTCCCCATTTCAGGCAACCTGTATGAGTTCATTCCTGGCCCTGGTCCCCCCCCACAGTGAAGTCCTGAAGGAAGAAGATATGGGTTTTATCTTTGATCTCTCTTTCTCCTTCCACCCCCTTTCATGGAACACAAAGGACTATGTGTATACTATATTTCTTTAAGAAGTATTTGTTGAATGAATGAAAGAATAAAGAGATAATTTTTTCAAATGTATTTTTAGTTGTTGATAGACCTTTATTTTATGTATTTATTTATATGTGGTACTGATAATCGAACCCAGTGCCTCACACATGCTAGGCTAACATTCCAGCCCCTAAAGAGATAAATTTTAAGTGTAAATAGTTTGGGCAGATTTCATATAACAATTAAACTTGAAAGATACATAAATATTTGAAAAGTTAAAAAAAAACATTTTCTACATTCCAGATGATCTTCACCCATGACTTTGGAAAATTTAAACATAGAAATGGTTGTTTAAAATATATTTCTTTTTTTTAAAATTTTTTTTTTTATATTTATTTTTTAGTTTCCGGCAGACACAACATCTTTGTTTGTATGTGGTGCTGAGGATCGAACCTGGGTCGCACACATGCCAGGCGAGCGCGATACCGCTTGAGCCACATCCCCAGGCCCGAAAATATATTTCTAATATTTGTTTTTTCTTATTTTAAAAGCAACGTGCTTATAGCACAAAGGCACGAGGGATAAAATTATACCCATCTTAATATAGCCACAAAGAAAGAAACCATTACCAATATTCTGCAAGTACAAAATCTTACACAGAATGAGCAGGCCACCCATCCAGAACATCAATGTCTTGTATATGTTTTTTTTTACAATGTTTTTTTTAAAGTTATTAATCCAAGGAGCTCCTTGAGTATTGAAGTATTATTTCCCCCTAGACAAAAAGTAGCTTCTGATTGCTAATCAGATTGTACTAATCACTTACACTGAGACATTTAATGGCTACCTAAATATACTCTAGAATACTTGGCTTAAGAAATGAGACCAATATCCAAAGATTTCTTTAAAATATTGCAGCAAAATATCAGAATTACTTCATTGGGCACTGTCATCAAGCCAGGACCACTAAAAGATGTACTTACCATCTCTACCAAAAAAACAGGATAAGTCTGTGGGAGACAGTTGTCCCCTGGGTCATATTAGATCAAACTCTTGCAGCTCTTATTCATTTTTCTCATTATTGACTCTATTTGGTCAATCTACAATGCTGATTGGTTCTTTTTCTGATAGAAATTAAGTTGTTGTTTTCTACAAATAGGTGACTTAACGAATATTGTTCTCAAAGATTGTCAGGCTACCAGAAGCTGAAGCAGGAGGATCTCAAGTTCAAAGCCAGCCTCAGCAAGATAGCAAGGGCATAAGCAACTTAGTGAGACCACATTTCCAAATAAAAATAAAAAGGGCTGGGGATGTGGCTCAGTGGTTAAGTGACTCAGGGTTTAATTCCTGGTACCAAAAAAAAAAAAAAAAAAAAAAAAAAGCACTGGAAAGTTAAAGGATTTTATCCTTACAGAAAACATAAAGGCAAGGTAAAAAGCAGTAATTCTTTAAAAATCATCATGTGCAGCAAGGGAGGCATTATCATGAAGATTCTCTGACATAGCCAAGGAAAAGATAATATTCCCTGAATGTAGAACAGAGAAGAGAAATGTGTTATTATTTCTTTCTCAGCATCTGTATAGATTTGTTTTCAAACTGTTCAAGGAACCAGGAACCTTACCCTGGCTAGAAAGAGACTAAGGACTTGGAAGGGTGGGGCTAAGGCCGTAAGGTCAGGGTTGCCCGGTAACATAGGATGCCCAATTCAATTTGAATTTCAGAGAGACAACCAATAATTTTTTAGGGCTATGCAATATTTAAGACACTGGTACTAAAAATTATTTATTGTTCATGTGAAATTCAAATTTAACTGGGCATCTTGTGGGTGTGTGTTTTCCTGGATAAATATGGCAGTCCTGTTATAATAAATATGGCAGACTCCTTTTCTGCCCCCCAAGAAAAGCAGCCCTGCTTTATTTGCTAGGGTTCCAGATTATCTCGTGTTTGAGAAAAGTGTACAGCCAGTCCCCAAAAAGTTTCAAAACAGCTTTGCTAGAAGAATCGGGCAATACCTCTGAAACCCACTATCTGTGGACTTTCTATCAATAAAGCAAAGTGCATCTGGCTGTTGTGAAAATTAATTGAAGCTTGTAAAGCTCTTTGAAATTGGCATGTTCAGCCTCATAGGCTATAGAATATTTATCATATGCCTGAAAACATACCAATTTCCGAGTGAAGAATTAGATGGCAGAAATTCTAAGAAATGTTAAATCTCAAGTTTAATTGGACCACATCGAAGAACCATATATTAAAAGACAGCAGAACCTTCCAACCTAAGAGGTAAGTTTACCTTTAAAAACAAATGAAAACAATTTCCTTTTTTCAAGTATTGTCCTTTATGTTGTTACAGATTTTTTTTGGGGGGGGGCGGCTAAATCATAGTTTTTTTGTTTTGTTTTGAAACAGGAGTTCAAGAAATAATCAGGAAGTGAAGAAAAGAGTTCAATTCCTATGAGAAGTTGAACTATTACCTGCTACTTCGGCTTAGTAAGGTTTTTTTAAGATTTAAAAGAAAAAGGTTTCATGAAAGCAAAACAGAGATACTAATACAATAAAACACATCTGGAAGCCACTTGGTGACATTCAGGCTTCTCTTTTTCCAACAATTAGCTTTCAGAGAAAGCTCTTCACTTCTAAAGCAAAAGTCATAAAAGTCTAACATTCATTATATAGTGTTGACTAAACACTTGGGGCAGAAATTCAAGCCTGGCAGTGAAACCGAAGAGTAAATAAGTTTAGATTGTACCAACATAACAATGAAAAGACACAAGTGTAAAGACCTGGTAGGTCGGCCAGGTAAATGCAACCTGAGGGAGGAAGTCAGAGCTCTGTTCCAAGCTTAAAGTCATCCACAGAGAAGAAAGACAGGGTCACAATGAAACTGTCCAAATTCCTCTCTTATTTCAGATTGAGACTGAGGTTTTAGAAAGTGGGCATCAGGTCCCAGCAGAATTAATCTTTTAGCCAAATAAAGAGACTTGCAGTTCACTGAACATCCTTGTCTCATGATTCCTGTACACTTTGCCTCCTGCCTAGAATGACTCATTCTCCAGTTTTAATGGTGTCATCAACTCCTAGTCATCCCAGCTCAACCTTGTCCTCCTCCCTGAAGCCTTCTGTGACAATTACACAGGATAAATGACTTTTGTCTTTTACTACTATATTTAGTACATTATTCTATTCCTGCCCTGACCATAGACATTTTCCGTAAATGCTTACCTGCCTTCATTCTTTACCAAACAATGAGCTCTTTAAAGACAGAAGCATTCTTGTTTAATGTTGAATGTTTGTATTCCCAGAGTCTAACACCATGCCTGGCACACCACAGGCCCTCCGTAAAGGCATCCTGCAAGGAAAATCATGCCCCACCCCCTGAGTTGAAATAAAAATGGGGAAGTTTTGACATTGAATGGCTAGCATGCATTTGTGAGTGTGATTTAACTTTTTCAGAGTACAGAAAAGAAAGCAGGGAATATGCAAAATAGCATCACTTTGAAGTGAATAAATAGTCAGGAAAAGAGGAAAAAAATGAAAGGTTTTGTACATCCATTTAAGAAGCTAAGACAAGAGAAACCACTGTGCACCATTCTCAAAGCATCTCTGCAGCAGTGTGCCAATTGCACCCTGAAGGGCTGGCCTCCAGACCAAGGGCACACACCACTCCATTTCTATGCCAGCCTCTAACAGTCTGCTGAGAAGGCCGCAGAGGTGTCATTAAGAAATGCAAGGTCTTCCTGCAGCACTTTCACACAGTCATTACCATCTGATGGTGTTTGATCTTTGAGTCACTGATGAAGTGACCCAGATTTAAATTGGTGATTATGAATGTCACATTTATATAGTCCTTGTGATTGGCGCAGCACCTCACAGTCACTTATGAATCTGCTGGGAGACACACCATAGCTCATTTCGTTGCTGTGCTTATCTGAACAATTCACAAACTTGATCGCCTTAGACATGATACAGAAGGTATAAGGCTTCCTGGTGGGACTCATTGTGACATTGGGCTTGGCCTAATTAGAATGTGAATAAGATCTGAGGTCCTGAGTATTTGTTGAAAAGTTAGTGATTTAATTAATCATAATACCCTAAAAGGAACACCCAGGCCAGTAGGTATGTGACATATGCCAATGTGTATTAGCTTAGTACAGTGCTTCACTACTTACTGCATATTTACCAGCTTTTATCTGGGGATTGTGGGAGATAAGAATGTTATTAGAGTTTTTAAAAATATTAGGAATGCAACTAAAACACATTATCTTTATTTTCTAGTTAAATACTCTCCTAACCTCCCCAAATTAATTCACATCTGGTCAATGAATACACATGCACACACACATTTTTTTCTTTTTTGCAGTATGGGGATTGAACCCAGGCCTCATGCATGCCAGGCAGGTGCTCTGCCACTGGAGTACATCTCCAGTCCTTTTTAATTTTATTTGAAAGTAGGGTCTAAGTTGCTCAGGCTGACCTCCAATTTGCACTCTTCCTGCCTCAGCCTCCTGAGTAGGATATGCACATTATAAACATAGTTTTTATTACTATATAATTACACAAGTAAGTAAACATAGTACTGTGAGTTCTACTTTTAAAATCTTCCACATTTCCCATGCATAAACACACATTTGTAATTTTTATGATGAACATAAGTAGGTCATTGTAACAACATCAGATTATTTGCTCTTTAATATCTTAATTTTTTAGCTATCATATCAACTGTTAAACCAGACTTTGAGTCATGGCAAGACTCTTAAGTCTTTAAAGCCATTGCTGAATATTGAATGGGTCACACTGAATAATAAGATTAAAGCTCTAAGTTGAACCTAGCAAATAAGACTACCTTAGATTGTTGAATAATTCAAGTCAATGATTCAAGTAGTGATGATGATGATGAATATAAAAATAATAATAGCAGCTAAAGTCAGTTATTTATTATCTAGTCTCCTGAAATTATGCTCTCCAAATCCAGTATTTTAGAATCAAATAAATTCTGAGCGTAAGAAATCTCCAGGAAGGTAGACCAGTAGAGGAGAGGAAGAGGAATAGGGGGAGGGACAAATGATGGGAACAGGTTGGAGGAGGGTGGTACTGGGGACTGAAATAGGGTAAATTAAACTCCCTGCATGAATGGTTATGTCAAAGTGAAACTAACTATAAGGCACTAGTATAAAAAAGAAGAAATCCCCAGGCCCTTCATTTTTAACTGAAGAAACTGAGGCACAGTACAGGTAATTGGTCCAGAAAATTAATTTAATCATGCCAAGTCATGTAAAAATTATTAGCAGGATACAATAGTTATCTTATTTAATATAGCACACAGGGAAGCACAGTAATATTTATGAAATAGAACATGAATCAAAACAAATTTTAGTAAGCTTACTTTCCCTTCCTGCTATTCTTTCTTTATTTCTAAAACTTGAACTGCAAGCATGCATTTATTTAGAAATTGCCAAGCCAAAGTTCCTTGTAAATTGGGATAATCTTGGTTAGGCCCCCCACAAAGATGCAGTAAAGATAAATGAGGTGATTCTGAAAGTGCTTTGGGTAAATGAGATGAATCCAAATGCTTTGTGTATTTTGGAGGTATAAGTCTTATAGTCAAGAACCCCCAAGTTAAAACATGGTAATTTCTGGACAAATAAATTGGCTTGGCTTCTAAATAGGAAAGTTGATCTACTGCCAATTAAGTCCTGGAACCTGAGACATTAAAATAATTTCAAGCAAGTAGGTTTCCTGGTAAGCTGGTTGAAATCACTCAGAGGATTAGCTCTTCAAACTTGGAATTAAGATCAGGGGCTTTCTTGAGGGAGTGACAGTCTCTTGTAGTGTTTTAACAAATAAGGCAGCACCACAAATCTGTCTGAAGATACTACCTCTTTTTTCTTAAGGCTACAGGTAGCATGGGGCATGATGAAGAAAAAAGCTGTAGACCTTTCTTGCTGCAGATGTTCAGTTTGCTCTTAAACTAGCATCCCTTTACAGTATGATTACATTTCATTGGTCACTGTGGGGTGGAGAGGAAGGATACTTTACTCTATCACCTCTCTCTGGCCTTATCCAGATAAGAGGGAATCAACTCAGAAACTTCACTTCAGATGACAAACAAAACAAGACATAACCAAAACCCAAAATAAAACTGTATCTCAAAAAAAAAAAAAAAAAAAAAAAAAAAGCAGAATTCTGGCTTCTGTTTATCTTCCATACAGAAGGATACACAAGTGCCTACTTTATAAAATAAGGTGTCATTTGCTAACTTTGTTGTCCATGATCAGAATTTGATTATAAGTTTAAAATTCTAACTTTCTCAACACTGATTATTATTACTATATTGAGGAGAAGATCTCTTCTGCTTACATTTATGAAGTGCCTACTATGTGCAGGCAATATTCAGAGAGCTGGGGAGAGAGCAGTGATCCAGAAAGCAGAGAGCAGACAGTAGAGAGGCATTATCCAGCAGACAGTGACAAGTGTCCTGGAGAGCAGAAGGGCAGGTCCTGGGGTGTGGATGGAGCCCCTTGGGAGGCAAGGATGTTGCTCTTCCACATAAGGAGATGAGGGAAGCCTCTCTACTCTCAGGTGACTTTCCAACAGAGACCCGAAAGCTAGAGTGAGCATGATCCCATGTGTCCTTTTATATTAACTTGAAATCCAGCACAAACAAGGAGATTAGCTGTGAAACTTCAGGAAAGTTAAACCTACAAATATTAAGTCCTTATGCAGTACTTTGAATCAGCACTCAATTTATCTCAAATGATCCTTAAACTCTGTTTAGCTATGGCTTAATCTTTTTCCTGACTGAAATGCTTCACAGTATCTCTTCACGTGACGTCTAAAAGAGAGTTTTCAGTTACACTGGGCAAACAACTCAAGTAGATAATTCAGGTAGAGGTTTTCACTCTGAGGTCCTGGTTATTTGATTTAGCAGTGTGCACACAATAGGAAAACACATGCTGAAGTCAGCTGATTCTGTGACGGCCACACCTGTACTTTGAAACTATCCAAAAGAAATCAGACAGTTAGCCAGGCAAATTTTAATGTTCTTCTTTTAATTACAAAAAAAAAAAAAAAAAAAAGCCAGGTGCAGTGGTGCACATCTGTAACCCCAGCTACTCTGGAGACTGAGGCAGGAGGATCCCAAATTCAAGGACAGCCTGAGCAATTTAGTAAGACTCTGTCTCAATATAAAAATAAAAAGGGATGGGGATGTAGTTCAGTGGTAAAGCACCTCTAGGTTCAATTCCCAGTATCAAAAATAAAAACAAAAACACAAAAAAATAACCACCAAAAACTCACACAAGAATTACAATTTATAATAGCAACAAATTCCAGAAACCTAAGTGAATTCCAAATGTCCCTTTTTATTTATGCTGGGTAGACAAAGAAGCAGTAATACTGACTGGTTTAAATTTCTAAGTTCTTTTTGTTTTGTCGGTATGTATTTTGTAGTAATGGCAATAATAGGATAATGACAAGAAGTACTTCAAACACAGAAGAAGAAAAAGCAAAGAAATGAGATTATTTTTCATAAAACGATGTAACCAAGTATTTTCCCATGCTTGATAATGAATATTTAAGATGCATTATGGCAATTATGAAAAAAATGGAAAATGTATTTATTATATTTTATTGAGATTCTCTGATATTTTATGTGGAATAAAAAAATACATACACTGTGGATATGAACTTCTGTTTAGTACGAATATAGACAGCTTTAAAATATGTTATAAAAGATATGATATGGAATTACATCTGTAAATGGATCAAAATAATTGCTGGCTATAAATAACGAGCTAGCTTAAAGATTATTTCACTAGTTCAAAGAATGAGAATTTGCATTTCCATTGTTGAAAAGAACAAAGAGTTTAATGGCTTGACAGACACATACATATACCTAATTAAGAAACCTGTATTAATAAAGATACATTTAAAATTTCTGATTTTTAATTCAAAATATTTAAAAATAGGACCTAAAATTGTAATAAACATAATCTGTTGGATAAATTTTGAAATATTTATGGTGAAATCTTTATGGCTGAGTTATATTTCTTAAACAGGTACATACTGCAAGATGACAGAAAATTGAAATTCATTTATTCAACAAATACAAGAGCTTCAAAAGTAGGGAGACATAGGATAAACTTCTTTTTTTTCCAACAGTATGTTAATTAAGCTTTTTAAAAAATTGGTCTCTAGGACTGGGGTTGTGGCTCAGTGGTAGAGCATTTGCCTTGCACATGTGAGGCACTAGGTTCAAACCTCAGCACCACATAAAAATAAGTAAACAAAATAAAGATATTGTGCCCATGTATAACTAAAAAATATTTTAAAAAATTTTACTCTAGAATAAAATGCTTAATATCTTTTTTTTTTTTGTCAGCCTCCAGATATCTTTTCAGATGAAGTCCTTCCACATTTAAAGCAAAAAGGCCAGCTATTACTATGGAAAAATATATAATGCCATATTAGTAACTGTTGTATTCTGCTACCTTTCCTATCGATGTTCATAGCAGCACAATTCACAATAGCTAGACTGTAGAACCAACCCAGATGCCCTTCAATAGATGAATGGATAAAAAAAAATGTGGCATTTATACACAATGGAGTACTACGCAGCACTAAAAAACGACAAAATCATGGAATTTGCAGGGAAATGGATGGCACTAGAGCAGATTATGCTAAGTGAAGCTAGCCAATCCCTAAAAAACAAATGCCAAATGTCTTCTTTGATATAACGAGAGCAACTAAGAACAGAGCAGGGAGGAAGAGCAGGAGGAAAGATTAACATTAAACAGAGACATAAGGTGGGAGGGAAAGGGAGAGAGAAGGGAAATTGAATGGAAATGGAAGGAGACCCTCATTGTTATACAAAATTACATATAAGAGGTTGTGAGGGGAATGGGAAAAAAAAAACAAGGAGAGAAATGAATTACTATGGAAAAATATAATAGATATGCTATTGAGTATGCTAAATATCTGGAAAAATGATCCCTTAAAAGTGTTTGCAATCTGATAACACTTGTATTGAACACATTATTTGAAAACATAACATAATTTGAAAGCTTTCTGGGCTCTCTATATTTGTGAGGGGTCTACTGAGTGTCAGGCACTGTGTTGGGCAAAGGGCTTACAACACAAACATGGCTCCTCTCTGACACAAATTACCATCGGCCATGGCACAGAACATGGACTGCCCTAGAACTGGGTTAAAAGGACATCTATAATACTTTGATAATAACATTAATGATGAAAGTAGCCATTAAGAATGAATGAATGGGGGCTGGGGTTGTGGCTCAGTGGTAGAGCACTCTCCTAGCACGGGTGGAGCACTGGGTTGGATGCTCAGCACCACATAAAGATAAAGAAATAAAATATTATGTCCATCTACAACTAAAAAATATTTTAAAAAAAGAATAAATGAATGATCAAATGAATGAACAAAAGGGGGAAAAGAAAAGAAAAAAGGGAGAGAGAAAGGAAGAAAAAGAAGGGCTGTTAGGCAGTTCAGCCTAGTAGAATTGGAAACAGAAGATTTTAGAACTGGAAGAACTCTTAGATGCCACGTAATTTGGTGGCTCAATCACAGCTGTACTCTGGCATCACCTGAGGAGCTGTTCAAACTAAATGTGCAGGACCTTACCCAGCAGCTGGGAGGTTGCTCAGTGGAAGAGCTAGTGGTCAGCAAGCAGGAGGCCCTGGATTCAATACCTACTACCAAACAAAGCACAGAAACCTGCCTGGAACCTACTGCATTGAAATCTCTGTGAATGTGTATTTTGAAAAAGCTTCACAGGTGTTTATGATGAAATTGTTTGGTTAACGTGCACTTGGTTAGTCTAATTTTCTCATTTTATTTATGGGGAAACTGAGGCTCACAGAGGCTGAGAGAATGACCTTGAGGTCACACAGCTAATCATACGATAGTCTTGAGTTTTCTGATTTTCAGAAAAAGGCTGCAGAAAAACTTTTCTTTGCATTATTATAGTATGTCACCTTACTACTGTCTATTCTAGAGACTTCACTCAGAAGAAACAGGATTAACTCTATTAAAAGTTCTCAAACCAAAGTGAAAAAGCTGTCCACAGACAGCATGAACCTAACAAAAGAGATCCATCATACCCTATAGAATAGCCAGTTGTTTCTTGCTTAAACAACCAAGTCAAGCTAGTTTAAAACACTTGATACAAATGTCATTATTCCTATCAGTTTCTCACTTCAGCACTGCAATGAATAATCATTTTGGTTTTTGTGGGTAAGGAGGGTGAGAAGAGTGATTTTTTTCCTTAAAATTCAGAGGTTAAAAAAAAAAGAAAAAAGGTACATTTCCAGTGCTTCAATATGGAGAGAGCTTGGTCTGCTTTTAACACATTTGGCAGGACTTGAGGACTCATTTTTGGCTATTAGCCTGCCAAGATGTTTAAGCTTATAGAAGGCCCACAAAGGGAACTTATATGATTAAGTTGGTTGAACACAAACATCTTCTCTGTATATTTTACTCCCTCCTTTCACATTCACAAAAACATAAAAGGCTAAATAAAGCATTTCGGAATTAGGTGAGGGGGTAAGATGTTTATCACTTGGGATCCTTTCTGAAGGTTTGTGTAAATGAGAACTAGGCAACTCAATGAAATCATTCATATGATCCTTGCAATGAACAAAGCTAAGCATCGGAAAGCAGTTCAAAATTCCTACGGAGCATATGAATTTTCTTACAAGAAACATCTGTGATTCTCTAATGCACTTCAGCCCTAACTTTATCTCCTTCTAAAAATTATGCAACATGCATATAGGGCAAGCACTGTGCATACTTATTAATTACATAGTCACAGAAGAATTTAAAATGTCTTCTCTTTTTGACATACATTGTAACAAATATTTCAACACTAAAACACTAGATGGTGTTCCTGCAAAAAAATCTAATAGTTTCCCAATGGTTCAGAAGACATATTTTAAAGCAAAACAAAATGCCACTTTATTTTGTCTCTTTTCACATTGTAAATAAGGAACTTACATTATTCAAGCATGTACACAGCATAATTGGAAATATCAGTTACAGTCAACAAGTTATGAGTGTCTTCTTATTTTATTTGCTTGCCATTGAAATAAAAGAAACAGAAGAAGTACAAATGTCCTTGGTGAAACTGTCACATCGTTTAAGTCAGTTTATTATTAGTAGAATGAAGGACCTGCGTGTGTATGTATGTATACACACAGAAAGCAGCATTAACTAGGGCAGAAGCCAATATTTCAACCCTAGTTACTGTGGATTTTGTAGCAATGGACCTGGGTGGGGTGGGTGTGTCTGGCAGGGCTGGGTTGCTCAGCTGTGCAATTTTCTCTAGCTGTGCAACTTTCTTCCAAGGAGGTTTGTTTAATTGAGAGACAGTATCCAAGGATAATGGGAAGGAAAAGAAAAACTCATATGGGTCCATGGGCACTTCTTCACAGTACCCTCCTCTACTAAGAAACAAACTCACATCTCCCACTACTATTAGTAACTAGTCAGACTTTGGCTTTAGGCAGAAATGTAACTTCCCGGATCTCGATGATCCTTAGCAGCCTAGGTTAATTTCAGCTGTCTCTACAGGGGCTACATGAACCATGGCATTTACAAATTTGGATTATACAGCACTATTTATTACATGATGGAAGATTTCCAAAAATGCCAGAAGAGATGTTGGCATTTATGCAAGTCAACTACTGTTCAACCCAAAGAAGCACTATATTCTATAGGATGTTTTTGCCAAGATTGAAAGAGCCTATGTAAAAACACCTTAATTAGGACCATCTTAGCACCTCACCATTGGATACCTCTAGCTCTGGGTGTTATGTTTCAGGTGGGCCAAGAAACCATTCTGGGAACAGAACTCCCCAGTCCTATTACCAACCCATTCACTCCTTGAGAATGTGTATTTTCTTATTTTCAGATTTAATAAGTCAAATATATCTGGTAGCTATTAAGAGATTTAAACCACCACAGTTTTAAAAGGTTTCAGTGTTCAGAAATTTCAAGCCTACAGAAGAGGCCGATTTGGAGGGCTAGTTCTTATAGGATGGTGAAATTATTTGCTACTTCCTCCTCTGTTAAGAATGTTCTTATTAACCCCTCTTGTACTCTTTCAATGTTTTTTTAAACACCTCTTCATGAACCTATAAAAAGAAAAATAGAGAAATTTAAAGAAAAGACAATGTATCAAGTGATATCTAATGACTTATAAAGATAATTATAATGATAGGTCCCCTAAGAGAAAGAAAAACTTGAAAACATAGCTACTTACAATATGCTAGCAGATAACCTTTTCTCCATTTTCTTCTTTGGGGAAATCCAAACTGTACTACAATGTTTCTTTAAAATTCCTTTATTAAAAAGTTCCTTGTGCTTGCTCAAAGCATCTTAGAAAACTATATCAATATTGTATCACCCTAAGTGGTGGCTACTTTATATTAGACTTTTTTTTTTTTTTAAGGCAACACAAATGGAGGAAAAGGTGGTTGTAAAAAACATCACAGGAAACCAAATAGCCTTTATTTAAATTAAAAGCAATCACAGCCTGATTCTTGGAACACACTTAGAAATGCTTTTTGGCATGCAGCTGCTACATGCCGCCAATATTGTGTGTAATTGGAAACATTTCAAACAGAATTGTTACCAAAGTCAAAGACCATAATTGTGAGCTGTGGGATCAGTACCTCAGATAAAAGAGCGGCTGAATGAGTGCACACAGTACAGAGGAGTCCACGCGCACCGGGCTGTGTCTAACTGTAGTATTTCCCCGGCATTATTGACAAACCTTTCTTTCAGAGACTCAATGAGAAAAGAAGGTTGCAGAGGAAAGCTGGTGGATGCTATAAATCAGCAACTGGGACAAAACTCTTAAAAGGAGTCTATGACTTCAGTACCAGAACAACTGAAATAACACAGCCCTCACTTTTTTCCTTAAGTGTAATCCACCAGAAATGAAAAGCATCTCTCCCAAGGGTTTACCCTAAGTCTATCAGTGTGTTGGGGGGGGGGGAGGGGGAAGCAACCACACTTTCTTTAATTGGTCAGTTGACTTTTAGGGTCATTTAGGACCAAACCTGGGAGCAGGAGGAGTTAAGTAAAGGCAAATGACAGTTGCTTGCTCCTTTACAGCTCCAAGTTTTAAAATGTTTACATTGGCATCTGCCTTGCTGGATTTTTAACTTTTATTTAAAAATCTCTCTTTGTAGGAAAACGAACCTGGACCGGTGTAATCAGTTCAGTCTAGGCAATTATTCTTGTGCCCAGTGAGATCACTTCAAAAGTGACCAAAACTCATTTGGAGTTTAGCCTAAATTGTGAGCACAAACCAAGACACGGGAAAAATTGACCCCCTCACCCAGTAACTGGAAATAGTCTGGGCTAATGGACCAGTGGCTCAGGAACGGTGCTTGGAAAAATCACGTCATTCTGGCACAGAGAAAGTGATCTGATTATTCTGTCATATCTCCGTACCAGAAGTGTCATGACATCAGCACACTCTGACTTGTAAAGCATGTCTTTTCTCTCCTTCAGGAGAGAGAGAGGGGAAGGGGGGATACAAAGGCTTAGTAGCATTTCCCATGCCATATCAGGCCAGGTCTTTTCTTCAGCTCCATAACATTCACTCACTAACACATATGGCATTAGCACCCTTGACTTCAGTCCAGCATGACCCTGAACAAGGAGGTGGGTTGCCGATTACATAATGCTTGTGTATGTCCACAGGTGGAGAGCTCCAGAGGCCAACGGGTTGCCACAGTGGCCTCACACCCTCTTGCTCCCTGGCATTCTGAAGCTCTGGCTCCGTAGGCTGCCTGGGATTTCGAGGAACAGCACCAATGCAGGGATTTGGCACCAGGATTATTGTACTTTCCTCTCCCGACTCGCTTGCTCACATAGACCTTGTAAAAGCATGAGTGTGCAATATGGCAATGCTCTATTCAGTGAGCAGAGGAGTAAGAAGCAATTGTCCCTCAGAACACCAGCCAACCAACCAGCCAAGAAACAACTCATTCACCTCCCTAACTCCTCTTTATTGTGGAACAATTACAGATTTAAGCAATTTTAATATTCTCATACTAATAAGAGTTGAATAATTTTTATTATTTTATATAACATGGAGACAACAAAGAGAGATGTTTTCCCAATGGGGAAGGGTCTATCCTGGTCAAGGGGTATCTTTAATATTTCTATGCACAGATGGGAATCAATTTGACTTTTAAAAATTACTTTCCTTCCTTAAAAGGAAAGATTTACTCTGTATATACTATTTTAACAAGGGAATCAAATGCAGTGATTAGAAAACAAGTAAATGATAATCTTTACTTCAAATTGTTTTCCCCTAATATTAGACAAGCTAAAATATATGTAGAGGCCTCAAAGAGTTAGTAATTGGAAGATAGCTTTTAAAGAGTCTTATTCCATTTCATGAGTATTACAGTCATTCAAAACACTCAATTCAGTCACTTACAATATTCAACTCTTTGCACATTACTTTCAAGCAATTATATATTTTAGAGAAATTCTCTTCCCATGATACTTTTTAAACTTATATGTAAGCTTACTTTTAAAATCCTTAAGGAAATTACAAAATTTAAACTTTTTGGTCCTATCAGTGTTATGCTTGGAGAAAATATTAGGAACAATTCTATAATAGTTCGGCTATTAACTCTAGTGGGTTCCTTCTCTCCTCAGCTCATATTAGATTTTATTTCCATGACCTGAGCTGACTCATTACAACTCCTTTTATTGTAGAGACAAATGGTGATCCCATGGACTTTGATTATAAAAACACAATAAACTTTTTAAGCTTCATTGGTATTACTGGCGGAACTGATTGAATCTGTCACTTCAGTAAAATATATCACTTTTCTTCTAAAAATCTACAAATCAACAGGCTCACTCAGTGGTAAATTACCAATTAGTACCAAATTAAGGATGGAAAAATTAATTTACTAAATCCATTCACTCATGTCAATATGTCTATCTCTATGCACCATCCAGTTATTCTCCTCCTCCCTCCTTCTTTCCTTCCTTCTTTCCCTCCTGGACTTATTCATAAGTATGAACCACTATGTTAGTCATGACTTATTAGAGTTTCTTGAGCTCATCAGCAAGTGTGCTAACCCTTAACTGTGGGTAACATCCATTTATTTCTAGCACCTTTCAGTTTTAATATGGAGAGCACATGCATTGTTAACCTTTAAATCCTTTGTATAAACATTTCTGGAAGAGCTTGTAAAATATCTCCTTCTGTGTTTCCTGACTCGCCAGTTGATGGCATTTAGAACCCCTCTGGTACCAGCAGGTGCTGTATTTTGCTTTCTTCAGCTCCAGCTAGCTACAATGACAGATTCCTGTCCCAGGCCAATCCCAGCCACCTAGACTAGGACCACATTGGAGGCAAAATGAACCGGTCTCCACCAGACAGCAAGATAAATGGCTGCTGTTTAAGTTTAAAATCCCCTGGTGGGAGTAAATATTGTTCCAGGGAAAGAGGCCTGACAAATATTGCATCATCCTTACAGAGCTATCTTGATTAAAACAGAACTTTTAAATTCCATTGGTGCTCAATTCAAAATGTATTTATCTTGCTGTCATGGGATGCCCCCCACCCAATTCCTGGAGTCTGAAAACAGACATATTGTTGGGAATGGTCAAATAAGGCTGCTGTCCCCCAAGGGGCTAGAGTCCCACTCTTGATAATAGAAGGCCAGGCTGAACACTGACACTTCACTGAGGATAATGGAGACAGCAAAGGCTTAGTGGGAAAAGGCCAGTTGTCACCTAAGTGACAGGCAACAGCTGAGCTCACACATCTGGAGCCGGGACTAGGGCAAACATTAGCAACCCTCTGGACAGTCTACACCTTGGGCCAGTCTGAAGAGACAGATGGAAGTTCCCTTTATTCCAAAAGTACATTTAAAAATATCTGATGGTGAACCATGTCAATTATATAACATCAATGGCAGACATAGCCTTTCCAAGTGCTGATTAAAATGAGGCATTACACGAAACTCTATGCAGGCAGAGATACTAGATCCGAGTCCATTAATTATAATTTGTCCTTCATAAACCTATCCTGAGAGCCACAAGAGTACACATCCTTTATATAATACAAATGCATTTGGAGTCCGCAGGAGAGAAAAGGTCTTTACATGTCCCTTTCCTTTAGGCCGGTTCCCTTGGTGCATTCTTCACCTTGTTCATGGCTGCAGTTCTGCCTCTGATACTCTTTAAAATCAGCAGCAAAACGTGTTTGGCTTGTGATTCTGAATCCTCCGGAGGCTAGCAGGAACTCACTATGGTGCCAGCGGTCCTCCCGACCTCCCCCCGCCCCACCTTCAGCCTCCTGAAGACAATCTGTGGACAATTTTCCCAAAGTCCCAAAAATAACACGGCGCTGCCAATAGTCCCTGGCGATGCCATTTGTTTTTCTTAGAGGGCAATGAAAATTTAACAGCTTTCTGGGGCATCCTGGGTCCTGCTCCTGCTAATTATTAACATGCCTAGTTTCTCCAACTTTTTCGGCCTAAAGGGAGAAAGACGCTCCGGTTTTCTTCATATAACGTGCTGCATTCAGAAAATAACATCACCGAGACGGAGGAAATCTGCTGCACCCCTGCCAAAAAGCAATCGACCCTTTCCCCAGCACTAGGAAAGAACCAAGACCCTCCCTCCGGACGCCAGTAGGTGACAGGCTATCCTCAGTGGCAACGACGTGCCAGTGCACCCTTGCCTCCCCGCGACCCGCATCGCCCCGACTCCCGGGCCACCGCACGGGTTTCTAGCAGGAGAGATCAGGGGAAGCATTGGATGTGATGCAGCAAACAGGAGCCATACGGGCAGCCTATCTGAAGCCCTCTTGGTGCTGCAGCCCAGTACCTGCTTTCACTGTCTACACAGCCCCCAGAAAGAATACGCTCATCTTCCTTATTTTCTGCTACACCATCCTAGTCTAGGTGTCACATATCCCCAGCTCTGACAGCGAAGGTGCCTCGATCCCGGCACTGCGGCGCTCTCCCCGCACCTACACGCCGCAGCCTCCCCTGCAGAGGCTTTCCAAAGCCCGGCTCCTACTTACCCCACGCCTGGGAAAGCGAACTCGTAGGGACGGTCCTCGGTGTGCTTCGGCGGGTCTGCGGAGCTGCGGTGGCAGCGTCAGGGCTGGGCGAGAGTGCACAGCACGAGAATCATCCAGAGCCTAGAAAGTCGCCGTGCGAGCCGATGTCTGGGGGAAGTCAGCGCAGGCGGCGAGAGGCTGGCATGCTCCGGGAGCGCTGTCGGGCGGCTGCGGCCCCGGGAGGCGGCGCGGGCGCGGGCTGCAAGCAGAGTGCGCTTGGTTCCCGAGCCCAGCTCCGCGGCGCCGCCGAGCACCCCGCCCTCTGCCGCCCGGGTTTGGCGCGAGCAAAAACGCGGATCGGATACCGTCGCAGGATCGAGGCCTCCAGGCGCGCGCCCACGCGCTCCCTTGCTCGGCCCGGAAGAGCAAGGTCGGTGCCCTGATCCGGCTGGCGCCCGGAGGCAGGGCGGCGAGTGGGAGGTGCTTTCTGGCAGCGAACTAGGCAAAGACTGGCTCCGCGTGCAGGAACTGGAGGAGCTGGAGACCCGCGATCTGCTGGAAGTTCACCGTGAGGCTGTCCGGGTTCTCGAGTGCAGCGGTGCTGTCTCCTCTGCCCCACCCTCAATTTTAAGCCTTCCTCCCCACCCCAAAATTTAAACCAACAATCCTGATGGATTGAAAGACAGGAAGGGTGAAGGGGGAAAAAAGAGACAAACTCAATTTCCTCCGATCAAACAGTTTTGCGGGGAGGTGCCTATTAGAATTCCTTTTCCTTTAATGGGTGTGTGTAGGGGACTAGTTAATTAAACTCATAGATCCTTCCGGAGCGTCTAGTCCATTTGGGGACCCACTTGGACTCGATCCTACGTCGTGTAATCTCACAGGCAGGACCAAGTTTCTGCCTTCGAACCAAAGGAGTGGTAGTTCAGAGCAAGAAGTCACAAATTCAGCCTGTAGTCCGTTCCCTTCCCATCCTTAGCGGCCCAGGTCGTTTCAAATCAAAGTCAGGGTGGTGAGTGCATGGGAGAGCCTCAGCTGATCCCAGTGTCCCGACCCTAACCCTAAATTTTAGCGTGGCGCACTTAAAGCTGTTCTAAGTGTTCATTGGATCGAGAGGATCATTTTCATCCGCCAGACCGCTCTCCGTGTTTTCCGTCTGCCCAATTCCCAGGGCTGGGCTCTCCAGCACTTTTCGCCCACGTCGAACTAGGCTCAGCCTGTTGGAAAGTTCTGCCCAGACAGTTGCATTGCCTTAAACCTCCGAACCACCTACCAGTTCCAGATCAGTAGAGTCTCTCACGGTCTGGGTACTATTTCCCCGGAGTTGCAGAGGGCAGACCCCAACGGCAGCTGGTAACCCCAACTTGACAGGTGTCTCTGCAAAACTAGAGCCTTGTTGACCTCTCCATCCCTTCCACCACTCTCTCAGATGCTATATCATCTTCCAGGAAGATAAGGATGTGTGTGTGTTGGGGGTGGAGGAAGGGTGGTGTTAATTTATACAGTTTTTATCCCTTTAAGAAATTTCAAAACCGTCCATTTTAGAGCTTTTTCAAGCAGCAAGTTTCTTTGATTTTCATTGGGAATAAAGCAAGAGAATGCTCAGCAAAAATGGAGGAGATGAAAAGGAGGACATAAGGTGGTGACAACTTAAGGCAAATGGAGGAGGAAACTACCCAAAGTTGAGCCTCAGTTCTGTGCTCTGTAGTTGAGTCTGACTCAAATCTCTATACACTATAGAAATTATCTAGACACCCAGGCAGGGCAGATCACTCAAGAAGCAGGGCTGCTGCTTTTGAAATAACTCCACTTGCTAGTGGATTTTGCAACGGAAGAGAATGTGAGGAAGAACAACCTAGGCTATCTTGTTCCTCAGGATTTCTTTGAAGTCAGCCCTTTAAGTTTATGTTTATCTTAGATACAGACACTTTTCTTTTTCTTTTTTATTTTTGGAACCAGAGATTGAACCCAGGGGCACTTAATCACTGAGCCACATCCCCAGCCCGTTTTTAATTTGAGACAAACAGGGTTTTTCTGAATTGCTTAGGGCTTTCTTAAATTGTTGAAGCTGGCTTTGAACTTGTGATCCTCCTGCTGAATGCATTGCCATGCCCCCCTGAAACACTTTTCTTAAGGAATAAACTTGTAGCTTTTAGCTAACTTCCAGAACTGCCCAAGAAAACTGGCAAAATGATTACTTCCACCCCTTGAGGTAGTGAAAATTAGTACTTTCAAGGGCAAAGAGTAGACTCTCTATAAGCCGCTTTGGGTGCGTATTTTTTCAAAGCCTTCAAGTCAAAGTAGTTTCCCAACAAATTGAATGACAAGGGGAATGAAATCAGAGGGAGGGCATCCTTTAACTTCTACAGCTGCATCTTCTTGGGAAAGTATTCTTCCATGGGTCACTAGGTGTTGCAGCAGAATTAGGTAATGTAGCCCACAGAGAAGAGTCTGCCCTTGGACTTCCTTGTTAATTGGGGAAAATGCTACTATCTTATGGTAAGAAGTGAGTCTGATACCAGAGAACTTAGAACTCTACACTGACTTCACAAAGTTTTTGCTTTGATCATCTAGTATGTTGAGCAAATATGTTAGGTATGGTAAGTGTAAACAATTGTCCCTACAAGAGGCTTATTTCCTCCTTGGGCAGTGTGCTGAAAGCATCTCTGGGATCCAGTACTAATGTGAATACTTGGTTTTCAATCAAGACTCTCATCAAATTTCTTGGGTGGTACATGTGCTAGTTCAAGTTCAGGGCGGCCAGATTTCAAACCTCAGCTCTGTCTTTACCAAATAGAGCTTGGAGAAATGTTGTTAACCTGCTTATGCTCAGTTTCTCACTTTTAAAGGAAGATAATAATATCTAACACAAGGAACTGTTGGGAGGATTAAATGCCCAAAAGACTTAAATAGTGGAAAGTTCATATAATGCCATTTTATAGGGACAGCTCTCACAAACACCCTTCTCTGATGCAAAATCTCACAAAATAGAAAAAGAAACCATTTTCTCCTAATTTAATCTGTGACAGTATTCTTCATTGTGCACTATGAAATTTCTCCTAAGTCTCTTTTATTAATGACATTCATTCACTTCTTTGTCTTTACAAATAAACATAATACTAAACCTTTTATAAATAAGTCAATTCACTTAGAGAATGTCTCCTTTTCTTTTAAAACCTTGATATCAGTTTTTTTTTAAATGACATCATTGTTTGTTGCATTGTATTCTTCAATAGTTTGCATGTTGAAGTCCTTATGTCCAGTACTTCAGAGTTGTGACCTTATTTAGAGATAGGGTCTTTTCAGACATAATCAAGTTAAAATGAAGTCACTAGATTGAGCCATAATCTAGTATGACTATTGTCCTTATAAAAGGGGGAAATTTGGAGACAGGCATGCACACAGGGAGAACACCATGTAAAGATGAAGGCAGAGATAGGGTGATGTTTCTATAAGCCAAGAACACCAAAGATTGCCAACAAATTCCCAGATGCTAGGGGAGGGACATGGAGTAGATTTTTTCCCTCACTGCTTTCAGAGGGAACCAATTTTATCCATAGCTTAATTTCAAACTCCTCTCTATCTCAATTGTAAGACAATAAATTTCTATTGTTCAGGCCACCCAGTCTGTGGTGCCTTGTCATAGCAGCACCAGCAAATGCATGTGATATCCAGCCAAGTGCTGTGAAAGCCTCCTGGCTCACCCTGAAGAGTCCTTTCATCGAAGATGAAGAATTCACAGCAGCTTAGGCTGCAAACGTGGGGTTCTTTCACATGCAAGAAACTGAGAGTGTTGACAGTTCCTGTTTGATTCCCAAGTCTGATTGATTCTTATGGTTTGCTTGGTTCTGTTCCCTGTGACTCTGGTCCTCCACATCTGGAACTCCTTTACCTGACCTGCAGACTCAGCCTCACCCAGCTTTGGAAGGGTGAATCAGTCTTGACCCTGTAGTGATCAGCCAGGGCTTAGCTGTGCTAAAAATCCTTCCTAGGCTTCCCCGAGCTTTCAGGACAAAGTGCACGCTTCTTGGATTAGTCGAAAAGGTCCTTCTTGTTTGCACTTTTCCTATCTCTCCAGTTTATTTTCCTACTGCTCCCCACCCTTGTTTGCTCTAGCCGTATTAAACTATTTACAATTCTTCAAAAACATCAAGCTATTTTATGCCTCTGTGCTTTGAGCTACCTAGAAAGTTACCCACTGATAACTGCCCTCCTTGAATTAGCTAATTCCTGCTTATCCTTTAAAATTCAATTCAAACATCATCTTCCTGATGGTCCATCAATGTGCATATTTGTTTTTTGGTCTGACCAGCATATTTCTTCTCCTTAAGGCCCCAGAGTTCCTTTGAGAAATCACCTTTCCCCACTGTCAGTGCACATGAGTCAGAAACTCATCCCTGGTTTTGGGGCCAAGAGCATGTGGCCCAGACCTGGAAGATTACAGCACTGGATCCCCCTGATCAAAAGGTTAGTTCAGAGATGGTCTTGCAGGGATTTTAGGAATTGAACAAATATTTATTATGTACCAGCCACCTCTTTGCTGGGAATTCAATAGAAAACCAAAGTCTTTAGGCCAGTGGATTTCATGCTCATAGGAGACATTTGCTTATTCTTTTGTATAGCTGGGAAGACAGGAACAGGGATAGGCTTTGGAGGCCATTTTGCCATATAAAGCCAGAGCATGAAGCAAGCATGAGGAAGACACAAGTGAGAGATAAAGAGGGACAAGGACCTACTTCAAGGTTTTGAATCAAACCTTACCTGAAAACAAACTACCACTGAACTTCTCAGGTTAAGTTAAAATTTTGTTTATGTTGAAGCCAATTGAGGGTTTAAATGACTTGCAAATTAAACAGTGCTCACTGGTGGTATACCCTTCCACCATTTAGAGGCTACTTTTCTCGGTTCAACTTTCCATTCCTCTATCACTTCATTTATTTGATTAGTTCTATCTGACTTTATCCCCCCCAAAATATTTAAGCTCACTTAACAGCTTTTCAATAAGAGTAAATAGCAAGGTAACAACTTGAAAGTACTTACAAAAAAATGAGACAAATTCATAGAGTTCACCCCCAAAAGAGTGGGACACAATTTAGCTTTCTATTTTCTATCAGCCAGTATGACAAAGTCTCATGCAATTCAAAAGTCAGCCAAGATAAAACAATCATATTAGAAGATGCAAAACTACTATTAAGTCAGAGAGCAGAGAGAAGCATACCCATCCCAGATCCTCAAAAAGAAGGCTCTAGAAAAATGATGAACAAGAATATCCTCAAGGAGCACAAAACAATGCCCCCCCGCCCAGCCATTTTTTTCAGAGCAGCCCTCAATTCAATTCAATTCACTTTTCAGAAGGATCAATTTAATCACTTCACTTTGTGACAGGCACTTCACTGAGTATGATAATTACAATAAAATGAATGGTCCAGAGTGCTGTGGCTGTGCATAGCAGGGTCAAACCACACAGTTGAAGGGTGGGAAGAAGGGGAGTTATGGGAGGTTTCCTGGAAGAGGCACCTACAATATGAGTGAACTTAGAGAAAGGTGTGTGTGTGCGTGAGCGCGCACACATGGGCACGTTTGCATACACACACGTACATGTGCCCAAACATTTTAAGGAACATCTTGTATAAAGGAAAGGAGGTGGATGCAAATAAGGTGAATCTAAGGAATTGAAATACGTCCAGTCTGGCTGCAGTTGGGGTACCAGGGGAGAGTAGTGGTATGGTCTGGATGAGTCTGGAGTGGTGGGCCAAGGGCTAAGGAATGAAGGAGCTTAAAACACGGCCATGTTTGGGTGGGGAAGATGGGGAGTTCCATTTTGGGTGACAAGAGAAAGTAACAGTCTTCAAAATGGACTAAGAAGAAGCCAAAGAGACAGGAAGGACAGTGACATGAATGAATGAATAGAAGAGACCATCTCAGGAAGGGAGCTGCATTTACCTTCTTTTGTTGTTTTAGACTGTCCACAGCAAACTATGTCCTGTGCAGCCCTAGAGTTTTGTCAGCCCCCTAAATCAAGAGGTTTGATGGGGGGCCCTCAGTGGGCCTGCTGGGTGGGCCTTGGGGGACCTCAGGAAGGTTCAGCAGTATATAGATTTATAAAGTGAATTAGCTAATGTGAATACTCTTTAGGCAATTGCCCATGAATAAAATTTTACCAGGCTTTTGGGAGTTTGGCCAGCAGTGATCTTGAAACTGTAATCCTCAGGCAATACTCAACTCTTCCATGTTGCTGATTTAAAAAGGAATTGTGCATTTTAACAGTTAACTTAGTCAACTTGATGATTTCTTCTGAAAATGGAGCCTACCACAGACATATGCAAGAACTGAAGGCTGTTTTCCTCCTGCTCAGAGGTGAGTAGAGGGAGGACATTGAGTCAAGCTTCATTCCTCTGCTGCAGTAATGTTTGTAATTGCCGATTTTCGTTTTCACTGGGAAGGCTGCCTAAGTCAATGTTGTGACTCCAGTGCCTCACACAGCAACTGGTGCAGATTAGGTGCACAATCAATCTTTTTGTTTATTTACTATTTGCGTTTAAATATTTAGTGCCTATTAATGGTACGGAATATGTGGTTTTCATTGTATCATATTTGTAATCGCACGTAACATATTTTTACCATTTCCACCCACCTATTACCTCACCCTTACCTTCCCCATCTGTCTTCCCACATCTCCTTCCTCTTCACTAATAGTCTTCTTTCTACATTCATGTCATCTCCCTGACCTCCCCCACAGCCTTAGATTCCACATATGAGAAAATCTGCACAATTTGTCTTTCTGAGTCTGGCTTATTTCACTTAATGTGATGATCTCCAGTTCCACTATTTTCCTGCAAATGACATGATTTCTTTCTTCTTTACAGTGAGTAATATACTACAGTGTATATATGCCATATTCCCTTTATCCATTCATCTGTTGACAGGCACCTAGGCTGATTCTGCAACTGGGCTGTGGAGAGTCGAGTGTACAATTGGTCTTGAATGAAGGCTGGTGTGGGGAGGGAAGAAGGGTGGGACAGGTGGGGCTGGCCAGTCAGACCTAAGGAATCTATCAGCCAAGGCTCTCCAGGTCCAGATTATGCAGAGCTCAGGGGCTGGCAGTGGGCTCAGTGACAGAGCAATCAGGGTTCAGGGGCAGAGTCTAACCCCTCAGGAAGTGTCAGGTTGTTGCCATTTATCCAAAGGATCTGAGATTTAAGTGTGGTCCAGAGTCTCAGTGGCCAAATTAGGGAGCAAGATGAAATTCAATGGTGTCTACATATGATGGGGCACAGCTGCAGCTTGGGGGAAATCCGTTGCCTTAGCTATGGGAAACAAGATTAATTCTGAGTCTCCACCACCAAAATAGAGAGGTTGAGACTGGAGAATGGATTGGCGTTTGTTTATTTTGGTTTTCTGGTTCTGGCCTTCTTATTTATACTTCAAACCTGACACTACAGATCTCATGAACCTGTGAGTCTGAGAAAGAGAAAAAATAAAGGAAAAATAAATGTCATTTTTGCTTTCAGCTATTAACCCTATTTATTTTTATTTTGGATCTTCTTTGTGCAAGAAAGAGACACCCAAGACTGATTTGTTCACTTTGGCAGCTTATAAAAACTTAAGAGAGTGACATCATGGCTTCTAACATCCTTTCTAGAAATATCCTGCATTAAATATTGCTTTATTTTCTCCTTTTTCATCTAAAAAGAGCTCTGGAATATGTAGCTGAATCACTGAAAGAAGACTTTAGATTAATCCTCTATCTCTGAAACTCTAGATTTTAGATTTTACTATGAATTCTCTCTTTGTGAAATTTTACAACTCTTGCTTCATAATGTTTCTTCTTCTGCTACTTTTGGCCCTAGGTTTTTAGATCTTCTATAGATAGCTCATGACCATCCATAAATAGCTCCAAGTATGACCTGCAATGTCTGAAGTAGTTTTTCCCTTCAGTAGTGCTGTTGCTGGAGCAGAGGTTCCCAGATGTCTGAGTTCAGATGATTCCACAACACCTAGTCATACTCCCATCCCCCTGCCCACAACTCCCATCCTAAATCCATGATTTGTGGAGCATTAAAATAAAACTCGTAAGAAAAAAAAATGCATGCTAAGTAATGTGATTATGGGCTATCTGTGTAAAAAAGGAACAACTTTAAAATAGTGACTACTAGATTTTTACCCTACCCCACTTTTTTTTCCCCTTTAGTTTAATATGAAGAGGGGAAAATGCAATGTCCATATGCCATTCACAGAGTGGGGAAAACAACAAACGAACAAACAAAAACTACTGGCTTTGTTCAGCAGCCCTGAAAATCCAGAGATGGCCATCACTGGTGAGGAAGGGGTTGGGTACAGCTTGGAGCAGCCCTCATTCCTGGGTTAACCCTGCCAGCAGGGTGTGGTTTCCTGGTGAGTGAGAGCCATCCACGGGCCTAGAAATTAGCCTTTCATGTTAGTGTACTAACCATGTGACTAGAACACATTCTCCTCTACATGACTGTCCTAAAACATTAACAAAATAATATGTCACTCTTGATGTGATTGAGTGCAATGCATAAAGGAAATTAGTTTACTAAATCCATTAGGTTAAAAGGCAAATGGGAGACTGAAACAATAATCAAATGGTAATATTTTAATTTCCAGAATTAGTTCTCTGACAGGGAATTTCTCTTTTAATTTTCTTCCTACATTGTAAAATAATGAAGTTTAAGGAGTTTAGAGAGAAATGGAGGAAATTAGGGTGCCACATAAATCAACACACATAATCTTCTTCTTGATTGAGTTTCAGAGTTTTAACCTACTCTTGTTAAGAAGTACTACTGCAGCCATCAAAGTGCAATAATTCAATATGAAAACAGAACAAAAAAAAAAAGGGAAAAAAATTATCCCATGGAGGTAAGGAGCTAAAAATGTGAACTCAACGGGGCTGGGATTGTGGCTCAGTGGTAGAGCGCTCACCTAGCATGCATGAGGTACTGGGTTCCATCCTCAGCACCACATAAATGTAAAATAAAGATATTGTGTCCACTTAAACCTAAAAAATAAATATTAAAAAAATGTGGACTCAAGGAGTCAGGAATAAATTTTCTTCAAGTTAATGACTGTAGGTGGTAAGATCCCAGATTATCCCTCTGCCTGGTATTGAACTTCTACATTTACAAGTTATGTGAAACCTTGCCAAAATTGGGATTTACCCATAAGGAGCTGTAGTTCTCTTATTCTTACTATCTGGTTAAATGGATGAAAATTGGCAGGTAATCCTGTCAGCAGGACTGAAAGAAAAGTGAACACAGTAGGACGCTCCTATCTTTGCTCAATGACTCACTCTGAAACCATCAGGAGAGGTGTGTGGTGACAAGTATGGGAAGGAAAATGTAGAGAAAAAGGGTGACTTTCAAAATACAGCCAAGCAAATGAAACTCCTGTTGCAACCCTAACAGAATGCATGTATGCCATTTTTGGGCCATGTGGAGAGGGCCATGGCTGTCAGAGAGTCTTACCAGAGGAGCAGAGTTATTGAGAGCAGATCTGAGTGCTAGGATGTGTCATTGTGCAACTGCCCATCAGCTTGTAACTGGCACCCACGCAGGTGATTTTGTTATTATTAACATTATTTTTCTTTAGGGTCTTGGTTAATAACAGAAGTCTGCATTTTCTTTTCTTCTCACTTTTTAAGATTAGAGACTGAAGTCAATTTAAAATGTCTAACAGAAAACTATAGGGTTTTTTCCCTTTACTCACTTATGAGCACTATATAGATGTATTATTATCATTTCATGGTTCATTTTCTTCTTATTCTGAGTGAGGTCTGCTAGCTTATCAGATGTGTGGTGTCTAAGTTTTTATCATCTCTACTCTTCATCTGCACTTTGCACATCTGTTCATAATACTTGGCTTATTTTCAGTGTGTTTTAAACCTCCAATTAGTTTGTCGGCCCTTTGAGGATACACAGCATTTCCTAGAGTCAGTCTCTCTCTCTCTCTCTCTCTCTCTCTCTCTCTCTCTCTCTCTCTCCTCCACTCTCTTTTTTCTTTGGGTACTAAGGATTGAACCCAGAAGCACTTTACCACTGAGCTATATCTTACTAAGTTGCCCAGGCTGGTCTCAAACTTGTGATCCTCCTGCCTCAGTCTCCAGAGTGGCTGAGATTGCAGGCATGTACCATCACGCCTGGCATCCTAAAGTTTTTACACTCCTCTCATATGCCTAGGTGTTTGGTACTTGCCTAAGCATGAACTGGATGCAGTGCACATTGATGGATTGCTGTTATATTTATTCAGTGTGAAATTCCATGTGTTCAACATGCTCTTACACAAAATCATAGCTTTTATATTTAGAAGAACTGTGGTAGGCCTTTAGTCCAAACATCTCATTTTATAGAGGAGGAAACTGAGAATTCTGAAAGAGATAAAATATGCTTACAGTTACATGGCACAGTAGGCATTAGAGGTCAGTTGTCAGACTTCTACTTATTGCTTTTGTCATTTCCCAGTTGGAAAAACTGGTATCATGAAGTAAAAGTCAAGAGATGAGGGACTGGGTGGTAAAATGAATTAGAGGCATATATCACAGACTGGTAAATTACCATTCTCAGTTTTGTGCATTCTCAGTTTTGTGTTAAGGTAAGCAGACCAGGCTAACAGGCATGTTTCTTTGCCTTTAAGCTGAGCAAAGAAGATGCTCCACTCGGCAGTAGCTCCCAGGCACGAGAGACTAGATATAAAGAAAAGAACAAGGCAGCAAAGGATGTGCCTGCTTGCTTTCTTCCCCAAGGCCCAGGTGGCATGGTTTTCTGTCTCTTAAAGTAGCTATTTCTGGGTCACTAGCCATGGGTGATATATTCTTTTGCTTGACCACAAGCCACTTCTTTTTCTGTTTGCATCCCAAATGATGGCCTTCCTACGTCCCTCTCTCTCATCCTTCTGAGAACATTTATTAATCACCTACTATATGCTGAGCACAATGCTAGGCTTATAATGGGGAGACCGTTGCAACAGAGCCAGCTGTCTTGCTCATGAGCTCACGGTTTTATTCTGGAGACAATTGTCATAAATTTTCACCAATGAGATAAGTGCCAAAGAGGCCTCTCCAAAGCCTTAATGGGAACACAAAGGAAGGGTCAACTGATGACATCTGTGAGGTCAGGCAAGTCTTTTTGGAGGAAGTGACACTGAGTTCCTGGTTATTGGGGTGGGGGTGGCTTAGTGGAAGAGGGATGTCCTGGGTGGAGGGGGCAGCATGTACATCCTCATGAAAATGCAAGGGGAAATAATATGTTTAGGAATCCAGAAGTAGTTTGGTGCAGTCGATAGTAGGGGAAAATAGAAACATAAAGAACACGGGATGCTGGGCTAAGGAGTTTATATTTTAGCTTATGATAATGGGGAGGAAGGAACCAGCAGAGCAGAAAGTGACTACATGAATCACCTTTTCTACTAAATAACACAAGTTGCAGACTATAAATAGCATTACTGAAGAAAAAAAATGTCTGGGCTCATTTTGTTTTCCTATAAAGGTGAAAATTAGTTCCTGGAGATATCTTTTGCTTTTGCAATTGTTAGATTTTCCCAAGTGGTATGCAATAGTACTTTTATAAATCAAATCACATTTCTGACTGATTAAAATGTATTTCCAAAATGAATGGAAAGAGCGATGGACTGGGAATTATGGAGACCTGGGTTCTGGGTCCAGGCCCACTATTTAGCATGGTATGGCACAAGTCTTCTTCATCTTCTTCATTCATCATATGAGGGGGTGGGAGAAGGAATTTTTCAAGGATCTTTCAGCCCTAGAGTTGGGTGAGTGACCTGTGCATGTGTAGTGGGTGCATGTATGTATGTACTTGCATATTTATATCTACCCCAATTCCAAAAAGAGTGTGAGGCAATTTATAGTAAAAGGCACTGATGTGATTAATTGAAATCTTAAACCTAGATCAGAAGACAAAGTCAAATAGTAAAGGGTGGAGAGGGATGACATAGGTTACTGACTTTTAATTTTGCCAAATTAGGAGACTATAAAAGTAAACAAAGGAAAGCCAAACAATCTTGTAATTCTCACCAAACATCCTAGTAATTCTCACCAAAAAAATCAGGAAGGGAATGAAAGATTAAAGGACAGGCTTTTAAGTTCCATCATGTCATAAAATTCTAACTTATATTTTATTAATTTTAAGAGAGCTAAATACATGTATAAGTATCAGTGTTCAAAAGGTAATATGTATACTCAATGAAAATTCTCCCTCTCTCCTTCTAGCCCCCTAGTCTCTCTTGTCAGGCACTATGCTTTCTAGTTGGCAAAATAAGGTAGGGAATATGACAAGTTGAAGATTAATGTTTATCACAAAAGAAAGGCTTCTAAAAATTGAAGAAAAATTTTAAGAGAGAAGAATCTTGAGCTCTTAAGAAATTTGACAGTAGAATACCCCTACAAAGGCCCTTGAATAAAATAATCAACATTAGACTCAGTAGTATGTATGGACAATGTAGGGGATTTTCTCATTTCTGAGCTTTTTATCTGTTTAAGAAGTTAAAGAAATACTTAGCCCAATTCCCCAAATTATGCCTCAGGAAAAAGGAGAGAAGAAGATTTGGCCTAATGTATTTTCAGGGAAGAAATTATCCAAATTCTCATTTATTTCTGCTCTATAAGAATCTGAATTTAGCTCCTGGATCATGTTTGATTTTGCATAAGGCTACCATCTGACTTGTCTTTCAAGATCATTCAGCTCAAAAATGAAGTCCCATGTTACCGAATGGATGAAATTGTTAGGTGTTGCTTGTGTGTATGTGATAGTACCTCTGACAGAGGAGCCACCTTGGGTTGACATAATAACTGTTTAGCTGTTCTAGGCAGCAATTGGTCAACAGGTTCAACTGCTTTTAGAGGCCACTCCTGGGATGTGAAAACCTGCTACATAATCAGCATAGAAAGGATTCTTATCTTCTGTTGGCCAAAGTAGGGGCACCTTGTATCTGGAGCTGTTACCAAACAGTCTGGGAAAAGTTAAAACCCAAAGAGGGGAGGTTATGGTTGAATCCTGTAGGTATCACTAAAGATGATACCACAGTTGGTCAGAAAGTAAATCCCACTGGCTCTAATTCTCAGACTAGTAGAAAAATGAACTCTATAAAAGGAGTATTAAAAGTCTTGGATCAATGCACATCATGCAGTCTGGCCATAAATCATTGCCTGTGGAATGAAGAATGGACACCAGATCAATAATTGCCAGAAAAGTTAAATTTTTCATTTAGTGAAACAGAAAAGCAATGTTGAGCAGTTAAACCTAAAACCAGCCTGCTCTTCAGGGAGGATAATTAGATGGAGAAACCCATGCCTGTAATTTGTTGAGGAGGAAAATGCCAGCATAGAATGCTAAAGAAATGAGAGAAATTAAAAATTAAATTGAGCATATGTATGCATGTGTAAATATGCATATATTTATATACACACACACACACACACACACACACATATATACACCCCCCCCCCCATAATGGTGCTAGCAATAGAACCCAGGGCCTCATATATGCTAAGCAAGTGATCTACAACCAAGCTATACTCTCTGGTCCCTTCTCTGGTTTAAGACATCTCTTAGGGAGTGTTCTAGAGTCGGCAAAACAAAAGCCCATATCTCAGAGCTACTACAGCAGAGGCAAACACTGACAGGGGTCTGTGATTCAAAGTCCGTTTCCTGCAGTTCTGCCAGGAGCAACAACAAAGCCTCAGTGCTTCATACCTACTGGGGACTGGGCTCCTGAAGGCCGGGGGAGCCCCCTCCCTGCCTGGCCCCTCCTCCCTGCACCTACTACACGTGATCCCATTGTACTTTCTCAGAACTAAAATTGCTTTCTGGCTAATCTGCCTGTGTTTTCTTGGCTCCTTAGCAGTTCCTTCTCAGATATGGGGTGGAAAAGAAGGGTAAAGGATTCTCCACTGGAAACTGTTTCCACGTTTAATTGATCTCTATCTCAGAGTGGCCCCCAGCTCTGGAGCCCACCCTTCTTTCTGCCAAATAGTTAAAGACCTGTAAACAAACCAACAGCTGCTCACAGGGGCCTATATATTCAAAAACCTTCAAGGTGGAGTTTTTGTAAAGCAAAGCGTCTTTCTGTGTGTGATGCAGAAACACTTCCTCCTTTATGTGTCTTACAGGTTAGCTCACTCCAGGGCTGTTAACCATAAAGGTAACATTGGTAGTTGCAGTCACAGAAGAACACTGATGAGATTGCCGGTTAAATTCAGATGAAATGGGGTCCTATCTCCTTCCTGTGGCAGGATGGCCTTTAAAGTGTCCTATTCTAACAATCCAATCTTTACCCTTGTTCTACTTTAAACATCAGTTTTTAATTGTGTTAAGTAGCAAGGAACCAGACACCTCCCATTGCTTTCAGAAGAACACACATTTTGCCTGACCTTTTTGTTACCTCCAAGATTCAGTTAGGTCCTTTGTGAGGAAGTACAGAGCTTGGGGATGAGGCGCCCTACTTCAGCCAGACCAGGAAGATGCAAATCGTGAGTGGGGGCTGTGCTTGCCCACTTGTGGTCACCAAAATTCTGAGAATGTGATTCATGGTTGGAATGTTGTATCTTTGTTAATGGAAGTATTATTCCACAAGGAAAAAAATGTCATATTTGCAAAGACAAGTAGGTCATTCTCTAAGAGCAAGGTTTTGATAGCTTGCATTTCATTGGTTTCTCTTATACAGAGAGAGCACAAGTTCATTATAAAAAATTTGAAAAATATAGAAAAGCTCAAAGAAATGTATTCTGATTAAACAACAACAAACAAAACTAATCATATTATCTGGGTGTGGTGGCTTTCACTTATAATCCCAGCTACTTGGATAGGTGAGGGGTGAGGTGGGAGGGCTCAGGCAAGAGGATCCAAATTTGAGATCAGCTTGGGCAACCTTGCCAGACTCTTTCTCAAAAATTAAATGGGCTGGTGCTGGGTGTGGTGACGCATGCCTGTAATTCTAGCAGCTCTGGAGGCTGAGGCAGGAGGATCTTGAGTTCAAAGCCAGCCTCAACAACAGTGAGGCACTAAGCAACTCAGTGAGACCCTGTCTCTAAATAACATACAAAATAGGGTTGGGGATATGGTCTGTGGTCTAGTGTCGCTGAGTTCAATCCCCAGTACCCTCTCCCTGCAAATGGGGTGGGGATGGAGTTCACTGGTAAAGTGCCCCTTACTTAGTTCAATCTCGAGTAGTTAAAAACAAAACAAAACAACAAGAACAACAAGAACAACAACAACAACAAAAAACAACAGAATCACACAGGATAAGTGAAAAGCAAGTTTCTTGATTCTTTTTTTTTTCTTTTAGACAAGTGAAACTTGCCTTTCACTTGTATAATAAGTAGTTTTCTGTGTTATTTAAGATTATTTGAAACCACCATTTTATGGCTGTATGAAATATTTGGAGGACATTAACATTCTAAAATAAGCTTTCTTTTGTGATGATGAACATTCTTTAGCTCTTGGTGCTTATTCATTACTTTCTTAAGGTAAATTTGTAACTCAACTTTGGTTTTCTAAACCTATATTTGTTTCAAGTGAAGGGAAGACTAGTGGGGTCCTGGCTGTTTGCTTAATATTAATATCAGGGGGCAGTGAAACATGGTATTCAAAAAGATGAGTGTCCCCGTTTAAGTTCCAATTCTACCCTATGGATGCTCAATATTTCCATCTGTACATGTTCTGGAGTTGCCTGACTTTTAAAATAATTATTAATACATATTAATTATACAAATTTCCATAGATGCATTTATTGTACATTAACCATTTCCCTTCCCTTCTACCCTTTCTTGTCCTCACCCTTTCCTAAGAGTCTCTCTTCTACCTCTAGGTCATCTTTTTCTCTCTCTTTTTTTCCTTTTCTTTTTAAAACTTCCACATATTAGAGGAAGCAAAGTTGTACTCGACTTTCTGAGTCTGGCTTATTTTTCATGACATGATGTCCTCTTGTTCATGTGTTTTCCTTAAAATAGCATGATTTCATTTCTCCTTATGGCTGAGTAAAAAACAAAAACAAAAGCTCCATTTTCTTATCCTTTCCTCTGTTGATGGGCACCTAGGCTCATGTGAAAAGTGCTGTAATAAACACAGGTTCTCTTCTGGATGCGGACTTCATTTCCTTTGATATGGCTAGGCTGCATGGTAGTTCTGAGTATAGTTTTTGAGGAATCTCCATACTGTTTTCTATTAATTTATATTCCCACCAACAACACAAGGGTTTCTTATACATTATAGAATTGCTCGACTTAAATTACACATCTCACCTACTCTCATATTTTCTTCCTTCACTTCCATCAATGGCTCAGTTACAAAGCTGGAAGCCCATGCCTAGAAATGAAAAGTAACTTACCTATAATGGCCAAACCAGATTCTCTATGTCCAGTTCCAAAATTAATTCTTTTTTTCCATAATAAACAACCATTGTTAATTTCATTCACACAGAAACTCAAATGAGAAATTTAGCTCTGAAAGTAAAAATTTTCAATATTACCCAGGCCTCTGCCTAAGTATCCCTGCCCCAGAGAGAAGGGCTGCCTCTCACCACTGTGAGCATTTCCCTCTTTGTGCTTGACATGACCTTAATGATCCTATCGATTGCCTGTCTTTCTCACCAGAATGTAGGTTCTGTGAGGGAGGGCTGTTGTTGTTTCAGTGATTTAACACCAAGTCTGGCATCAATCTTAACATTCAATTATGTAGGTAGCCTAGATGATGAGATTATTGTCAAATTATCTCTTTTGTTTATGTCATTAATATTATTGGCATACATGAAGCTAGCAAGATAATTGCCCACTTTTCATTTTTACTAAAAACACTTTTGATTTTTTAGTTTTAAAAAGCAATCAAGGCAGGCATGGTGGCACACACCTGTTATCCCAGCTACTTGGGAAGTTGAGGAGGAGGAGCTCAAGTTCAAGGCCTATACAACTTAGTGAGACCTGTCTCAAAATAAAAATAAAAAGGGTAGGCAATATGGAAATCATTATGGAGATTCCTCAAAAAGAACAGGCATGGAAATACCATGGGACCCAGCTGTATGCTTTTGGTACTTATCCTATAGGACTAAAGTCATCATACTACAGAGATTCACATATATCTATGTTTATAGCATCACAATTCACAATAGCAAAACTATGAAATCAGCCTAGTTGTCATCAACAGATGAATGGATAAAGAAAATGTGGTATATATACATAAATGAATTTTATTCAGCTATAACAGAAAATGAAATCATGTTATTTGAAGGAAATGGATGGAACTAGAGACCATTAAGTTAAGGGAAGTAAGTCAAACTCAGGAGGTCAAGGATGGTTTTCTCTCCTATGCAGAAGCTAGAGAGAAAAAGGAAAAGACATGGCAAAGGATTTCAGGCATAACAAAACTCAAAGGGATTTTAGTAGAGAAAAGGGGGGTGGGAGGAAGGGACAGAGAGGGGAAATGTTGGGGAGTGAAACTGGCCAAATTATATATTTTTTGTATATGAATGAATATGTAATAACAAATCCCATCATTATGTAAAACTATAATGCACCAATAAAAAGTGTAGAAAGAAAAAAAGCAACATGTTGGAGATGTAGCTCAGTGGTAGAGAGTGCCACTGGGTTTCAATTCCCAGTACTACAAAAAAAAAAAAAGCAATCAAATAATGAATACATTGATAAGTATCTGGATGAACTCTTAAGCTACATAGGTATATAAAACTTGTGACTGCCAGTGGGAAATATAGTGTCCTGCTGTCATATCCAATACTTTTGAGAAGTTTCCTGGGACTACAGGCATGTGCCACCACAAAGGTAAAGGACTCAAATATGAATACATTCCTAGAAAAATTCCGATTTTATAAATCCCAGAGTTAAACTTGCCCAGTACAGGCTATGTATACAGGCATAACCATCTTGGCAGGGTTTACCAATCCATGTAAATGGCCAGATAATTCTGTAGACAATAATAAGTAAAGCCATGCCTTAGTCCCTTTGCTTTACCTATCTATTTTACTGTATTGCCTTTTCTTTCTCTCTTTAAGAATCCCCATTTATCTTTTTATCCAGGTAAAAAAATCTGTTCTCTCTAAAACCATCTCTTATTTCCCTATTTTCCCTGGCAGGGAATTCAATTCTCTGTTCATTGCATTTCCATGACATTCTGTACATAATATGGAGCGCTGAGGATGTTATCTCACAGTTATATTTTTTAAAACTGTGTTCTCATTTGAACTGAGATATTCTCTCTTTCTCTCTTCTCTCTTTTAGTGATAGTGGGGATTGAACCCAGGGCCTTGCACATGCTAGGAAAGTTCTCTACCATTGAGCCATGTCCCCAGCTCTTTTAAAAAAATTTATTTGGCTACAGGGTCTCACTGAGTTGCAGAGGCTGACCTCAAACTTGTGTCCTCCTGCTTCAACCTCCCAAGTAGCTGGGACTACAAGGCATGTGCCACAAGGAAGATTTTAAACAGTAATGGCAGGATCCAATTTATGGTTTAGGAGTACATGTTTGGCAGTACTTAATTCTACCTGAGATCTGGTACCATGGCTCTGAGACATGTGCTTAATTATTAAAACTTACACATCTCATTTGAAGGCATTTTATTGCCTTGTTTTGTGTTTCTGTAGCCTGGATTTTCTGTCTGAAGATTGTAATTTACTTTTTCCCCCACTCGATTTTCCTTATGTTGGATGATACTTTGTCTTGATATTTGGTTCTTTTATTTTCAGAAAAGGTCATCTTTTTCAACACTGTAGCTATTCAAGTATAGAAAGTGAGTCGAAATTCTGTGCTGTACTCTGCTCAGTTGTGTTAGGCACCTTCAGGCTGGACTGCAAGTTTCAACAGATTTCAGGCAACCAACATTTATTGTTTGTCTGTCTTTCTTTCTTTCTCTCTTCCCTCCCCTACCTACACTCCCCCTACCCCGCTCTTTCTTTCTTTTTGGTACAGGGGATTGAACTCAGTGGTGCTCTACTGCTGAGCTTCATCCCCATCCATTTTTATTTTTTTAAAAATTTTATGACAGGGTCTTGCTAAGTTACTGAGGCTGGCTTTGAATTCGAGATCCTCCTGTGTCAGTCTCCTAATTTGCTGGGATTACAGGCATGCACCACCACACCTAGCAGACACATATTGTTTCTGTTGTAATTTTTTCCTTTGTCCACCTAAAACCCTTTAGGAGCAAGATTTTCATCCACTTAGAACCCTTTAAGAGCAAGGTTTCTGTCTTATTCAAAGACCTGGTAGATCCTCCAAAAAATTATTTGATAAAGTAATAAGTGACTGACTGATGGAAGGAAAAAGATGAGGTTTCCTAGCTGAAGAGGACGTTTGAATTTCAGTAACACTAATGCTGCCATGAAGGGTGAGGGTGTCAGAAGCTAAACTCTTGAAGATATCTGATGAGGTTCTGCCGTTGGTACTCCTTTAGGAGACAACAGTCCAAGAATCTTTGGAAAACCCTTTGGCAAGAAGTCCGGTAAACCCTTGAAGTTCATCTTCCTTCACAGGGAGTTTACCAACTCCAGAGCATGCTTTCCATCACTGAGTTGACTCTTGATGTCATTTATAGATTTTTGTTTTGGAGTTAAGTCAGCAGCACCAGTCTTTTAAGTGAGCTCATGTTTGTGTTATTCCTATGACCCCTCTTTCTTCTCTCCTGCTCTTTATAATGTAAAGTTCAAAGCAAAGGAGAAGAGAGGGAGAGGGAGAGGTTCTTTTACTACTGCCATGCTTTCATGGAGGATGAGTGTTCCCTGGGACAGATGGGAAAGAAGGTGACACATCAATGTTCCCGAGTCCTGGGAGTGGGCTGGAGTGTATGTGGGAGAGCTGGCAAACTCGCCCAAAGCTAAGCTCTTAACGCTGTTTGCTGCCTGCTGACTTCTTGTTCAATTGCTGTAATTTTAGACATGAACATTCTCAGATGGAACTATATTTGATATATATTAAATGAATATAATTAGATTTTATGTTGGTACCCAGAGACGTCCCAAGGCCATTCATGTTTTACAGAGAGTCCTACCCACCAGACCCTGCCTGCCCTGGCCTTTGGGGTTACTCCTGTGATGGTAGTAGATCTTCCAGCTTTGTGTAGTACATTATACATACTATATTTTTGCAAAGACACTTCATTTTCTCAGTGTCTCGTTTATATTTGGGAGACATCATGGCTGCGGTGATATATAACAGACGTGTAGCAACTTTACAACATTCAGGTCTCAGGACTTTGGGTCTGGGAGATGTTAAACAGTGGGAACTGTCTTTACGAAGAGGCTGGGTTTAAACTGTTCTTTGCTGTAGAAAGAAGGAACCACAGCCAAAGAAGCAGACTGAGGTGATACTGGTTCTGTGGATGACACAGGCTTTCTGCCTGCCCTGAGAAGTTCCCCCTCCTTTGCTCTCTAGGGCACCACAGAATGAAGCTGCTTGCCCCACCTCAGTCAAACCTCCTCTTCTCATCCTTCCCCCCGACCCAAATGCTCACAGACAGTTTACCAGAGAATTTAAAGAGCTGGACTCTATGGAAATTATAATTCGGTAGGATCATCTTCCTGAGGATTTCAGAGGAGATAAATAGTAGGCTTCTTCATAGGTCACCCAAGTTACACATTTACTCTCCTATTATTATGTTGGAATTCTGTGTTTACACTCATTAAAGCCTGTCACAAATCTATTTTTTTTCTGATGGCTAAAATAATGTTGGTTTTTCTCTTCCTGTCACCCTCTACCAGATTCCCTAGACAGCTTTCCTGGTCTAGTCACTGAACAGCCATTACTATCCTGTGTCTTCCAGGTACACCATGACCTGCTCACCCCTTCTCCTGGTGGACTCCCTGTAGCTCGGTGGGAATTGTACCCTACCTCCCTGGCCACCCCTGATTAGGTCAAGGTTGTGCAGCTGGGCCAATTAGAATCTTTTCCCTGGGATTGGAAGGAGGGTTCTTTCTCTCTAAGAAACTGGGACCTTATAATATTTGAACTTGGGAATGATGGCAGCTATTCTATACTCACCAGGTGGACAAGGGAGCATGAAGTTAAGGATGGGGCAGGAGAATGAGGAGGGGAAGAGAAACCCTCTTCCTCACCCCTGGTTTAGTCCTCCTTTCCTGTGCTTGGGTCTTGTGACTCACCTCTGTAGCTTTGTGATAAAATCTCCCTGCTTTTTTCTTTGGCTGGTACAAATGTGAAGTTTTTTTTCCCGTTGCTTCTAACAGAAAGACCTTAGCTGCGCTGCACTCACTGAGTCAGGGTTTCCGCTGGCCCTGCCCCTACTCCAAGAAGCAGAGGGAGATGTGGAGAGGAAGGGAGAGGGGTGTAAACAAACAGTTCATCACCTAGCTGGGAAATGGGGGCTTTCTTCCTTTTTTTTTTTCATTTGCAGACACAGACTCTCTCCTTGAGGGGAAATCTGTGGTGTGTGAAAGAGGCAGAGGCCTGAGCCAAGGACAACAGATGACACAGAGCTCCGTGTGGCCACGATCAGGAAAGAAATTAGGTTTTTAAAACCGGTTCAAGTTTCACATCGATGGAATGTGCACCCAATCAAAAGACCCTGGTCCTCTCCAGCCGATAAAATGCTGAATGTTGGATCCCTACGGAGGGCACATACCATTAGCAGGAACCAGGAATGGTTTGTTCTTGAAACACTGATTAAATGTTTTGATATTTTCATATTGTCATCTTTTTGCATGCGTGGGGGTGCAGAGACTCAGAAGACCTTGGAAGTTGTTTTGATAATCACCACTCCCTCTTCCCCCTCTGACATGGATAATTCATATTCCCAATTATCATGTGGCTTATTAAAATACAATTATTATTCAAACACAAATATTCTTGTATTTTCATTATTAGAAAATAACTTTCTGCTTGTCAGAGCCAAGTTAGGGGAAAGTCAGCATTGTCTGTTTCTCATAAAGCACATTCTTTCTCTTCCTCGTGCCAACATTCTGTCTCAGTTGAAAATAAAGTGGAAAAACCTTCATTGTGGTTGATCTATAGCTTTTTATGAGAAGGAATAGATTATGACTCCAGCTCTGACCTTTGACCTTCTGTTCTGATTTCAGGTTACATGAGTAGAATAAAAGTAAAAATCCGAGTGAGTATTCAGGAGACGTACGGAAAAGTGCAAATAAAATATGAAACTAATTTTTGAATTTATTTTATCTTAATTTTTAATTTTTATTTTTTTTTTGCCATGCTGGGATTGAACTCAGGGCCTTCCACATGCTAGGCAAACAATTTACCATGAGCTATACCTCCAGTCCTAATTTTTAAATTTTTGTTATTAAAATATTTTTAATAAACTAACAAGAACACCAAAGAAAGTTCTTTCTTTTTTAACTTTTTAAAATCTATTCTAATTTGTCATCTATGACAGCAGAATGCAATTCAATTCGTATTACACAAATAGAGCACAATTTTTCATGTCTCTGGTTGTACACAAAGTAGAGTCACACCATTTGTGCTTTCATACATGCACTTAGGGTAATGATGTTTGTCTCATTCCACTGTCTTTCCTACCCTCTTCCTCTCCCTCCCCTTTGCCCTATCTAAAGTTCATCTATTCCTCCCACACTGGAAAGATCTTTCATATAATGGTTTTGCTTAGGAAGAGCAAGGAGAATGTTAATCCCACATTATATCACACAGATGTGCAAATTTTCTTCTCAACCAACACTATTAAAAATATTTTTTTTTTTTCTGCTGGTGCTGCAGTGTAGCTTGTAATGTAGTTACTCAGGAAGCTGAGGCAGGAAGATCCAAGTTCAAGGACAGCCTGGACAATTTAGTGAGATGTAGATTAGTGGTAGAGCACTTGGCTAGATGAGCATAGCCCTGTGCTCAATCCTAGGTACTGCGGGGAGAAAAAAAGTTTCCACCTATAAGTTTCTCTTGTAAAACTTAATTTCAGATCTGGAATCAAAGGATTATGCACACAGAGCAGGAACATGGTGTTTCTCTTGCTGATCTCTGCTATTTTATTTTATGTTTTATGCTAACAGAATGAGTTTGAGTAGATCATTCTTGTTTTTTATCTTCCTTCTCAACCTGAAATGAGCAAATGTTTCATGGATTTTTCCTTCCTTCTTTGGTTTCCCCTTGTTACACATTTTGCCAGATGGCTGGGTTTCATGTAGAGAAGAATTTTCCATAATAACATATCACTTGGTACTCATGGCCAATGATCCCACTCCCCTGCCATCTGTAGGAACCATGGAATGGAGTAAAGTAGCAAATGAATCAAGCCTAGGAAGAGGAGGAGGAGGAGGTGGGGGGAGAAGTAGGGGAGATAAACCAAGTGAAGGGGGTCTGGATTGCCAAAGACTTGAAGGAAAATCGACTAAAAGCAAAACCTGAGTGGTGTGTGTGTGTGTGTGTGTGCGCGCACACACGTGAGAGAGAGAAAAAGGAGAGAGCAAGCAAACACCACGTGCACATGCTCACATTGTGTGCAAGTATTTTGGAGTGCTTAGCTGCAAAGCATCTTGACAGATGTGAAACATGTGTAGCACAACTTTGTGCAGAAGAGGGGAGGACCAAGGAGAGAGGAACACGGCTCAACTACAAAAAGAGATGAAGCTAAGATCCTGGGTGAGCAAGCAAATGTTTGGTGAAGAAAATTGTGTGGAGGAGGTGTGAAGGATGGAAGCTCAGATTGCACCATTAGCTGTGTTTACCAACGGTTAGTTATTAGAACAGAAGGATAAGAAATGGAACTCTTTACTCAGATTTTGTAAATGTTTCTTAAAAATCTTTGTTTATCTTTTAGTTGTAGTTGGACACAATACTATTTATTTATTTATTTATTTTTATGTGTTGCTGGGGATTGAACCCAGTGCCTTGCACATGCTAGGTGAGTGCTCTACCGCTGAGCCACAACCCCATCCCCATTTTTTTTAAATGAGTGAATTAAAGCTATACTTAATAGTGGTTCATTTTGACATAATCACACATGCAGGGTTCACTCAGGGTTTTGATTTGTAATATTCAAAAAATCCCATGGCTCTTGAAGACTGCAGGTAAGGGAACCATCTCACAAACAAGGGTCTAGAACCAGAACCTTCACTCTACCTGGTACAAAACTGATCACTTGCAAATATTTAGACTGGAGTTGATGAAAACTCACTTTTGGACTTAGTGAGTTTGGAGGAAATTATATAAGCTTTCTGGGCTTTTCCCCCCTAAATTGAAAGATGAAGCAGTTGATCTAGATACGTGGTCTCTAAACAATTCTCTCAAATTCTTCCTAGAAAGTGCTTCTTCGTCATTTCCAGGGCTCTTGCAGAGCAGTTAGGACTTTTTTCCTACTTATTTTGGTTATTAACAAAATGCATTCTGTTGATTTAAGTAAATAAAAACATTTTGGAGCCACCAAATTGCCCATAGGTTTCCATCTACCTCTATTATCCTGGATGTGTATGCGTTGGGATTGACATGAACACACTGTTTAGTCAGTCAAATATTTACTGAGCATCTATTCAGTTAGGCACAGTTTTAAGCATGGAGAATGGGACAGGAAAGGGCACCAAGTCCTTCTGTTCACAGAGTGTACATTCTAGTTGAGGGATAAAGTGATTATAGCCAGTGATTTATATATTAAAACAGAATAAAGGCATAGAAGCAATAGGCATCTTCCCGAGAAGGGACATTTGAACAGACAACTGGATAAAGCCAACAAAAGGGCTATAATGATCTTGGAAGAGCTCTCTAGGTAGAGGGAACACGTGGAAGAGCCTCGTCAGACATCTGCAGCTGTGTTTTCACTGCCTGTCCTGGTCTCCATCTCTAGCCTGTGTGCTTGCTTAGAGAGGGAAACACCTGATTTTGTTAAGTAGAAGTGAATGGGCACCTTTTGGGCTCTCCATACTGTCCTGTCTTTTTGGGGCCTCCTTGCCCTGCTCAAGGGGCTCAACTTCACCTTCTCAGCTTGGGTTCAGTTGCAGTAGGGTGAGCATGTGGTCCTGGGGAGGTGTCTCATCTGGCCCCGTCATGATTGTCAGCCTCCATCCTTGCTGCCTCTGCTGTGGTGCATACCCTGCCTTGACACTGTTCTTCCTTTTGCACTTTAATCTCCTCAGCTATTGGTCACTGGTGCTGATCACCATTGCCCTATCACTGCCTCCAGTCCCTAGGACCCCACACCCAGCACCCAGGTGCACTGTGTTCAGATCCCAGACCTCCCTGGTGCTCTCAGCTCTTCTCAGCATGGAGCCTCAGAGACCGTTTTTCATGCTGGTGTTCCCGGGAGCCCTTAAGAATCAGGACCCTTGAGCCTCAAAGCATGGCTTTGACTTCTGGTTCTACTGAGTTGAGTAATCTTAAATATTTCTTTGGGTTTTCCATCCTTTCTTCTTTGCCTCGGTTTTTAAAAATCTAACAGAACCCCACCTAACAGAACCCCATGCTCAGACGTTAGATGCTATGACCTAGGCTTCCTTCCCTCAACTGAATGGGACCCTCGTTCAAAATGTAACATCCTACCTCTGAAAGTTTGTTATAGTATTTTCACATGCATTATTTTATTGAATCCTTACCATAACGTCATGATGTTTGAATTATTAACCCTGTCCTATACAGAAATAGGCATAGAGAGAATGTGACTTGATCACACAGATAATCAATGGCCAAATTCAGACTTTTGAGGACTAGAATTTCCATTTGCAGTGTCAGAGTTTCATTTACTCTACCTAAGCTCTAAGAAAATCTTTGAATAAACTCACAGATCAGAATTTCGGGCAAGGGAACTAGCTGAGTCCAAATAAAGGAATAACCTGTCTTATCAAATTTTTGCTTCTTGGTTTTTCTACATTATTTTTCATTTTATTACTTGCTCCCATCATTGCAGTGTTATGGGTGAAAGTGGAGTAGAAGAGGTAAGTGAATCATTTCAGTGTGTGTGTGTGTGTGTATGTGTTTTGTGGTGCTGGGATGGGATGGAACCATGTCTCCCACATTCTAAGCAAATGCTCTGACACTGAGCCACATCCCCTACTCCTTGTGTTTTGTTTTAGACATAATTTAAGTAAGCCTCTTTTAAAAATTTCTTGGAAGAACTTCTCCCACCTCTTTTTATTTAAATGTAAATTTCAAAATAAAATCACTAAATTAATTGATTTTTTTCACCGGATACTGTGGCAGGTTATGAAATCAATTCTTCATCATCCCAATTATAAGAGAATGGTGTACAGAAAGAACAAAGTCAAACACAATTGAGGTCAATACTGTTGGATTTCCTACTAGTTTCCTTTTAAATTACAACTTTTGCAACTAAATCACACTGAAATAAAAATGTGCATGGAGTGCAGCTCTAATTTTCACTGCACAAAGTATGTGACCTGAATGCCGCAGTCTGGCTGGGCACAGAATCACGAGCCACTCAAGCAGGAACAAAACTTTATTTTTGAAAATGCCACCAATACCACGTACACTTCCGGCAAGCAAGCCGGTCCACCCACGCGGTCGTGTCTACCGGAACCGGAGCCCAGTACCTCCCCCGGAATTCCCTCCTACTATCCTTCCCCAACCAATGGGAACTCTCCAGGAGTCCCGTAGCAGGCCGAGGTGAACAGCAGGAGTCCAATTTCCATATGAATGTAAATCTTAACATAATCATATCATCTCAATGGCTAGCTGGCACAACCAAAAGTGCCATGCATCATTTTATTTGGTTGTGGCTCCTAGCACCAGAAGAGTCCTGTTCTCAGGTGGTGGCAGCAGACACTGTCACATTTGTTCCCATTCTGTAGAAATGACCGTCATCAAAACATAGGATGTTTCAGACTTTAATGTCTTTTTTCCTCCAAAGATCATGGACAGTTAGTTTAGGTAGAATAGTTAACTTTAGAAAGATTTTCTAATTATCACAAGTTTCTAGGAGAACACTTAATTTATAACATAATTTTTGAGATGGATAAAATTCTCTTTTATGGTGTGAGAAGTTTTTTGGTTCAGCTTTTCAAGACCCGTGTCTGAGTTTTGTTAATGTTATGAAGCCTCCTGTCATTTGGGCTATGGTGTGGAATCTATAGCCAGCGTGTTATTTGGCAAGATGCTGGTTTATTCTCCATCTTCCTTTTTGTGACCATCTCCTTATACTTTCTGCTAACCTTTTTGCGTCTACCATTGGTGGTCAGGAATGAAGTCCTCTTTGGTATCCAGGTCTACATTGCAATACTGCAACCCAAGGTTTGGCCAATGGGCTTCCATTTCTCCATCTAAAGCTCCCATTAAATTATGTCAAATTATTTCAAAGCTAAACTCTTTTTTTTTTTTTTTCTGCTAGAAAGCTTTCCAAGTGCCTTCCTGTCTATATATTTAGGGAATCTGGGTAGTCATTTCCACAAAGAGGGATGATATAAAAATTGCAATTTCCCTAGTGTTCATAAAGAACTGCGGCACATCAATGGGGTATATCATTTAGATTTTCATTTAAATTTGTATCACTGTTGGGTGGCAGTAAACTAGGCTTTTTCACGGGTCCTTGCTTTACAAGAAATCCCTATAGAGACTTTATTAGGAGCCTGTTGCACTGGGTTTAAAAGGCAATGCAACTTTATGTTCTTTTTCTACTCAGAAGTCTGAAAGGAACACTGTTTTTTAAGAGCACTGCACAGAACAGAGCTAACTTCAGCTACCACCTTAAGGTGTCAACAATTAGGGAAACTGAGGAAGTCACAACTTCTGAGATGAGAGAAGCTTTTTAGGTAACTATAAAGATGTTTTAAAAGGTACCTTGTCACTTTGGTAAGTGCAGTTTCCCAACTACTGTTTAATTATCTGTCAATGTCACAATGTATGGGAAAAATGCATCACAACAATTGTACCTGTCTAGAGAAGAAAGAGAATTCATTTTTTCCTGAGTGCCTCCAAAATAGGTAAAGCTGAAGCAGTTTCAAGGCACAAAGTGTATATTTCAAGGTGAACACATGATAAAAAAATGTCAGAAGATAAAAAAGATTTTCATTTCTATGTTTTGAAAGGTGGCTACTAAAATTTGTCAACCTCACATGAAGAGAGAGCCTACAGAATGGGAGAAAATCTTTACCACCTGCACTTCAGGTAGAGCATTCATCTCCAGGATATATAAAGAACTCAAATAACTTAACACCAAAAAATCAAAGAACCCAATCAATAAATGGGCAAAAGATTTGAACAGGCACTTCACAGAAGAAGAAATAGAATCAGTTAGTAAATCTGTGGAAAAAATGTTCAACATCTCTAGCAATTAGAGAAATGCAATTTAAAACTACACTGAGATTCTGTCTCACTCCAATCAGAATGACAATTAAAAGAATACAAGTAACAATAAATGTTGGCAAAGATGTGGGGGAAAAGGTACACTCGTAACATTGCTGGAATGGAACACCATTTGACCCAACTATCCCACTTCTGTGTTTATATCCAAAGGACATAATATCAGCACATTACAGAGACACAGCCACATCAATGTTTATAGCAGTTCAATTCACAATAGCCAAGCTATGGAAACAATCTAGGTGCCCTTCAACAGATGAATGGATAAAGAAAAGGTGGTATATAATGGAATATTACTCAGACATAAAACAGAAGGACTTTATGATATTTGCCAGTAAATGGTTGGATCTGGAGGCTATCATGCTAAGGGAAATAAGCTGACCCCCTAAAACAAAGGTTGATTGCTGTCTCTGATGTGTGGATGTTAACAGACACTAGGGGGGAGGGAAGAATAGAAGTTCAGTGGAGTGGACACAGGGGACTGAAGGGAAGGGAGAGAGGATGGGAATAGGAAAGATAGTAGAATGAATCGGATATAACTTTGCTACGTTCATATACGAATACACCACCAGGGTAACTACACATCATGAACAACCACAAGAATGGGATCCTACTTAGAAAAAGTTATATTCTATGATTTAGAAACTTCAGCCTGCCTAAAAAATCATGACATCACCATTGTCAGGCTTCTCTTTCTAAGGAATGATCCATCTGTCAAATATATTTTCTTTCTTTTTTTAATAATTAAAAAATATTTTTAGTTGTAGATGGACACAATACCTTTGTCTTATTTATTTTCATGTGGTGCTGAGGATTGAATCTCAGTACCACATGAAACAGTGCCTCGTACGTGTGAAACAAGCGCTCTACCACTCAGCTACAACCCCAGTGTTTAACTCAGGAGAACTCTACCACTGAGCCATATCCCTAGTCCTTTAAAAATTTGTATTCTTTTGAGACACATTCTTGCTAAGTTGCTAAGGCTGGCCTTGGCCTTGAACTTGTGATCCTCCTGCCTCAGCTTCCTGAATAGCTAGGATTACAGGTGTGCACATCACATCTGTCTCTGTCTTCTGTTTTAGTTATATACCAGTATTTTCCTTTCCTCGAAGCCACCCTCCCACCTCCATCCTGCTCTATGAAGATTCTTAAAGCTATCTCTTGCATTCCCAACCCTTCTCATAGATCTGCTTTTCCACTGTCTAGGATTAGCTCTTCATTCTGAGATCTAATCAGAGAGAGTTATTCCCCATATGTCTTTTTTTTTTATTGGTTGTTCACAACATTACAAAGCTCTTGACATATCATATTTCATACATTAGATTGAAGTGGGTTATGAACCCCCAATTTTACCCCAAATGCCCCTACTATCCCCCCTCCCCTCCCAACTTCTCTCTCTACCCCATCTACTGTAATTCATTTCTCTCCTTGTTTATTTTCCCATTCCCCTCACAACCTCTTATATGTAATTTTGTATAGCAATGAGGGTCTCCCTTCATTTCCATGCAATTTCCCTTTTCTCTCCCTTTCCCTCCCATCTCATGTCTCTGTTTAATGTTAATCTTTTCTTCCTGCTCTTCCTCCCTGCTCTGTTCATAGTTGCTCTCATTATATCAAAGAAGACATTTGGTATTTGTTTTTTAGGGATTGGCTAGCTTCACTAAGCATAATCTGCTCTAGTGCCATCCATTTCCCTGAAAATTCTATGATTTTGTCATTTTTTATTGCTGCATAGTACTCCATTGTGTATAGATGCCACATTTTTTTTATCCATTCATCTATTGAAGGGCATCTGGGTTGGTTCCACAGTCTAGCTATTGTGAATTGTGCTGCTATGAACATCGATGTGGCAGTATCCCTGTAGCATGCTCTTTTAAGGTCTTCAGGGAATAGTCCGAGAAGGGCAATAGCAGGGTCAAATGGTGGTTCCATTCCCATCTTTCCCAGGAATCTCCAAACTGCTTTCCAAATTGGCCGCACCAATTTGCAGTCCCACCAGCAATGTACAAGTGTACCCTTTTCTCCACATCCTCGCCAGCACTTGTTGTTGTTTGACTTCATAGTGGCTGCCAATCTTACTGGACCAACATATGTCTTTTCACAACTATTTACTAAAGGGTAGTGTGTGACATGCTTTGTGCTGGGTGCTACAAAACAGCAGGGATCCAAATACAGGAAAATCTTGCCCTTGTGGAACTGGTGCTTAAGGAGAAGAGGAATTCACTTTTTTTCTGTAAAATCTAATTTGGTCTTCCTAAGTCTTCCCCAGCTTCTCATCCCAAGATGTGTACCATGCAGAAGAATGGGACAGAGTTCTGATTAAGAGCAAATTGCACCCATTATGCTAAATCAATTGTAATTGAGAGCCAAGAGCTCTTTCTGCTATAGACATAATAGTCTGATTATCAAAATTATATAAGAGAGAGATCTTGAAACAAATCAGTTCACAGCCATTTCCATCTTTAGGTCCTGAGACCCTTGTTTCAAATTCTACAATGAAAAAATAATCCAGAAACAAAAGAGTGATTGATGGAACAAAGGGCCAATTTATGGAAACGGATTTTAGTAGATCAATGTGTATGGACCGACTTCAGGAGATTTCCTGAAAAGCTACTTCTGGGGTGTTAGTGAGTAAGAGTTAGCATGATATTACAGCTAAAGCAAAGTGGGGTTGAAGAAGCAATTCAGGACTTTTGGGAATACATAATTCTTAACAGTCATGCCATGCTTTAGAGGCAAATAGCAATGTCAGCTCTCATTGATTAAGGACTTACCTTGTGACAGGCACTTATGCAAAGATACATTTAACAAACTTTTTTTAAGTGCCTACTATGTGTAAGGCATTGCTCTGGCTTCTGGAGATACGACAATAAAAAGGAGAGACAAACGGTTTTGTTTTCATGAAACTTGAATTTAGTTGGAGAAGGTAAACAATAAAGAAGATCATTGTGTCAGGTGGTATTAAGAGTCATGGGGGGCTATTATCTGTACAGTTTACAAAGTAATTTGTAGACACCATTAACTGATTTGACACGTATTTATTGGATATTTTATATGTATCAACCGTTGCACTTACAACTGTATCGCTGTTAGCACTTTGTATTTTAAGACCAAAATATTGAGATTTAGAGGGGTTAAATGATCCCCTGCCCCAGGTAGTAGTGATGTCAACTGCAGAACCAGGACCTAAACTCATATCTTTAGTTTCCAATCAAAGTCCTCTTTCTGAAGTAATAGCTATAACTTTAAAACCCAGGCCTTGAAGCAAAAGTTTCTGTGGAAGTGTCCTCTTTTCTTTCCTCTCTCTTCCTTTATGGTACAGCTACAAAATAAAAACATTTCTAAGGAAATGGATCTCTACCTTTGGGGGCTTCTGGCCATGTGCATTGCTTAGGCAATAATTTGTCTTCAATTAGTTGAATTTGTACAGCCTAGAAATTCAATATGATTTGCAAAAGAAATACATTTTTAAAAAAATTTACATCCATAAACTCTCCTTTAAGTGACATTGGAGAAATTAATTTACCATACAGCCCCCCTCCCTGTTTCATATCCTTTGCTTAATTTTATTTTTTAAATTTCCTTTGGTTATATGAATTTCAAAATCAGGTCCTTTGACTCCTTCATAACCTGTGTTTGGACAGTCTCTCAAATTTCCGTGAGTCTTTACTGGATTCTCAAAAGCTCGTGACTCTGAATTCAAGCTTTACATGGGAAAGAAGGAGAGATTCTTGGAAATAATCTGAGTTGACATGTATTTTTACTGTTTTACAACAGTATCTCAAGGTAGACAGCTTTAAGTAAATTTAGAACAATTGTGAAGAAGTACTCTCAGAGTTGAAAATCGTAGTTGTGAGCCAGGGAATTCAGTTCCCTGTCCCTGAGTGTTTACATCTGGATTTTTCTTTAGATGTGTTTTTAACACACTTCTCTCCTCCTTTATCTTTGCCACAGAGTAGGCAGATCTGCAGTAAAAAAGTTTTAAACTGGTTTTATAATAGGATAAATTTAATAATGGTGGCACAAAAAATGTCAACACTTTACAGTGGACAGAGCACAGATTTTTGTTTTAAATAGTTGATGGTTTGGACATTGGATAAAATTGAAAAAGATACCCAAATAATCATCTTTAAAAGTACAAAAGCAATTTTTGTCCAATGTAGAGATCATCTCCATCAATGTTTGGATCTGGTCTATCCTTTTAGGCATGTTTCCCCCCTATGAAAAGAAGTCATATATTATGGAATTCTTTTCTTTTTTTCTTTGTATTTTTTCACCTGCATCATTTTAATGGATTTTCAGAAGATGGATATTTAGTTAACTATTTTTCCACTATCAATCATTTAAATTACTTCCAATTTCCACTCTATAAACACTGCAAGAGTGAATGTCCTTTAAATAAAATATTTGAATATATTTTTGATTATTTCCTTAAACTAGTTCACAGAAGTTAAATTGTTGGTTTAAAGAGCATATAGGATACTTGGGCTGCGGCTATGGCTCAGCGGTAGCGCACTTGCCTGGCATGTGTGAGGCACTGGGTTCGTTTCTCAAATAAATAAATAAAATAAAGGTCTATCAAGAACCAAAAAATATTTTTTAAAAGAGTATATAGAATTCTAAGGCTTTGGTAGTTTTGTCAAATTGTCCTCAAAATTCTGTATTCCCATCAGAAGTATATAGTGAGTTGAAATATTGGGTATGAAACTTTAAAATGTAGAAAGCACAACACATAATTTTAAAAAGTAGAGTTCAGATCATGTCAACAATTGAGAATATTTTATTCCTTCATTTTGGGGGATTTTTTCTATTTGACAACCATCTCAAAGAAAGAATGGAGTGTCATTGTAGGTGGGGTCTATAGAGAAGGGAATCTGTAAATCAGCTCTCTAGTCCTGTGTCTCAGAGGCTCATTTGATGTATGTGACTCAGAGCCAGCCAGTTACCCTACCTGTTTTGGATTCCTTATTTATAGGGTAACCCTACTTCTTGGTGTATGTTTGTGGTCCTAGCATAATAATTAACTATATCTTATTTTATTCTCCAACTGTACAATAAATCCTATGCCCTTCCTACTTATATCTGTGTGAGGTGTTCAGATATGAAGAAGGGCCTCTGCCCAGCCTCTTTATTATAGAATCACTCTTTTCCATAATCAGTTCACACTCTTGCAGCCCAACTCCAACACTAGGCACACAGCCAGCATTGACCAGTCAGAACACCACATGACCTTAGGTTCACAGATGGATCTAAAAATGTTTACCAACCCTGGTTCTTGTGAGCCATGGATTCTCTGGCACTTCTGGGAGTAGTGGTGTGTTGGTTCATACTGGTCCATAGGAGTCAACTGTAATATTTCTAGGAATTTTGCAAATCATTCATTAACACAGTCATTATTATCATTTAGGACAAGGTACGGTGGCCCACACCTGTAATCCCAGCAGCTGGGGAGGCTGAGGCAGGAGGATCCCAAGTTCAAAGGCAGCCTAAGCAATTTAGTGGGATCCTGAGCAATTTGGTGAGACCCTGTCTCAAAATAAAAAGTAAAAAGGTTTTGGGATGTGACTGGGTGGTTAAATGTACCTGATCAATCCCTGGTACCAAAAAAAAAAAAAAAAGAAAGAAAGAAAAAAACCATTTAGATTATATAAATTTATAATTAAATTATTTTGGCAAAGGGAATGAATATTCAAAATTCATAGCTTTCTAATTATTTTCCTATATTTTATTATTGCTTATGTCCTTGAGGTTATTTATGTGTATTATATCTGTTTTGTAGAAATATTATATAATGGAATAGTGCACATCTTTTACAACTCCATGTTCAGTGATGTCAGGTTGGCAAGTTGAGATTGAGCATGGTGAGAGTAGCTTAGAAAATGGCAAATGCTATTTCTTTTTGTGTGGGGGGAAGCTAGTTGGTAAACATAAACACTTATCATCACACTTCCCCCTATTGAGAAGGGTGTTTCTGTTTTTCCTGTTGTTGTTACATTAGTAAACTATAATCCTAAAATAACCAGAGGGTCATTTCGGTCCTTTGGAGAGAGAGAATGGAAGAATGATGCTAGCAGAGATGAGGGCTGCAGAGAGAGAAGACTCTTCCTCCCCGCTCCAGCTTTAATGACAAATAAACATAGAAGCAGGATTCTTAATGGCAGGTGAGCACTTGGTATTTCATCTGGATGAGAAACTGGCTTAAACTACATTAGATTTCTATAACTTATCAATGAAAATCCTTTGATAATACAGTTTCCATGATCTCTAAGATCCCTTTATAACTTTAATAATATATAACTCTCAAATTATACAAAAGGTGAAAGCTCTTTAGCTAAATATTTGAGTGCCCATAATTGCTATATTTGAAGAAAAGTCAAATAAAACATATTCTGTAGTAAATTCACAAAGTTCATCCTCAAACAGTTGATCCTGTATAATGCTAGCACTGAGTGTCTTATAACCAAATTGTAAGCCATACGATAGATGAAATAAGCTTATGTTAATAATTTCAGATTTATTTTATAACATCTTTCCCCTTCTTTATAAAATGACTTAATGCATCTATTTTAAGTTGGTTCACTTTAAAGGAAGTTTTAAAGCTTACTTTGATTATCCTTAGATACAATGACAGAGTGCTCACAGCACTGTCTCCAGAAGCCCTGTTAGAATATAATTGCTCTGCATTTTAAGAAACTGTGCTCTGCCCCTTTGAAATATTGATTTCATTTTCTGGCATGCTCTGCCATGTGCACCCTGAGGTGCTGTTTATTAATTAGGGAGTGAATCCAGAGCAGGTCCTGTTGAGATATTACGAATACTCTCCAATTTGACCCTACTCAAGTGTGTATTTTACACTTTCTGCCTGGCTCATTATAGCTATGACCCATTTCACATATTGTTGATTCCAAAGAATCAAAATCCCATTGTGTGTTTATTCTCTGGTACTTGACTGCTGATAACTCAGAGGTGTTAGTAGTGAATAGTCCATATTCACAAGAATCTTGAGATCAAATCTGATAATGTGCCAAATGCTAAGATGGTTTAAATTTATCTCTCACTCTCACCAATATAGTATCTCTTTCTTTCTCTGGCTTAAAAGGTGTTGGAAAAAGTTTGAATTGGAGTGATATATTTAAAAATAAAGCAAATGGGGCTGAGGTTGTGGCTCAGCAATAGAATGCTCTCCTAGCACATGCGAGACCCTGGGTTCGATCCTTAGCACCACATAAAAATAAATAAAAAGATGTGTCTAACTACAACTAAAAAATAAAAAAGTTAAAAAAAATAAAGTAAACATCCAAAACCTTCATTCTGTTACTCTTAGCTTTATTAGAATTATCTTCTGATGTTGGAAATTTGGGGTTTCCATCAATAGAATACCTCTTCTTAATTCTAAGCTAGTTTCCCCCTTCTTCATTAATGAGGTATCATCTTACAACTATAACAAAATATGTATTACAATGAATATGAATAAGAATTAAGGTGTTGGAACAAAGAAAACAAAACAAAAAACCTGTATGGCTGACCTTGAATCCACTCCCTCCTCCAGCATATACATTTCCCAAAGTGTGTTCTTTGGAGCCTAGTAAAGGAAACACATTGCAGTCAGTGCTTCTCAATGTGCAGATTATTTGCATCTGAACTACCTAGAGGTATCTGCCAAAATAGACTCCATGGCTGCTTCTGAGTCCACTCGGGGAGTAGGGCTTGGAAAGATGAATTTTTATCAGTTTATCTGGGTGGTGATTCATAGTCCTTTGCAGAAAAAGGAAGTCTAACAAATTGCGAGTTACTTTCTTGAAGATATACAGACTAAATTAGCAAATTAAAGGCTCTGAGAAGTCTTGTAGTAGAGAAACCTGTTTAACTTTTAAAATGCAGTATTTATTTTCCAAATGATTTTATTACATGACTCTCTGAGGGGGGCATTATTTGATAGGATACTATGGTTGCAGTCACTTGCTAGTTTGAGTTCAAGTGTCTTGGTATGAAAATTAGACAAAGATCTGAGTGTGAATCCTGGATTTTATCCTGTTTCAGTTGCCTAGTGGTCACACTCCTTTAATCCCAAGGGAGATGCGATCAAAGAGGAGGTTAGTACCAATCCAGAATCTCTGTTAGAAAAAATAATTTAGGCAAGTATTCTTGATACTGTCATCTTTTATGAAGGACAATGTGTTAATACTTAGGACATTGTGCTTTGCCCAGAGAATCTACCTCCTCATTCTGTCCTCCACCTCCCGCCCCTAGAAGAGGATTCATTTCCAATTTACAATGGGATATATGGAGAGAGGAACAAGGGGCTCTTCCAGAAATGCCAATTGAATTGAACAATGGGAAAGGAGGTCAACACATTGTGCAGGGAATTGGGTGGAAGTGAAATAACTCTTTACTCTGGCAGAGATGGTGACAGGCAACCCTGCATTTGCTTCCACCCTTCTTCCTGTCAGGCACAAACAGCATGAGAGGGTGGAGGGAGTAAAGAAATGCTAAGTGAGGACTTATAGCTTTGAGAGATGCAGTAGGTCTTTCTCCCTGGGAGTGGGACTGCCTTTTGCTTGGCTGTACAGCTAGAGGGGACAGAGACAGCTGCAGTGTGAAGGAAGCAGGGCCCAGATTCACTGGAGGGGGACACATAGGAAACCTCTGGGTGTCTATTCAACTGCCTGTGCTGATTTGCAGAGGGAGAAGGAGGGAGACCTGGTCTCCTTTGTCTCAAACAGCCTTGCCTGGTTCTCTCCTGCTATGTGTCCATGGAGCTTGGCTGGTAGAGCTGCTTTAAAATATTACATTAATAGTTTTCAGCACGATTGGGAGATCTCCCAGGGCAAAAGTCCTTTTTATCTTGAATATCTAGGCTTGGCTCCTAGCATAAAACTGGCTTTTTCAGTAAATATTTGCTTGTGGTAGCGAGCAAGGTAAGAAACCTTAAGAGAGTTCCCCTAAATAATCTTTGAGTACTCATCTAGAGTTCCACAGGTGTAGAATCTTAGAGCTGGAGGCTACCCATAGACCCTTTTCATTTTACAAATCTAGTAGTTCTCTCTTATCTGTACTTTTGCTTTCTGCTGTTTCAGTTACCTATGATCAAATATCAAATGGAAAATTCCAGAAATGCACAATCCATGAGTTGAAAATCTCACATCATTCTGCTCCATCCCACCTAAGAGGGGAATCATCCCTTTGTGCAGTGTGTCCACCCTGTATGCACTACTACCCATTAGTCACTTAGTAGCCATCTGGGTTACATATTGCAGTGCTTGTGTTCAAGTAACCCTTATGAGTGGCCTAATGCTACAACACAGGGACTACAATTCACGGGGTTTTTCTCCTCACAGAGCTATTGTGTTGTACTGAGTTGCTTACCTTATTATTGTATAATAAGATATTTTGAGAGACTATGTTCATATGACTTTTATTATGGTATGTTTTTATAATTCTAATTTGTTATTAATTACATTAATCTTTTACTGTACCTACTTTATAAATTAAGCTTAATCATAGGTATTTATGTTTAGGAAAATATAGTAGACATAGGGTTCCATATTACCTATTGTTTTAGGCTTCCATGGGGGCTTGGGAATCCCTGTCAATAAGGGACTGTACTGTAAGAAAATTATGGGTCACACAAGAATCAAGTGGTGTCTCCTAGTCCAACATTCTTTTGATTACCTAAAGGTGGTTTTGTAATAAAAAAAAAATCCTCCCATTACTCAATGCTGCTACGACCCTTTCTGAATTATGGAATAAACCCCAAATTCAAATTAATATTTGCATCAGTGAAAAATGTAGTCTTTAATCTAGGAAGTGACTCAAGGAGGTTATTCTTCCTCCAGCTAGAATTTGTTCCTTCTCTTCTTTCGCTTCTTGAATTTTTGCATCCCATGGTGCATCTTCCTGATTCTTGGCTAAGCTTGGAAGCTATGACTAAAAATTGCTGGGTGAGAAGCTATTCTCCAGGTACTTTCAAGTTTATTGGAAAGAGAAGGTCTTCATAAATCACATGAGGGGACTGGGGCCTGTGGGATTGCTTAGTTGCCAGGAGAATTCTGATTGATTGCTTTGGAAAATATGTACATCTTCCAGAGGCTTATCTGAAATAAAATAAGATTCATACTTTCTCAGACTGAGCTTCCTCTACCAAATTTCAGTCAAACTCCAGTCATTTTAATAAACTGGGAGGGCAGTAAAATGAACATTAGAAGTTTAGTCAAAAACTTGGACAGCAGAGCACAAATGTTATTTCAAATTGAGAAAGATTTGGAACAACAAAGTGACCCTAACAACATAAAATCAGAACCAGATTCAAGTTATATGGCTCTCATGGACTCCAACTTTTTCTTAATAATGACCAGTGTATCAGAGTCGAGGAACTGTTGGAAAAAAACCATGATCTCAGATGCACTTATCACTTCCATAACAGGAAGTAGTGTGAATTAGGGTTTCAGGGGAGCTGGAATTGCATATGGCAAGAATGGTGAAATTAAGAGGGGGGAAAACATTTAGGTTTTAATCCCTTTAGGTCACAGAATCTGTTGAAAGTCTCGGAAAGCTGCGAACCTCCTCCACAGAAAAATTCACATACACAGGAAGTTTTCAGGCTGTGTGGGAAGTTCACTCTAAATCCTCTGAAGTCACAGGGTACCTTCTTCTTCCGCCATTCCCCCTAAGGTTTCTGGTCTCTTTATGTGGCAGCTCTGCCTGGATGGCACCTGGGACTTCTAACCCCATTACACACATACACTGTAGAGCCAGGTCCTAGCAAAAAAGAAAGGACCAAACATCTGCTGGCAGGCTGACTTCACTTTACTCAGGGTGAACAGAAGTGGCCTTAATCCCCCACAGATTTCTTTTGCTTTGTTGTGTAGTGGGATCATCTGGGGGAGGTTTAAAATTCTCTCAGCATTTATTCATACTTTCATTTGTAGTATGTCTGGAAAGAAAATGCAAACTTTTAATTGGGCTGACTTGGTAATTTGGTTCAGGGGCAGGCTAGGTTCAGAACTGTCTCCATCCCTGTTTACCAGGGGATTGTGGTTCACACGGGTAGCAGGAGCAGCTTGGTCTCGGAGATACAGTCATTACCATCGTCTGAGTTTGTCGTTAGTGAACTAAAGAAGCCTTCTTTTTTGCATTATTAGCCTAGCAAGCATGATGATGCATTCCTGAGCAGACATGGGAAAGGCAGGTGGATAATAACAGTCTGTAGCACTTTTGTTTATCCAGAAATCTATCATCCCCAGGAGGTTGACATATAATCCCATGCTTAAACTATCATCCATACTTTATGTAATAATAATAATGATAATGATAATCATTTATACTTATATAACTACTTTCATCTAGGGAATCTCAAAGCTTTACAGACACTAATTAATCCTTCTGGTTTCCCTGTGAACTAGGTAAGGTCCATTTTACAGGTGAGGCAACTGAGGCACAGAAAGGACTAGTGCTTTCTCAAGGCCACTGGGTAACTGGATGACAGAGCTCAGAAGCCTCGAGAGCTCCATACTTACCCCTGACCAGAGCTGCATGCATCTTGTGAGAGACCAGACCAGAATGAACTCTTCAGTCTTTCTGTGTCTTAATTACAGTCTAGTAGTGTACAGAAACTCAAAATTCATTTCCACCATACACCATGCATGATGAGGAGTTGTTTTTGAGATCTAAGCAATAAAGATGTGGCTAACATTGGCTGACATATATCTTTGGATAGGAGAGAGAAAAAAGAACATGAGTGGAGAAACGATTTTTTAGTGAATTATGCTGAGAAGAGTCAGTCCTCATTATACCAATTAGAGTAATATTGTCTTTTTAGTTGTTTTATTCTGTTCCACAGTGTATTTATCCATTTTCCATTGCTACAACAAAATACCAGAGGCTGGGTAATTTGTAAAAAAAAAAATGATTTGTGTAGTTCACTGTTCTGGAGGTCCAAGAGCATGATACTGGCTTCTGTTCAGCTCTGGTAAGATCCTTATGGTGGATGGCATCATGGTGGGAGTATGTGTGAGTGGGAGAGTTGACATGGTGAGACAGGAAGTCAGAGACAGGGAGGGACCAGTCTCACTTTTTATAGTAAGCTTCCCTCACTCATGGAACTCACTCCATGAAACCAGCCTTCATCCTTTCAAGGCAACAGTCCCCGTGACCCATCACCATCACTAGGTCCCACCTCTCAACCTCACCACACTGAGGACTAAGTTTCTAACACATGAATCCCTGGGGAACAAACCACACCCACATCATAGCACACCATCTGAACTATTTGATATGCATAGAACAAAGATGAAATGATTAAGGAGGTCCAATACGGAATTAGCAGGAGTTTTAATGGAAAGTAGCTTCTCACTTTGTTCAGGCTTTTCAGTTTTAGGAATTTCTTGAAATCCCCCGACAGTGCTGAGTTCTAGTGAAAATGAATAGTTTTTAAGCACTAATACACATACCTATCACCTAGGGATCTGTTGAAATGTAGATGGTAGCTCAGTAATTCTACAGTGTTATGCCCAAGATCATCTTCACATGATACACATGCTAGTGGTCCCAGTATCACGCTCTGCAGTAGCAGGTCTCTGTGCTACTGTTTATGATTCAGATAAGCCATTCCCACAACATGCTTCTGGAGGAAGTGCTGGTCAGTTGGTGTGAGGCTTGGGCTTAGGACACCAAGATCTGGGTTTGAAAAGTTTTCTGTTACTTATTATCTGAGAAGTTTGGGACACCAAACTTTCTAAACCTCAGTTTCTATATCTTTAAATGGAGATCATTAATTCCTCCCTTTGCAGGGTTGTTAAGTAGATGAACAGAATCACACAGTTGGAAGAATCTGGCACTCCCTGGAACTCTGACAAATTTCCTTCATTCCCACTTGCTCTCCAGTTCATTCTGTCTGGCTCTCTTCCCTTTTAGATACTTCATAGTATCCTCCGCCTCATCATATCTGCCTTCATTATCAAATAAATTCTATCTATCTTGGCTTTTTGCTATAATTTTATATCTATATACTTTCTCTTCCATATATGTTGAGGTTTTAAAAATATTATACCAGGGCTGGGGATGTGGCTCAAGCGGTAGCGCGCTTGCCTGGCATGCGTGCGGCCCGGGTTCGATCCTCAGCACCACATACCAACAAAGTTGTTGTGTCCGCCGAGAACTAAAAAAAAAAAAATAAAAATAAATATTAAAATTCTCTCTCTCTCTCTGTCCCCCTCTCTCTCTCACTCTCTCTTAAAAAAAAAAATATTATACCAAATGCCTTTACTGAGCTAATTTCATGTCTCATTAACTATTATATACCTGTTTTCCTTAGTGCTAATTTGATCGAGGTCATAGGATGAAAGTGAGACTATATGGTATTCCTTTAGTCAACAATTTATCAAGCACCTACTATGCTATGCCTTGGTATGTCACTAGAATAAAATAGACATTTGTATTTTTCCTCTTTTGCTTTTGTTGCCTCTGTTTAACTCTCTGGGCCATATTGAGGTCTTCCTTTAATTCTTTACACATTGATGTCTCTCGGCTTTTGTTTCTTCCTAATTTTCTTATTGCTCATACTTATCCTTTGGATCTTTCCCCTTTAAATCTACCAGACTGAATTAATGGTTCTTTCCTAAAAATGCTTACAAAACTCATTTTGTGTGAATGTCTCCGTGTGACACTGTTTTGGTTTTTTTTTTTATTTTTATTTTTTTTTTAATATTTTTTTTTTTTTTAAAGAGAGAGAGAGGAGAGAGAGAGAGAGAGAGAGAGAGAGAGAGAATTTTTTTTTTTTTTTTTTTATTGGTTGTTCACAACATTACAAAGCTCTTGACATAACATACTTCATACATTGGACTGAAGTGGGTTATGAACCCCCAATTTTACCCCAAATGCAGATTGCAGAGTCACATCGGTTACACTTCCACAATTTTACATAATGTCCTATTGGTCATTGTTGTATTCTGCTACCTTTCCTATCCCCTACTATCCCCCCTCCCCTCCCCTCCCAACTTCTCTCTCTACTCCATCTACTGTAATTCATTTCGAGAGAGAGAATTTTTAATATTTATTTTTTAGTTCTCGGCGGACACAACATTTTTGTTGGTATGTGGTGCTGAGGATCGAACCCGGGCCGCACGCATGCCAGGCGAGCGCGCTACCGCTTGAGCCACATCCCCAGCCCTTTTTTTTTTTTTAAATAAAGAACAACACTAAAAGTTATGTGCAGTACATGCATAGGGAAAGAACAGTCTGGAATCTCACACATCTCACTGTTAATGCTGGAACTGATGAGAAGGAACTTTTGCTTTTTTCTTTATGCACTTTAGCATTATTGAAAAAAAATCACTTCCTGATAGCAAGGTCTATTCTGTAACACTGAAACAAAAAATAGTGAGGGAAAAAAAAAATCAAACTCATGGGTTAATGGATGACAAAAGAAAAGTTGAAGAAAAATGAAAATGAAACCTTCGACCTTCAGATTTGGCTTCTCTCTCACCTGTAGTTCTGCATGTCAGTTGCTGGGTCTGTCTTATTCAGTTTTCACATCACTGGCATGAAGCCTCATCTTCCTCCTGGAATTACACAGCGTCAGGAACACTCCCGGCATGAAAGCAAGACTCAAGGAGGCAACAGGAGGTATTCTTACAAGAGACAGCACTATCCAGATAGATTTTGATAAGGTTGGTATGTGCCCCACGAGGTCATAATTAACCACATCAAAGAAGGAGTGGCTTCTTAAGCAAATGGGCTTTATCTTGCCATCTGCTGAAAAATGTACCAAACGCTCTTGCTTTGTTGAAAAACATCTGCACTTTTGGAACCAAGTCTTCGTAGCTTTGGACTGCTGAGCATGAGTGAAGAAATACTTTTATTGCTTACCCGTTGGACCTCTCAGCTTTTGTTTGGCACCTTGCTTTTCTATGTCCTAGTTTGGCAACGTCATCTACAATTTGCATAAATGAGAAAGCATTGGCTCATGGCTTGGTTGGGAACAGAAAGAAGTTATCTGATAAAAGCAAAACAGGAAGAATTTAATTTTCTTAGCTCATGGTCAACTCTCATCCTACTAGCTGGAGTCCTGGGGTGAGTGGTGGCTAGATTGAAGGTATTTTGCAAAACTGTCTTAGAATGTAATTATGGCTTGATAGTTTAATAGAATCCTCTGCAGAAGTCCACCCTCCACCCCACACTTGGTTTAATTGGCCAACTTTGGAATTAATAAAAACAATGACAAGACAAAACACAGAATGACAAGCACAAAGCTCTCCAGGTGTCTCAAATATGCAGTCAGGAGAGTTACTTCTGGGTCCCAGTCAACTTTAAAAGAGGTCTTTGGACTGTACACAACTTTTAATTAGAGATCATATATTTTTCTAAATGGAAATTAGACACTGCTCAATTTTATCCTCTCCTATGATTTTTGGTTTCCTGTGCATTTGAAATATAATCAGAGATGTAAACAAATAAGTTAGAATAACCCAGGAATATATATAATATTTATAATTACATGCTTCAGGCCTGGTACTTTTAGTGTGTGTGTGTGTGTGTGTGTGTGTGTGTGTGTGTGTGTGTATGAAGCTCTAAGACATTTCAATTCAATTTAGACTTATTTCTTTAGTATTATTCAATGACATATTTCACTTGGTATTTATGTAATGACTATTAAAGTATCAATGTTTTTTAAATACAGAAAAAAGTTGCTTATCCCAGCCTGTAAGTTTTTGGTTAGCACTGGAGTTTCTTCCATTGGGGACGTCTTCCTTAGGCTCTTTGCCTATCTCTTCTTTTTGGTGGTACCATACTTATTAGATGTACTTCCACTGTTTTCTTGGACTTAATAAAGGTGTGCAGGTCTAATCTTGCTGTTCTGTGATAGATGACACCTATTTGCCTCCCTACCTTAAAGGTCTGGTTAGGGATATATGTGGTGGTACTGTTTCTATTTCAACCTCTTTCCAGGGAGTTCTGGAGCGTAGAGACAAACCAGAATGTGCCTTGTGGAGTACAAACTGGATGCCAAAAAATCTGAAATCCATGCTAAGTGATGAACATTTGAAGAGGATGGGTGCCTTTATCCTGGAGAAATCATGGTGGGAAATTATAAGGTTAATGATAACTTTCTTAATATATTTTCTTCCTTAAAAAAGGACTTTTCCTTAGTTAAAGAAAACTCAGGTCCTCCAACGTTCTAACCCCATTACCTGACAGAGATGGCATCCATCCTTACTCTGCTGTACCCTCTGTCACATTTGTGATAGATCATTGTCACAATTGATGGAAGCATTCTTTCCTGATGAATCTGGATATGGCCTCAGAAATTTTCCCAGGCAACCTCAAGGCAGTCACGCTAATTGATCAGCATTGGTGTTAAAGATGCCACCTATTTACCTCCCTACCATAAAGGTCTCTTGCTAATTACTACTAACAGGAGGGCAATTCTGCCTTTTATTAAAGGGGCTTCATGATCCATATATAGTAACTCTCCTGTAACACCTAGATAACAGTCGAGATTGGAATATTTTACTAAGAGTATAACAAAGGTAAGAGAATAATGAGGTGGAAATAGAGTAACATAAACTAGATAATTTTGCCCCTTGTTTTCTAACCTATCTTTAGCATGAGGTCCCTCATGGATATCTCCTTGCATATCCCCTGCTCTTCTTCTGGGAGGAAGAGACCACTTTTTAACTGCTAAACCCTTGGAATATCTTCAAGTATCACAGGATTTTGAGATTTGGATCCAAGAAAATGAAGCTGCAAGAGAAGATTGTTCTATTTATTGCCTTCTGAATTATAATTGAATTGCTATATAGGATTATTTCTCTGAGGTTTAACAACAGAATATCTATGCAACATGAAGGGAGACCACACATAACTACAATCTCAAAATCCCAAACTTCTTTTAGGAGGTCTATATGTTTCAAGGTTATAAGTGTTGTTTTGAGGGCTGGGGTTGTGGCTCAGTGGTAACGTGCTCACCTAGCACATGCGAGGCCCTGGGTTTGATCCTCAGCACATAAAAATAAATAAAATAAAGGTATTGTGTCCAACTATAACTGAAAAAAAATAAGTGTTGTTTTGAAATATTTGGATGCCTACCATGGAGAAAAGTGTGCAGGGTTATTGTGTATTGACTACAAGGTTTGACTAGACCAGTGGGTAGAAGTTAGACTTGATTTTAAAAAAAGCTTATATTTTCTACTAATAAGAGTTTCTCCAACATAAATAAATTGTTTTACCTTAGAGTGTACCTAGTCACTGAATATATTTAGGCAAAAAATGGAATGCCCTCTGTCAGACATGGGAGTTGAATTGATTCCTATTTTAGATGGAAAATAGAACTATATCTCCCTTTTGGAGGAAGACTCTGGTAAACAATGTATATCTATATAATACAATATGTGTATTTGTATAAAAGCAATGTATTTGACCTCTTCTCTCATGACACTTGTTGGCCAGTGCATGACCTATAATAGATCATCTTGATAAACTTGCAGCTTCTGAATGGGAAGGTCATCGAGAGGAAACTGAAAAGACAAGATGATGGAGAAATAATAATGTGATAAGTGTGGTAAAATATACTGTTCCAGGTTTCTGAGTGACTACAACATAGTTGCATTATATAATCAATTATACAACTATATATATAATCTATAATTACATCTTGATAGGTGAATATAACATGGCTAATTTTAAAATATTTTTAGTGTCATTTGGTCTTAGAATTGTAAATATAGAATAATATGTAGTCAAAATATTACTATTATGAAAAACATATAATGGTGTGAGAAATATTTGTACAATACAGAAAAGAAGTAGATCATAAAAATAATGTGAAAGATGACTATAGCTTTGATGGGAAAAAAGGATAGTTGTGTTAAAAAAAAAACCAAACAGGTGTAAAGGGCTCTTTATTTTTTTAGGAATAAAAAGACTAGGAGGATATCTCTCATGCTAGAATTATGAATGACTCCTGTTTCCATTTAACATGTTTTTTTGAATTTCCAAAGTTCCTAAAATAGGCACATATTATGTTAGTGATATATTTGTTTTATATTGATGCCACAAAAATTATGGCAAGTGTAATTAAAAAAAGCAGATGTATTATCCCGTATTTCTGTCGGTTAGGTGTCCAACACAAATGTCATAGCTAAAGTCAAGGTGTGGACAGGCTGCATTCCTTTCTGGAGGCTGTAGGGGTCCATTTCCTCACCATTTGCAGCTTGTAAAAGTGGTTACTTTCTCTCCCAGGATCCCTTCGAGAATGTAAACTCCGTGAAGGCAGTTTCTAGTTCCTTTCAGTTAAATAACCTTTGATAAAGAGAATGGTTCTACCTTCTCTGGATCTCCTTCCTTAAGGTCCATGAAATTCTATTGTCCACCATGGATGATCATGACTGTACTCAGCCTTTTCTTATTTACTTGCTCCAACTTCAGGTTTCTTAAAATTTATTTTTGTTAAATGGCTTGATTTTTATAGGAGTCTGGGCTTCTCTCCAATATGCTGTGTAAATGCTGGTTGTCCCCTTTGGTTCCGAAGGACAATGGCTGCATGCTAGCTGTGGGATCCTCCCCTCTCATCTTGAGTGTGCTCACTCCCATTTATATTCTTTGGTTAGTGTGTTCCTATGGAAGCAGCGTTCTGTTTATCAAGGTACTGGGGGAGTGTTAAGCCTCCTCTGGCAGCAAAAGCTACTCCGTGCTTGGAGTTAGAATTGAAAATAGATTTCCTCATTGGGAAGAAACACGGATGCATGAAGTCTCTTGGGCACCCCATTTCACATCCCCAGCCCCTGGCAGCAGTGATACAGGGTTATTATTATTACAGCACTTTTTGTCCCTTGTGGTGAGGACTCTACAATCACACATGAACAAACATGTGGTAGAATATTAAAAATGGCAGAAATTTCATTTATTGTATAAGGCAACTCGCTGTGGCCAGTCACTTACCAGTCAGGTCTTACAATTTTGTATGGAATATTATATTTGAAGATATATGATCTTTCATGATCTTGTTCCTGATGTGGGTGAACAGCAATCTGAGAGCTACTTACTAGATGAGATAAAGAACGATGATAATCTGTTTTATTCCTGGGAAGAGAAATGAAACTGACTGAAAAAGGATAGATCAGCTGGTTAATGTTTCAAAAAAAAAATCTTGTTAGAAATGAATACAATTTCCTGAGAGTTCCAGTGGTGTTTAATTTAGGTAATATTATTACTGGCTTGCAGAAACGGGAGGACGCAACTCTGTGAGAGGTCAGTTTTCACACATATTTGTATCATTGGACTTTTCTAATCCTGATATAAGGTAGAAAATACAAAAAAAAAATTTACATTATTTTCCTGTTTCAAAGAGGCTAAAGGAAAAGCAGGGGACAAAATGTCAACTGTACAAATGAAAGCACAAAATGACAACATGAGCCAAACTCAGATCACTCAGAAAGGACCAATTGGCTAACTAGATTTTTTCCTGGGATTGTTTTGCCTTAAAACTATAGAATGAGCCAGGAGCTGGTCTTCTCTATGACTCGTGGTTCCAGATCGACAACTGTCATTTTTCCTTAACAGAGAAAGAGGTGCTTCCTTTTTGGTTGTCAGCTGCTAAGGCCATTTAGTGAGACCAGAGAACCAGGCCAATGTGAATATAGACAGATGAATGATTTACACCGCAGTGGCACAGAATCAAACCCCAGTTTCGGACTTTGGTCTAACGGCAAAATTTAACATCAGGGTACTGATTAAAGTAAAACCTCCCTGTTTCAAGAGGTTTATTCATTTTTTTTTAAAAAAGGTCTATTAGTAACTGAATGAGTTTACAGTTCTGAATAACGGTATGTATAGCCTATAGTAAACAACCTGAGCAGCCATTCTAAATGAGTTCTTTATATTCAGCTCCTCGAAACTTGTAATTACATTTGAGGCAGGACATGTGATACCAGAAGATGTAAAGCTATGTAGTTCCTCCTGCCTCTTGCATTCAGTGCAGGCAGTCCAGCAAGATCAGCAGAACGCAGGAGAAAATCACCCCCATTAATCATCTCTTAAAGTGGAACCGAAGAAAGCCTTTCCTTAAAAACAAATAGATTTACTCTTTTTTCATTAGTCCTGGTCTTTTGAAATAAATTGTGATGGGACTGCATTTTTCTGGAGCAATTGATCTTTTTTGAAGTCTTACGCTTTCTATCTTGCTTGGTCATGTTAGGAAATTATAGGCGTAAATACTGTCAGAGCATTTCAGTTTCAAAAGCAGAGGCCTGAAAAGAAACTTAAGGGGGAAAAAAAACTGTTGATTTTCAACAACTCTGAAATAAAATGTGAGACTATACCAGGAATTTCTCCCCATCTCAAGCTAAGAAAGCATGCCCTAGAAGTAGAGATACGCGCCCAAAGAAAAGGTTAGATATTTGAATATGAACAGTCTTTGGAGAAATAGGCTGTTTTAAGTGTATTTGTGTTAGCAAAATATGACAGATTTCAAACAAACAATATCATTTCTAGATAGATTGACCCAAATCTAACAATTTACTACTGATGGTTTTACCAACTGCAGAACTTTTAATCATTTTTCTTATTCTTTTTTTTCATTCATTATTTAACAGTATTTATTGAGTCTCATTTAATTGTACATATAATGGTGGTGAGCACCAGTGGCCTAAGGTCTCTTACTCACATTTATGAATGCATATTCCACTTGGCATTCTTATGATCTATCTTCTAATATTTTCAAATAACATTAAGTCTAAACTGATTTCTTTCTGATCTTGGCTCTTTTGAGCCAGGTCAGTTATAAGTGAGGTCAACCCTTACCTCACAAGCCTGGGGTGCTTATTGGCATGAGCTGGAGCTGGAAAGCCATGTAAAGGAAATAAAGAATCCCACAGAAGAACATGGTGGGCTACCACCAAGAGCCCTACCCATTCTGCCCAGATGGGCTGCACAATGCTCTTCAAACATGTGCCCCATTTCCTTGTTTGTTTTTTTTTTTACTTCCTGTTTTAAATATTTAAATTTATTTTTATTTATTTATTTACTTATTTTTTAAATTTATTTTTAAAGTGTTACATAAAAAATCATATGTACTACTGGGATACCATATGATTTTTTGATACATGTATACATTTTGTAATATTTAAATCAGGTTAAACATACCTATTTTCTTGGAACATTTATCATTTCTTTTTTTTCATTTATCATTTCTTTATGGTGAGAGTTTTCACAATCCTTTCTTCTAGCTTTTTGATATACATAGTACATTCAGTTGTTTTATGCTCTTTGACTATTAGTGTAATCTTGATATGAGCATTCACAAAACTCACTTAATGTGAGTTTTGTTAGCTGTCTTTCAAACAGAAGGTGCCTGATAAGCCCTTGACCAAGCTGGGAAGAATTGAAAGAGTACTGGTGATATGGGTTTTATTCTTCTGGCATATGGGTTTTATTTTTGCCTTTATATTCTCATCTATCTCCACAAATGGTAAAAAATAATGAATGCTCACATCAAGATTATGTTAATAGTCAAAGAGGCCTTGAATTAGCGTGAAACAACTGAAGTTAGAGAATTAGCTCTTTATGTTAAATTTGTGGCACTAATTTTCCCAGTGGCAGTTTGGGAAGTCACCAATACAGACATAACGTCATTGCCAACCAGGAGGCCAAGCATAACTGTGGGAAAGAAAACCCACGTTCAAAAGGAAATATCCAAAATAATAGAATGGCAGGTCTAGAAAATCACCACCATGAATGCCTTTTTTGTGGTCTCATTTTCCTCAAGGTTGCTCTGGTATGAAAGTCCTTCTTTAAGGAGATAACATAAAAGGAAATAAGTGGTGGTGGAAAAAAAAAGTCCCCTCTTGTAATGGCCTTGTACTTTCTCTGGCTATTTCAATGTAATGTTTATCTAATAAATAGTATTTCAGTGTTAAACAGTAGAGCTGTGTGTGCTCCTGGGCCAAAAGGCTGGACCTCCTTCAGGTCTTGCCATGCTCTTACTGCTGAAAAAAAGTTCTGTTTTAATGAAAAGAGACACTATGTAGCTGGAGCCACCACCAGTGATGCCTGCTTAACATTTTCATGCTTCTGGGTAGAATGTATAAGTCTTCAGACAGAGTCACAAGTTCTTATGTGTGTGTGTGTGCATAAGGATAAAAAAATGTAATTTCAGTAAAAAGCATCTACATAATTATTTTATGAGATATAATTCTGTGTCTGCAATGGCTTCCTGTACTAAACTGTTTAAGAGAAAGAAATGTCCATGATGTGTAGTAGTGTGTGTCTAGAATAGCTGATGGAAGGTTTTGATGTCAACATTTTAAAAGAGGAAGAAAAAAAAGAAGACTGATGTGTGCGGTTGTGAAGTTTCAAAAAGGATGCTCATTTCAGGACAGAGGAAATGAACCTATGGAACCTATGTCCAATTGCCGACCTTGACTCTTAAACAGCCAACACATTTAGAAAGCATCTGAGTTGTTTTCGAGATTGAATTCCAGAAAGGTGGTCTGAATCTTGCTCCTCTCCCTGGGAGGGAAATATTTCTTGAGAAGAATAGGGTGGATTTCCAACATGGCAGAGCAAGGAGGGGACCACGAAAGGGCAGGTCACATGGAGACAAGTGAAAGGGGAATAAAACGTAGTCCAGTAAAATGGCCTCAAATAAAGAGAGAAATATATGATATTGCCCTGTTCCTTTAATCTGTTTCTATAAACTTGGAAAGAAATGTTTATGTGGTACCAAGGCGGTGTTTCTGCTCTGACATGGGATGTGGATTTGTTTTATGGACCAAGAAGTTTCAGACTGGAGAATGGGAAAGAGAAACTTGAAAGGGGACTTTGGTTGAAGTGCTATCATCCGGTCTAAACTTCTTAATGAACCCTGTGTATTCATTCATTAAAAAAAAAAAAAAAAAAAAAAAAAAAAACTATTAAGTCCCTCCTGGGAGCACAGGAAACTGGCTTCCTAGAAGTAAACAGGTTCTGTCCTTGAGGAATGTAATGTCTGTGGATTTAAATCAAGGGACCTAAGATGGATTTTCAGCATGAGGAGTGAGGAGGTGATAGTCCATCTCCCTGCAGCTGGGGCTCATTGAAATGTTGATGGAACTCATGTTTTGGGAAATGAGTTGTGTTGACATGGATGTCTTCCCCTTTCTTAGGGAACTTAGGAACCATGGGTGGTGATAACCTTTGTGTTTTCCACCAATTTCCCCAGATCTCCCTTACTAGGGACCCTGTCTTGTTCCAGTGTTCTCCTCTGGGTCTTTTCAGCAAACACTGCTGTCTTATGTGCTGTTTTCCCCAAATTCTCTAATTTACTTGAAGAACCTCTTTCCTGTCAGGTGTTAGTGGATTCTTTTTCCAAGGGAACGTATGTATTTGTGAACACACCTGCTTTAAACCTGGGAAATGCTCGAAAGCTGACTACTTCAAGAGTCATAGCAGGCTGAAGGGTGAATCACTGGGCCCCTCAAACGATAATCACACTTCATGGCTTCTGTTTACTTCAGGAGAATGGCAGCTGACTCATCCACCTGGTTCCAGGAGCAGCAGGGAATTTGTAGATTGTGCTGAGATGCACTGACCCTATAGTTTCAGTTTCCTCCCTGCACTGCGGCTCCTCAGAGATGAGGGAGGAATCCAGGAAAAGTTCTACCTATCATCCCCTCAATATTACTTTCCTTCTATTGTCTGTGTGCCTTTGCTTTATTATTTAAGTTGACAAAACATCACAATGGACTCCTTTTGGTGTATCATCCTAGGAGTTTTAACACTTGAATTGATTTGTATAATCACCATCTGAATCAGACAGAACACAAATTAATCCTATCAACTCTGGGGGTCAATCCTTTCCCCTCACACCTAACTGCTGCGAGTAATGATCTGTTCTTTGTTGCTCTAGTTCACATATATGTATTTCTTCATGTATGTGTGTATTTGAAAATATCCTATAAATGGAATCATACAGCATGTAACTTTTTGAGGATATCTCCTTTCATTCAAAATAATAACTCTGAAATTCATCCAAGTTGTCCTATTACTAAATTGTTCCTTTGTATTACTAAGCAGTATTCCATTAGATGGATATCTATTTACTCATTGAAGAACATTTGGATTATCTCCTGGTTTTGCTGATTACCAGTAGAGGTGTACACATTTTTGTGAGAACATAAGTTTTCATTTATCTTAAGTGAACACCTAGGAATGGGGTGGTTGGGCCATGTGGTAAATGTATCAAATAGTATAAAATAAAAAAATTATCATAAGGGATTGTCAAACCATTTTCCCTTGCTCCAGAATAATCCTCTAGAGCCTTGAGCTAGCTCATCTAAAAGCAAAGCAAAAGAATCATCTTTCCTGAAGTTTAAGGTATTCATTGTTCAATAAATTATTATCAAGTCACTGTGGATGGGAACTATTTCAATAAGTAATTTCACCATTTATTTAATCAGACTTCCTGAACTTTCTGAAATGATGGTAAGGATGACTAGATAACACACGGTATGTAAGTATTCATTACTAGTCTTTTCCTCTAGGAAAGGGGATGCTTTGGTAGTTAAGACCAGAGGCGCATGGAATGGGAGTCACAGATGGGTCCTTCAGGAAGGCCAGCAGTCACCACCCCAGACACAGCAGCAGGAAGGCCCTTTAACTTTCTCTAGTCCAGAATCATTCTTTGTTGGCACTCAGTAGAATTCTCCTTTGGCCACTAGAATGAGCACAATATAGACAACTAAGGTTGTTTATGTTCTCTTTTATTTTTGTTTTTTGAACTTTGATCATTAGGTACTTAGAGTTGGTTTAAAAATAAAGTTCTGTGACTTGGGGGTCAGAAAAAAGAATTCTCTTTCCTCCCAGAAGCAGCCATTGATAATTTGTCTTACTCCATGTTAATTCCTACTCACTGCTGTGAGAATTCACCCTAGAGAGGGCAAACACTTTGCATCTTCCCCTACACAAGTGGACTAGCTTGGTGTTAAATCAAGGATGTGTGTTGCTTCAAAATGGCTTAGATTGGGGTACAGTCTGGGTCCACAGACCCTGGCAAAGCCTAAAACGAACTGAAGAGGAGCAATGAGAGACTGTTGGGCTTCTTGGCTGAGCCCAAGGGAGGACATCAGCCTGTTTTCTGTAGGACAACATTTCGTTTGATACTTGGGTGCACTGAGCCTGTAGCAGGAACAATGCCTGAATCATTGTCTTCTAAAGGGCATCATCAAGATGAAGTGTCACAATCCTACAGCACTTCTGTTGCTGGTTCTCTTTTCGTCTGATCCGTCTGAGTTCCTGAAACAATTTCTTCTGCCTGAACTGCTGGGAATTCAGATTAGCTAGCATCAAACGGACTCTTTAATGGAATCTGCCTGCAATTGCACACAGCAAGAGGTTAAACAAATCCTAGGAAAAGCTTTTTCCTAATCACAGAAAAAGCCATACTTTGTTTATATGTTGCACATCCCACTGTGTTAAACCCGATGAGATGAATCAGAGATCGTTACATAAAGCCTGTATACACATTTCAGGTAATTTTGGTAACATTTTTAAAAAGTCTATTTGTCTGATTCAAACTCTCTAATGCCACAACTTTAAATCACTCCTAGCAAAACTATCAAATAGAAAAATTGATATATGTGTAAAGAACATGATGGATCAGAGTTCATATCAGGCAAACCTATAATTATAAGAAGAATTATGGTAGAAGATAAGTAGCGATTGGAGAACCTCAGAAGGCTTTTTGGCTTGTCTTGGACGACCACCCCAAAGTTTCGTCTGTTAGGCACAGGGTCTGTCTCTGAGGTTGGAAAAACTGGACTGGAACTCTGATGGACCAGGTTTTCTTCCTCCTGGTCTGGTTTGATGGCTGGCATTGCCAGAACAACGTCTCTCAGTGCGTTTAGCACTTCTGCCATTGCCCCTTTCAGAAATCCAAAGTTTAGAGATCAGGGTTATGGTGGCCACTCATTATTCAGTGGGATCTTGCTAGCTGCTTCCCCTCTCCAGTTCTTGTCCAGACCCTGCCCCATAATTCACAGTCCCAGGAAAACTCCCAGAAGCTTCCCCCTACTTTTCTACTAGGCTTCTTTCACAGAAGGAATCTGGGTTTGGGTTTTTTATTTTAAAAAAATAATAAAAATTATGCTTGTCTAGCATGTGCAGAGCCCTGCATTTTATCTCTAGCACTGAAAAAAATCTAGAGTGTAAACAGTAGGTGGGTGTTTATGGACACCTAGTTTGAAATACTCTCTCTCCTCTGAGGGCCAAGTATCCTAGTGTCCTGTGTTTGATTATTACTCCTGTATTGTATAACTATCTCTCAATTTCATTTTAATTAGATTTTCCATGTTTTTTTCTCAAATAAACCTTGTCTCATCCTGTTTTTGCTTCTAAACACTTTTTACAAGTTATTTGTTGAGCTGGGCTGGGGAGGTAGCTCAGTGGTAGAGCATTTGCCTCCCATATGTGAGGCCCTGGGTTTGATCCCAAGCACTGCCAAAAAAAAAAAAAAAATTGTTAAAAGGTTAAATTCACTCATTCATTCAACAAATATTTAGTGAGCACCTACTATGTGCTATGTACTATTCGAGGTGCAAAGGTGAGCATCAGAAAAATATGCAGATAAGACTTTTGTCCTCAAAGAGATTATAGGTCCATAATGGAGCATCTGAGCTATCTTGACTGAGTATACATTTCACATTAAAAGGATTATTTTGTTCCAGAACAGAATAGTTAGCTTATGGTGCTATTTCAGTTATGTAGATATGATATAAAAGGATATACTTTTCTTCTTCTAATTACCATATATATGTCATTTTAAATAAAACAGTGCTGATATTGCAACGTCTTGGCCAAGACCAGATACCTTCTATGTGAATAACTTTGTTGATTTTTTTTGTACTCTCCTCAGGTCTATGTGACTTCTTATGTATCCAAAATTGATGTGGGTTACTCATTGAAATTTGAAATGGTAATTTTTAGTAACCAAGTAGGAATGAAAAATGAAAATGATTGCTTCAAGATCCTGCAAAATGTTTTGCTGTAATCACATACCAGGTTTAATAATGGTCGAGTCTGACACACACATTCCAACATTCTGTTGGAATTAATTGAGGTAAAATATTTGGAGGTCTTTTCCTTCTTTTCTTCTCTCTGTATTTATTATTCAAATGAATGAAAGGAGCCTGATTGCCAACTGGAAAGAGTTCACTAGGTTGCATTTTTGTTGTTGCTATTGATGTTGTTGTTAAAGCTGCATAGTCACAAATTATTGTCACTTGTTACCTGTCTCTATCTTTGGCAATGTCACTGAGGATCAAGTTGCATCAAGAGATGCTATTTTTATATAACACCACAGGGCACATGCATAGAAGTTTTCCACATCTGACATTATGTAACAGAAAGGCATTAGAACTAGTTCCAAGTGGATCTTTTTGTTTAATTTCTAAAGAACTCATCTTTTAAGTGTATTGTATCTTGTATAGTTGAATAATTATGATTCTTAGAGGTCACTGTGTGTTCCATTTACCATATAAATAGCAGTGCGATGGTCTGGAACAGTTTGAGTTCTTATTTTCCTTATATGCCTTCTTTCTGGTGTAAAAGCATTAAGGAATTTTGACATAATGATAAGCTGCTATTTAAAGTCCTCACTTGTGAGATTGGAATGCAGTGCATTCAGAAGAAATTTACAAGCTCTGCATTCATGCTAGGTTAGAGCCAACAACACGGAGCATTGTTTAAAGGCAGGAAACAATTCACATTTCAGATTTCTATGACCTTGGTTACATTGAGCATGGAGGTGATTATCAGAAAAATTTGATAAATATCTTTGAGATTCTTACACAGTCTTTAGGGAAGCAAAATATCCTGGTGATAACTAAAAGCGTTTAATTGCTACCCAGATGTTTTGCTTTTGTATTGCCAAACATCTGGATGTTAAGAAACATTTGGAAAATGGAGTGTGCTTTTAAAGTTTTTTTTTTTTCTTGTTTTGTTTTGTTAATGTGAATTTATGCTTGCCATCTTGTGGCCTTAGCTGCATAGTCAACATCCAGACAAGGCTATTTTGCAGTTTTATATTCTTATACTAAGACACAATCTCGGAAGTATCTCTGGAAAAGATTTCTTTGCCATATAGAATTCTTCTTGATTTCTGAATAAATTGCAAGCAGTTGTACAAAGGATGTTTATAAGAATGATACACGGACAAGGGATAGTTATTCAATTAAAGTGATGTCTTGCAGGAGGGGACTTGCATGGTCAGGGTTACACAGCCAGATGGAATTGAGGGAAACTTAATTTCAACTCAAGGAACTGGAGAAGCATTATAACCCTTGTCACCTAAAGCAAGCACAATGATATCTTATATGGCAGTTGGGATATTGGGTAATGACAGGCACATAGGCTAAAATTACCATCAAGTGATATTGCTACAAAAATTAATATTCCAATAATGTATTTATTGGATTATATAAATAATAATTATATTAAATATAAATTTTATATTTATAATAACATTTTATATTTATAGGTTTTCATAAGTAAAACTTCATATTAAATAAAAAATTATAAAATACTATAAAATAATAATAAACATCTGAAGCATTTAGAAGAAGATATAGAAACTATATCAGAAGATATTTGGGGTTTTATTTCTTTATGTTTAAAGAAAATTCTGTTCATGATATTAGGAGAACCTTTTCCTCATTTATTTTATGTACTTCTTTAGTGTTCTGAAGAGTTCTGTTTTAATCCTATATACTCAATTAAATGTTTATTCCAAGAATGCTCACAATTCAATGGCTAAGACTTTAGCATTGTGATTTATGAGCTGCCTATAGAAAAAAATAAAACATCTCCATTCTGTATGCTAAATGGCTCCAGGCACTTTCTTTTTCTAAGCTTGTTTTAATCTAAATCACAAAGTAACACAAAGTAACAAAAGCCTCCAAGAGTTCTTATTTCAGTTTCTCATTGACTCAACATATGTTTAGTAAACATAGACTACATGCCAAGCATTGCAGTGTAGAAAGGATATGAAAAAGAAAAGGGGAAGGGAGGGATGAACATTATTTCTGGAAGAGACACAGTATCTGCAAGATCTCCAGTGCAAAACATTTTATATATGTGGGGCTATTTTAAGACACGGTTATTATCTTCAGCCAATTTGCTGTGTAATGAAGACCTGGAGATCCCAGTAATCCAGGTGAGCCAGAGGATAAGCACAAACCCAACTGCATGTTACTGGAGAGCAGTGCATCACTCAACTGAGGAGGTCAAGAGATCTCACTCTTTGGGAAATGGTTAGGATTTCAATAGGAGGGCACAGCATGTGGTGGACAGAAGCTGGGAACTCTACAAGGCAGTACAGATAGATACATGATGTAAAGTGTATTGGTAGAAAAGAAGTGAACCATATTTGAGCAAAAAGAACTGTGGTTTAGCTAGCATAGAGAGCACATCAGTGTTGCCCAGACCATGGGACCAAAAGAGTTCCTTACGTATGTGGAAAAAAAAAAAATGAGTTCCTTGGCCTCACCTAGGTACATTTTATGGCAAACATTAATATTTTTAAACAAGCACTTGAAGTGATTGCTAGAGTCATGTAAATTCTGGAAGCTCTGGACTGAGGGGTAAAATTGAGAAGGAAGGCCTTGTGATTGGATTTTCTTCAGAAGGCAATCACTTGCAAGGAAGCATTCCCACCTCTGTGGTCAATAAGCAAAATATATCTCAATTGTCTTTGGCCGTATCCCTTTGGTTCTTCAATCACATTCTTTTAGACATTTGGGAACTCCAGCCCCCTCAGGTAAATGCAGCACAAGGCCCACCCCTCCTGCAATGACCAGCTGTGACTCTGTGGAGAGAGGACCCACATGGCCCAGGCTGGCAGGCAGCTGCCACGCGAAGAGCTCCTATTTCAGAGAATCGAGCTATGTTTAAATAGTTCTCTCAAGGCAATTAAAAACAGTTTTATATTGCTCATTCCTTCCCCTGCCATGGCTCACCGGCAGAGCTGGGGCATGTATTGAGTGGATGGGGAATGCCAACCGGGCTTGGTCCCTTCTGTTTCTATAATTTAAGAAATGAAAGCTCACAAACTGTTAGAGAACAGATTGACTAATGAAAAGCCACTGGTGCTGGATCCAAATCTTTTAACTTTTAGTAATGAATGCTCTCATGTCTACATCATGCAGTTTCTGTCACGCTCTTTATTACATTAAAAAAAAAATAAGAAACAACTTTCTACTAGCAGAAGACCATAGGGCATGGTGACATTTGAAATGCTCTAGGGGAGGCACATCTCTCCTCATTTCGTTCTCTTCTATTTATTTTCACATCATTTCTATTTTACATGTCTGGATCCAGGTCCTCGGTCCTAAACTCCTCTTGGTTCTCTCTGCTAAGATGGGCTCCTTCATGTCCTCTGTCTTAGTTGTGCTCCTAGAACAAACTAGCACTGACTGGGGAATTTATAAATAAGAGGAATTTATTCTTCACAGTCAGTTCTGGGGGCTGGGAAGCCCACCATTAAGACACCAGCAGGGTTGATTGGTGTCTGGTGTGGGGGATGCGGGGCTCTCTGGCCCCTGATGGCACCTTGTCACGGCCTCCTCTGGATGGGAGGAGTGCTGTGTGCTCACATAGCAGAAGAGGGAAAGGGAACAAATCTATACCCTCAGGGGTGCTGACCCCACAGCTAATCACTTCTTAAAGGCCTCACCTCTTAACACCATCATGTTGGTGATTGTGGACATATAAATTTTGGGGTCATGTTAGACCATACATAGCACCTCCTTTCAGGCCTGGGCCCTCTTTAGCTGTCTGGTCCCCCTCTTGGCTCTTCTCCCCATGCCTTCTCATTCTAGGACTCTCCAGAGCAGGGTCACACCTCTCTCCCAGCCTCTCTGAGTTCGTCATCACCCATGAACTGCATCGGCCCCTTCCTGGCTTCTCCTTCCTTGACCGCTGTCGCTGCTTTCCCACTCTGTTATTTGTTGTGCCTGTTGTTTAGCTTCATTCTTTCTATCTCCATGTCTTCTTCACTGTCTCTGTTCTGCCTCAACCTAACCTGCTCTTTGACACCCTCCACCTGCTGAAAGCCACAATGATACCACTGAATTCTTCCAGAGGTAGGACTGAAGAGTGGTTAGGACAGGAGCTAAGAGGGAAGGTTGTCAGGCTCTGCTGCTCAGCTTCAAGTCTAGATTGTGAGATCTGCAAACTAGTGTCTCGAAATGGGGCCTCCTGGTGGCACACAAATCTCCCTGCTAAGATGCAGAGCACTTAGAACGGGGCCTGGTGCCTAAATATCACGTGTTTACTGCTCTACTGCTATTTCTATTTCTTTGCTCCTGACATATAACAGTTGCCTTTCTCATTCACGCTGAAAATGACTCTGCACATTTTTCCAAGATTAAAACATCATACTACTTGTAAAAAAGTTTAAAAATATTATTCTTTAATTTCAGATGAGAAACTAATATTTGATTTCTACAATTTGTGTGTGTGTGTATGTGTGTGTGTGTGTGTGTGTGTGTGTGTGTGTATGTGTAGGACAGTATACAGTTTAGAATGTGCAACCCCTTTCTCCTCTGCAAGTCTGCTCAAGTAAGGACATTTGGTGAGCAAGCTCACAAGCTGTTTGGGTGATTCAAATGATTCCTCCCTGCGCTGAGATAGGTGAACTGTTCTTCACCCTTTCCTTGTTTGTCTCTAGCTCTACTCATTGACCAACATCTGACAGTGTGTGTAATGCTCATGGGCTAGAGATCAAAACCACAGGAATAAAGGAAGAGGAAATACAAGAGACTAGAAAGAAGATATTTTACAAATTGATGAAAGATGACTACTAGCACCTCATTTTAAAAGTAGACATGGATCTCCAGGTGGGAAGGATTCATCATCTGTTGGGACAAAAGGTGTGCATCAGCTTCTCTCGGAGAGTCCGACCTCCTGCTGCAGACAAGTTCAGAGTTGTCTTTTAAACAAGTTCCCAGGTGATGGTGATGCTGTGGCCGAGGGTCCACACTTTGAGAAAGATGGCTATGGATTTCTCTTTTTGGTCTCTTTCCTTTACAAGAAATTCTTGGGTTTTTGTTCATTAAGAATAACAGTAGTTTTCCCAGTGATAGTTTTTCTTTCTTCCTATTCTGATTTTCTTTTCTATTGGAGTTGCTGTGCTTTCTTTCTTACTATATTCATTTGGAAAGTTGCCGTCTTTCACTTACAATGGATTCCTCCCTTGGCCTCTGGCCCCCGTCTCCACCGCATCCTGCCTTTGTCATGGACAAGCCCCCAGCTCCTATGTTCCTTCTGCTCAAATGGCCAATACATACTGGGATAGGGACAATCAATTGGATGAGGATGGAAATGAAGGGTCGTGGGGTTGGGTTAAAGCAAGCTTCATGAGAGTTCTCTGGGAGTGTGTTGAGCCAGCAAAGACAGAGGAAAACAACAGGGCCAGGAGCTCCATTCCTGGGTGCCGGACATGACAACATATCAACTGGGCATTAGAGTGAGGACTGAATTTGTTAGCTATTGTTTTTGCCGCCCTAGTATCACTTTCTTTCTTTTCTGGTGCAGCATCTGACTTTTCCTTTAAGGAACTATTTCTCTTATACTTGGTGGGACTAATCGTCTGAGGTTCGCCTTCCTAGCTTCAGGTGTGGGCCCCAGGCTTTTCAGTCAGAGTAGATGGTGCTGTGTCAGAGTGACTTGTCACCAGGTGGACATGTGGCCCTGCCTGGGCTATTCTGAGATCTGCTTTGAACCCTGCTATGGAGGGAAAGAGACACTTTTGGGAAGTTAAGGAGTCAAGAGGGTGCCCTTTAGGATAGCCAGGGGCTTGGTAGGCTTCCATGTGGAGAAAGCATGCCTGAAAAAGAAGCCAAGACTAAAGAAAGCGAGAGGAGAGGGAGAAGAAGAGGGAAGTTAGTTACAATCTCAGTCCCTGATTCTAGCTGTGCCCCAAACCAAACCACTGTTAGGGTTTTTTAGTTTTATGAACCAATTAAGACTCCTTTTTGCTAACACTGGGTAAATTGGGTTTATTCTCATCTGAAATAGAAACACAGTCCAGAGGCCATTAAATATGTCTCTTTGGCCTGAAGCATCCACATCATGCCCACCCTGGCTTTTTTCTCGGAACTTCCCTTACCTCTCCACTCAGGGCCGTGGATGGTGACACCTGGCTTGGCCAATCAGGAATTCCACCTTCTTGGTTATAGCAATTGGTTCAGGGACTGGCACAAGATATAATCTGGGTCCAGGAGACTCAATTCTGGGATTTTTTTTGTGGGAGCTGTTGGAAAGGCAAAGCGAGCTCTCCTTTGCAATTGCAGTGCTGGAGGATGGCAGTCCAGAGCAGTGGGGGAGACTGTGTGGGGAGGGCCTGTCTGAAAGCAAAGCCCACAGAGAAAATCTGAACACACAGAGATCAAGGCTGATGACATCAAGATTCAGAACAGCTGAGGTTAAGAGGTTCCGGAAGCTTAAAAAACACATTAAAGAGAATTGTTAATCAGCTGCAGAGTACACATGTTTAGAATCTCACTGAATCCTGGTCAACTTCAGCAGATTTTCCTCATTGGCTTTGTGTTCCAAAAAGAGATTTTAGTTGTAGTTTCAGGGAAAGAAGTTATTTCTGCCATTTACTGCATTATATAGAAGGATCAAATTCACTCTTACTGAAAACTATGAAAGAGTCCGAATTTCAGAGCTGAAAGGGAACTTAGAGTCTGTCTAGACTGATGCTTTCCAAATCATGGGACATTTTTACAAGTGGTCTTTAAATCCATATATGACACAAACTTTGTTTTTACATGGACCCCCCATATATATGGGACATATTTATAAAAGGTCATTTTTTCAAATGTATTCAGATACTGCTGTGATTAACCATTTTAGGATTCATTCAAAGTCTGATCTGAAAGCACACTAGCTATTTATCAACCAATGAAGCTATTTTTGCAGTCAGTACGAAGCAAAGACTTAATACCAACCCTTAGTAGGCAGAAAGGTCAGATTTTTTCTTATATTTATATTTTTTTATGTTTATATTTTTTGCATGACTAAAACTATTTTAAAATATTTTCATGGACCAAAATGTTGATTTATATTGAATGAAGAAACTAAAGGCAGATGCGAGTTGTGGATTCTGTGATACTTTTGTCATTGTTCCTGTGTGGCATGGTACCCAGGTAATAAATGGGGAACTAGTGAAGAGTCCTATCTCTGTCATTGTTAATCTCTGCCTTTGTTGTCAGCTCTTGCAGTGCATGGCCCCTGTGTCCCTTCCTCTCCCTTTGTACTCCCTCCCCTTCTTGCTGAACTCCTTTCTTCCAATGTTTTGGAAGAACTTGGCTCTTATTCTGTACTTGGCACACGTGATTGCTTGGTGTAGAAGTTCCCTACCAGCCTTCTTTGCATAAGTTAATGCCTCCTCTGTTCTCACCTCTTAGCTTGAGTCACTTGTTGCAGAGAGGCTACCCTGCTTACACTCATCTCAGCTCTGTCCATGTCCAGTCGTTCTAAGCACTTCTCTCAGTGTGTGCTGGAGTTTGAGCAGGTCTGACTTCCCCGCGAGGCTGAAATTTCCTGAAAGCGGGTCCATGTCTGTGTTTGTGCATTATGGGTCTTGCTACCGCCTGGCCCTTCATAAAATTAGTTGCACAAATTGAGTAGTCTGCTAAGGTGTCTTAAATTTACACTTTATGCTCCTGAGCCTCTATGATGACATTTAAAAAATATTCACATGCTTTATTTCTTTTTCTGTTCCCGAAACTAGTCTTAGAACTCTTCAAGGGCAGAAACTGTGTTGCATTTGTCTTTCTATCACCAATGTATGTACCTATTTTTATCCAAAATGTGAAGAGAAGGCCCACCTGCAAATTTGTGACATAACCAGGAAACTATGTCCTATATACAGTCCTTTTCTAAAAATAGCCCAGCACATGCTCTGGTATAATCTGACTCAGATGCTTCATACAGTAGACTTTCAGGAACATGCCTGTCTTTGTACACTAGTTAAAACCCCTGAATTGAGTTAGCTTGTAAAAGGTCCATTTAAGCAGTGGCTAAGATAAGGTGAATTTGTTACTCCTGGGTTTAACTAGAAGCCAGGGCTTTTTAAGCTGTGTGCATTTTGTTTTTCACAGTCACCCACTTTGTTACTTAACCTTGAGGAAAGTGAAAGGATTGAGGGACATGTGGCCTGGGAAGACCACCCAGGGATCAGGCTGCATTTACCATAACATGTAGCCACAAACTGTTGGGGCTACCTACCCTGGGTTTATACCCTCACTTTGCTACTAATAGCTGTGTGACCTTAGTGAGTGACTGTATCTCTCTGAGATTTATTATTATTACTTTTTATAGTGAAGCCAAGAGAATAGTACCAACCCCAAAGAGGGAAGCATGGTTAAAGCCATGTAGATAAAGGGCTCTGCACAGGGCCAGATGGAGGGTTCATGGTCACAATCCCTGCCTCTTTATCAGTGGGATGTGGATGGGCAGGTGGAGCTGAGCAGCCTGGGTGGGATGAACATTTTGGATAGAGGAAACCCTGGCTTGTCTTTCTCTGCAGCTGGAGTGGTAAATTAGAGAAGATTAAAAAGATCCCAGGGAATAGGGAATAACTCTGTCTAAGACATTATCAAATTAAAAAAAATTTTTTTAAAGGCTGGGGGTGGGGCTTGGGGACTGGGGTCCCAGTAGCTTGAAGACAAAGATGAGACAACTGTCTGGCAAGAAGAAGACAATAGTAAAGGCCTTCAAGAAGACAGAACAGATACTTAGAATATAGCTCAATACCCATCAGATGATAAAACATAAAGCGCTTCCGGCAGCTGCAGACTTGACAGTATTTTCACTGTAGATTTTAAGTGTGGCATTTTATTTGCAGGATACGTCACTTACATGCTCACTTCCCCTGACAACTGATAGTTAATTATCATTTTTTTAAACAGTGAGGATTCAGATTAGATAATAGAGTGGAATTATACTCTTAAGTTATAAAGTGCAACACAAATGTAAAGAATAATCACAAAAGTACTCTAATACAAATACAGACCTACTTAGCTCCTTCTCACCTGTTCTCCACATTAGTCCTAGGGTTGTTTCTTTTTTTTTAAATTTTTAATATTTATTTTTTAGTTCTCGGCGGACACAACATCTTTGTTGGTATGTGGTGCTGAGGATCGAACCCGGGCCGCAGGCATGCCAGGCGAGTGCGCTACCGCTTGAGCCACATCCCCAGCCCCCTAGGGTTGTTTCTAAACCCCATTGTAGTCACAGCTTTCCCTTCTTTATAGTTCTGGCTTCAATATTTATAGCAGTAATTGTCATTTTTACTACGTTCTTTAGCTTTTGTTAAATGGTCTAAAATACCGTGTAGCGTAGAAAGCACCTTTTTCTTACTCTCCTCTTTCCAGTTCTGCTCCTGAGAGTGGAGTTTGCAAAACGACCTCAGTGTTGAAGTTACCAGGATATTCAAGTGCATTGGTGGGGTTTCCGGGATTAAAATAAAGGCTCCGATCTACAGATTGTGGGGACGGGCTCAAAACTCCTTAACAGGACACCCATAGCACAAGAGTTAATAACAAGAATCAACAAATGGGACTTTCTTAAACTGAAAAGTTTTTTTCTCAGCAAGAGAAACAATAAGAGAGGTAAATAGGGAGCCCACATCATGGGAACAAATTTTTACTCCTCACACTTCAGATAGAGCCCTAATATCCAGAGTATACAAAGAACTCAAAAAATTAGACAATAAGAAAACAAACAACCCAATCAACAAATGGGCCAAGGACATGAACAAACACTTCACAGAGGAGGACATACAATCAATCAACAAGTACATGAAAAAATGCTCACCATCTCTAGCAGTCAAGGAAATGCAAATCAAAACCACCCTAAGATACCACCTCACCCCAGTAAGATTGGCAGCCATGACGAAGTCAAACAACAACGAGTGCTGGCGAGGATGTGGGGAAGGGGTACTCTTGTACACTGCTGGTGGGACTGCAAACGGGTGCGGCCAATTTGGAAAGCAGTATGGAGATTCCTGGGAAAGCTGGGAATGGAACCACCATTTGACCCAGCTATTGCCCTTCTCGGATTATTTCCTGAAAACCTTAAAAGAGCACACTACAGGGATACTGCCACATCGATGTTCATAGCAGCACAATTCACAATTGCTAGACTGTGGAATCAACCCAGATGCCCTTCAATAGATGAATGGATAAAAAAAATGTGGCATTTATACACCATGGAGTATTACGCAGCACTAAAAAATGACAAAATCACGGAATTTGCAGGGAAATGGATGGCACTAGAGCAGATTATGCTTAGTGAAGCTAGCCAATCCCTAAAAAACAAATACCAAATGTCTTCTTTGATATAATGAGAGCAACTAAGAACAGAACAGGGAGGAAGAACAGGAAGAAAAGATTAACATTAAACAGAGACATGAGGTGGGAGGGAAAGGGAGAAAAAAAGGGAAATCACATGGAAATGGAGGGAGACCCTCATTGTTATACAAAATTATATATAAGAGGTTATGAGGGGAATGGGATAACAAACATGGAGGGAAATGAATTACAGTAGATGGGGTAGAGAGAGAAGATGGGAGGGGAGGGGAGGGGGGATAGTAGAGGATAGGAAAGGTAGCAGAATACAACAGTCACTAATATGGCAGTATGTAAAAATGTGATGTGTAACCGATGTGATTCTGCAATCTGTATTTGGGGTAAAAATGGGAGTTCATAACCCACTTGATTCTAATGTATGAAATATGATATGTCAAGAGCTTTGTAATGTTGTGAACAACCAATAAAAAAAATAAAATAAAATGCAACTATATCATCATTACTTGTAGCAAGTTTGGAATATACTGGAAAGGAAAAATATGTCTTCCCTTTTATTGTCCAAATAGTATCATAGTTTACTTAACCATTACCATATTTTTGACTGGACTCCAAATTATTTAATTATTCCCTTAATTTTGTGACTCTGAGATTATTTCCAACTCTTGTTACTATAAATAGCATTTCAGAATACATCACTTTCCATATATTTTAAAGTTGTTTCCTTCAAATTGATTATCCAAATTGTAAAATCTGCACTAAATAATGCAAGTATTTTTATGGGTCATGGTGCTTAATAATAAACTACCTTCAAAAATAGCTTTGCCAACATATGGCACTGTTAGAAATATATGAGAGTACCATTTTCACTCCATCCTTACCATTCCTTTTGACTTTTGATCAGATAATATCTTATTGTTTCAAAGTCTAGGCCTCTTTATTTATTTATTTAATTTTTAAAATTGGTTTTATTTTTTAAATACATGACAGCAGAATGCATTAGAATTCTTATTTCACATATAGAGGACAATTTTTCATATTTCTGTTTGTATATAAAGTATGTTCACATCAATTTATCTCTTCATACATGTACTTTGGATAATGATGTTCATCACATTCCACCATCACTGCTAACCCTCTGCCTGCTCCCTTTCCCTCCCACCCCTCTGCCCTATCTAGAGTTTGTCTATTCTTCCAATTCTCCCCCTTCCTACCCCACTATGAATCAGACACCTTATTTTGTGCTTACATTCGGCATTTGTTTTTTTGGGGATTGGCTAACTTCACTTAGCATTATCTTCTCCAACACCATCCATTTACCTGCAAATGCCATGATTTTATTTTCTTTTATTGCTGAGGAATATTCCATTGTGTATATTTTTAATCATGCTAACATACATTGCCTAAGTATTATTCTTTGTGGGAAACTTATTTAGTCATAAAATTTTAAACTCTACTTTTAAACTTATATTTCCTTTAGGATTCAAAATGCTGAAACTTAATTGCTTTCAAACTCATGATTATCAAGTCACCAAATATGATGAGTTTGAGCATTATTTCTCATACATTTACTATTTTGTTATTTTGATTATTTTCTCATGCATTTATTATCCAATTGTAGTTTCTGCAGCTTGTTGCTATAGGAAAAGTTATGGCGAATCACACGCCATCCTGTATTGACCAAGAAAATAACTCTGTTGCTATAGTTGTCTGGCATGTCATGATTAAATACATGGTGAAGTTCAGAAGTATTTCCAAAGTTCCCTGTTCCAAAATTTGCTAAAAAACCTATGAGCTGCTTGCATCTGCAAGCACGAAATGATTCATTTGATGTTAGTGTCTTTGGATTCTTTGACTGAAGAGGGCATACAAGGAAATGGAAAGGGCCCTCATTTAAATGCAAATAAAGACTTGATAATTTTTCTTTTCTCTTTGTTCACTGGAAAAGATTTATAGTATGGTGAAGAGAAATTCCACGCTGGCTCTCAGGCATTTGCATCTACATGATGCCAACTTTTCTGAGTGCACTGTAAATTTTGTTCTCAAGCCATTGTTTCATGCTATTTTTCACCAGGGCAAATAAATGGATTGATCTCAGAAACCAGACAGTTGCACGGATGGCTGGTCCAATTGATCCACCTGCCTTAATGGATCACGGTGCAACAGTGTGGAAAAAGAGGAAACTTGATTTAAGTACCATTTTGATCAGAGGCTGAGGTCCTGATGTGAAGGCTCAGGTCATGTCAATGTCTTCCAGTTAACTCTATCCTGTGTGAGCTCATCTGAAAGGAAATGGGGAACCTTGCTTATCTCACCTAAATCATGTGCCCAACAAATCGGGTTGGTTTTCATGGCTACAACATTTGATAGGTTTTGTGAAACCTTTTCAATTTTTCAAAACCCTCATTCATCTTCTTCCACCCCTTACCAGAACTTGTCTCAACCCTGGCAAAACACAGACGACCTTTCCCAACTAGCGAGAGGAGCTAGGAAAACATCTTTTCCTATGTTGTTCTCCAAACAGTTGTTTCATGGTATCCTTCAGAGGAAAACAAATGAACTGTGCTGAGGAACCAGTTTCATGGGTGACTTGAAAAAAACGGATCCATCTACCTTAATGGATCATCGTGTAAGAGTGTTAAAATGATACCACCAACATCCACCCAGCCCACTTTGCCTTCAAGCTCCAGGGTTGCAGTGCTTGGAACTCAGCCAGGTCTTTCCTGTTCAGTGACAATGAACAAGTGGCAGCTCTCATCTTTGGAGGAACTGAGGGTTGGGGATAGGTGTGGAAGAACTGAGAGGTGCTAAACCTGTCCGTTAAATCTTTGTCTGCTAAAGTCTTTGCCTTGTTTTTTTCTTTATTTTCTTTCTTGTTTCTACTCTTCCTTAGCACTTTCCTCAATCACGGCATTGGCAGAATTAGTGTGCTTCTCCCACCTGCAGACTTCTCTCTGCTGAGTCTCCACCCCTCTTCCCTGTCATGTTGCTTATTCATAATAGTGAAGTCTCTTGAAAATGAACATCTTTTCTTGCTATCTTGGCTTCATTGTTCATTTGATTTTTGCTTTTACATATTAATGAAGCTCCGAAGTTTTCTTTGAGCAGATTTCTTGAGATGGATGTGTGCTCCGAATTATAGCAGAACTTTGTCACTCTTCCTCATCAGAGTCATACCTCTGCCACAGCAGCTTCTCCTGCTCCTGTGGCTGGTGTTTCACTCTAAGTAAACTGTGAGTTTGTTCTTCTGTCATGTTACCAATCCTGGGCCATCAGTGCTGTGCTGTGGTCAGGTCAATCTTTCTTTGGAGGGTGTTTTTTGCCTCAGTTTGTATTCTGGGGAAGGATGTGCCCTTTCTGTGGTCTATGTGTAGGTAAATGACTACACAAAGAGGGTGCAAGAGATGATATGAAAATGAACATGTGCAGAATAAAGGCGGTATGAACACAGATTATGCTGCTGACTTTTCTTTATAAGAACAGAATTTTCTAGCAAAAGGGAATAGAAATGTAAATTTAGATTTTGGTGATTCATTACATACTAGGAAATGTTCTATTTCAACATTCGAAAACAAGGTAAAAGTGCAAGTTATTCATTCATTTAGTCAGCATATATTATTTAGGCATATAAGGATAAGATTTTGCATCAAAATAATGAATATATAAAGATGAATAAAATAGTTTCCACCCATAGAGTTCTAGCAGTCTGAGGGAAGACACATATTCAAAAACCGATTATTTGAAAACCACGTGAGGATTATGTACACAGAGGATTAACGGAGTATGGATAAATGAATACCTGGATGAGTGAATAAATCTATCTACATCCTTCAGTGAAATGGAAGGCAAATAGTCGACCTGCTACTTATTGGATATGGTGATTTGAAAATACATCTGCAACTTTTTAAAACACTCTTCCCATCAAGATGTGGGGTTTATGTTCTTTTTCTTTCCTTCCTTCCTATCTTCCTTTTTCTCTCTTTTGCTACTGGGGATTGAACCTGGGGCCTTGCACATGCTAGACAAATGCTCTGCAACTGAGCTACAGCCCCTGTCCTGAATTATTTTCCTTGAGACTGGGCAGAGGTTTGACTATTTTTCCCAGTAGAGATGCTATGTGATTTCCAAAGCTGATATACACAGTGACGCAGATCCTGCCTGGCTTACTGGAGCATGCATGCTGGAACTCCAGGCACCAAGTTGTGAGGAAGTCCAAGTTAGCCTGTGTAAAGAGACTACATGGAGAAGCCCTCAAAATACTTGAAGAAAAAGAGAGATGCCTGGCCAAACTGCAGCTGTTGCAACCTGTCTACTGTTCAGCTCCAGCCTCTATCTGACAGCAACCACCTGAGAGAACCTATACCAGAATTACCAAGGAAGCCTGTCCCAGATTCCTGATCCACTGAATAAGAGAATAGAATATTTGTTGTTTTAAGATACGAAGTATTGGGTAAATTTTTTCTATATCAGCACAAAAGCAGAACAGATATTGTTTCTTTGTAGTGGGCTACTGCTATAAGAAAACCGAAACCATGTAATCTCAGCTTTGTGTCTGGGCAGCACGTAGGAAGAAGAACTTTGAAGAAATTTCTAGCAGAAACCTAATCGGTCTTGAGGAATCTATTGTAAAGGTTTAGGGAAAACTTTATTGGAAACAGGAGGAAAGGAAGCTTATGTTGGGTGGTGGTAGAAAGTTTAGCCAAATTGTTACCTGTAGCAATGTGGAAAAGAGAAAAGATATCAAATGAACTGATGGATCTGTAGAAAAATTTGCAGGCTGAAGGTTGAAAAGTTTCTCTAGATGTGTGTGCTATGGTACAAATGAAAACATAACTAAAAAATACAATTATTCAGTTTTTGACAAAAACTTAGAGAAAATATTAATATGCCAAGATTGTTTGAAAATAAAATTGTTTCTTACTTCTGGTTTCACTATATAGCAAAAACTCTCAAATAGTTTCAGGTCAAAGTCAAATCCTTGTTTTTTCTCTAAGATTCTTCTTAGGACTTCAGAAAGATGATAGGTGGTGCTTCTAAGAATCCTAAGGTATTTAATAATTGGATTTTAAAGACTCTTAGGGGGAATTTGCAATAGGAATCTCACAGGTAGTTCAAGGTAGGAAAGGCTTACTTTGAAGAGTTTTGCATAACTTTGTTTAATGAAATTGATTACACATTGATACACAAAAATCCCAAGTTTTAGAAGAATTGTATCAGCACAGACAGAACAAAATGAAAAGGACCATTCCTCCTGTGAACTAATGTGGGCAGGAAGGAGGCTGAGAACTGTGTTTAGTTGTAAACAGGGTAGTTTTCACTTTTCTGTGAAAAATGACTTAGAAGGTGAAACTGTTTTAGCCAGCTAGCTTTTCATTGCTGTGACCAAAATACTTGATAAGAACAACTTAGAGGAGGAAAAGTTTATTTGGCTCAGATTTCAGAGATTCAGTCTGTGGTTGACTGACTCTATAGTTCTGGGCCCAAGGTAAAGGAGAACATCATGATAGAAGGGTATAGCAGAGAAAAGTAGCTCAGCACATGGAAACCAAAAAGGAGGGAGGGAGGGAGGGAGGGAGAAAGAGAGAGAGAGAGAGAGAGAGAGAGAGAGAGAGAGAGAGAGAGAGAGAGCGCTAGAGATAGATATCTCTGTTCACCAGGAACAAAATATAAACCCAAAGGCATACCCTAGTGATCTATCTCCTCCAGTCATACCCTAGCTGCCTACAGTTACTACTCAGTCATACCCTAGCTGCCTACAGTTACTACTCAGTCAATCCATCAACGGATTATTCCACTGATCAGGCTCCAACCCTCATAATCTAATTATTTCATCCCTGAACCTTCTTGCACTGTCTCACACATGAGCTTTTGGGGACACCTTATATCTAAAGCATAACAGAAACCAAGATCAGAGAGAGTGAATCCAAGAGCCTCAGAAACTCATTCTCTGAAAGTAGGTCTGAGTTTTAAGCCCAGAACTGTCAATGAACACAAGCTTGGATTTTTCAGAACTGGTACAAACCAGTGGCTGATATGTGCTTCTTGTTTTCCCTATTAGAAATGAAAGTATCTGTAATCTCCCTGACCCATCAATTTATGGTAGGTGTATGGAACAGATAACTCTCATGCTGTTTCATAAGTCTTCAGATTGAGAGAAACTGTACCCAAGGAATCATGTCCAAACATCCAAGGAAATGCCATCTGCAGTTGGATTTGACTTAGATGATAAAATCCTGAAACTCTAGTCTGATACATCAATGGAATAAGACTATAGAGACTGGGAAAAGAGGGAATATATTTTCTATGTGACAGGAATCTAAATAATTTGTAGCCAGGAAGTGAGCAGTAGTGATTTTCCAACATGTCTGCAAATACTGTGACATACTTCCTGTTAAGAGGTTGGGTCTAGATTCCTTTTTATTGAAACTGATTGGGCTTTTGAAACTATTTTGATCACAGAGTAGAGCAGAGGGGCACCTTGTAACTTTTAGTGCCTGATCATACAAGGCAATACAACTTCTGCCTCTTTGTTGGAATGGAACCTGTGTACCAGATAAGCAGTCTGATTTCCCTGAAGCCACCTGCCGTGAAACTCAACTGGTCTACCTAGAGAGGTTATAGAAAGGAGCCCTGAAACAGCATGGTGGTGGGCAGGGGAGAGGGAGAGAGGGAGAGAGAAGATATGGGAGAGGGGACAGAGTGGGGGAGAAGAGAGAGAGAAAATATCAGCTGTTCTGAACCTTCCATTCTTCTTGCTCCAGCCACCAAGTGACTAGATGAGAAGTCCCAAGCCAGACTCTCCTGGCAATGCCTTCCTCAAATTCCTGACTCACAGGAACTATGAATGATACTATAATAATCATCACTGAATTTTGTGGTGAATTGTTATACAGTCATAGACAACTAGCACACTGACCATGTTAATTGGAACAATGTATAACTTTTTTATGCTTCCAACTGGGAAAATAAACATTCCTTTATTTACTATATGATTTATGACAGACGCCTTGTAAGCAACTGGTTGAATGATTGAATCAATGAACATCTGCATTTTAATTTAAGAAAATTGGAGAGATTAAGTAATCTACCTAAGGTCATGAGGAAAGCAAAAGTCACAGTTGGGTTTGAAACATCCCAAAGTCATTTATTAAAATGCAGCAGTTCAACATATATTTCATTCATACAATACTATTTTGTCATGGGTCAACTAGGTGCCAGGTACTGTGCTAGGTAGTGGAGTTAACAAGGAACAAGACATTCATGGTTCTTTCCCTAACCTGACTGATCTTCTAACAGGAAACTGAGATACGCAAGTCGTGATTTTATGTTTTGCTAAATATGGAAAGAAAATATGAGAGTGTCAAGACTGGTTATGAGAGTGAATGCTTACTTTAGGTGTTGAGGGAATTTCTTGCAAGGTGGAGACATCTGAACCAGAACTCCAAGGCTGAAAATTAGTCAGCTCTGTGAGGAGGGGACCCAGCCTCTGTCTCAATGAATTAGAGAACTATGGTATGTAAGCTCCCTACTCAGTGCTGTAAGTTTCTGTTGTTTCATTTTCCAGAGCCTCTGATGAGTACAACTAGCAGTAAAAAAGTTTTGCGTGGGTACCTGAGGGTGAGCGCCTCCTTGAACTTCCCAACTGTGGTCCCTTTCTCACCTCACGCTAGTCCTGGCTGTATTTGTGGATCTGCAAATTTTGGGTCTGCATTACATTATCGCTTATCAGGTTTAAAACCCATCTAATAAATAAAAGACATAGACACACCAGGAACACATCCATAGAAAAAAGTCAAAAATTGGTAGTGTTTTAAAATAGTCACATGATTAACGGGGATTTTACAACAAGAAGCAAAGAAATTGGCTCTTACATGGAGGCACAGGACTTGCTGAGACACAAGTTTGGGGTTATGTAGTGGGATGAGTGGCTCATTAAGCCCATTATTTTTTGGTAGCTGTTAAGGGCTGCACAAATCAGCTCCAAATGGGCAAAAGGTGGTGGTGGTCACTTCTAAGAGAGGAAGGGGTAGGGGTGGCACAAGAGAGAAAAAATGAGAGAGAGAAAAAGAGAGAGAGAGAGAGAGAGAGAGAGAGAGAGAGAGAGAGAGAGAGAGAGAGAAAGCAGTGTCCAGCCATTGACCTTAGTGAGGATTTGGATTTGTGACTGCTGTTCCAGAATGGAATGGGAAAATTAAATATTCACAAAATCATCTTCTGTAATATAAATATTTATTTTGGTCAAATTCTTAGAAACTTTCCTCTGAGACTTGAAAAGCATGTTTTACAGCACTTGGGTTCAGAAGACATGGCGAGTTGAGCCAGAATTCTCCTTCATCAGGATGTGGAATCACATCCTCCCTGCAGGTTCTAAATCATCCCTGGGACAATGCAGATATTCGCGGAGGCGAAACTATGTGACTTGCAGACATGCCTGGGGAGATGGTGCCAAGCTGCAGACCTAAAACGCATTCCGCACTTTGGGAAGAGATAATGTGTTTCCATTCACTTCATGTTTTATCTTCCAAGTATTCTTTTGGTCTAAGCTGTTCTGCTTATTTTTACCATTGTTCATTTCTCTCTCACAGTCTCTGAGGGATTATTTTTCCAGAAGAGAATGTGGTTCAAGGTCATTTCTAATTTCTGATATTTGTTACTATTAGGTTATTGATATCTTTCTACTCTAATGTCTTTCTACTCCCCTTCTTTCTTTAAAAATTTTGTATGTGGAACTGCTTTCTTTCTTTCCTTCCTTCTTTTCTTTTTCTTCCTTCCTTCTTTCCCTCCTTCCCTCCCTTTCTTTCTTCTTTCCTGTCTCTCTCTTTCTTTCTTTCTCTTCCTCTTTCTCACTCCCTCTTTTTTTTTTTTTTTTTCAGTAATGGGGATGGAATCCAGAGCCTCGCACAAGCGCTGAGCTACACCTCAGACCCCTTTTCTTCTTTTCTACTACACTAGATATTACAGACATCACTGCAACTAATCAGCCTCTGGATTCAGAGGGAAGCAGGAAAGCTTGGATTCCCCCCATCTAGGAAGTTCAAGCCAATGCAGGTTTATTGAGTAACTACTTGAGCACAGCCATATTTCCTGGATGCTGGGGGTCTTGTGTTAGTGAGTTTCTGGAACAACTCACCATCTAGAGTAATTACCTATTTAAAGAACTGTGTGTGGTAAATAGGCAATTATAATGATGGTTTATAAACATTAAAAATGTATAGGGCATATCCTTGGGCTGCTCATACTGGGATGATGTTGAGTAGTCTTTTGAAGAACAGTTTATAGAGTTTTATTCTAGAAAAGTTTTATTAGCTCATTAATTTCATTCTTTGGACATCATTTATTAAGCACTTATTGTGTGTCAGAAATATGTAGGTAGTGGCAAAACAAAGTGGATAAGAAGAGTCCTTGCTCTTACAGAACTCACAATAGATAAGGAAACAGATGCCTGAGATGTTTTTAAGTGCTATATAGCAGTCCACATAGGCATGATGAGTGCACAAGGGGAGAGCTCATTCCTTCGGGGGAGGCTTCCGGAAGCTTCAGAGAGATAAAAGCAGAATTTTCAAAGATGAGTGAATGTTTATCAGGCTTTTATAAAAGAGGGTAAAGAGGGAGAAAGAATACTCCAAACCAAGCATGTGCAAAGGCCAGGAGACTTGAAATAGCCTCACACATTTTGGGGACTAGCAAGGCATTCAGTCTGGTTGAAGCTTCAGATGCTTATGGTGGGGTCCAGGGAAAACAGCCTGCAGGGAGTGGGCAGGGCATTTCTGGAGGACCACATACTGGCAGAAAGATCAAGTATATGGAGGGAACCACAAGTGATTTGGACTGTCTTAGGTGTGGGAAAGGGAAGACACTCAGAGAGGCAAGAAGGGACCAGGACAGGAAGACCCTTGAATGCTGGTTTAAAGCTAATGAAATTTTTCCACGTCAGTGATGGGGAGCCATGGATGGAGTAAAAAAGAAAAAATGTTTTCAATCATAAAATTATCACACAATAACATTTTGTTCTTGGAGTACAGCTCTCTGTATTTTGACAAATACATACAGTCATATAACAGCATCTATAGACATTATAGAAGAGTCCTATCATGTCAAGAGTCCCTCGGGTGGCTCTCTCTTAGGATCTGACTCTTCCCCTACCCCAGGCAACCACTGATCTGTTCCTGTAAATTTGCCTTTTCTAAAAAAATGTCATACAAATGGAACCACATAATACATAATTGTTTTTTTCAATACTGGGGATTGAACCCAAGGATACTCTAGCACTGAGTTATGTCCTCTGTCCTTGTTTTAAGGTAGGGTGTCACTAGGTTGCTGATGGCTGGCTTTGAACTTGCAATCCTTCTGCCTCAGTCTCCTGAGTAGCTGGGGTTATGTGGTGGGCCACCACACTGGGCTACAAAACAGGTAACTTTTTGAGTCTGGCTCCTTTCACTTGGGGTAAATTTATCCATTCAGTGTGTTTATCATTAGCCTTTTCCCTTTTATGACTGAGTGGCATCTCGTGGCATGTGTATACCATGGATTTTTAATCCATTCAACAATTGGCGGGGGGCATTTGGATTACTTTCATTTTATGGTGATTGTGAATAAAACTATTATGAACATTTTGGTACAGGTTTTTGTAGAAACATAACTTTAATTCCTCTTGGATAATACCTAAGAGTGAAATTACTGGATTATATGGAGAGTGTACATTTAATTTTATAAGACCCTGCTAAACAGTTTTCTTTTTTTCCCCATGTTTTTTTTTTAGTTGTGCATAATTGTGGGGTTTGTTCTTACATATGCATACATGCACACAATATACCAATGTAATTTGGCCAATATCATTTTCCCCAGTGTATTTCCCCTTTATCTCCTCTCCTCCCTCTCCCATCCCTTTCCTCTACTCTGCTGATCTCCCTTGATTTTCAGGAGATTCCCCCTATCTTTCTTGTCCTTTCTAGCTTCCACAGGCCAAGCTGCTTTCTAAAGTGCCTGCACCCTTTTCTGATCCTACTGGAAATGTATGAGAATTCCAGGTGTTCTGCATGCTTGTCAGCACTTGGTATTGTCAGTTTTTAAGGAATTTTAGTCACTCGTAGGCATGCAGTGATACTTGCCTGATGACTAGTGCTGCTGAATGCCTTTCATGAATTCTTTTGTTATGGTTTGGATGTGAGGTGTCCCCCAAAAGCCCAAGTGTGAGACAATGCAAGAAGGTTTGGAAGAGAAATGATTGGGTTACAGTGAATTAATCCCCTATGGGATTGAGTGGTAACTGGAAGCAGGTGGGTATGGCTGGAGGAAGTGGCTCATTGGGGGCATGGCTATGGGGTATATGTTTTGTATCTGGACTCACGAGGTCTCTGTCTACTTCCTGATCATCATGTGAGGTGCTTCCCTCCACTACACTCTTAGGCCAGGATGTTCTGCTTCACCTTGGGCCCTGAGGAATTCAGTTGGTTTTCTATGGACTAAGACCTCTGAAATAGTGAGCCTTCAAACTTTTCCTCCTCTATAATTGCTCTGGTTGGGTTCTATAGACCCAGCAGCGAAATAGCTAAAACATTTTTCCTTTATTTTTTTGCTTTCCATATATCTTTGGTGAAGAGTTTGTTCAAATCTGCTGCCCAATGTATTATACGGTGCTTCCTTATTGTCCAGCTTTGAGAGTTCCACATATATTCAATATATAAGTCCATTTTTGTTTTTAGAGAGAGAGAGATAGAGAATTTTTTAATATTTATTTTTTAGTTTTCGGTGGACACAACGTCTTCATTTTACATTTATATGGTGCTGAGGATCGAACCCAGAGCCCCGCGTGTGCCAGGCGAGCGGGCTACCGCTTGAGCCACATCACTAGCCCAAAGTCCCTTATCTTATAAGTGTTTTACAAACATTTTCTTCCAGCCTCTGTTTTTTTTTTTTTTGTCTTTTTATTCTCTCAACACTGTTTTTGCAAAAGTTTTCATTTTGATGAGCTCAGTTTATCATTTGTTTCCTTTATAGACCCAGCTTTTGGTGTATCTTCCAGGAAATCTTCACCCGAGCAAGGTTTCAAAGATTTTTTCTCCTAAATTTTCTTTTAGGTGTTTTTATAGTATAGGTTTAGCATTTAGGTCTATGATCCATGTGGAGTTAATTTTTAGATAAGGTCAGTTCTTTTTAGTTAAGGTTGTGTTTTAGAAAGCTTGTTCTAGTAATAACTATAAGAAGTTTTAAAAAAATGCTGTCTCTCTTCCCTTCTGTGATTGTACATCTGAGTGAGATGATCAGTATTGGGCTTTCCTGATATTGTGAGTGATGTCATGATATTAAGGGAAAACATATTTATTTGATTAATGGATAAGATGATATCTTGCCTTAAAGTCCAGGTGTTGGCTTATGAAAATCAAATTTGAGATATTAGTTGTCGTTTATTCTGTAGACAGCAAAGAAAATACATAAGAAATTAGAGCTTTCTCTGCATAAAGTTTTTTTTTTCAGTGAATAAAGTCTATGCTTTTCTTGAATTTTATTTTAATTAATTTAGAAACTATTGAAAGAGAGATGAAGTTAGAAGACAGAAGTTTAGGCTATGGAATCCAACTACTGTGGTTCCAGTCCCAGTCTCATAAACTGGGTAACACTGGGAAAGGTTCCTAAAAGTTGTGGTCACATTTTCTTCTCTATAAAGTGTGAATAATAATGGTAACACTTATACATACATTAACTTAAATAATGACTTAAAGTGTTTAATCAAGACTGATACATAGTATGTGATAAATAAATATCAGCTATTATAAACATGAAGAAAACCAAGAACCTACTTTAAAGAATTGCATTATGCATTGTGCAGAGATATAACAATACAATAATATATAACTTCCTTCCCAAGGGAATTTGCAATTGGCAGACCATTTGGGAATATAGGTAAAGAACTACCAGTTCAAAGTCAACCAAAATGGCAAAAGTGTTGCATTAGACTTAATTACTATGACATGAGGCTAGCATGATTCACAACTTCCAAGTGGGTTAGAGGATGGTTCAGCAGAGAAGGTATTTCATTTGGACCTTGAAGGATGACTAGGGGTGCAGACATGAGAAGCGAAAGAGAAAGACTCAAACATGGGTCTACAAAATGCTCAGGGAAGGATTTTTCTGAACTTAAGTGTAGGGGGCTGCGCAGAAAAAAAGTGATGAAAAAAGCAAGTAAAGACTAGATTGTAAAGAGATCAGAATGCCAAGAGGAGGGTTGGACTTGGTTTTGCTTATGCACAATATTTTATGACCTTTTCATATCAGTGCTCTTAAAAAGCCAACCTTAAAGAGAACTCATCCAAAGTTTTATTTGTCTTCCTTTGGAAAAAAAAATCACCCTTGTAAATCATTAATGGCTCATTTAAAAAAAGGAGATTACAGTCCTGGGGATTTACTATTTTTCTATTCAGCAAAGAAATAAAAAGAAGCATATTGAATTATGTGAAATATGAATTGGCCTCTGTGCTCCAGTACTTATCTGGGACAGATTTATAAATACTGAAATGATATAAATGACCATTGTTCTGTCCCTTTAATATTAAAGAGCTTGTGATGGCAAAGAAAGGATAAGGAAATAAAAAGTTTTGGGGATATTAAAGTTACTCTTCTATTCTTCCATGTTGAATTAGGTCCAATTAGCACTTGAAGATTTTTAGCTTTCTGCCTCTTCTGCCAATTTTTGGAACATCTGAGGAGGAATCATCCCTGAGTGCATTTTGAAGGTAACTGTGATCTTAAATAATTTGATCACTTTTCATTGTACAATATTATTGAGGCAGAACTAATATTCAGATAATTAATTTCTTTGAAAGGTTTAATTATTTCTAAAAATGACACAAGATTATATTTCTCAGATGTTTAATCTGATGTCTCCTAGGATAACACAGGAGAGCAGGGTTGGGGAAGTGAAAATAAGAAATTGCTCATATTCTAGATGAGGTACAAAATACTTGAAGTACCATTCTGCAGTTGAAGAAAAAACTCTCCCAAGAACTAAATATGGAAACTAAATCTTTAATTCAGTATTTCAAGTATATTTAATTCTCTTAGAGAAGTGTACCTATATCACCATTAGAAATAATTGTCTATGGCATTTTTATCATTGAAAAGGAACATAGAAATAAAAGCTGTTATTCACAAGCTTTTTAAAGCAAAGTGTGGTGCTGGGGATGAGACCTAGGGCCTTGTGCATGCTAGGCAAGTGTATTACCACTAAGCTACATTGCCGACTCCAGTACCCATAATTTTGTCTTTAGCACTGACCAAGTTGTTCCCCCATTATTGACAGTCAGTATTGGCTTTACGAATTTTCTACTGTGGCAATTCTTTAGGCTTACTTCCCCAAAAGATTTTTATTGTTTCATCAAAAAACTAATCTAACTAGTACTCCATTTCCTTAGGGCTGTGGCAAGGGACTGTAATTTCTATTAAAATAATTTTGAAGTTATTTCTTTAAAGTAATTTTTTGAGTAAACTTGCTCATTCATTTGATTTTTATTGAGTGCAATGTATATATTTATCATCTCTTATTGGGTAAATCTATTTTCACTTAGCTTAAAAGGTCAATAATAAAAAATTTAGAATCCAATGTGCTGGGTTCAAATTCTGAGTCTACTTTTAACCTCCCAAGTGTCTCTGCTAATTCACATAACTTACCTGAATCTCAAGTCTTTCATCTGTAGAATGGTGTGAGAAAAATAATCTCACAGGGTTATTGAGAATTCCATGAAGGGGATTTACAAACTGTAAAGTGCTGTGTAAATGTTTTCTTTTATTTTTTCATAGATAATTTCCACTAATGGAATGCTTCAGTTCCATAATGTAACTAATTTTATGGTGAAAGTTTCAGGCACATAGCTGGGCATTGGATACAGGCTGTGTATTCTAAAGATGTCTGCAATGATAATTCCCATCCACATGCTCTTGCAGTGCAACATTGACAGTCCTCCCATTGGAGTCCATGTTTCCTCCACTTGCACCTTGGTGGGATTTTTCAGTTTTGTTTCCTTGGGACATTCACTCTTGAAACTCAACCTTCATATTATGAGGAAGCACCTCTTATAGCATGTTGAGGGCCATGTGTACATATACTGGGTGACAACCCAGCTGAGGTCCTAGCTGACAGGAGCATCCACCAGTAGGGAAGGAAGGTACCTCCTGAAGATCCCATCTTCTAATCTTTGAGTATATTCAGCTCAGGCCCCAGATAGCATGAAGCAGAGACATGCTATCTATGATGTACTTTTTCTAAATTCCTAACCTATTAAAATCCATGAGCATAGTAAGAAAATGGTTTCTGCCATCAAGTTTGGGGGTGGTTTGTTACACAGCAATAGCTAACCAGAACAAGATGGGATGACTCATCTACTCCAAACCTATTCCTAACATTTTAGTAAGGTTATAAAGAAAATTGGAACAGCATTATAGCTATCATCTGGATACCTTTACATTGGTATAGCAAGTTGTAATTATTGTAAACTGGAACTTCAGAGCAGAACAGAGATTTTTAAAAAAATATTTCTTTTTAGTTGTACACAATACCTTTGTTTTTCTTTATGTATTTTTATGTGGTGCTGAGGATTGAACCCAGGGCCTTGCACATGCTAGGCGAGTACTCTACTGCTGAGCCACAACCCCAGCCCCCAGAGATTTTAAAATATTAGAAATTCATATTTTGTTTTAAAGTAGGATCACATATAATGAGGCCAATTTTGTCATTCCCACTTCTGGCTCCCATCAACTCTGCAGCTTTTGAGTAGGGAGGCTGGCTGTTTTCTTATTTGTTCCCTCTTTTCCAAGCCATTAAAAGTGAGCTTCTTCATTCTCTAAAATGTCTCCGGAATGGAATTACCCATGCAAACTCTTTTTGCTGCTCCTCTCTCTGGCAATCTTTCACAGCCAGTGGTAGACAAAAAGAAGAGGATCTTTGAATAATTTAGGAAGAGATGAGAGGAAGTACCTTCTCCACTTTGCAGCTCTGTAAGATACTTTGGACTGTTGGGCTTTTCCTGAGCCCAGATATTTCAGCTCTATTGTTTATCTTCTCATCTGTTCAAGAAGATCATACACTCTCTCGTGGTGTGTGTGTGTGCACGTGCATGTATATGCTCTCTCTCTCAACCTCTGGGCTTTTGTTCAAATGATTTTTTCTACTCAGAACGATTCCCTGTGCTCCCTAGCCTTCAAACTCTGGTAGAAATTCCACCCTTTTCCATGAAAGTTTCATGAGTTAGGAGCAGCACGTATGACTCCTTAGCACTTAGTTGGCACCTCTTTTACAATTCTTAGCACCACCAATTCCTGTTTCCCTGATTAGGGTGCGATGCCATTCTTGGCAGGGTTACCATCTTGTACTTCTTCATGACCCCTACTGTGGTTTCTCAGGAAATGCCTGCTGAATTCCCTAAGGCAGCCTGAAGTAATGCCAAAATTGTGTAATCAGAGTTGAGACCCTTGGTTCCCAGTCTCAGGTCTGAGCCAGGGCTCTTAGTAGCAGATCCTGGAAATGATCTTGGGACCCTAGAAGTTTCTTCACATTTCCGGACCTCAGTTTGCTTCTCTGTAAAATGAGAAGTTTAGAGCAGGTCGTTGGTTCTCTGCTAAGTATGCCTTTACAATACCACTCTTGCCTGGAGGGTCTGATACAGTCTTCATTGTACATCCTTGACTGAATGCACTGTTTATAAGATGCCTTCTGGTTCCAGTAATCCATGTGGGCTGGTGGATATTGCTGCAGCCTGTGGATTCAGATGGAAGGAAATGAACAGATTGGAATTACAGGTTAGTTCTTCAGAGACATAGCCAGAAAACAGAGTTGCTGCAACTCCTTGAAGAATAATAGCTAAACGTTACTAAGTCAGACAGACATTGTGCTGAGAGTTTGGAATGCATCATTTCATTTACTGCTTACAGTGTCCTATGGGGCGAATGTTATTGCTCTCTCCATTTTATAGATTAAAAATCTGAGGTTTAGAGAGAAATAATGAGCAGTGTTGCTGATGTAAGTAACTGAGTACCAGGACTGAGATTAAACTCCGGCTCTCTCTCACTCCAGAATGTGCATTCCTAATCATTCCCCAGCTGCCCTTCACTTAGTTTTGGTTTTTGTTGTGGGAGGCTGGTTATGTTGCTATAAAAAACACTGATTGTGTTAGTCTTTGGTCACTGGTACTGAGCAAGTGATGTGTGCATTCAGAAATATGATAATTTTTATGGAGTTAGGGCATTGGAGACGTGGTTGGCCATTTAATTTTTGGAAATTACAGCGTACCACAGGAGGTTCAGATGAAGGTGGTATCATTGAATTCTTTTCATCTGAACCATGGCAGATTTTGTCACATGAAAGGAAAGAAATTTACACCCTGGGGGAAATACATGGAGCTACAGGATCTGGTGTGACAAGATCACCAAAGACCAGGAAATGTAACAAATCTTCTAGAAAATCACCCAGAGTTCTGATTAGTGGTGAGGGAAATGCAATTCTGTAATTGCATTGATGAGACAATGATAACCCATTTCCATTTGCAAATATTTCACCCCAAAGAGTGATTAAGCAACTGTTATTCATTGAACACACAGATATTCTTCATGATTCTATATGGAAACAACACCCATATCTTCTTTGTCACCCTCAAATTCCCTTTCATTGCAGAATTTCTGGTTGCATCTATACTGCTGGGTTAACAGGCGCTCGTGAGCGTGACTGATGGACTGCATTTGCCCTCTGAGTCTTCAAGCACCCAATTTCCTAATCTTTTCTGGCAAATCTCCCATGTCCTATGCATACTTTGTCTTAAGGTCAGTTCTGCTCTTAGCCATCTGAGTTCTATCTTCCAATTATCGCCTGCTCTGGTCAGTTTGCCTCCGCACCATGATGTAACCTCTCTCCATGATTTCCTTTCCCTCAGTCCTTCTCTTAGATTCAATAACTCTAAACCACATCCTTATCTATAGACTTATGATTTCCTCTCTTCTAGCCTTAGTGTTCATTCTTTCCCCTTGGCCTTTTGACTTCTAATAAAAAAAAAAATCTTTCACAAAGTAGTAAAGTTACACTCTCCCCGGGTCTGGTGTGATCAGTGCTTGTGTTTGGGGTCAGAGGAGAGGAAGGAAAAGAAAGGCACTAGGCAAGGATTTCAGCTATGGGAACCAGGTCTCTGGTCAGAGCCCCTGGCCTCTCATAAGTCTGCTTGCTTCTGGGAGCACATAATATTAGGGTCAGGACATTCTAAATCTGGTCATGAGAGGGCTAAGAGACAAGGGCAAGTGAGTCACTAACCTCTTAGGGTCATCTAGCAGGTAGCCTTTCTGGCCAGTCTCCCTTTCTTATATTACTGAGGCTAACAAAGTGCTTCATTATAAACAGAGCATTTCCCTGCCTCCTGGGTGGGAAGGTTTAGCCACATATGTCTGTCTTAGGGGACTAAGGTTCTCTGTGGGACTTATGGGAAGACTGCTAAAGAGTAGGAGATAACTGAGCAGGGAGAGACTCCCTACATACCTCTTTACCCTTCTTTCCTGAAGCCCAGGATGCAGATGTTAGAATTTCAATAACCAGTTCCAGTGCAAGATGCGTGGCAATAGAAGTACAGTGTATTGGTTTATGGTGCATCCAGTATATTATTCATGTACAGCACATAGTATATTCATTTTCCATAGCTGTGTAACAAATTACCATACATGAAGTAGCTTAAAACAATTCAATTTTTTTTTTGTCTTGGTTTCCGTGGGAGTGGAGTCTGGGGTCTGGATTCTCTGCTCTAGGTTTCAAGAGGCTGAAATCAAGGCATGAGCCAGCCTATGTTCTCATGTGGAGCTTGGGCTCCTCTTCTAGACACATTCAGATTTCAGCAGAACTCAGTTCCTGGCTGTTTGGGGACTGAGGTTCTGTTTTCTTCCTATCTGTTGGCCAGGTCACACTCAGCTCATAGAACTTGCCTCCATATCCTGGTACATGGCAGCCTTCTGCTTAGGCCATGTATAAAGGCTGGAAAATGTTTGGGCTTAAAAGCCATCCTGGATTTTCTTCCCTTAGAGTGAGTCTAAGCCCTTTATAGTTCTCACCTAATTATCAAATCCACCAGGATAGGCTCCTTTTCAAGTAAGTTGAAGTCAACTATTTTGGGATCTTAATTACACCTGCAAAATCTCTTCACATTTGTCCTAAAATACAGCTTAATCATGAATGAAATCCAGTGTGTGCACAATCCTGGCTACATGCAAGAGACAGTGCATTCTATTTTTTTTCTTTTTTTTAATTGGTTGTTCAAAACATTAAAAAGCTCTTGACAAATCATATTTCAAACATTAGAATCAAGTGGGTTATGAACCCCCATTTTTACCCCAAATACAGATTGCAGAATCACATCGGTTACACATCCACATTTTTACATACTGCCATATTAGTGACTGTTGTATTCTGCTACCTTTCCTATCCCCTACTATCCCCCCTCCCCTCCCCTCCCATCTTCTCTCTCTACCCCATCTACTGTAATTCATTTCCCTCCATGTTTGTTATCCCATTCCCCTCATAACCTCTTATATGTAATTTTGTATAACAATGAGGGTCTCCCTCCATTTCCATGTGATTTCCCTTTTTTTCTCCCTTTCCCTCCCACCTCATGTCTCTGTTTAATGTTAATCTTTTCTTCCTGCTCTTCCTCCCTGCTCTGTTCTTAGTTGCTCTCATTATATCAAAGAAGACATTTGGTATTTGTTTTTTAGGAATTGGCTAGCTTCACTGAGCATAATCTGCTCTAGTGCCATCCATTTCCCTGCAAATTCCGTGATTTTGTCATTTTTTAGTGCTGCGTAATACTCCATGGTGTATAGATGCCACATTTTTTTATCCATTTATCTATTGAAGGGCATCTGGGTTGATTCCACAGTCTAGCTATTGTGAATTGTGCTGCTATGAACACCGATGTGGCCGTATCCCTGTAGTGTGCTCTTTTAAGGTCTTCAGGGAATAGTCTGAGAAGGGCAATAGCAGGGTCAAATGGTGGTTCCATTCCCAGCTTTCCCAGGAATCTCCATACTGCTTTCCAAAGTGGCCGAACCAATTTGCAGTCCCACCAGCAATGTACAAGAGTACCCTTTTCCCCACATCCTCTCCAGCATTTGTTGTTGTTTGACTTCATAGTGGCTGCCAATCTTACTGGAGTGAGATGGTATCTTAGGGTGGTTTTGATTTGCATTTCTCTGACTGCTAGAGATGGTGAGCATTTTTTCATGTACTTGTTGATTGATTGTATGTCCTCCTCTGAGAAGTGTCTGTTCAGGTCCTTGGCCCACTTGTTGATTGGGTTATTTGTTATCTTATTGTCTAATTTTTTGAGTTCTTTGTATACTCTGGATATTAGGGCTCTATCTGAAGTGTGAGGAGTAAAAATTTGTTCCTAGGATGTAGGCTCCCTATTTACCTCTCTTATTGTTTCTTTTGCTGAGAAAAAACTTTTTAGTTTAAGTAAGTTCCAATTGTTGATTCTTGTTATTAACTCTTGTGCTATGGGTGTCCTATTAAGGAATTTGGAGCCCGACTGTACAATATGTAGATCGGGGCCAACTTTTTCTTCTACCAGACGCAGAGTCTCTGATTTGATATCAAGGTCTTTGATCCATTTTGAGTTAACTTTTGTGCATGGTGAGAGGAGAGGATTTAGTTTCATTTTGTTGCATATGGATTTCCAGTTTTCCCAACACCATTTGTTGAAGATGCTATCCTTCCTCCATTGCATGCTTTTAGCCCCTTTATCAAATATAAGATAGTTGTAAATTTGTGGATTAGTCTCTGTGTCCTCTATTCTGTACCATTGGTCCACCCGCCTGTTTTGGTACCAGTACCATGCTGTTTTTGTTACTATTGCTCTGTAGTATAGTTTGAAATCTGGTATCGCTATACCACCTGATTCACTCTTCCTGCTTAGTATTGCTTTTGCTATTCTGGGTCTTTTATTTTTCCATATGAATTTCATGATTGCTTTATCTATTTCTACAAGAAGTGCCATTGGGATTTTGATTGGCATTGCATTAAACCTATAGAGAACTTTTGGTAATATCGCCATTTTGATGATGTTAGTTCTGCCTATCCATGAACAGGGTATATTTTTCCATCTTCTAAGATCTTCTTCTACTTCTCTCTTTAGGGTTCTGTAGTTTTCATTGTATAAATCTTTCACCTCTTTTGTTAGGTTGATTCCCAAGTATTTTATTTTTTTTGAGGATATTGTGAATGGAGTGTTTTTCCTCATTTCCATTTCAGAAGTTTTGTCGCTGATATACAGGAATGCCTTTGATTTATGCGTGTTGATTTTATATCCTGCCACTTTGCTGAATTCATTTATTAGTTCTAGTAGTTTTTTTGTAGACCCTTTTGGGTCTTCTAGGTATAGAATCATATCATCCACAAATAGTGATAATTTAAGTTCTTCTTTTCCAATTTTTATGCCTTTAATTTCTTTCGTCTGTCTAATTGCTCTGGCCAGTGTTTCGAGAACTATATTAAATAGAAGTGGTGAGAGAGGGCATCCCTGTCTTGTTCCAGATTTTAGAGGGAATGCCTTCAATTTTTCTCCATTCAGAATGATGCTAGCCTGAGGCTTAGCATAAATAGCTTTTACAATGTTGAGGTAAGTTCCTGTTATCCCTAGTTTTTCTAATGTTTTGAACATAAAGGGATGCTGTACTTTGTCGAATGCTTTTTCTGCGTCTATTGAGATGATCATATGGTTCTTATCTTTAAGTCTATTGATGTGGTGGATAACATTTATTGATTTCCGTATATTGAACCATCCTTGCATCCCAGGGATGAATCCTACTTGATCATGGTGCACAATTTTTTTAATGTGCCTTTGTATCTGATTCGCCAGAATTTTATTGAGGATTTTTGCATCTAGGTTCATCAGAGATATTGGTCTGTAGTTTTCTTTCTTTGAGGTGTCTTTGTCTGGTTTCGGAATCAGGGTTATGTTGGCCTCATAGAATGAGTTTGGAAGGGCTCCCTCTTTTCCTATTTCCTGAAATAACTTGAAAAGTATTGGTATTAATTCTTCTTTAAAGGTTTTGTAAAACTCCACTGTATACCCATCCGGTCCTGGGCTTTTCTTGGTTGGAAGTCTTTTGATTGCTTCTTCTATTTCCTCCATTGATATTGGTCTGTTCAAATTGTGTGTATCCTCCTGACTCAGTCTGGGCAAATCATATGTCTTAAGAAATTTATCGATGTCTTTACTATCCTCTATTTTATAGGAATATAGGTTTTCAAAATAATTTCTAATTGTCTTCTGTATTTCTGTAGCATCTGTTGTGATATTGCATTTTTCATCCCGTATGTTAGTGATTTGAGTTCTCTCTCTTCTTCTTTTCGTTAGCATGGCTAAGGGTCTGTCAATCTTATTTATTTTTTCGAAGAACCAACTTTTAGTTTTGTTAATTTTTTCAATAGTTTCTTTTGTTTCAATTTCGTTGATTTCTGCTCTGATTTTAATTATTTCTTGCCTTCTGCCGCATTTGTTGTTGTTTTGTTCTTCCTTTTCTAGGGCTTTGAGATGAAGTGTGAGCTCATTTATTTGTTGGTTTTTCTTTTTTTTGAGGAATGACCTCTAGGCGATGAATTTCCCTCTTAAAACTGCTTTCACTGTGTCCCATAGATTCCAATATGTTGTGTCTGTATTTTCATTTATCTCTAAGAATTTTTTGATTTCCTCCTTTATGTCTTCTGTAACCCTTTGATCATTCAGTAACATATTGTTCATTTTCCATGTGATATAGGATTTTCCCTTCCTTCTTTTATCATTAATTTCCAGTTTCATTCCACTATGATCAGATAAAGTGCATGGTATTATCTCCACCCCTTTATATTTACTAAGGGTTGCCCTATGGCATAATATATGGTCTATTTTTGAGAAAGATCCATGTGCTGCTGAGAAAAACGTATATCCACTTGAAGATGGTTGATATATTCTATATATGTCAGTTAAGTCTATGTTATTAATTGTCATATTGAGTTCTATAGTTTCTTTATTCAACTTTCGTTTGGAGGATCTTTCCAATGGTGAGAGAGGTGTGTTGAAGTCACCCATAATTATTCTGTTGTGGTCTATTTGATTCTTGAATTGAGGAGAATTTGTTTTATGAACGTCGCAGCACCATTATTTGGTGCATAAATATTGATAATTGTTATAGCTTGTTGGTGAATGGTTCCTTTTAACAGTATATAATGTCCTTCCTTATCCCTTTCGATTAATTTAGTCTTGAAGTCGATTTTATTCTATATGAGGATAGCCACCCCTGCTTGCTTGCGAGGACCGTGTGCGTGGTATATTTTTTCCCAACCTTTCACCTTCAGCCTGTGTGCGTCTTTTCCAGTCAGATGTGTCTCCTGGAGGCAGCATATTGTTGGATTTGTTTTTTAAATCCATGTTACCAGCCTATGTCGCTTTATTGGAGAGTTTAAACCATTAACGTTTAGAGTTACTATTGATGTATGTTTTGTACTTCCAGCCATGTTTGATTATCTCTCTTTTTTTTAATTTAGTTTGTTTCTCCATGGTTAGCTTTCCCCCCACCGTCTGTCCTTACTGAGGTACTTCCCACTGTTGGCTTTGGTTATTGTTATTCATTTCTTCCTCGTGTAGTGTTTTGTTCAAGATGCTTTGCAATGCTGGTTTTCTGGCTGCAAATTCTTTTAGCTTTTGTTTATCATGAAAGATCTTTATTTCGTTATCATACCTGAAGCTTAATTTTGCTGGATACAGAATTCTTGGTTGGCATCCATTGTCTTTCAGTGTTTGAAATACGTTGTTCCAGGATCTTCTTGCTTTCAGTGTCTGTGATGAAAAATCCGTTGTTAACCCTATTGGTTTACCCCTGAATGTAAACTGCCTCTTTTCTCTTGTAGCTTTTAATATTTTCTCTTTGTTCTGTATATTGGATATCTTCATAACAATGTGTCTTGGCGTTGGTCTACTGTGATTTTGTATGCTCGGTGTCCTGTATGCATCTTCAATTTGTATATCTGTTTCCTTTTTTATTTCTGGGAAGTTTTCTGTAATTATTTCTTTTAGCAGGTTACTCATTCCCTTGGTTTGAATCTCTATCCCTTCCTCTATCCCGATGACTCTTAAATTTGGTTTTTTTATGTTATCACATATCTCTTGGATGTTTCTCTTGTGATTTTTAACCAGCCTATCTGAGTTGGCTAGACTCTTTTCAAGATGATATATTTTGTCGTCATTATCTGACGTTCTGGCTTCTACTTGCTCCACTCTATTAGTGATACTCTCATTTGAGTTTTTAATTTGGTTTATAATTTCCTTCATTTCTAAGATTATTGTTTGATTCTTTTTTGTAATCTTTATCTCCTGATAAAGATGCTTAACTTCTTCTTTTACCTGTTTATGTAATTCATTCTCAATGTGTTCTTCCGCTGCTTGAATTTGCTGTCTCGTATCCTCTTTAAGGTTCCATTCCATCTGTCTAAGGTGTTCCTTGAGTTCTTTATATGACCATCTTTCTGATGACTCTAGGTCCTCCTGAATATTTAGGCTGTCCTGCATTGTTTGTACTCCTTTTCTTCCTTGCTTTTTCATGCTGCTCATGTTGCTTCTTGTTCTCTTTGACTGCTGAGTTACTGTTTACTCCTATAAATTAATTTGGTGCTTGGGAGGAAAGGTATTAGAAGGGAAGGGAGGAAGTCACTAAAGAGAATGAGAGTAAGCAGGTAGAATTCAAGGAAGGGGGAATAAGAAAATTTACAAGAAATGTAAAGACAGAAGAAAAGAAGGAAAGAGAAAAAAATAGAAAATTAAAAAGAATTTAAAGAAAAATAATAATAATAATAGAAATGAAAAACGAAATTAAAAAATGGAATGAAATAAAATAAAATGGATTAAAAAAACATTTAAAAAGAGAGCAAAAAAAAAATTTTATAAATGCAGTGCTAGAGTTCGATTAACTGTTCTTCCAGTAGATGGAGCTATGCCCACCGGGCCAAGTTTCTCCTCTCAGTAGGCGGGAGTCAATCTCTGTGCAGCAGTTCTTCCTCCCGGACTGGGCGGGTCTCCACTCCTGCTGTTCGCCGTATGGGCGGGCCCTTTCGCAGAGCCCGTCGTGGGTCGTTTGCAGCGCCGGGCTGGCAGGTGGGGGGGTGGTCGTCTGGAGCCCCGAACCGCCAGAGGCAGTTCACAGAGCCAGGGCAGCAGGGGCCGGGCAGGCAGCGCCCGCTCCCACACTCACTACAACGCGTGGGCAGCGGCTGCCTGGGGGCGGCCAGTGGCGGTTCACAGAGCCTGACGGGCGGGGGCCCAGGCAGGCAGCACCCATCCCCACATTCGCTGCAACTTGTGGGCAGCGGGCGTTTGGCGGCAGCTGACAGCCGCTCACAGAGCCAGGCCGGCGGGGGCCCAGGCAGGCAGCGCCCACTCCCAAGCTCACTGCAACGTATGGGCAGTGGCCGGTGGCGGTTCACAGAGCCGGGCCGGCGTGGGCCCAGGTAGGCAGCGCCCGCTCCCAAGATCGCTGCAACGTGTGGGCAGCGGCCTGCGGCGGTTCACAGAGCCGGGCCGGCGGTGGCCTAAGCAGGCAGCTCCCGCTCCTAAGCTCGCTTCAACGTGTGGGCAGCGGCCGGTGGCGGTTCACAGAGCCGGGCCGGCGTGGGCCCAGGCAGGCAGCGCCCGTTCCTAAGTTCGCTGCATCGTGTGGGCGGCGGCCGTCGCTGGTTCACAGAGCCGGGCCAGCGTGGGCCCAGGCAGGCAGCGCCTGCTCCCAGGTTCGCTGCAACGTGTGGGCAGTGGCTGTCCGGTGGCTGCCAGTGGTGGTTCTCAGAGCCAGGCCGGTGGGGGCCCAGGCGGTCAGCGCCCGCTCCTACGTTCGCTGCAACGTGTGGGCCGCGGCCACTTGGCGGGGGCTGGCGGGACTGTGCCCCTGCTCTGCGTTGCAGAGATTCAGTCGTCTGGGACAAGCTGACACCTCCAATTAAACTTACTAGTTCCAGGCAGGTCTCCTTTCAGCGGAATTTTGCTAGAAGTTTCTCAGCAGGACGCATGTAGGTGTATTGATGAGTCTCTCTGATCCCGTTACCACGGAGGCATTGAAAGTGCTGCCTCCTCGCTGGCTGCCATGTTGGGTCAACAACAGATGTGGACACCAGAGGAGGACTCATGGTGGTCATCCTAGAGTTTCTGCCCCCTCCACATAAAGATGGTGGAGCAGAGAAAGCAGGTCCCTAATGACTGTGCCATCTTCCCACCACTGGCAGGTGGTTTCATTCTCAGTTTCTTTTAGGTGAGAGGCAGATGTTTTTGGATTCCTGAGACCACTGCGCTCAGGCCTCTTTTACTAGCGAGAGACTTAGACATTTCTAAGATTTAGTCTTTTCCAGTCCTTGGGGTCTTTGGTATGTACAATGACTGATTCCTGGTCTTGGAATTCAGAGATCTTTGCCTAGCATCACTTATCCCAGGACTGAGCTCCTTTACCTCCCAGGATTCTTTACCAGCAATCTTCTGTTTGTTGTAGAGAAGGTATGGAATTTGAAGTCGGGAGCTTTAGCTCCTAGGGTGGCATCTTCATTTATCAGCCTTGTTCTCTTGGGCAAGTTACTTACTATAGTTGAATATGAATGCCTTTTTAAAAAAATGGAGATAGTAGCCATACCTGCTTTGCCTACTGTATATGGTTGATGTGGGAGACAAGTGAGAAATATGGGAGGGTGCTTTGTACATGGTAAATGCTTGAGCAAATGCTCATGATGTGCTGTGACCATTTCATTCATTCATTTATCTCTTCATTTTATAAATAAGTAATCTGTACCAACTATTTGCTGAGCACTGAATTATTGCAGGGATACTAAGACTAGTAAGAAAGGGTTCTTGCCCTTGTGGGGCTCTTAGTTTTGTGGAAGACAGTGAAGAATGAGAGGTGCTGGGAGAGAATTGTATGAATTTATTTGAAAGCTCCTATCTTAAACCTGTCTTTTTAGAGGATGTGGCAAATACTAGATAATCAGGTAAGTAAATATTAATAGACACAACTATCACCGTGTTTAGAGTATCTCTATGTGTCAGGAATAGTTTTAAGCATGTTGTGTACAACCCTATGATGTAGGTCCTGTTACCCCAGCCTCCATTTTGCAGATAAGGAAAATGAGGTGCAGGGCAAATAATTTACCCAAAGTACCACTGCTAGTAAGTGGTGAAGCCTGACTCCAAATCTAGGTGGTCTCCCTCTGGAGCCTGCTAAGCCCTGGCCATGGTGTGTTGAGAAGAGGGGGACAGAGAGTCTATTTCTTTGGGGAACTGCAATTAGTTCACCAGGGGCTGAGCAACGCACAGTGGAGTTGTGGGAAGAAGGAGGTAAAAGTACAGGGCACATAAAGGTAGGACAGAACTGGACAGTTTGTAGCAATAACCCAGGTGATGGGTAATGATGGCTTGAGAGCAATGCTTTAAGGAAGATTGTGAGCAGTGGCTAGACTGAATCTGTCTTGACTGCTGAGCCAGAAGGGATTACTGGCAGATTACAAAGAAACACCACAATTTTTGTCTTGAAAAGTTTGTCTCTGCTCTCTGTAGAGAAGGACCCAGCTTTAGTTTTCTTTGTGTTCCATAGTTCCAAATACAGCTTTGGGTGAATTTCAAGTTTGTGGTAAAAATTGTTTAAACTTACTTGAAAGATTTGTAGCCCTCTAAACATAAGCCCTGTGGAATGAGTAAAGTAGCTAATTTGTTGTTTCAAACACACCTTTTCCCCAACCTCAACACTAAATCTCTCAAGGTAGCATGTACTTTCTGACAGCAAATGGGACCCATGTGGGGTGGCTCAGGGGACAGGTAGTGCCTACATGGGAGTCTGTGTAGAGGAGGAAGGTGAGGTTTGCACACGTGGCTGCCATCTTGGAAACCCAAGGTCCTCCATGAGAAGTGCCTGGTAAGGCAGGGTGAAAAACAGACAAGCAAGAAGCGACACTTGATCTATGAAGTTTTTCCTTAACATCTTTGGCATTCTGACAGTGCTTATTCTGAGAGTGTATAAGTCTCTGTGTGACGTGGAAACAAGGGCTTCACTGAATCTTAAGTTGGCAAGTTGCCAGAGGAAGGAAGAAGATATTAAAAAATATGCCTCAGTTCTTTTCTTTAAAGAAAAAAACACGTAAATATGTCTGGTTTTTCATGATTAAAGAAATAACATTGTACTGGTGGCCTGTGTGTCTACTCTCAGATCCACACCCACCTTCCCTGGGACTGCTCTGCAGTGCAGGTGGTTTTCCCTTCAAATGGCATTTCCAGGATCTCTTGCCAAGTGGCTTCAGGCTCAGCTAGAGTGAAATGCCAGAAGGGACTGGAGGGTCTTAAGTGTACTGCCCAAGAACCAAGATGTTTCTCCCACTCTTCAAGTGCTATTCCAGAAATGGCCATATCTTCTTAGCTTGGAGCCACAGCCTCTACTGAGTATCTGTGGTTACTGATAACATCATCTCTTCTCTTTTTCCTCCCACTTCTTGGTGCAAGCATTTTGATGCTGCTAAGTGCTGGAATATCTTACTCTTCCCTGTGTTGAAAGACAAAATTGCAACAGATCTAGGGTGTGGATCTTAATTGGCTTTATTTGTGGTTCAGAACCCATACCACCACGTGTGCTGCTTATATTTGTACCCAGAGAAAAGGAAGTGACATACAGAACATGGAAGTGACATACAGAGGCAGTCTGATTGATTATAGCTCACATCTGTCTTATTTGATCATGGATTGAACAATTATCAGCTTGTGATTGGCAGAGACTCAGCTCCTTGTTAAAAGAGGAGGTTACGGTCTATTTCTATATCAAGTTGGGATACAGGTCACTACATACAAAGAAGCCTTAAGGCCAGACTTAAAATGAAAAGCAGCTTTAGCCCCAATTTAGCACCTGTTACTTTTCATTCCTTATAAAACCTTTATAGGTAGATCCCCATATTAAATTCCTAATATTGAATTACCTGTGGTGGGCTATATTTTCTTTGCTGAAATTTGATTGGGATATGTATTAATTGCAGAAATTTGCCACAAATTGAATTTTGTAGAAAATACAAAGAAGAAAATAAAGTCACCACTAAACCCACCATCCAAATATACCTATGGTTAAAAAGTTTGGTATGTAGTCTTTTAATTTATTTTTATATGGCTGTGTATTTTTTTTTTCTTTCAAAACTTTGAATGCATACTATACTCTTTGTTCTGTAACTTTATGTTTTTCCCATTTAACATATTTTCTTTTTTTCCACTTAATATATTGAAAAAAATTGAAATCATTAGATATTCTTATTTACCATGATTTAAAAAAAATGGTTATTTGTGTGACTTCAAATGAATGTACTAGAATTTACTTGACCAGTCTACCACTGTTGGTTTTAGGTTATTTCCAACATTATGCAATTATTATACCATATGTGATTTGGGGGGACATATTTCTGATGTGTTTACTTAGAATAGGTTCACATTGTAGCTCCTGCAGGAGCAGGGATTTTGTCTGGTTTGTTTCTTGTTGAATGATCAGTGCTCAGAGCTGAGCCTGGCTGATGGTGGGTACTGACAATTGAAGGTTTAAGGGAGATGACTATGTTAAAGGACACATGTAGTCCAGAGATCTCACTGTGTTGACACTCCTCTCTTTTGAAGGCTGGAGCTGATTCATCACACAGAAAACAGTTGGTTCAGAACCAGCTAGTTGCCTGATGTGTTGCAGAGGACAGAGCCTCCAGGCTACCACAGCTGTTGGGTTCATTCAGCTGGTGGAATTTGCCTTGTCGTAACTCAGAGCCAACTGGATGGAGAGTGAAGGCCAAGGCTGCGTGGATTCCTGCAAAGTCCACCCTCCTCCCCCAGGACATTTGCTGGCTGCTCCACCGAGGCAGTTGTAACTGTACCATGCCAGAGCTCAGGCCCTACCCCAGATGAATGACGGCTGCAGGCTTTGGTTCTTCTGATTCCAGATTTTTCTGAGCTAGGTTTTAGGCCATAGCAACTCTGAACTGTGGAAAACTTGAGGTTTTCTTAATTTGAGGCTTTTAACTAGAGTCTGCTAACTCCTGTCTCTTGAGAGTTAAATTAGGTCTTCAGGAAAGTCTTGACTACTGAGTAGATATTAAGGAAATTCTGTCCTTTCTGGTAATTAACTTCTTTTAATAAGTTACTAGCTGATGAGTTTAAATAAGTGCTTTTCCCCCCCCTTTTGAAAATGAAATACCCACAGGCAACTAGAAACTTCGGTCTCAACATTTATCTTTGGTTTGCATAAGTCCAAATAAACGACTGTGTGTCCCAAGCTAAATAACAACAACACGCCAATAAAATAAAAACCACAGAGACACAGTGGAATGTGGAGGACAAGCAGATTTTATGCTGGGGATTAAACTAGAGCCTGAGGATGTATCTGGATATTTCCAGTCCTGAATACCCTGGGTTACTCTCAACAAATTCCAAATGATTTAAAGTACTATTGAATGCAACCATTATGTGTTGATCATATATCATGAGCTTGCTGTCAGAAGCTGCCTCTCACAGTTTCACTTCAAGAAGAGGAGACAGAGGTACCAATTCACATCTGTGGACAATAAAGAGCTGGATTGGGAGCCTGCAGTTGTGTTGCCTGGGTTCTAACCCTGGCTCCGCCATGCCTTGCTGTGTGGATGGTAGGAATTTGACAGTCCTTGCTAGGCTTCAGTGTAATATCCCACAGAGTTGTTGGGAGAAGGAAGAATTAATATACATAATGTGTTTAGGTCATTGCCTGGGACAATGGAACAACATGCACTTGTTGCCCTGTGGTTTCTTTTCAATGCAAGCCCTCCTTTTGGGGAAGGGAGTTATGGCGGAGTGGTGGGTTGCCTAGAATCATTGTTACCCACCTGTTATTGGAGTATGTCTCCTCCATCTGTGCGGATTTTCTAGCTTCCATCTTTTTTTTTTTTGTGGCTTTGGGACCTTACCTTGGGGTTGTGTGGTCTTTAGTCATTTTCCAGTCTGACTTTCTTGTAGGGGTTAATGAAGCACTTGGTTAAATGCTACTGGTGATAGGGCATTGGAGGACATGGTCTTCTCCTACGTGGTCTTCTAGGGTCTGACACATCTGTGCAGAGAAAGATGCCTTTGAGAAGGAATCATGGCATGAGTATGGGGTTCCTTAGAATCAGTGAGGGGTACCTTAGCCCTTTTAAATGAGGCTTATCAACTGGGTTTGCCAGAATGAGGACCAAGTATTCAAGAAAATCCAACTTGCACCCCAGTCCAGGATTCTTCGGACACTACACCTTGCAAGATAGTTATTAAGCTTCTGCTCTAACATTTTAATTATTTGTTCATTCAGTCACTCACTGGGCTAGGAGTCTTCACTAGTGTGTCCTATTAGGCAGTGCAGTAAATCTATCCAAACAACCTTCCAGTAGGTGGGTCTTATTCTGGTTTTGCTAAAACCTGGTCAAACCTCTATTTCATATGTTCAGGGACATACATTGTGTTTCTGAATCTTATCCCTTTCAGACTATTTCCAGATTCTAATCATTCAACTTATATGCTTAATTCCACACTCTGTTATTCTAATTGTTTTCATTGGGTATTCCTAAAAGAGCACAAAAGTTTGGTCTCAAAACTTTTGGGGGCTGGCGATATAGTTCAGTTGGTAGAGTGCTTCTTGCCTCTCATGCACAAGGCCCCAGGTTCAATCCCTACCACCACAAAACAAAAAACAAACAAAAAAAACCCCCACCCAAAACCCCCAAAAAACATATGTGGGATAAGAGACTCCTTGATGCTGTATATCTACTAATGGAGTCTAAAACTGTTTTGGCTTTTAAAGGAAAACTTCAAATGAGCAATTATTTACCTTCCTTCCATAATTATATAATTGACTTTGTAAATGTACATGTAATAATTTAATTTAAATAACAGCAGCTCACTTATAGTCTGATATAATTTTGAATTTTTAGATTAGAGATATTTGTGGTACCTGCAATACAAATAAGAAAAGGCAAGGACAGTCCACTCTAGCACTCCCTAAAAATTTTGCTCTGAGGTTCATATCCATCTCCTAGTTTATACTTCTACTTTAGATTCAACCAGCTGATTTTCCCCCATGAGTCAGTCTATCATCACCACCCAGTGTCTCGGTCAGTTTGGGTTGCTACAGCAGTATACCATGGACCAAATGGTTTAGACAACAGAACAGTATTTCACAGTTCTGGAAGCTGGGTAGTCCAAAATAGGGATGCTGCTTGGATTAGCATCTGGAAAGAGCCCTCTTCTTGTAGATAGCCATCTTCTGCTAGTTTCTTTACATGGTGGACAGTAGAGAGAGAAAAGAAGCTTTCTTGTGTTTCTTTTTCCATGTCTTTTCTTATACAGCCACTAATCTTATCAAGAGAATTTCACCTGTTACTACCTACCTTCCAAATGCCCTGTCTCTAAATCTTGTTATAGTGGAGATTTAGGTCCCCACATATGAATTTTGGAGAGACATAAACACTTAGTCCATAGCACCAAGATTGAAGCTTTTCACTTATTAACTGGGTGACATTGGGAAAGTAACACAACCACTAGGGACATCAGTTTCACCATCTGTAAAGTGGAGAAACTTCTACCTGTAAGAGTTGAAATGAAGGATAAATAAGACAAATTATTAAAGGACTCACCACAGTGCCACAATGGTAAGCATTTAGTTAATGTCTGTTATTTAATATATTATTTCACATCTCCATCTTGTTCCCCAGATAGAACAAAGCCTATCAAAAGTTAATCTGAAATTTCATGATCATAGTTATAATATTTTCTTATCTTTCATCTTCTAGAATTTTCCCTATTATCCATGACTTCTGAAGAACTAACTGACAATGATCTTGAAATGAAATGAGAGACTTTTTAAACATAGCAACTGAGAGCAATTATGACTTCCCGTAGAGCACTATATTAGCCTAGTGACAAATAAAAATAATATCATTAATCTGGGTGCAGAGGGGAATGACTCCATAAGAACTAAGGATCCAATCTGGAAGTCAGACAGGATTTTTTTTTTGTTATGTATGTGGTATACAAGAATGGGAGACTATACAGAAAAATTTTTATTAGATTTGATTACATAATAGTCAGTATGCTACAGGGATTGCTTTTCACATGGGAAAGGATGTGGCTCCAACTTGGACACTGTTTATCCAATAGCATCATAATAATTTAGATTTTTCTGGCTGAGGTGATCTGTTCCCACCATTTACAATTGGAGTAAAGTCACAGCTGAAACCTTTGGCTGAGTCTCAATTTCCTCATCATTTAAATGATGTCAAGAATGTTAGGAAGTTTGAGGATCACAGGAGAAAGTGCAAACTAAAGTCCTTGTTATGGCCCCCACTTTTTGTGGTGCTGGGGATTGAACTTGGGCCTTGCACATGCTAGACAAGCAGTCTTCCACTGAGCTGCAATCCCATAATATAAATTCTTTATTATGATTCCTAACCTACAGAAAGTAATCAATAAATGGTAGCCATGACTTTAATTATGCCAAAAGAAGCTTCACAAAGGGATTTCCCACAAAACACCACTGAAATTGTAATTGGTGCTTTTTCCAAAACATACAGAATACCTGATTCTTGTTTTTTTTTTCTGTTAATGGTATGACATGGCGACTGAATGACAAAGTGCTCAGTGACTCACAAGCTTCCCTTTCACTGGAGGTCAGCTTATTAGCTGCATGGCTAACTCCTGGAGCCAGGAAAACATGTCCCACCCATGACACCACCATCAAGCAGAGCAGACAGATATTTCTGAGCCTCTTCCATCTATGACTTAATAGCTCCTGAAGGTTAGCCCTATTGACTCTTTAAGCCACGTCCTCCTGGGGGTCAGTCGTGGAGACGCTGTGTTAACCCCAGCAAACAGCCATCACCAGAGCTTTACAAAAGGACATGCTGCTTTTGAGGGGAAAGAAGTGACACAAGCCACACGCCATCCTCAGATGGCCATGGGTCCTCGGAGACAAGGGAAAATATGTGCTTTCTTAAAGGATTAGGAAAAACAAAACAACAAAACAACAAAACAAAACAACCCTCTTGCTTTTTTCCTGTGGCTTATTAGTAGGCTATTTCAAAATTCTATCCCTTGTTCTCTCTGTCTTTTGCCTGTTTGCTAAAGAGCGGCACTTAGATCTGATGGTGACATCCTGGATGTAGTGCTGTGGTGGCTGCCGCTGGGACAGTAATAAAACCCACCAGGAAAGGCTGAAAAATAATGTTTTTATCTCTTTCAATGAAGCATTTGAAATAACTGGTTTTATTTCCTCCTTTCTCTCTCCAGTGTCCTTTGAATGCAATGATGGGTAGGGAAATTATCCCATCTGGTGTTCCTACTGAATTATTCCTATTTCATTTTCATGTGCTTCAATTCTTTGCTTCCTGGTCAGAAGGTACCTCTCAGGTATGCTGTCTAGCCAGCAGTTCCCCAGGTGCAGGTGGCCCTTCCTCTCCATGGCTCCCTTGGACTCCAGGCTATTTGTGAGACAGGTGTTCCTGGTAGGGGAAGGAGACTAGTCTCGACATCCACAAAGAGCACTTGCTGGAGCACTTCCAAAATGGTCCCCGAAGAGGTTCCTGCGACATTTTCTTGGTGAGCCAGTGCAGGCTTCTGAAATGCATTTTTTAAATGTGAGAAATCCACTTCAGAATAATCTGTTCTAGAATTTCGTTAAGCTTACGGTTTATGACAATATGTTTCCATTTCTAATGATCATCTGTAATGATTTCTTGGGAACTGTAGACTTCAATTTATTAAAAGGGAATAGGTGCTTGCTCTGGTGGTTTCTTGGTCTGCTTTGTATGATTCACCCTGTGCTTTCCAATTTGAAAAAGATTTCCTTTGGTAGACAAATAAGGAGTAGGTCTCTTTTTAGCAATGAAGAGAATGGTAAAAAAAAAAAAAATGTTGGGCCTGTGTTTGGGGTTAGATCTGGGTTGTCCACAAGTGGCTAGTGATTATCATATTGGACAGTGTAGATATAGAACATGGTAACAATCTCAGAAAGCCCTGTGGGGTCTATTACATCTTTGTTAGGTGATCAAGAGGGTAGACCATGCTCTGCTGACCAGGAGGTCTCCATCACTGGAAGTAAATAGAGTACTGTAAAATTCTTCAGGGTCCTGTAAGAACCTCCTCAACTTAACACTGGTGCCTTCTCTATTTCTTTCTCAATTGTTGGCAGTTTACATATTCATATAGAGGATTCTTGAATTTCTTTCCTTCAATTCTCTTCCCTTCCATCCTGTCTCAGCAACTACCTGTCAGTCATTCATACCCCAATGGACTTTGGGCTTACCCTTAATTTGAACCTTGCCCAAAATCTCAATTTCAGAATTCAGTTCTCTGACTATTTTTTTCTTCTTTACAATTCACTTCCTGTAGCAGCTTGATCTTCAATCTAGGATATTCAATCTAGTTTTTTTCCCCCCACTCTCTAATATCTCTACCCCACTGGGTTAATGAATTAGGAAAATGTGTCCTCTCTGGGTGACACAACACTGAACCAGGGCTCATGGTTTGGGACATAGACTAGATTTCAGTGTTCACTTACCTCTTTCAACTAGGCACTTTTGGGCACTGCCCAAACTTCACAAGTATCTGTGAACGCCCTATTTCAATCTGTTACTTCTGTCACATTTTAGCTGTTCCCCACTCACCTCCCATAATCGCACTTCCATTTTTACCCAGCTTAAATTACTCGCTTAATCATCATTACCATTTGTGCACACCCTTCCTCCCTTGCTTCTCCCTTGATTTGTTGTACCCTCTTAGATAAATTCCAACTCTGTCTGATCCCATTTATTTCTTTTCCAGGCCTATTGCTCTGCTGTTGAACACGGCTGTGGGAAAACACTTAACTGTGCTGTCTGTACTTCCAGTTCATGGTCATTCATCTTAAGGGGGCCATATTTCTCCCCATCAATTGTGCTGTATGTTCTTTTTGCATGTAATTTTCTATTTTTCTAGACAATTATTTCATTTTCTGTTTTTTCTCTTCAGATCTTTCACACCTCCTTCCTTACCCACTTTCAGCTGATGACCTTGCTTTCTGCTTCACTGAGGAAATCGAAGTCATCACAGGAGGTTCTTCCTGACACACCTCCTGTGTACTTGCATCTGTGTCCATATGCCACCCCTTCTCTTTGGTGTGTGCTCCCTCCATGTGAACACTGGATCTCACTGTTCTTTCTTTCTAAGGACATTGTTGCAGAATTCTTCCTACTCTCCATTTTACCAAATAATGCCTTTCCATTGGATCCTTCCTATAAGAATACAGCTATTATCTCTTTTATCTTAAACAGTTACCCACAGAACCCCTTTTCTTCTTGAGTCGCTGTTGTCTTTCTATATCCTTTCATGGGAAAACTCTTTGTGTTATTTGTATTTGATGTCTCGTGTGTTAGACAAAGTAGCAACGTTCAGAGGTGAAATGATTAGATTATGAGAACTGTAATCTCATCAGTGGATTAATCCATATGATGGATTAATAATTGGAGTGGATTACAGGGTGATAACTATACGCAGGTGGGGCTTTGCTAGAGGTAGCTGGTCGTCGGGGGTACAGCCTGGACTATATCTGTCCATGACACCTTCCTCTGTCTCCCTGATTTCTGGCAGCTAAGAGCTGAATAGTTTCTTTCTGCTATGTCTTGTGACGTGACATATCTTGGGCTGAGAACAACGGGCTCTGCTGACCATGAACTAAGCCCCTGGAACTATGAACCAAGGTAAACTTTCCCTTCTCTATGTTGTTCTTGTCAGTTATTTTGGTCACAGAGATGCAAAGCTGACTGATGCACCTCCTCAGTGGTCTCTCTGTTTTTACTCTTGTGTGATGATGATGATGATGATGTCTGTTTTTCACACAGCAGACAGAGAAATCTATCTAAAATGTAGGCATGACCTGTCATTGTCCTATGCATAACCCTGCAATGCTTTCACAGATCACTCAGATCAAAGCCAATGACCTCACCATGCCTACAAAGCCATACAAGACCTGGCTCCTTGTTGTTCCTATCCTGAGTTACTCTTTGGCTTTCTTCCACGTTTCCTTTCCTCTATTTCAGTCACATTGCTTCCATACATTCACCAGACAAGTTATAGCATCGGGACCTTTGCACTTGCTGTTTCTGTGCCCCAAATTCTCATGGTCCAAATAGCCCGATGGCTCATGTCCTTATTTCCTTCAGGTCTCCATTCAGAAGTGTCAGTGAATGCCTTTGTAGACACCATAAGTTTCATTCACCTATACCCACTTTCTTTCTTCCTATCTGCCTCTCTGTAAGTACTATCTACTATCTAAAATACAATCTATTTCATAGTCTCTTGTTTTTATTTGACTGTCCCAAAAGAATTTAAGTCTTCCATGAGAAGAAGGCTTTCTGTTTGTGTTATCTGTTTGCTTATTACTGTGTCTTTAGTGCTTAGGAAAGTGCTGGGTCCCAGCAGTGGTCAACAAATCTTTGTTGAATGACTAATTGAAGGTAAAAAAGAATTGGCCAGTACCATCTCTTTCTGAAAGCTATTATATCTTACTGCTTAAGAGCATAGGCTTGAAATTTTGCCTGTGTAACTCTGGGTGGGTTATTTAATGTTTTCTTCCATATAATGTGCAATAAGAGTTCCTACTGCCTAAAGTACTTGTGAGAACTAGTTGAGATTATATTATATATAAATATGTAAATTACATATGTGTAGATTAGACATGTACAAATGAAATACGTAGAGTAACTATAAAATAAGTCTTAATTCTCATCATTATTGTTGCCCTCTGCTGAAATTACCTCTGTATCTTTCCATTATACCTTCCTCCTAGTTTATTTAAAAGTACAATATAAACCCGTTTACAGGAGTTGGGCGAGGTGGTACACGCCTGTAATCCCAGCAGCTGGGGAGGTGGAAGCAGGAGGATCATGAGTTAAAAGCCAGCCTCAGCAAAAGCGAGGCACTAAGCAACTCAGTGAGACCCTGTCTCTAAATAAAATACAAAATAGGGTGGGGGATGTGGTTCAGTGGTTGAGTTCAGTCCCTGGTATAAAAAACAAACAGACAAGCACAAAACAAAACAAAACGAAACCATTTATAAAGATCTCAGCCCTACTGATCCTTAGGCATGTGATTTAAAAAAAATTAAATTTGTTTTAATTAGTTATACATGACAGTAGAATACATTTATGCACTAATATATTGATATACCTAGATGAGATATAATTTCTCATTTTTTCTGAGTGTACATGTTGGAGAATCATATTGGTCATGTAGTCATATACATACAGTAATAATGTCTGTTTCATTCTACTATCTTTCCTATCCCCACATCCCCTAGGCATGTGATTTAAGGCAATGTATTTAATCTTTCTGAACTTCAGTTGTCTCACTTTTAGAATAGAGAAAATGATACTTCCTTTGCAGAGTCGTGATGAGGATTACATGATGTGTAAAAAGTGTTTGGTGTCTTGTCCTGACCCAGTAAACCCTCAATAAGTTACAGCCCTCTAGCTGCGTTGTGGGGTGCTGGTATGGTGAAGGAGGCATTCTGGTGGGGCAAGAGGGAGCCAGGTGGTGGAGTCAGCTGGAGTGTTCACGTTCAAGTTCTTCTAAAATTGGAGCTCATCAGCAAGCAGCCTGTGCAATCACAGCATCTAATCCAGTCCTTCCTTTTCCTCACCCAGATCGCGCAGTAGTTTTTTAAAGCCGAGTCTGTAATTTTTAGAATTTCTTGAGATGTGTTTCTTTTTATAGCTTCTGTCTCCCATAGACTCTTTCGTCTGATTTTTAAATGTCCTGTATGGAATCTAGAAAAACATATGAATATATTCCTCCCTTTTTTGTTTTGCTTCAGCTTAAAGATAACACTGTCATTCTCTTCCAAGGTTTCTGTCACTTCCATATCCCTGGCCAGTTCTTCCTTGTTGATTGGGGTCACGTACAGAGCAGCAAATCAACTTCTTTCCCTCTCCACCTCTTAAACATCCAGCAAGGAAACTGATATTATTTTTGGATCACAGAGCAAGTATGTGGAGTTGTTTAAACTGACCTGTTTTAACCTAATGTTCTCCTAAGCCAGACTTAACCAGCCCATGTACAATCCTGAGGATGCCTAGCGAGCCCATTATTCAATACCACCCACTTTCACCCTCAACATTCTTGACTATTGTTGCCCAAACTCATGTGCTGTCCTGATTTCAGAAGGAACTCCATGAATGGAAGAATCCCTTAGGGGACAGAAGTGAGAGTTAAATCCTACCCTAAACACCATGAGCTCATCCTTTTAGAATCCTGTAGAACAGAGAGTGGAATTTTGCCAACATTTCACATAGACCAGGCAAACTTTGAACATTGTCTATTTCCTTTCTCTAACGTGGATTAAATAAATGTCTTTAGCATAACCTTCTGGAAAACTACAGAATGAGAAGGACCACCCTCATCCTGTTCTTGGTTCAAATTTTAAGTAAGTGTGCAAAATGAAGTAAAATGATTAGACAGAAAAAATATGAAAATGATTTTTGAAATGATTTTTTCTGGTAAGTAAAAGTGTTGAGGTGGGGTGGTGGCATAATTCTTGGAGCTGCTAAGGGACTTTCCAATTGTGGAATATGACATACTTTGTTATATATTTTGTGCCACAGTATGATACAGTTTTGGAAGGAAGTGAACACGATTGCTAATTAGCTTGAATTTATTTAATATAAGAAAGAAAAATCTCTCCTTCAGTATTTCAATTGCATAAATAGTGTCCATTCTCCTGCAGGAATGAAACAAATACTAATTGAACTGACACTTTTCTTCTAATGAAGTAAGAACTTGTTAACTCCTCCCCCTCAAATCTGTCTTCTTTTCTTTATGTAATTCTTAAGTATCCATCCTGATTCTATGTCTCCCACAATTTTTTTCAGTTCTTGAAAACAAGCTGAAGAAAAAAAAAAAAAAAAGAAAAACCAAACAGAAGTGGGGTTTTGGAAGTTATTTTGCTCTCTCACTTATGTTTTTAAAGAACACACCATTAACTGACTTCTCCAGAAACTCCTTCAACTACCCCTGTCAGGTGGGTTGCACTATTGGGAAGAGCCCAGACTTGAAATGAGCATACGTTATTTTCCCCTGGGTGGTATTTTTCTTTTTGTTGAACTTATTTTTTACATACAGAAAAGCACATACCATAGGTAAATACTTAATGCATAATCATAAAAGTAATGTAAATTAGGGACTTGCCCCTGGTTACATTGTATACTGTGACAAACAGGGACTCAAGCTTCTTTATTCTGTATGCAGGAATTTTTACGCCTCATTCTTCTCACAGCCTCTCCAAATAGTGTGTATCATCCATGATGGCAGACTTTAGAACTGAGCCCAACTGTCTAACAACAATGAAAACTTCGGTGCAAAAAGCAAGGATCTCCAGGACCTTAGTGGGCACCTAATCACCTTTACCTCCTGTCAGGATTGCAGAATTACTTAGTCCTGTGCCAACTTATAAAATCCATATCAGGACATTTTTTTTCTGAGATATTAATGATATCAACTGTATTGGTAATTAACTGCTCAGTGTGGTGGCTTGATATACATGGGAAATTTTTTAGTTCTAGCTTTCTGATATGATAGGAAAATGGCTTCCCCACTCCTTTTAACAAGGTCAAGTGTGAATTGTGGACCTAGAGCCTACTTAGACATCTCCATCATATGCACTCCCCAAATGCACAGAGTTCCTATACTCATTTCAACCCTGAAGGTGCCTTACATTCTCTCGAAGGGTTTCTGACTTATCTCCTTAACTAGATTGTTTCCTTCACCTCTAGAGAAGAGACTAAGTCTTAAATGCCATCTCTGGAGGTGGACACTTTGAAGAGTCATTCTTAAAGTGTGATTTTCAACACCCTATACCAGAAACATATGGGATAGCTTATTGAAATTTCAATTTTTTAGACCTCATCTATTCATTCTACTAATCCAGTATTGGGTTTGGTGAGAACCAAGAATGTGAATTTTAACAATGTCCTCAGGTGATTCCTATACACACTAAACTTTGAGAATCATAGCCTTGTGGGAATGAGGCAGATCCCTGGTGCTTGGCCTGAACACCCTTTCACTGTGCCAGGCAGATGTCCTCAGAACAGGTCTTTGAGTACCATGGAGGCCAGAGAGCCTGGGCCCAAGAGTAGAATTTATACATTCATTCACTTAAACACAAATTGTCGGTTCATTCTTCTGAGTACAGTTATGACAAAGAGTTAGATGGGTAGAAACAGCTCCTGCCCCTACGGATCATACAGTCTAGTGATATAATTTAAAGAGTCTAGAAATAGTTCCTTCATCAGCTTCTTTTCATTTCCCTTGTATTCCTCAGATATTTTATGAATATCTTATATTAGCTGGACTCTTTTCTATGATAAACAAAATAGATAAAGACTTTTTCCCATTCATAGAGTCTACCTTTTAGTATGGAGAGAAAGCAAAAACCAGCAAAGCAAAACTCCCAAGTTAATTATAGATTGTGACAATTGCAATGAAATAAATGGATGGAGAGGCTGCCTTCAAAGGGCAAGGGGTGGGCAATGCTGCTCCGGGAGGCAGTGTCCATGCTGAGAATGGGTGGACGGTCTGTGGGTCATGAGTGGAACTGGAACAGATTGATAAGTCAATTGAAGCAACCATGCCTGTGATGGAATTCTACTGTTGCTTATGACAGCTATTGTTTATTGAGCTTTTTCTCTGTGTTAGATTGTTAAGCATTTTACAGATTCTGTTGTATCTGTTTTATTTTTAATATCTTTATTTTGTTTATTTATTTTTATGTGGTGCTGAGCACTAACCCAGTGCCTCACATGTGCAAGGCAAGCGCTCTGCCACTGAGCCACAACCCAGACCCTGTACAAACCAGGAGGTAGATGTTATTACTTGATGTTCAAATAAGAAATCAGAGGGAGTGAAGATAAGTAACTTTTTCAGGATGTCAAAGATAGTAAGAGGCATAGTGGGTGGTTAAATTGAGCTCCATGTGATGGCAAAATGGGTGCTCTATAGTGCAGTGTGATTTTCCCCTTTGATGTCCCAAGGCTGCTACTGCTGAGTGCTGAAGAAGCCTGGTGAAACAGAAGTAGACAGGCAAGCATGGCTAATGTTAAAAAGCATAAGAGTAATGATGCAACACTGTTGAACACTCACTTTTTGCAAGACCCTGTGTAAAGCACCTTCTATTTATTAGCTCACATGATCCTCAAAATAATCCTATGAAATACAGATGATGTAGTCCAGGTTTAAAGAAGTCAAGCAACTTGGCCAAGGCCACACAACCAGTAAGTGGTAGACTCAGAGCCTGAGTCTTTGAGTCTCTTTGACTCTCTGCTCTTCTGCTTCCCAAATGAAAGGAGTCAGTCCCTGTGCAGTGGCCATGGACACGATTAGACACAGTGAAGGTCAAAATAATCAGGCTCCTCCCACCTTGCCATAGCTTTTTCTTCTAGCCTGTTTCGTGATTCACATGATCTTGTCTTTGACTTTGAGGATACTTGCTACAGAATTCCATGCCTTCCCTCCTCTACTCTGATTTACGAGATTTGACAATTATTGGCAAGTACCTGGGCATGTCACAAGAGAGCTTGCCACTTTTCTATCTTTAGAATGCTGTCAACCCAGCATTAAATCTCCTTCAATCATTAACAAGCCAGCATGGGTTGCCTGTTGTCATCTTTACACAGGAGAGGGATTGCTGCAAGCAGGATGTGAGAAGCTACCTTGTGAGCATGAGGGCGAGGCTCAGTCTGGGTCAGAGACTGTGGCAGGTTTGAAAGTGAAGCCCTAGCAAGGACTCTGAGAACCAGGGTGGAGATGAAGGTGGAGACTTCTGGGAGTTGTGATTTCCCTGGGAAAGAAAGGGGCCCTTGGAACAGAAGATGGGTGGAGAACCAAAGAAAACTTCACAGTTTTGCTTAGTGCAGTCTTTTCACATTTGCATTTGTGCTCAAGTTCATGTTGAATCCACTATGGCACCACAATAATAGCACCAGTCTTAGTATAGTTCTCTGGATCACAGCAATGATGGCATCAGATGACAGTGAATGGTAGGTTTATAATTCCATGTTGTCGACTTTACAATTTTGGTTAAAATCTGAGCTTTGACCCATTTCTGGCAAGTCTACTACTTTTAGAGTCTTTGACTGGTTTTGCTTCGGCTGTTCTGTGGCTTGGGTTGGATTACATGTGGGGAGATGACCTGGCTCCGATCCTTTCATTCTCTGGGTTGATTTGGGTTGGGATTAGTGGGATATGGCTTTATTCCTTATGATTTGGGTTGAGCTGGACTGGGCTTGGAATGGAATCATTCCCTGTCCATCAACCTAAATTTCTAGGTCCTTATTACCGTGAGTTCTACACTTGCCATGTGGTCACACGTTTTGGAAATTCTTTTTAACTTTTCAAGTTTAAATCTGGAAAAATGCTGGGATCTTGTAGGTTCAAAGTGTGGCTTTTAGCTTCACCTTAATCTTGAACTTTTGTGAGTGAAAATATTTTGGGTATCAGCATTTCATTTTTTTATCTATCAATATGATCATTAGCTATCCATATTATGTTCGTTAAAACTATTAATAGATTCATTATCCAAAAAAGGATTAAAACTGGGTTTATGTAATATTTTATAGAATTTTTTTACTTTCAAGAAGTTCTCAGTAGGGTCTGGGCATGTATCTCAGTGGTTGAACACTTGACTAATATGTGCCTGGCCCTGGGTTCATCTGCAGTATTGCAAAACAAGAAGTTTTTTCAATAAAAGCTAGTGATATATATTGGTGGCATCCCTAATATTTGGAGGTTGAAGGAAGCAGTAAAGCAGGAGTCTGTAGACCTGGGTTCTGGTTTGTGCTTCAGCACCCCCTGGCTGTGTGACAGCAGCAAATCTCGTGACTCCTCGTGCCTCAATTTCCTCAAAGTAGGGTTGGGAGTGAAGGGTGGAACAGGGGAGGCTGCGTGGCTCCCTCCTAGGTGCCCTTCCAGTTATGACTATCTTTTCATGGAAGTGAACCTTGTCTTCTATAACAGCCCTGTTGTGTCACTTGTCACTGTCAGAGGCCTGTGACTTGACTTGAAATGCACTGTAGTTCTAGCATTCTAACATGTAGTTCCTATCCCTATTTTAAAATCATCTTTGTCACAAATTCAGAGTCTGGCATTCCATTTCAGGCTCTGATGGTTATTGTGTGGTACTTGGGTTAAAAGGTTTCCACTAAGTATTTTAAATTGTAGGCCATTATTTCCTCCTCAGGTTTTCAAGTTGTAACCAATGGACATAATCTTTTATTATTAGCCAGGACTTGGTTAAAGCTTTATACAACAGATATCAAAAATCAACTGGCTTTATGAAGTGGCTTTTTTTTTTCCCCTTAAAATCTTTTTGGCAAGCTTCTATGTGCTCATATAACCATAATACATATGGTGACTACTTTTCCCATTAATAGAAGAGCTAAAGACCAGGCTAACAGGTTTGCTGCTGTGCTCATATAGACTAATCTGATAACTATAATTAACTTGTATACTCCTGTCATAGGTTGACTCACCAGAACACTCACACCCTGCAGGATTGATATTCCTCTTTGGGGTGCAAGCAGATGCTTCCAACAACTGTCTAGAGCCATGGTGCCGAAGCCTTAGCTTGTATGCATTTATCCTTGGCAGAAGTACCATCTATTTTAGGAAGGTATTTTGACACTTTTACCTCTTGGCTACAGTGTCTCTAAAAATGCACTCATTGAACAGAACAGCACTCCCCCCACCCCCAACTGTGGGGCGTGCAGGCGACAGTCAGCCCCGGCATGTTCTGTGGCAGTCAGCTGGCCCACGACCAAGCTAGCTAATCAGTCCTGGGTTTATTCTGGGGCTCAGGGAGGATTCCGTACCATTCACTGACAGCTTTTCCCTGGACTTCCTCTCCTTACAGGCCATCTTGGTATTCACAAGAGTTAGACAACTGTGCTTAGGAATTCTGATCAAGGTACCATTTCATGAGAATGAGTGTCTTGCAGGGCTTCATGTCTGGGCTCCTCTGAGGACCTTTCCCTGCTAGTCCTGAAGGCTGCTTGACTTCTCCAGGAAGGCTGTTCTTTCTCTGCCTAGTTTAAAAGAGAGTTAGGCAGACAGTCAGCCTCTTCCCTTTGGGGCAAAGGTAGGAATCATGATGAGGAAGTGTTTAGTAAATCAGACAAACAGAAATGCCTATTTGACATGCAAATGGGTGTGCATAGAAATCAAAATTAAAGGATTTATGTGAAACAGGGCCACAGTTTATTTTTCTCAATCTGGGCGAGATGAATTTTGTCAGAAAAACACAGAATGAGAATAAGTGAAGTCTGAATAGGAAGAAACTGTGAGGAAGTAATTCAATGGCATTCCTTTTTAATTTTAAATTTAATTAGATTAATTAATTTTTAATTTTTGAAGCAGGGTCTCCCTAATTTGCCCAGGCTGACCATGAATTTATGATCTTCCTGCCTCAGCCTCCTGAGTAGTTGGGATGACAGACGTGTCACTGCGCCCAGCTCAATGGCAATTCTTACTGAAGGGACCAGAGGGATGATGTTACAGCATACTTTTCTGCACTATATTTTGTTTTCCTAGAAATATGTCTTCTCCATATTATCAATCCCTAAGCCCATAGCACTTAAGTCACATTAGTAAGAAAGCTTGCTGGTAGATGCTACGTTTAGCCTTCAGAGGAAAAAGAAGAGACATTTATTCTTAATGCTGTTTACAGTAAATATTTTAAAAATTACCAAATAGCAGCTGTCAAGTTTTTTGATATAAAACGAAGTTTAGCTTGTTTTGGGGCATCTTGGGAAAGTCTTAGCTTGTTCTTTATTAGATTTCTCTTAATCTCTATTTTAGACTCACAATCCCCCAAATGCATTCTTGTATATCAGTTATTAGAAATGTAAATCTTGGTAAATTTCTCTTGAAGGGAGAACATACACCATTATCCTGTGTGAAGAAAGATCTTCACACATCATGCTAGAGAATAGCATCGTGTAATCAGTCACTTTGGTAAAAAAACAAAACAAAACCCAGAAACAGATAATTTAGACTGGTCATGTGTTCTTTGAAGTTATCAAATATAACCAATGAGATTTACAGTGAAACTTTGTGTCAGCAAGATAGAGGAGAAAACAGATTTTCCTAGATTTGGAAAGTTTTGGCAACATCTTCTATATAATCACATTAAGAACTCCATGTATTGACAGCTCAAGAATTCTAAGAGATATACCCTATTTCAAGATTTAGAAAATAATGATTGAGAATCAGGACATTTCCTGAGGATAAGTGACCAGCTGGAAGGAATTAGTTCATAGCATTATGTTCAACTAAGTGTCATTCACCCCACCGTTTCCCCAGGCTTGTTCTAGACTGGTGGCCATGTATGTGGGGCATGTGTGCTGCTTTCCATCTAGGGGAACCAGAGAGAGCAGAACAATTGATCATGGAGAATATGTTGCATAATTTTATTTTTGTGAGTGTGAATGTTTCTTTTAGCAAATAACATTAATACTGTTACTAGCAACTGAGGCTAGAAGGGCAGATCCAGCAGGCAGTAGGGTGGAGCCCTAGCATAGTGCTTCCAGCTGTTGACCATGCTAACAGTCTCCACGCTCTATGCCATGTGCCTATGGGTGCTCAACAAATCTGTAATCTTTAAAATCACAGCAAAGGAACCCATCTTGGGGCAACTTAGTTGTATTATATACTTTGGAGGGGAAGGTAAAAGAAGAGATTGAGTTAAATTAGGGGAAAAGAGAGTCAGAAATAATTGCCTGGGAGTCTTCATAAAACTAATGTTATTACTTTTTAAGGTCTTTGCAATTAAACTTCAAAGTCAGGGAGCATCGTTAAAATTTCCCTATTTTCTTTTAATCATTAATGATATCCTCTATTTGTTATTCTTTTAAAGTATGCCATTTTCCAAAGTGAATGAATAGGAGTTCTTATTAACCAGATAAGTGGAGCAGCAATGTGAAGAAGACAATGCAATTTCTAGATGGGATAATCTGTTGTTACTTCAATTGCAATATATGCAGTTAAATTGTTTTGATTATTAGTCTGCTGCAGTATACAGGGCCGTTACATTTTTTCTTCATTTGAAGAACTTAAAACATTTTAAATGCTAGCAAAAATTGCACTCCAACATTTTTACCTTTAGAAATTCACATTTTAGTTTTTTACTGATTAAATGGGACCTCAAAAAACAGTGGATCTGAGTACAAAAAGGAATATCTGGAATACAATTACTTAAAAATATTCCACTTTGCATTTATAATACATTTCAGTATGTGGAATGAATATTTTATGCAGAATCCATTTTTGACTTGAAGATGGTTTTTATATTTAAAAGTCCCTATTCAAATGTGTTCTCAAAAAGAATACATTCAGCTATCCATTGTTTTCATGTCCAAGCTGCTGTCACAAGACAGTATTGGGTGATATTCTAAGAGTAATTTTTCCATTTGTAGAAAAAAATTATTAGAGTCTATTTTTGTTAATGTGGTATAGCTTATCTGACCTTTCATTCTCCATGTGGTTGAGCAATCAGATGGCAAAATTTTCCTATGAAAAGGAAGGCCTGACCCATCTATCCAGATTCCAAGGTGGGAGATTCAGATTGAAACACTGTTTATTGAATATCCAGTATGTGCTATGGATCCCTTTACATTGTCTTAGTTTTTACAGGAATAGACAAATGTGTGAACAGCATGATTAAAGACAGAAATATTGCAATACATGTGTAATATTGTACATGACATGCTGTCTCTTTGTGTGGTTCATTCTGGGTTGTGTCCTCTTGTCCCATCTCCTCCTGTTCTGAGGACTCTGCCCCTGAGTTCCTCCTTCTCACTGAGCTCTGGTGGTGGTGAGGCTTGTGATCTGCTGCTTTTGACACAAGGATAACTGAGCTGTAAGATGGCCTCTATTCAGCAAAAAACCTTTCCATAAAAACCTATAGGAAGTTTCCTGCTAACACCTTACAGTAGAGCTAAGAGGTGTTCCTGCTGAGCCCAGCCATATCACGTCCTTTATTACAGGACTACACGTATGCATAAACAATTCAGCTTATAGAGCCAGAGAAGGCTGAGGTCGGAAGGAGTCCTGGAGACCATTTAGTGCAGTGGGTTTCAGAGTTTTCCCATTTTGGGGCCAGGGTCAGGAAGGACAGGTCAGTCTCTCTCAGCAAGAATGGATCAGTTTTTTTAAAAAAAATATATTGTGGTTTTGAGTAGGATTTCTTTAGGAAAAAAGCATTCCGCCATTTTTTTTCCCCACTAAAATATTTGAGAATCACTGGTGTTATCGTTTTGCTGATGAGGAAATAGAGGCCTGGAGAGAGGTTGTGTCTTTATTTAATGGTGCTTGAAAATATGGAAATTTTACCTAACTTAAATTTCTGGCTTAGACTGTATATAATTCATGTATAACTTTTTTTTTCTGGAAACTTCTTGGCTGGAAACATGGCCTGTTTCTGTGCCTTCTGTTTAACTGACAGGTGTTCTGCCTCAGTACATGTGAATGTGTGTGCATGTGTGCGCACACATTCTTGTGCTTGCTTACATTAGGCTTTGGAAACATATTGATGCAACAAATATGTAGAACTTGGGGATTCTGTGTGTCACCTCAGTAGCTGAGGGGACAGTTCTTGGAACACTTGCCTTAGTTTTCTGGGATTATGGCAGGCTTTATGTGCTGCAGATGATAAATATAATCCCAAACCCTGTGGCCCCTATTGTCACCAACATGGTTCTGAAACTTGTGTTGATAGAAGATATCCAAAGATATTGGGGAAGGCCTTTAGATTGATGAGCGTGTTCTGTCCTGTGTGTTGTAAACAGGTCCTTTAGTGCACAGTATGTTGCAGGAGATGGAGAGGCAACAGGACATTGCCACTCAATGCCAGCAAGGCCAAAGAGCTGAGAACCACAGTTACCATATAAAATTGGTTGTTTCTAACTTTTTTTTTGCTGAGTCATCTGTAAGCACCCGATTTCTTCTCTGTGTATTGAATTCAGTTCGTTTCCTGCACGCCCATTCTGCGGTGGGCACGGGTTACAAACCACATGAGAAGGAAATGTTCCTCTGAATTCACTTAGGCTACAAAGTTCATATTTATTCCTAAAAGATTATTAAAAAATAGTTTTGCACTGTTGGTGGGTATATAAAATGGTACAGCTGCTATGATAAATAGTATAGGGATTCCTCAAAAAAACCACAAATGGAATCACCTTACAATCCAGCAGTTTTAGTACTAGATATTTACCCCAAAGACTTGCAATCAGTTTGTCAAAGAGATATAATATTAGTACTCTTATGTTCACTGTTGTACTCTTCACAGTAGTGAAGATGTGGAAGCAACATAAATGTCTATCACAGATGAAGGCATAAAGAAAATATGGTATATGCATACAATGGAATACTATTCAGTGGGAGACAACAGGGAAATTCTGCAATATGGGACAAATTGGATGAACCATGAGTACATTATTTTCAGTGAATTAATGCAGGCTCAGAGAGACATACTTCATGATTCTACTTATATGAGGTGTCAAAAATGGCCACATTTATAGACTGAGAGTAGAAATGATGGTGCCAGGAGGCTGGTGCCAGAAATGGGAGGTTATTACAAATGGACATGAAATTTTAGTCAAGCAAGATGATTGAGCTCTAGAGATTCGCTGTATAAAATTAAGCCTTTAGCTAACAATAATGCACTATATGATCAAAATTTTGTTGAAAGGCTAGATCTCATGTTAAATGGTTTTATCTTAATTAAAAAACAAAAATCCCACACAGAAACAAGTGTTGTCAGCCCAAATGTTTGTGAGAACAATATTGTCAATGAATAAAGTGGAGAGTGGGGATACCCATCTAAGGGGCTAGCCAATTCTTGTCAGCTGTTAGTAATAAGGTTTTTGTTTCTACATACTATCAAATCTTCTGATTTAAATGATGCAAGACATCCAGATTTTTAAAAATGTTGCACATTGCAGGTTTTAGATGTTGTTAACTGTTTATTTCTAATACTATAGCTTTCCATTATTGAAACTGGATACTTACATGAAAATAGGTTTATTTAGCTATAGTTTTAGAGGCTAAAAGATTAAGCTGGATCTGGTGAGTGTCCCCCTGGCTGTATCACATCATGGTGGATGGCATCATGGCAGAGATGCATTGAGAGGGAGAGATCATATGGTAAGACAGGCAGCCGTTGATGGGGGAGGGATCAAGCTTACTCTTATACAGCATACTCTGGAAATTAATCAGGGTCCTACAAAGAACTACTTAGTAACTTTTGACAGTGATGACCCCAAGACCCAATCACTTTGCTCTAGGCCTCGCCTTTTAAAGGTACCACCTATCCCAACTTCGGCACACCAAGGGCCAATCTTCAAACACAACTCTTGGTGGACAAACTACTTCAAACTGTAGCATAAGAGGTATGAGGTTTAGGTCTGTGAAGTGCATCTGGTATGCAGAAAGCCCTGTTTGTCACCGGTGCTCTCATGTAACCTTTGAATGTGATAATTGCATTCGTACTTGACAGTCCTGCTATGGAAAACATATTGTCCATTCATCTATTGAAGGGCATCTAGGTTGGTTCCACAGTCTAGCTGTTGTGAATTGTGCTGCTATAAACATTGATGTGGCTGTGTCCCTGTAGTATGCTCTTTTTAGGTCTTTTGGGTATAGTCCGAGAAGGGGAATAGCTGGGTCAAATGGTGGTTCCATTCCCAGCTTTCCAAGGAATCTCCATACTGCTTTCCAAATTGGCTGCACCAGTTTGCAGTCCCACCAGCAATGTATGAGTGTAATATTACTCAGAACTAAAAAATAACAAGATCGTGGCATTTGCAGGGAAATGGATGGCATTAGAGCAGATTATGCTAAGTGAAGTTAGCCAATCCCTAAAAAACAAATGCCGAATGTCTTCTCTGATATAAGGGAGGTGACTCAAAATGGGATAGGGAGGAAGAGCATGAGAAGAAGATTACCACTAAATAGGGAAGAGAGGTGGGAGGGAAAAGAAGTGAGAAGGGGAATTGCACGGAAGATGGAAGGAGACCCTCATCGTTATACAGAATACATGTATGATGTTGTGAGGAGAAAAAATAAAAAGAAGTGTGTCACATTAGATTGGGCAGAGAGATGTGATGGGAGGGGAGGGGAAGGGAAGGGGGGATAGGAAGTGTAGCAGAATAAAATAGACATTATTATTGATATATATGTATCATATATATATATATATGACTGTATGACCAATGTGATTCTGCAAACTATACAATCAGAAAAATGAGAAATTATACCCCATTTAATTCAAATGTATGAATTGTCAAGATCATTGTACTGTCATGTGTAACTAATAAAAGAAAAAAAAAGACATTGTGACCAAAATAAATGTAAAGTAACAAACCCTATATCCTAGGGTTTATATCCACTATGTTGCAAATTTTGCTCTAGAAAGATTAAACCACCAGAAGCATGCATTAAAAAAAAAGAAAACATATTGTCAATGATGTTGGAAGGCTTGCACTGCACATATAGCTTTGTGGACATGCTGTGAATATTAATCATGAGCGGCAGTCTTCTCACCACCATTGTGTAAGCTTGAGAAGGCACCATAGGACAGTTAGTAGCAAACCCACAAAGATGATCATGAGACTAGTTTGGAAAATGATGATCTGGACTTAGATCTCATGCTCAAGCTTAATAGCAATTATAAGGAGTGAGGGAAATACGATTATACTGTGGTCAAAAGGCCAGGATATTTTAAGATATATTTTTCATTTCTATAGTTTGAAAAACTGAGTAACTTGTACCCTATGAAGCCCTGGTCCCGTTTGATTATAAAAACATACATTGTGGCTCCTTAGCTTCATTGAAGCCATGTGAGGTGTTGATTTACTTGACTGGTTGTGGCTGCTGCAGCTGTTTCTCTACACAAGTGTAAGCATTTGCTTTTAGATGTATAATTGTATAACAGAGGCAATGTGAAGAGATTATTCCCTCATGATAAAAAAATATGAAAGTAAAGCAATAATATGGGCACTGCTTCTAACAAATAAATATATTAAGATTAAATTTGACGATTCCAGAGCTGCCTTTACACAACACAGAATGAGTATTTTCTGCAGGGAGAAACCACAGACTCCATCTGCCTCACATGTATCTTTCAGATGAGTAAACTAAGGCACAGAGGAATCAAGTCATTGATCCAGTGTCAGACAGCACTAGAACTCAAGTGTCCAGCCTCCGGTGTAGGAACCCATGACACTTGCACATTTAACACTGTAGTTTAAATTATGTGCAAATAGCGTAAAATCCATGACATAGATTTGTAATTTTGCTGAAGAAGAGATTTACTTGTGTATATGGTGATTTTGGTGCATTGAGATGAGTCACTTGGCTGGTGAATGAGCCTCACTGTCCACTTGGTATCCAAGACAACCCAGTTGTCTTGTTTTCTGCTCTGAAGGGGGTCACTTCAATAGTTTGGTTATATCTTATAACCTGGCTTATGTAGCAGGCTCCCAATAAAATGCTTCTCAAATGAAGGAGTGTATGAAAGACTATTTTATAGAGAAGATTAAATGCTCTAGAGGCATTTGCAAGCACGAGTACTCAAAATTTCTCATGATGTTAGCTTTTGTGAGCATTAAGGATCAACTGTAGTCTGCATTAATAGAAAAGACCCTCAGATAAGGAGATAGAGTCTCTTATGGTTTCTCCAAAGGGAATTTAAACCAGGCTTATAGTTTTGTGGGGTTAAAAGGTAAGACTAAAATAGAGACTTAAAATTTTTGAATGAAATTCCTTCAGCTCTAAAACTAGTCCCTGAGATTAAGTTAGGAACTTTTCAAAATGGCATCAGGCTTTTCTAGTCTTCTGTGTCTTATTCAATAAATTATCCCCAGGGATAAAAAAAAAATGTCATGCCTATATGCTGTATGGTGTAATGTGATCAAGACTCCCTTTCTGAATATACATAGTGGACTTGGGCAAGGCCTGGAGGGACTCTCGGTCTTGGTTTCCTTGTCTATGAAACTGACAAGAACACCTGTTGCTGGAAAGGTTCTGGAAAGGTCATCGGAGTCCCTTGGGATGATGCAGTGGGTTACAGAAGAGTTCCCTCCCGGGGCCTGTCCTTTCTCTGCTGCAGGGTCCTCGTTGTTTCCTCTCTTCTCTGTGACACCCCAATCCCGCTGCTTGCTTTCGGAGCGGGATGAGTTGGGGTAGAGAATGTCTTTCCCCTTTTGTATTCTGCCAATGAATGCTGACTGAATGAATAAAATTGCATAATTGAAAAGTAATTAACTATTATCATTTCATCTAGGAAGTTGGTTCTTTAATGTGGGGGTCCTAGAATTCTCTTGATCTTGGCATGCTCTCACTTTCTGAGATTGGTTCTGATTCCACAAAAAGGGGGATGGAGACTACTTTTAACTCATGTATAGAGCATTATGGTACATGATGTTAATAGGCCAAAAATGTTATAGAGTTAACATTTCTTTTGAGCAGGACTTAGGGTTAACTGACCCTTGAGGAAATTGGTATTTTTTTTTTGGGGGGGTACTTTTTCTAAAGGAATATAGGATTCTAGTTCCTTCTTCACAGTTAAATAACAATTATAGAATGATGTACCACCAAACAATAGGGCCATGTAAAGGAACCATCCAGCACATTCTGTGGCTCATAGTGAGTTTCAACAAATGCTGTATTTACTGCCCCCTTGAAAACCTCCCTAACCTAGTTCAGTATTTCTGTTAATGGTGATTTTTCCCATCTGACTTCACTGAATGTGTTATGATCTGGGAGGACTTTTCTCCATAGTAGTCCTAGGTGAGATCCTCTTGGGCCCACCCTTTTAGATCCTGGGTTGACTTTAGTCTAACCAATGGTAGATTGAGAGCCAAGGGGGACTCTGGGTGGTGCTGGGTCCAAAGGTTTACTTTTGCAAAGTTTGTGGACCGTGAGGGGCCCTCCCAATAGGCAGGGGTGATGATGGTTTATGTGACTGTGTCCTTAACCTCCTGGTAAAGACCCTTTGTGCTCTTTTTTCTTGCCACATGATAAATTTTCCTTCTGCCTCACAAGGAACCACACCCCATTCTTCCTGCTCCTCAAAGCACTCAGCTCAGTGGAGGGGTGTGATTGTGTGATCCTGTGTGTATACATGGTGTGCAACAAAGAGGGGGCCTTCCCTGGATTTTGTACTTGGCTCCATTTTAACTTGTTGCATGATGTCACTACCAGGTACTGTTACAAGGGTCATTGTTTCAAAAAGTGGCTTCTCAGGACTTTTATTAGGCTTAAAAGACAAGATTCTAAGAAATTATGCAAGTGGAGTTGGGAAAGTCCATGGCTGAGATTACTTTAATGTAATAAAGCATTTACTTGCTATACTTTTTTTTTTTTTATTGTTTTGTTCTCCCCAAAGCACAATTTACAATGGTTTTGCTAAAGGGTTTCTAGTCATTTCGGTAAGTGATCTTTTGTTTATGTGTCTTTTAATTACCCAGATCATTTTTTCCTTGACTTCAGCTCATCTTAAAAAATTTTCAGAGGCCGTGCCAGCATAGCTTAAGGGGTACCAGGTTTCTTGCTAAACAGCCAGAAAACCACTATGCATTTGTTCTGGGGAATTGTAAAAAAAATTAAGAGGTGTAAGGGAGTGGTCTTCTTCAGTCACATGATCTTCCTGAGCCCCAAGCCACTTGCGTATGCTCTTCTAAGCCTAAACCCAAAGCTATATATGGCATCGGGATGAAATAGCATCATGCCACAGATAATTATGCTGAAGTCTGTCTTGAGGATTTGACACAACCAGGCTGACATTTCATAAGGAAAGTCTTGTGATTCTGGAGCAGCAGACATTTGCCTGGGGGCTGTTTCTAACCCCCTTTATTAAAGACATGGGCCCCTCTGGTAGAAACACTTTTTCTCTTGGAACCCCTCAAAACTTTTCACTGTAAGCAAATTGCAGGCTTTCCTGTGGGCACAGAGTAAAGTAAATGCGCACATTTAGATGAGTTTCTGACGTTCACTGGAGCATGTATCATGCCTGAAAGATGACAGCTCTTGGAGAACAGAGGTCTGGGACAGCCCCATTTTCATGGTTGCTTCATAAATGTGAAACTTGATCTGTAGTCCTGTGATGTGTGACCCCAGGGTAAAAAACTGCTGAATGAACATCCATTGTGTAACTGTTGTTCTATCAGTTGTGGAACAATAAGCACGTCATGCAGAAGAGGCAGCAATAACCTGGAGTGTGTGCATCGTCCTGAGGATCCCCCATTAAACCCGTTTTGATCTCCACCTTTGTCTTCTCTATCTTTCTTGCTCCCTGCAAACCCAGCCTGGTCCTGGTCTCTAAGACAGAATCTGACCTCACTCAGAGGCATTAAGGAGCTCCTTTCCAAACTCCCAGTCTCAGCAGCAAGTCACCAACTCTGCTGGTCTGGCTTTGAGTCTGACTTTGACCTTGTGCCCTAGCTCTAGAAACCGAGCTTCTGCTACCCAGCTCTTGTTTCCTCATCCAATCTCTGTCTTGTTCCCACATGCCTGACTCCTGTCAAGGTCACCTGGAGCTCTGCTCCCCTCTACAGACTATCCTCTCCTGCTGGCTTACATTCCAGTGCCTGGAGCCTTTCACTAATCACAGACAGGTGATGGAAGCCCTGGTTAATATAATGATGATGATAATGATAAAGATAATAGCTGTCACTAAGTACTCACTGTGCATCAAGCACTGGGATTTATGTGTGTCATCCCACTTGATCTTCACAGACACCTTATAAAGGAGATATTATTAATATTTCTGTTTATGAGGGGGCAAACAAGGAACCGCACCCCATTCTTCCTGCTCCTCAAAGCACTCAGCTCACGTGAGGCTCACGGAAGTTGAATAATTTTTCCCATGGTGACTGTTTGTTAATGAGAGCCCTGTCTGAGATGTGAATGCAGTTATATTCCAGTCTTTGCTCTTAGACATTACGCTCTTCTGCTCTGTGAGGACAGACCATTCTTAGGCTCAATGCTGGTCCAGATTGCCAAGTGCCGTTCTTTCTGCACTCCCTATAGTTCTGCTGTTTGCACATGGACTCCATTGTAGGTTCTCCCAATGAGGCATCCTGATGCTTGAGAGCTCTACTGGATCACACCTGTTGTTCCATTGCCTGGCACATTTGAACACTGCGCTCTGCTTCCTGGAATGGACATCTTCCCATTGCATGCAGCAAGGTGACTGCCCACCTCACCTGGCCAGTTTTCATCCAGTTGCCCTGAGTCTGCCCTGCTCTACTGTTGTTCATTCAACTGTGCTGTGGGTCTGATGATACTCAGCTTGCAAGGGTTGGAATTGGGTACTGGGAAAAGAGATGGGGGTTTGGCTTGAGTCCAGCGCTCAGATTGTACAGAGAAAAAAAACTCCACAACATTAAATGATATCAGTGACTCCTTAGAATTATGGGAAGAAATTAAAATTGATGATGTAACTTTTAAAGTTCAGGAACATAACTTCTAGAGATCCTTCTTAAATACTCATGCATAACCTCATAGATTCCACAACTGATAATATTGTAGATGTTCTGGTCTGCAAAACTTACATTTTTTTCTCAGTCTAGATATGCCTTTTATGGTTATAATAAATTAGCCCAGAATTACTTTAAACTGAGATCTTAGCCCATTATTGATGCTCTGATCAGATTGTGCCTATGTGTACTACTGTATTTACATTCCCAACTGCCTTTTCACATCTACTTCTATTCCCACAATGCTTGAGTTTCAACCCAAATATTAAATCTGTGCCAGTTCCTTACCATGTGGGACAATTCCCATACCTGATGCCTTTCTGTCTCAAATTTTAGTCCCTACTTTATTTGTACCTTTGCTGATCTTCTGTGCATGGTTTTATGAACTCTGGCATCTGCATCCCATCCTCTTCACCTTGACTCATTTCTGCAGTTTCTACATGGGTGACTTTGGGTGACTGGATTAGTCCCTGGGTGTCTCTGTGACATCACCCACGAAGTGGGGAGTAATAACACCTACACAAAGTGCTTCCAGAGTAACCAGCACACAGAAAGAGCCACCACAGGCTGGTTCAGTGTTCTCTCCACTGCAAACAAGGAGCGCTGCAGACTGTCCCTAGCTTCAGATGGCTCAATTTAGGATTTTTTTGATGGTAAGCAATGCACATTTAATGGAGCCTATGTTTTGAATTTTTATCTTTTTCTGGGCTAGTGAGATATAAAACTATACTTTCTCCTGATGCTGGGCACTGCTAGGAGCCATAGTTTCTGATCATCAGGATCAACGACTGATACTCTGCAGTGTTCTGTGCTGCTCTGATATGGTGTTCAGCAGATTGGGAATATTAAATGCCATGGTGTACCAGATTGGGAATATTAATTACCATGGGTGTACCAGGACATTACCCCAGCGTAAATTGAGGAGCAGGTGAGTATTAAAAATTGCCTGTCTCCTGTTCTTCTATATAGCACAAGGACCTTGACTTGAAGACTGGATCTAAATTCTTCTTCCCATTTCATTTGCCTCTTCCTGGCTACCTGGTCCCCATAAAGAAAAAGAGAATCTAAGGACTGGGACTATCTTACTTTAACCTCACACTGAGATCCTTCACCTTCCACAACCTAAGATAGTCAATCAATTATTCTAGACTCCATTAAACCCCCCCAAACCCCTAATCTACTTTCAAGCCACCAATAAGAGTGAATTTCAGTCAAGCAATTCTGTTGACTTTTCTGGTTCTTTATTCAAGAAGAAATATACATATATTCTATTTTAAATTAAATGGCAAGAGTCAAGGTCAAGAAGTCCCCTGGGATTCCCAGCTCAGTATCCTTTCTTCATTTCGTGGGTTCACGTCAAAGACAGTTGACATGCCTTCACTGCGGTGAAAACGGATTCTTGTCTGACTTCATCCCACTTTCTTCAGACACGCGCGGGCCCCTGGCATCTTCTGACCTGTTCCGTTTCTGATTGCCTTTGCTTTGATGCTTGTGGATTTTCTTAGCCAGCCAAGTGCTTACCAGGAACCTCAGCGCTGGGAGCCTTTTGCCAAAATCACAAGGTGCTCTTTCCGTCACACAAGGCTTTTGTTTAAACATTTCTCTGAGGAACCCGCCTGTCTGGTCTGATTCTGTGGGAGAACATATTTGGAACACAAAGCCATGCTGCGGCCTACCAGGAGGCCTATGACTCGCACAGTGAATTATTCACTCCTTGCCTTGCTGGACAAGCCAGGTCACTGGTGCTCACAGCAGGGAGCCAGGCTTTATTCATTACTGGCTTTGGTTTGCTGTCTTCAGAGATCCCCCCAACCCGCCCCTTTATTGCCCTTTCAGGTTTTAACAAGACATCACATTCTTTTAAACTTCCCCTGGGCAGCAGAGGTCTTCCATACCCCTTTCTTTTCTTTTTCCACTTGCAGAAGATACAATAATAGGTAGAAAGCTGGAGCAGTTGTAAATTGCAGCAGTTAATGTCAAATTGAGGAGCAGTAATCAAATGAAGTTCATAACCACACAATGCGACCTGAGGGTGGAATGCTGTTTCAAACATTTCTAATGACAGGGCTATAAAATCATAAAAAGGGAGACCTGTTTTTTTGGAGAGGGACAATAAAAGGAATTCATGTGAGTGTCCACAACTTTTAATGAGGATGAGCCTGGACATTGGTTTTGGAGAGCACTCTGATGGTTTCGGACAGCAAGGCCTTAGTTAGAACTTCAGCTCGGGGACATCCACAGAGTTTGGATTTTTTCCAGCCCTCTAGCTGCTGACTTTCTAATCTTGACCGCAGGGATGAGAGAGGAAGATTTTGCTTGTCCACTAGAGAAACAGTAGCAACTAGCTAAGCTGCCTGTTTAACTTAGGCGTGTAGCATAATCCATTCACAAGATGAAATGAAGGACAGTGTTACACCATCAATAGGCAGCAAAACATTTGGAAACCAATCACCCTAGATGCTACAAAGATGATTTTTAGCAGGCATCAGAAGAAGGAAAATGATTGGATGCAGGAAAACATTGTAATAAAAAGAGCCAGAACAGCTAGGCACGGTGATGCACGCCTGTAATCCTAGTGTCTTGGGAGGCTGAGGCAAGAGGATCACAAGTTCAAAGCTAGCCTTGGCAACTTAGCAAGACTCTATCTCATGACAAAAAATAAAAAGATGTGAGGTTGTAGCTCAGTGGTAAAATACCCCTGGGTTCAATACCAAGTATCAAAAATAGAAAGGAAGAAGCAGAAAATCTAACAGAGCCCATTGTTGTTTTCATGGATCCACTCACATTCCTTTGTACTTCTTCTTTCATTGGATGTCAGAGATATGAGTCCTAGAGTTAATATGTCCAGAATGATGTAGTTGCAGGAAAAGGAGGAAATTGAGACTTGGTGGCCAGAGTCATGAAATGAGATAAATGACAAAGGCCACTAAAATAGCCATCAGGGGCTCCTCCCTCCCCCACTAGAGGAGCTGCACTCTGCTTGCCTCACATGGTCTGCACGTGTTGCTGGTGAGGTCCACACTTAAACTCCAGGCAGGAGAGGGAATTGACTACTTGTTTTTAGGTTGTTTAAAGTGTAAGATACTTTAGTGATGTATCTTGTGATGGTTGACATTGTGGCCTGTGAAAGAACCATTTTGTTTAAGACTGGAAATACCTCTGGGAATAACTGAGCCTGTAAAATATGAAAATTTACATAAACTGGGAAGATAAACATATATGGAAGTATGCAAAGTATACAAAAGAATGACAAGTTTATAGGGCTTGTCCACAGAGCACAGAGAATTGCATGCAACTGGGTAATTGACAAATAGCTTTGGCTTGTTCTTAATTACTTAAACAGTTCAGGACCGAGTTGGGCCATTTTTTGAATGAACATAATTAGACTGGTTCCCTTTGATGGTGTGGACCTGGGTGTGTAATGGGTTGTATTTCAATTTCTATAATTTAAAGATATATGTGCAGAACTGAATATGGTGCAGCAGGATATGGCTCCTGGAGGGTGCCAACACTCACCCGCTAATTGACCTGTGAAGAACCAGCAGCAACATGCTCTCCAGTTGTGGTTTGGAGGCTGAATTAAAATAAATACCCTCACTAGTGTCCTATTTAGATTTGTACAATTAAAAAACCTCATATACGAAGCTGATGAGACCCACGTTAGTTGCAAGTTAATGCTTGTTGGCTTCTCGCAGTCAACTCGCCAGCATCCCACAGTAAACAGGAACTCAGGCACTGCTGGGTTCTCCCTCCTGCTGCTGCAAGAGAGACTTTGAGAGGAGCCATCTCTAGGGTGCTGGCATGGCAGAGGCATTCATCTTGGAGCCAGTTTGGGTTATACTTTTAGTTTGGCTACTCCTCTTCCTTTGATCCTTGGTCACTTACAGGAACCTGACCACAGTTTTCTCATGTATAAAATGGAGGGAGAATGCAGATCTTGTGGAATGGGTGAGGGATGCAAGGCAGAGGAGGATGGAGACAGTGCTGTTCATGGTCAGATCATTGACAAGGAGAGGACAATGATGTTTGCCAGGCCTTTACTGGGCAGCAACATGGAGATTGTGTGGGGGAAGGGTCCTGTGGACCTATAACCATGGGTTTCCCTCTGATAATGATGATTAGAATCCAAAGAAGGGGACTTGGGGCATCAGAAAAGCCTCTGCTCAGAAAGAGATGATCTTTAATAAAAGTTTTAATGACAGTTCCTTTCCGACTTGGGAGAAGTCTGCATTAAAAGAAATTTGATGCCTCGGGCCTCAGGCTGCAGAATTACCATGTATCTTTTTAATCTCTAGAAATCAGGAGCTTTAGTTTATAACTATTCCCTGCATCTTGTCTAGGCCTCTTGGTACACTATATTCAGGTAATTACATCAAATGGGGAAATCAGATTGGTTCTGGCTGATTCCAAATATCCTGGCTGAGAGGCAGAGAAGATGTCAAAGAAATTCCAGGCTCTTGGAAAAGCATTTAGGTCCAGCTTCATCTGCTTCTTCCATCCTAATCAGAGAGCTCCTTTGAGGGTTGTCAGGCAAGAAATGAGGGGCTTAGGGAGCCCCTCAGGAACCAGGGGCCAAAAACTGGATGTGAAGAGCTAGACACTAAGGCAAGTTGTGTCTGAGCAGTGAAGGTAAAATGACCCCAGGGTGGACTGGCTGGTTCTTAAGCAACTTCCTTTGTTTGGAGCCAGAGGGCCAGATGCCCAGTGCCTGTGAATACACAGGATTTAAGGCAGACTGCTGCACTTGAAAACTTCCTGTGCTTTTCTGCCCAGCCTTGGAGAGGTTTCATTCCATAAAATGTGTATTATAAAAGGCAAACCTATGACCTTCTGGGACCTGGGCACAGAACCCATGTTCTGAAAAAAGGGACTTGACCCAGTAATAAATTGCTTTGAGATTAGTCCCATCAAAAAGATAAAAATCTTAAATTGCAAGCATCATAAGAGTTTTAATTTTATTTGATCATAGGCATGTTTCCTATTCTAACTTTTAAAAGATGGTCTACATTTGAAAAGAATTAGGACAATCTTGTATCTTTGATCAACTCAAAGTCTCTTTAGAGTTTAATGTTAGAGATTTAACACTCTGGTTTTTAACCAGAAATATAAATATGCATCAGCTAACAGTTTTCCCAATTAGGTAATATAAACTTTGTATTTTCATGACATCCAAATAAATAGGAGGCCTGGTTTTGTGCTTAAAAGTAATGGTCTTTGAACTAAACACACATGAGTGAGGGGTTTTTGTGTGTCATTATTTTTGACACAACTTGTCATGAGTTTTAACTTTTACTGGATTGTAATGAGCAATTTGGTCGGGCAAGCTTGCCTATTGTTTATCTATACCCAGACTTAATTATTGCTTCCTAGGTCAATCATCACCATTTTAAGTGGAAAGAAATGGCCTTATCCCATGAGATGATTCCACAGAGTTTATTAATTGTAGTTGGATCATGAGGTCAGATACATAGAAAGAGTGGTCAGAGTCCTCCTTGTGTAGGCGTAGGGCAGGTGGAGTGCAATCCGACTACTCTGCAGAAAAGTCTTTCTCTGCCCCATAAATGCTTTAGGGGAGATGGGTGAGTTGAAGATTATATGGGGGTGAAAATGTGGTTATTAGATGGTGTCATAGACAAGTCCTTTCTCTTTATTCTTTCACCATAAGGCTTTTTGAAATTTCCACCATTAAAGAATTCCTTCCAGTGGGAATCATTATTGACGTTGTTGTTATGTGTAATTTCCTGGGTTCTTGAGGATGTTTTGCATCTTCTGACTCTTTCCCTCCAGTTATTTTGGCAACAGCAATGTCTCGGAAATGTTTAAGGATTACTAAGCACATTAGTCAGGTTAGTAGAGCACCATGCATGACCCAGATGTAGGTCCCAGGGGATTTTCTTGGGAAAGATAAGACAGGGGAACTTGAGAATGCTGTAGCCCAGGTCAAAAGGTAGAGGTGCTAATATGGACTGTAGAGGAGGATGGGCAACCATGTTTGCCTCCTAGAGCTCGGCCACATGTCCCTGTTAGGTGGGAAGGGGAAAGAGAGAAGGAAATTAAATTTAGTAACTACATACTATGTGCCAGAATTTTGTAACAGTTATCTAACTCATCATTACTATGTGAATTAGGTGTAATTTTTCAATTTTCACATAAGGAACTTAAACCAGGAGAACTGATGGTGACAGAACCAGGATAATCACCCGTGACCACTTGTACCCAAACCGTCTCTTTTTAAAGATTTGAACTCATTAGGAAACTTTCTCTGTGTCACAAGGTCGATGTTTTCCTTGTCATCATGGGCACCTAAGTTGTACTAGCAGATAAGAAAGATGGTGGTTGTCCCTGTGACTTGGACAGATCACTTCCATGACAAACCTGGTAGAACATGGCTTCACTGTGTATCTCTCCTTTTGATGTCAACCAGAGACCTAGCTACTTAATGCTTGCAGCTGTTATTTATAATTCCTAACAACATTAGGTCTTGGTTTATGTCATGATGACCACCATAATTTCCTTTTCTGTGGCTAATCAAATGAATTGTTCAGAATGACCTGATAAGATGTTAATGATACTATGTGCTCTGGAACTTAGGTTTAGAGAAGCAGAGACTGGCTAGATATTTGCCAAGCCCGTTTCCCTTTCCACCAGGACACACAGCCCACACTTCCCAGCCTACCTTACAATTTGGTGTAACCATCGTCTACACTTTGGCCAGTGGAATGTTACTGGAAGTTTATGTTCATCACTTCCAGGCCTGGCTAGAAAATCCTCCATTGGGGTTCTCAGCTTTCCTTCCTCTTGGTCTGCCGGCTGGATTTTGGCATTAAGATGACCTCAGAAACATTAAGATGTGTTGAACATAGTGGAGGCTTCATTATCGTGGGTTTTTATGAAGCAAACTCTCCTTCTCAGTCCCACTCTCGCTGCTGATTAGATTTTATACACTGAGTTAATTCCACTAGTATGCAGCATCTGGCTTGCACTAGTTGGCAAGAGCTGATTGTTAAATTTTCAGGAATTTTGTAATCTAGTTAACATCAAGTTGATAGCTCGGAATCAGCGTGATTGGAGTATTTATGACACAGAAATTGGCAAATGCCACAAATCAGGTCTCTTATTTCAGGGAATCATTTACCAGCAAACCATTGGGTAAACCACTCAGATTTATTTGTATACAGGTACCATTATCATAATTGGTATATATACTGTGATACAAAGTAATGAAAGCCTTAAAGATATGAAATTGGCCTAGTGATTGGGTGGAAGGTGGGAAGAGGAGGGAATCAAGGAAATTGTGAAAAAATCAGTCTTCTATTATGCAAAACATTGTATGAAAGTGTGAAAGGCAGACTAAGTGTCCATGCACCCTGTACTTCCTGGTTGGAAAAACGGAATGATTGTAATGTGCATTGGTTATCACAGATGTAATGAAAACTATTAGGAAATTAGACATAAAACTTAGCAAACATTGACTTATTTATAAACAAATAAAAAGGAATAAACTCCAGAAATATAGGGGCTTGTAAACTGGAAAAGTTTACTACTTTAGGAGCCCAAATAATGGAGATATAAGACCAGAAAAAGCTTTTGCATGGCAAAAGCCCCATTCAAAATTAAATGTGTATGTATTATTATCATAAATATTTTAAAGATGTGTTTGAATGCATATAAATTGCAGGTTGCATTTTGAATCAGCTGAAAAGCAAGATTCTCTCTCCTGGTTTGCGTTATCATAGCACTTCTTGTTCTTCTGCTGTGTAACAAATCATCTCCAATAACTAATGGTTTAAAATGTTAGTGGTCTGTTTTTTTGCTCCTGAGTCTGTAATCTGGGTAGGGCTGTGAAGGACAGGCTTGTCCCTGATCCCTGCAATGTCAGCTAGCTTGGTGGGATGAAGCCTGGAGGATCAGCTTCAAGATGATGCATACACCTGGCAGATCAGTTCTGGGTGTCTACTGGAATCTGGGATCTTGGCTGGTATTGAGGGCTTGGGTTCGTTTCTCCCCTCTCAGCTTCTCCATGTGGTTTGGGCTTCTTCATAAAATGGTGGTCAGATTCTGAGAACAGGTGTTCTAAGAGAGGAGGTGGAAGCCGTATTGTCTTCTTATAAACTAGTTTAGAAATCACATAGCATCACTTCTGTACTGTTATTTCAAGTATCATACAAGCGTCTTCAGGTTTGGAGGTGGAGAAGATAGATCCCAGTTTTTGACAGTGGATGACGCTCTAGAAGGGCAGTTGGGGTGAGCAATACAGTGGTGGTTGTTTGCTGCACTTAGGCTGCTGGGGAGTGAGAGAATCAGCTGAGGTCATTTAGGAACTCATCTCTGTTAAATTTAAGAGGAATTTGATTATCTTAAAGCAAAGTTCTGAAGTTAGTGCTTATATTTTCTACCATCTAAGGTTATCTAGTAACAACCTGAATTATTCTAACACAATCTAAAGGAAAAGAAGCCCTGAAGGGATGTCCAGAGAATTAGAAGAAAGGAATTATTGCACAAATCGGAAGCAAGAATTCTTGACCATTCATTCATCCAACAAGTATTTGTTGAAGGGCTTCTATGTGTTAAGCACCATTCAAATCACTAGGAGATAAAAATGAATGATGTATTTCTGCTCTCAAGGGCTTGAAGGTTGGAGGTGAAGAGAGGCATCTATGTTTGTAAACCATTATTATAGACACAACGATAGAGATGGAAACGGTGCTCATGGGATACTGAGAATGACAGAATGTCTCATTCTACTTGGGAGAATTGTGAATGGTGGAGGAAATTTGACCTGAATCTTCATTTATCAAAAATTAAGAGTCAAGATCCTAGGAGAGGCAAAACAGCTGACCCAGCGTTTCTGACTCAGAATTTAGTACTCTTTCTCTAACACTGTGCAACTTTTTATATTGAATTCTGTTACACAGATTGTAAGTACTTTGGGAGTTCAGCTATTAAAATTTCTTGTGAAGTTATGTTCTTCTCTAAATCCCAAAGAGATGTAGGTCAAGGTCTTGATTAGATACATTAACAACGGGCTGGAAGAGATGCAAATATATCATCTTCCAATTATGCAGAAATCTTATTGGGTTTGAGAGCTTTAGTTTCTGATTTGACTAAACTTTCACAAGAACTGCTAACAGGATATCATAGAGATCCCCGTCCCCCATTTTATTACTGTCCTTTTCCTTAGCAATATTCTAGGGCAAGAATAATAAAATTGCCCAAAAGGTAGGCAGGAAAAAATTAAGAAGGACATGAATTATCTGCTAGCTTTGAAATTAAGAATTAATTAAACAAAGACATGCATTTTTCACAGGAACTTATATATTTATAATTCTGAACAGTTGACCCTGAATATTTAACAGTTTGTATCCTCCTGTTTCTTATGTTTTGTATATTTGGGCCAAGGTCCTTGGAGTTTCGCCAAGATAAAGAACAATGATTACTTAACTCTACTTTGACAAAAATTTGGGATATTTCTGCTAACCTTAAAAATGTCTTAATTTTTGAAAAGCTAATTTTAATTTGAAAAGTGGCAAGCCAGTCACAAAGTAAATTTAAGAAAAAAGAGAAATGCTGCTAATGCAACAAATGTTAACTGGGCTTGTGTTGGCCACCCCTGGCACATGATGAAGAAAAGCTTTAAGGAATTATGGACTCATAATAAAGTTTCTTGCATCTGGAAACTTTATCATAAATGTCTGTTTTTCAAAACTCTTTCTAAAAGCAGTCTTCTGATGTGCTGTATTCTATTTTCACCTGTTGACCTAAGAGTCAAGGTGGACGTATCCTCATTTTACATGGTGTCCAGAGTCTGTGATGGCTCTGGAGCTCAGAAGGATCTGCTCTCAGTACTCTTCTTGTCATAAATGTAACTTTGTAACAAGATGGCTGCAGATGGCCAGGTATAAAAAAATGCTCATCTTAATAGCAAACTATATTTTCAAATGCATTTCACAGTTTATGCTGAGTGAGAAATGCGTAATTCTCACCATGTGAACTTCCAGATTGCTTTGTTGAGAGTGGTGCAGATGTAGCTGTCTTGCGAACCTTTGAAGCTACAATGCAGCTTTTACCTCTAAACATCTTACTCTTATAATAACGCGTGGGAGAAGCAGTGTCTGTCTTAGCATCCTGAATGAGTTTTCCATGTCCACTGGACCTATGTGTTGAGTGGCACAGCCTGTGTAACATTAAGCCTGTTTGTTCTAAATGTCTGCACTGGAGTCTGGATTAAAAAAAAAAAAGTTAGCCCTGTCTGGCAGCTATTCACTCACAAAGGCTTTGGATTCTGAATCAGATGTGGAAAGTGTTTATTTAGTGATCTATTGGGTTTAATTCTACACTAAAGATTATGTAGATGTTTGTGGTAGGATGATATCCCAGAAAAATCCTTAACTCTCAATAGATAAATCAATCAATTGATTCAATAGTTTTTTAAAATTTTTATTGTAAAGGCTAAGGTTTCCAACAGACTATACTAGAGCTCTCAATGTCTCCAGACTCATCTGACCTCACTCTTGTCTCTCTGCCTGTGACCCAGCCCTGCTGGAGAGTTTCCAGAATGCTCTGTCCTCCCCAGGGTCTTGGCACATGTGTCTTCCCTGTCCAGGAGACTCTTAGTCTCCTGGTTCACTATTATTCATCTTTTAGATTTCAGCTTCAATGGCACTCCTGCTAGGAAGCTGTCCTTTTCACGTCATGGGACACTGTCTTCACATGGAAATGTTTGTCACTGTGCTCCTTATGTTGTATAATTATTTGTTTTCTATGTCACTATATGTGACTCCTTGATGGGTATCTTGCTCCCACACGGGACTCCCTGAGAGCAAAGAATGTATTTCTTTCTGGGTATCATTTTATTCACAGTGTTTAGGATAGTGTCTGGCTTCTAGAAGATGCTCCACAAACATTTGTTGAATAAAAATAATGTTTTCTCTGGTATGCGGATGCTAATTCACAGTAAGGGGTGGGGCTAGGGAAGAATCGAGATATTTTGGATTAGACAGAGGGGAGTGATGGGAGGGAGAGGGTATGGGGATAAGAAGGATAGTAGAATGAATGGAACATTATTACTCTATGTGCAATATGATTACACGACCAGTGTAATGCTACATAATGTAAACCAGAAGAATGAGAAGTTATACTCCATTGAGATATGTGTCAAAATGCTTTCTACTATCATGTATAACTAATAAGAACAAATAAAAAATTATAATGCATAAAGCACTTATCTGAGTGTCTGATATGTGTTAGGCATTGAGTAAATAGCAGTTATTAGATGGGTCTTTTGAAATACCAAAAAAAAAATTCCAAATGTCATCTTTTATAATTTTTCTCTTCTACATTATGATTAATTTGATTTTACTTCATACTTCTATTGCTTTCTGGATGAACCTGGCAGGTCACCTCAGTTTTCTTCAGGATGGGTCAATGAGATAGCAGCAGCTGCACTAATCAATCCTTGGGGATGCGTTGATGGTGAGATACAGATGCAATTTGGAAGAAGTAATTCTTGTGTGACATATATCAATGAACATTTGTATAGAGCTCTAGACTCTTGTGTCTAAAAGGAGGTGCCTGTTCTGTCTCTCCTCTTTCATCTCAATGCCTTTGGAAAGAGTTGATATGGCAATAATGTTTATTTTCACTTTCTCTGTGCCAGACCATTTTACACGCACTATTTCATTTTTAATACTCACATCATTTGAGATAGGTATTTTGATTTAATGGATAAGAAAATTGAGAACTAGTGAGAATGAGAAATGTGCCCAAGGTAACCTAGATAGTAAATGAGGAGTTGGAATTTAAGTAATGTCTTTCATACTGAGTCCTTGTGATATGATCTGCTCTTCCAAATAGCTTTTCAAATGTCTCTCATACCTGGAAAACTTCGTTGTCCATTCTAATTCCAACAGGGTGTTTTAGTGGCACAGAAGTTGAAGCACATATTTTTCCGATTAAATATTATTTTGGGTGCTAAGGATTGAACCCGGGGCCTCATGCATGCTTGGCATATGCCCTATCACTGGGCTACATTCCTCAACCCCCTTTCTCTGGTGATTTAAGTTAGAGGACAGTTCTCGCAGGCACATTTACCTGCCTCATTTTAAATAGAGTCTGAAGATCTACTGTGAACAAATGTTAGTGTGGTCAGACTCATAGAAATGTGCCTGGTGGACTAGCATAATGTAAAAGGAGTCCCAGTTTGAGCTGGTCAGACACCTTGGAGAAATCTGGAGAGCTCTGACCACCACAGGGGAGGGAGGCTAACCCAGGCAGTCAGAACCCAACTCAGTCTAGAGGTTAGAGGTGAAAAATCACGGCAACTGTATGTCATGGGGCTCATTCCAGCCTAAGCTGAACTGGGAAAAAGAGTCACCTGTGTATATGTGGGCAGGGGGCGGTGGCCATTGAGCTACATGGCTGTAAATCACAATGAAGGTAAGATGAAGAATTGTCTCATCTCACCTTTCATGTGGCATGTCAGGGGGCAATGTTACAGCAGCAGAGTTTCTAGTCCACCGTTGACCTCTGTGAAATTTTAGGGTTGGAGGATGAAGTTTTGTGGTCCTGGGTCATCCGAGAGTGGTGGGAACGATGGCCAGGTAGATTTGTCCTGGAGATTCCTCAACATATTCATGGCAGAAAGGGACTTTCTAAACATTTGTGTAGCTTTTGTCATCAAATACAATTAGTGGTTAGTAGTGAATTATCTGTGTTCATCATTTGGTGATGCCTGGGACACTTGAGTTCCATCTGGGACCCTTAGGTTCCATCTAGGATAACAAGATTAATGAACTGGATTCCCTCTATTTGCAGGTTCTATTAGGCATTGGGCCTGGGGGCTGAAAGAGGGGATACATTAACTTCAGGCATTTACGTGGAATTTATCTTCATTAAGAAACTTTACACTGAACAGAATCATCCCTTAAGATCCTGACCAATTTGTGAATATAGGTGGACAAGGATTAATTCAGGTTTCCATGGTGCAGTAATAATTAGACTACAGTTAAGAGATGAGTTCAAGAAAAATAAATCTATTTAGTAAATATTTATTCAAGATTAGCATTCTATTAGATGCTGAGGATATAATGATGTTTTCATGAAACTTCAGACTAGAGGGAAAGAGAGACATTAAAATTAAACCCACCATGTTGTGTAATTAAAGAATTACATAAATAAATGTAAAATGACTGGAGGGTAAAGTGCTGTGGAGAAGTCAATGGTGCTGGGGGAACATACAGGAGAGTCTGGCTTAGTCAAGGAGCTCAAGAAAGGCTTCTGGGATGAGAACAAGCCACTATGTGAGGATTTGGGCTGGGCAAATGGTGGCTGGGACCACCCATTTTTAGAAAGTGAGACCAGCAAGGGCAAAACCAAGGTTGAAAGGAACCAAACACTTCCTAGTCTTGCCTCTGCCTCAAAACTAAGGTGTTGAAGGAGATAATCCCTTGATTTCTTTTTCAATCTAACAATCCATGAGTTGGATACTTTTTAACCTACTCTTCTGATTATGTGTTCTTAGCTTTAGGAACTCCCTCATCTACCAAATAGTCATAAAATAACCGATTTACTAACCTTTCAAAGTTACTATGTGGATAGACCAAAATAATATGGCCTGTATTTCTCTCTGAATGTAAGACACTTTCCTTGTTATGTATAATGGGAAACATCTATTTGGTCTTCACTATTAGCTACAATCACTGACTTGGGATTTTCTTCTTTTTTTGAGGGGGATGCTTATGAGTTTGTTTTGGACAAATGAAGGAATTGTCCTGAGGAAGTTAGGAATGTGGGTCTGGAATTCAGGGGTGGCGTCATGCTGGAGGCTGAGGTTTAGACTTGCTTTAGGAGAGATGCAGGTTCCCAGGATCATGGCTGAGGACAGAGCCTTGGACAGAGCAGCAGGTACGTCCAGGCTTAGGGGAGAAAGATGGAGCAGAGGTGGGATCAGAGCAGTTAATCCCAGCAGCATTTCCCAGGGTAGCTCAGAGTCCCTTCATGGGTGTGGAGGACCTCTCTCCAGATCTCAAGTGTTTTCTCAGCCTCCTGCCCAGGGGTACTGTGTATTCCTCAGTGGGAGTGAGAAGATGCTTATTTGCTAAACTGTTTATCTTTAAAGAATAACATTACAGCTACCTCTACCAAGCGTGGTAAGCATTTGGCAATTTGGCATTTTGGCTTGTGGCTTATCTGATGACTATAGAGAACAGGAGCCAATGCTTTAGTCTTCCTGTTTCTTCAGCTCTTACGGCATTTCTTCCTGAGATTGGGTTAGCTGAATAATTCCCAGATCTTCCTCCAATGTGGTTATTGATTTATTTTGGTACCAGTTAGTGAACTTCTGGGTGCTTGACCACTGAACCACATCCCCAGCCCTTTACTTTTTTAAATTTAGAGACAGGGTCTCACTGAGTTGTTTCGTGTGTGTACATGTATTATGTATTTTCTTTTTTTTTTCTTTGTACTAGGGATCAAATTCAGTTGCCTCGGCCTCCCGAGCCTCTAGAATTTCAGGTGTGAGCCACTGCATCCTGCTCAATGTGGTTATGTTGAATGGTCTATGATGTTATACTTCTTTGGGACAAATGTTTCCATTTGCTTTCTAGATCCTTGCTCGAGAGGCTGATCTATATTAGAGTTAAGTGTAAGGGATTCAGGTTTCCAGGGTTCAAATTCCAGCTCTGTTCTTACTAAATGTTTGACTTTGAGCTTGTTACTTGACCCATTTGTGCCTTGGTTTCTCACTAGAGGAATGGTAATAGTCATAGTATATAACCCTTGGAGTTGTTGTGAGAAATTATGGTTTAAATGTTTGTCCCTTCCTCAATTCAGATTGAACTTTGGTGCAACCATGTTGGCAGGTGGATCCAATGGGAAGAGTTTAGATCAGGGTGGCTCTTCCCTCATGAATGGATTAATGCCCTTATCTGGCAGGGGGTTAGTTATTGCAAGAGTGGTTTCCTGAAAGAAGGGTGGGTTCTGGCCCCTTTTTCTTGCTTTTTCTCTCCTTCTTCTTCATAGGCACTCTCTGACCATGACTTCTGTCTTGTTAGGACATGGCAGGAAGATCCTACCCAGATGTCAGCGCCATGTTCTTGGACTTGGAATTGCCAGCCTCCAGAATGGTGAGTCAAATACTCTTCTACTGTTTATAAATTACCCCGTCTGTAGAATTCTGTTATAGCAGCAGAAAACAGACTAACACAATTAATATGTATGTGCATATTTATATCTATGCAGACTGCTTTCCTCTGAGTTCTTTCCAATCATTTGGAACATTATGTCTCTATTTTAACAACATGAAATGACTCCTCTGGTGATTAGATAGTTTATATCTTCAATTACTTAAAATTACTCTTCTATTGCTGGCCCTGCACTAAAATATGGAGGACATGTGCTTGCGTTTCATCTATAACATAATATTTAGTCATCGACAAATCTAACAGCCAAACAAAGACCTCAATGATTAATCCCTGTGTAACTGACTTCAGCCAGATTTTAAAAATTAAAATTAGAAAAAGGTGAAAAAGAAACCAAACATACCAAAGACAATATTTATATTACTGTGTTGTACAGCTATGGAATTTTGAAACTTCATTCAAGCCAAGGAATAAAGACAAAAACTTTGCAGAATTAGAAATTTTGCAAGACTGAAATGGCACATTATCAACAGACTTTTCCTTCCTTTTTCAGAAGATCATTGGTACTAAATACAGTTGAGGAGGGAAGCCATCTGCTCATCTTTAAGTTTTATTCTCCCATATATTTGCATGAAAAAAACAAAGCATCCCAATAGGTGGAAATGGAATCTTGGACTTCTTCAATTTCATAACTTATTCTGTTAAGAAGATTACATTGAAAATACATGTAGCTTGGCTCAGAGGTGCAAGCCTGTAATCCCAGCTGCTTGGGAGGCTGAGGCAGGAAAATCTCGAGTTCAAAACCAGCCTCAGCAATTTAGCAAGGCCCTAAGCAACTCAGTGAGACCCTGTCTCTAAATGAAATATAAAAGGGCTGGGGATGTGGCTCAGTGATTAAGTGCCCCTGAATTCAATCCCTAGCACCAAGAAGAAAAAAAAAAAAAGAAAATACATAATATATGTACACACACAAACATTTTAAAGACTGAAGATTTCATCTTAGAGAATTTTAATTAAAAAAAATCTACTTTCCACCTAGAAAATTAATGGCCATTTCCAGCAAAATTGTCTAAGGTGTGAACTTTATTCCTTTTTATTTTGTACTAGGGATTGAACCCAGGAGTTTTTTTTTTTTTTTTTTTTTTTTTTTTTTTTTTTTTTTTTTTTTACCACTAAGCTACATCCTAATCCTTTTATTTTTTATTTATTTAATTTTTTTTAGTTGTAGGTGAACACAGTCCCTTTATTGATTTACTTATGTGTTGATGATTGAACCCAGTGCCTCACACATGCTAGGCAAGAACCCTATCACTGAGCCACAACCTCAGCCCTTTTATTTTTCTGTTTTGAGTCAAGGTCTCTCTAAGTTGCTGAAGCTGGGCTCAAACTCATGATTCTCCAGACTCAGCCTCCCAATGAGAGATTATAGGCATGTCCTACTGCGTCAGGCTGGGCTTCCTTCTTTATGCTGAGATGACACCTAGAGGATCACCTACTTTCTTTCCATTCCAGATCATCTCTTTAGGATGAATAAACATGGTGGTTTCCTGGAAATGATCTCAGGACTATATGATAACGTTCTATTCGTAGTTCCTTAGAGCTTTGGGGAACTGAGTGCATGATGGAAATTAGTGTTCCTTATCTGGGGGCAAATTTTCTCCTCCAGGGAATTTCAGCAACATCTGGGGACATTTTTGGGTTCATGACTAAGGAGGGGCAATGCTATTGGCAGTTAGTGGGTCAAGGCCAGGCTGCTGCTGAACATTTCTCAGAATCCAGGACAGATGTTTCCCTGCCCGGCAACAAAGAATTTTTCTGCTCCACATGTCAACATGCCAAGATTGAGGAGCTCTGCTTTAAACTTTCCAGATTCTAGAGAGAAGAGGCAGTTCTCTAAGCAAGGGGATAGGGAAAAAGCAACAAAAGAAGGGTACAACAGGAGTCCTCCTGTTTTTTTTTTAAATGAGAATTCACAATTTTACTATGTTAATAGCAAGTATAAAATTGAATTCTCCTATCCTTGGGACCATTGGAATCTAAGGCCATTCCAGGCAGCCATACAACCTCCATTTCCCAATATCTCCTGGAGATCCTGTTTGTGGTCAGCCAGGTATTGTGGTCAGAATCTATGTACAGTCTTTCTTTGGTATACATAGCGGGAGGCAAACTGGTTCCTGAGGTCAAACTGATTTCACTTGGAAGAAAACAATCCCAGCCAGAGAAGGTTGTCGGATGTAAGTGGTCTGGAAAGAGAGAGAAAGAGAGAGAAAGAGAGAGAGAGAGAGAGAGAGAGAGAGAGAGAGAGAGAGAGAGAATTTTTTTTTTTTACCTTTCAATTTCTTTGTAAGAAAAACAAAACAAAACAACAACTTAAAAGATCATAGGCATTGGAGTATGCTAAGCTTTGTTCAGTAATATTTTCAGCTGTATTACCTTACTTGGGTAAATCACTTGGTCTTTTGATTTATCATTGTACTAGTTAACAAAATAGAAGCATAATATGTAACTTGGATTAAATAAGGAAATAGATGTAAAAAGCTCAGTGTGGCATATAGCATGTGATAGAATCTTAGTATGTTCCAGTTATTTAAGCTTCGTAAACTGAGGATCTGAGCTTCACGTTGGACAATTCCCTTAGTGAGGGGAGAGGCGTTTTCTGCCTAAGCCCTACGTAGATAGCGGGAGCAAGTTTATCCTCAAGAACCCTGATCTGACTCTGCACCAGCTGTGGCTGCTCTGCTGCAGGCTGTTTGACCATGTTGAATAGATCCACACGTTTGTTCTAGATTTTTCTCTATAGAGCCCTAGCTGTGTAAGCCATGTCCCTATTCCTGATAGGCAGGGCACAGCCATGTTTCCATCTCTTTTGAGCTTTTCTCATGACCTGTTAACATCAGGAACTGAAAGACTCCACAGACACAGAAGAGCCACGCCGGCCTGGATGGCAGTGAAGAAATTAGCCAGAGGACCTAGATTCCAATCACAGGTTTTGCTTCTGAAGTTATATGACCCTAGATTCTGTGATACTTAACCTTCTGTTTACCTCTGACCTCAGCTTGACCACAGTGGTTATTAGGAAATTCACCACCATCTGAAAGGAATGTTTGGAAGGTTAATGACATAATTGTGCCTAATCCTGGTGATGAGGAGAGAGTAAATGTCTACCTCTTGGAAATGCATAATAAATCTTCCAGGTAAATTGCATTTCCCCATTTGAACTCACATATCCTAAAGGGAAACCATATGAAGAACTTTCAGTTTTAAAGTTTTTGTTCCCTTCAGTAGCCTGAGAGAGTTCCAGAGCTTCTAAAGTAAGGCAAATGCATTCTTAGCATAGGTGGAACTTTTGACATTGGAAGGCTGTGGGTTGCCTGCAGGAGAGACACCTTGTGATGGTATCTAGTTCGTTAACACGCAAAAATTTCCTTTCACTGTCCACCGGACTGTCTGTCTCCAGGACAGGGGGAACTCAGATTTTTTAGCTTGTTTTTATTTTATTTTCTAGAATAAAGACCTCACAGTCCACTTCCTCTCCCTGATGATATTTTACAGTACTGAGTTGAACCACACATCTAGACCCTTGTAAAACCCTTTTCTCTTTCTAGGTGGTACCCCCCACATTTTTGTGATACTGGGGATTGACTGTTGTACCTTGTATATGCTGGGCAAGTGCTCTACCAAGAGCTACATCCCAGGACTAAAGGTGACCTTTTAGTTTACTAAAATTTCAGTTATCTGAAATCACAAATTTCATTTGACCTGAAAAATGAGAGAAGAGTAGAGTACAAAAATGTGAGATAGGCCTGAGCATCTGGGAGAATGTGGGAAAAATGGGGGTGGGGACAAAGGTATTCATGCTTCCCTGTATCAGCAGTGAATTTTAAGCAGTAGACTTCACTCTATGTAAAGAAGAAAAGTAGATATTGTGAGCATTCACCATCTTCCATGCATGATGAGGCGTTTTCACATGCATTATCTGGCTGAATCTTAGCATCAGCTCTCAGAAGGGCTATCATTATCACCATTTTTATGGATTAGGAAAGAGTGGTTAAGTCACTCACCCAAGGTCACACAGCTCATAAATGAGAGGCAGGATTCAAAGCAGAGTCTTTGACTCCAATATTCATGCTGTTTTTCATGATCTAATATCCTTCTGTAAATAGCAAATTCTTTTCTCACTTTCTTTTCTGTTTCAGTTATCTTATCCATTTTTGATTTTTCTCCAGAAGGAGTTTGGAAAATTCAATTGTACTAAGGCACGTGAGCATGTGAAAAAGGAGGCAGTAAAATTTTTGCAAACTTGATGGATAACTATTTCTGCAAATACCATTGTACTTGTAGTTTGTAAAGTGCTTAGTATATGAATGCAACCCTATTATTACCTAGTAATAGTGTGTATTATTATAATAACATACAATTATTTAGCTTGGGTAAAATTAGAATGGTGTATATTTAAGATGTCATCTAAGTCCTATTTTTCTAGACTAACTAAAGAATACTGTTTATTTAATGAATTGCATCATAATCTGTATTTCATAGGAAGTTGATTTGCATCAAATCTTACCAGTACTTAAACTCCCTGTTTTCTAAAATTATTCACCAGTTTGAATTTATTAACACAGAAAAAGCATTAATCAAATAGCATATAGACGTCCTACAATTCTTAATAAGAAGTATCCATGGGAACCATTTGCCCAACGAACTATATGCTTTGTGTGTTTGAAGAAGGCAAATTGCTTTGAGATGTGCCTGCCGCCAGATGTATCTGACCAGACTTCTGGGCAGTGAGTCCTAGAGACCAGATGCTTGCAACCAGATGTTACCCACACCTCGAGCAAACTTACTAAATAGCCCTGCCCTCACAGAAACTGATTAGCCAGGAAATAATTCTTCAGCTCCTTAACCAAACTTTTGACTTTTTTGGGGTCTCCTCTGTACCCACTAGAATTGATTAGAAGAAATGGTTAAAATCAATGTGTATTATTCTGCAACTTCTTAACAATGATGATAAAAAAGTTTGGTAGTAGATAATTTTGAAATGATAAGCCCAGATTGGTTTTTAAAACATTTTTTTTTGGTTCTGAGAAATTTATGATTTCTCTGGCTTCATTTATTCAACGAACACATATCTATTGGTCACTTATTGATCCAGTCCTCTATCAAGTTACAATATTGTTATTTTAGTCAGCTTTTTCACTGCTGTGACTAAAGAATCCAATCAGAGCAACTTCAGGGGAGGAGAGGTTTGTTTAGAGGTTCATGGTTTCAGAGGTCTCAGTCCATGGACAGACAGCAGGCTCCATTCCTTGGGACTCCAGGTGAAGCAGAACAACATGGCAGAAGAGTGTGGTTTAGGAAAGCAGCTCACAGGAAGATCAGGAAGCAAAGTCTCCACTCTCCAAATACACAGCATGAGCCACTTCGTCCAGCCACACCCCACCTGCCTCCAGTTACCACTCGGTTAATCCCACCAGGGATGAATTCACTGATTGGGTTAAGACTGTAGCTCAATCATTTCTCTTCCAAACCTTCTTGCATTGTCTCACATGTGAACTTTTGGGGGACACCTCACATCCAATCCATAACAGCTGTATACCAGTAAATTCAATATAATATGTAAGTGAGTTTAACTTGAGGGAATATGTGATCTGGGGTATGGATCATCCAATTCAATAAAGCTTTGTTGCTTGCCCACTGCATGCCCACCTAGTGTTAGGCTGTGGGAATACCAAGGTGAACCAAAAATTAATTTAAAAACCCCAATATTTATCAGCTTGCCAGAGTTGGGATAAAACAAGTCTTATGGCCAAATAAAGAGATGGCATTTATTCTTTAGAATAAGTGTAATCTTTTCCCCACACATTTTAAAATTGATGGGTTATAGATGTACATATTGATGGAATTTGTTGTTATTTGTACGTTATTTGTACATGCACACAATCTAACTATATATATATACATACATACATATATATATGTATGTATGTATGTATATATTTGTATACTGGGGATTGAACTCAGGGGCACTCAACCACTGAGCCACATTCCCAGCCCAATTTTGTATCTTATTAGAGACAGGGTCTCACTGAGTTGCTCAGTGCCTTGCCTTTGCTGAGGCTGGCTTTGAACTCACGACCCTCATTCCTCAAGCCACTGGGATTACAGGTGTGTGCCGCTGCGCTGGCCTAACAATATAATTTTGCCAATATCACTCCCCAGCACTTTACCCCTTCTTCCCCACCTCCTATCTCTTGGTCCCTTTTCTCTAATGATCTCCCCTTGATTTTTAGGAGATCCACCTCCACCTTTCTTTCCTTTTTCCTCTCTAGCTTCTTCATATGAGGAAAAATACACAACCCTTAACCTTTTGAGTTTGACTTATTTTATTTGACATGATGGTCTCTAGTTTCATCCTTTTTCCTGAAAATGCCATAATTTCATTTTTTATTATAGCTGAATAAAACTCCATTGTGTGTATTTAAACCACAATTTCTTTATCCATTCATTCCTTGATGTACACTTAGGCTGATTCCATGGTCTGGTTATTGTGAATTGTGCTGCTACAAACATGTGTAAGCATGTATCACTGTACTAAGATGTCTTTAATTCTTCAGGGTAAATGCTGAGAAGTGGTATAACTGGGTCATATGGTGGTTTCATGCCTAGTCTTTTGAGGAGATTCCATACTGATTTCCAAAGCAATTGTACTAATTTATAGTCCCACCAAAAGTGTCAAAGTTCCTTTTCCTCCACATTATCTCCAGCATTTATTATTATTTGTTTTTTTGAGACTGCCATTCTGACTTGCATGAAATTGAGATAAAATCTCATTGTAGTTTTGATTTGCATTTCCCTAATTGCTAATGATGGCAAACGTTTTCTCATGTATTTGTTGACCATTTGTATTTCTTCTTTTGAGAAGTTTGTTTAGTTCATTTGCTCATTTATTAATTTTTTGGGGGGCTAATTTTTTGAGTTCTTTATATATTCTAGATATTAATCCTCTGCTAGAAGAGTAGCTAGCAAAGGTTTTTCTCCCATTCTATGGGTTCTCTCTTTACATTCCTAATTGCTTCCTTTGCTTTGCAGAAGCTTTTATTTTTATTATTATTTTTTTAATTTTTTTATTTTATAAAATGTTTTATTGAAAGCACCAAATATCATTATTTACATATTATAAGAACTTTTTTTTAAAATTTTCTTTATTTTTTTTTATTGGTTGTTCACAACATTACAAAGCTCTTGACATATCATATTTCATACATTAGATTGAAGTGGGTTATGAACCCCCAATTTTACCCCAAATGCAGATTGCAGAATCACGTCGGTTACACATCCACAATTTTACATAATGCCCTATTAGTAATTGTTGTATTCTGCTACCTTTCCTATCCCCTACTATCCCCCTTCCCCTCCCCTCCCAACTTCTCTCTCTACCCCATCTACTGTAATTCATTTCTCTCCTTGTTTATTTTCCCATTCCCCTCACAACCTCTTATATGTAATTTTGTATAGCAATGAGGGTCTCCCTTCATTTCCATTTGCAGAAGCTTTTAAATTTGATGCTGGCCTATCTATTAACTCTTGGCATTATTTCCTGAGTTTTTTGGGTCCTATTGAGAAAGTCATTGCTTGTGCCTAAAATATGGAACATTGACCCCTTATTTTTTTCTAGAAGTTGCATAGATTATGGTCTAATTTTGAGGTCTTTGTTCCATTTTGAGTTGATTTTTTTGTGCAGGGTGAGAGATAAGGGTCTAATTTCATTCTTCTACATATAGATAACCAGTTGTCCCAGCATCATTTGTTAAAAAGATGCTCTTTTCTTCAATGTATGTTTTTGGTACCTTTGTCAAGGATCAGATGATTGTATCTGTATGGGTTTATCTCTTCTATAGAATAAATGTAATCTTTAATATGATCATTTAAGGGAGATGTTATAGAAAACTTTGAAACATTGGTTTGGGAGTCTGCACTCAAGAATCCTGCATCCTAGGGCTCTCTTCACAGCTCCAAAATCCTGGCTTGGTATGGCTCATGCCAGCTTCTGCTCATATTTGCTTAATAATAAGAAATTTCAGCATCTAATTTCTGGCCATCGGGCCCCAACTGGAAACTGCTGGCATGATTGTGGAAAAGAAGTGGAGTTTGAGCATGTGGTTTGAGCATGGACTGTGAGAAGGTGCTAGAACCAACCCAAGTTCCTGGGAACCATTCAGGGCATGGAGATTTACTAGTGCTTGGACCTCATCCACCATTGTAGCCAGTGGCCCAGAATCAAATTAAATAATGGAGACTGGATCCAACTTGCCCAGGGGTTTGGCAAATCACAAGTGTCTGGGTGCCTACTGGTGTAGTATATTGGCTCTGTGCCTACGACAGGGAAACACCAAGGTTGGTGTTGATTAACATGCATCCAAATGTTGGACCTCTATCCAAGTGGCTTGATTCAGTGTGCTGGATGGTACATGGCAGATCCAGGACTGGGCTTTTTTTTTTTTTATTGTTGGTCGTTCAAAACATTACATAGTTCTTAATATATCATATTTCACAGTTTGATTCTAGTGGGTTATGAACTCCCATTTTTACCCCGTATACAGATTGCTGTATCACATCAGTTACACTTCCATTGATTTACATATTGCCATTCTAGTGTCTGATGTATTCTGCTGTCTATCCTATTCTCTACTATCCCCCCTCCATTAGAGCAGATTATGCTAAGTGAAGCTAGCCAATCCTTAAAAAACAAATGCCAAATGACTGCTTTGATATAAGGGGAGTAACCAAGGACAGGGTAGGGACGAAGAGCTTGAGAAGAAGATTAACATTAAACAGGGATGAGAGGTGGGAGGGAAAGGGAGTGAGAAGGGAAATCGCATGGAAATGGAAGGTGATCCTCAGGGTTTTACAAAATTACATATAAGAGGAAATGAGGGGTAAGAGAAGAATAATACAAGTGGAAAAAATGATTTTTAAAAAAATTTTTAGTTTCTTTCTTACTCTTAGTCAATTGCCCTGTGAGGCAGGGTGCAAACCTTTTTTGGTTGCTGGCTGCCCTAAGGGGTAGGGTGAGTCTTGTTGAGCAAGGAAGAGGCCGGTGAATCTAGCTTTTGTTTTGCAATCCTTTGAGACCTGCTTACAACAGAGGATTTCATGATGAGTAAATTTTGGTCATTCTAAAAGAAAACTACATTCACTGATGCTATTTGTCTCCTGGCTGTGGTTTCTGAAGTCATATTAAATTACATTAAAAGTGCTTCTCTCATTGCCACTGGTCTTTTACTATTCAGTTAGACATTTTAAAAGATGATATGTGGGTGAAAGATAAAAAACAGAATGACTGTCACTGCCTTGGGGGAGATGTTCTCATAGGGAGGAAGTGCCCTGCTGGGCAAAGCGAGAGGTCATTTATGGGCAGCTGGATGGTTAGATTTCTCTTCTCTGCTGCTCTGCTGTCTCTCTCAAAATGTAGCTTAGCTTCCTCCAATGAGTTATTTTTAGCTCTTGCAAACAATTTCATAGCTTTATTTTTGCCTGTGGCTCCAGGAAATAGGGGCTCCCATGCCGTGCTCTCTTGGCATTAAAATGCATCTAAGCTACTTCAGGGCTGGGGATGAGGAGGGTGGACACAGTAGGGGAGGGCAGACAACAGGGTAGTAGCCTTTCAGGGCTAGACCATTAAGAACGCTTCCTCAGGAATCTTGAGGGCTGGAAGTGCAGCTCTGTACAGTGTGTAAACCGGAGCCGTGGTTTGAAAGCCTTTCCGGTATTAGCAAAGGAAATCTTTTCCAGGCTACTTTGTATTTCATTTCCTTTTGTTCTCCTGTTTGAAAATTCCAATTTCCCGTTTTTGATCTTTTTTTTTTTTTTAATCTATCTTTCTACCTACCTACTTCGTATTATCAAGCTTATCATTTAGTTTTTGGAGAGGTTTCAAGAAAGAGATAGAGATAGGCTGAAAAATGTATTTTGAGACCAGCTTATGAATTTCAGTCACTAGTATAATCAGTGCAGAGGAATGGTTAGCACTAGCCTGTTGTTAGTCCAACACCTCAATTGTTCATGAGAAACAAGCACAGATTGTGGGCTGATGTTTTCCCTACATCTGGAGAGTCCGTGGGGAAAGCACTAGCGCTATTGATGGACAGTGTCATTCTTACCACCTGTGAATCTCCTGTGATGGACAGAGGATAGGCCAGATCTGAATGAGCAGAGACTTAATTTGAGGGAAACTGAAGGTTATTTCCTTCATTATTGGCTCAAGATTCCCCCTAATCTCACTGCTAGGATGTTTTTCCTTGGCTTATGGCCTTGTTGGTACCCCTCTGCTGTCTTATCAGGTTTTTACACCTCAGTGTGAATTAGTTTATTGAAGTCTTTCCCTAGAACCAGGGAGAGGAAGAGTAGATGACAGGAGAGAGGGCAAAAGGGGAAAAGGGTTAAAAAAAGGGACTGTTGGGTGTTCTTTTGGGCAGTGTCACGCCTGCCCGTGGGCCCAGCCTCAGGGCTGCCAGCAGCAGCATTGCTTGTGCCCTTCAGCAGTTCTCCAGACAGAGCTGCCTTTCCATTATTGAGATGGGACATCTGTTTTAAATTAGGTCAGTTGTCCCCAGATAGTCAAGTGATTGGCACCTTCTTCAGAATAGTGTGAAGACTAGAGTGAAAGTGATGGAGCCGGATGCTTCCAGGAGAGTCAATTATTGCATGCGAGTTAGTCACAGGGTTGGTGCATTCATTTTTTTTTTTTAGGCCACCAATAAGTTACTCCTGGAGAGTACATTTTGAAATCACTCCTCGGTGGCCCGAAGTTATTATACATGTAAAGAATGAATTCTCTTGTCTCTATGTAATATCTCTCTCCTAGAAATAATTAAAGAGACTTAATGTTGGGAGTTATGTATTGTTTTACTGGAGTCTTTTAATCAGGTTTCATAAAATCTTTGTTAAGTTTTTCTACCAGGCAAGTATATCATTAATTACATTTTTTTTCCCTAAAAGATAAACCTCTGAAGCTAGGTCAAAGTATTTACTATAACAAATCATTACACTTATTTTTGTCTTCTGGGTGAATTCTCTCAGCTGTAGAATTAACCAAATTGTACACTCCCTTCAGGTCCCACTTAAGTCATATATCAGGTATATATATATGTGTGTGTGTGTGTGTGTGTGTGTGTGTGTGTGTATGTGTGTATGTGTGTGTATGTACTGTGATGGCTTGGTATTAAGTTGGCATGTGGAACTATGTTTCTGTATCAGTTACTTTCACATTATTACAATAAAATACCTGAAGCTTTGGGTTGGCTGGGAATATGGCTCAGTAGTAGAGTGCTTTCCTGGCATGTGCAAGGCCCTGGGTTCAGTCTTCAGCACAGGAGAAAGAGAAGGGGGAAGTGTTTATATAGCTCACAGTTTTGGAGGATCAAAATCCACAGTGCCAGCCCTTGTTTGCATTGTCTCATGGTGTTTAATGGTACAGGTGAGAGGTGGGGTGTTACAACTAGTGGTCACATTATGAGCCAGGAAGCAGGCCCCATATATACCAAATATACCATCCTAATGACATTCAACATTAAAATTGCATCTGGGAAGATAATCCCCAGAATTGTCTTCCCTATGTGGTTTTTGGTTAGCACCGGCCACAGGATTTGGGCCAATATTTGCAGAACGGAAGTAAAGTTGCAACCTTGTTACATTCTGAAGGTGGTGTTGGGCACCAGACACTGTGGGAACTTGCGAATGTCCTCAAAATCTGCTTTCACCTAGTTGACACTGGGCAGCCTCCAGAAGTGGTGTGGTTCCTCCAGCTCTCATCAGATCTCTTCCAACAGCTTTCCCAAATGCTAGGAGTCCGTTTAACTCCAAGGGTAAGGGCACCAGCAGGTCTAAGGGCATCAGAGTTGAGATGATGAGAGACAGACACAGGTCCCAGCTCATCTTCATGTTCTCCAGTTTGACTTTGCTTTCATCCATATTTAATTTTCCCTCCTAGTTGTCAGTCTGGATGAACCATAGTGAATTAACCATACTGGATCAATCCTAGTCGCAGAGATGACAACCTGTAGAGACTCCTCCATCAGCTTTCACATATTGCATTATTTGTAGTGATACAGTGATGACCATGTAATTCTTACTGCTACATAGAAATTTGTATTTAATGAGCATGTGAAATATAAATGATAAGCAGCGACAAGTAAGGGAGGACTCAGCTGCAAGGAGCAATAATCAGTGTGTCAACAAGGAAAGGGGGAGTGGCCAGGGTCAAAGGCCTCAGGGATCAAGAGAGTCAAGAACCAAAATATATTCCTTAGACTTGACAACCAAGAGATTGTGAAATTCATATCTGATTTCTATATCAATTTCTCCGTGAAGTAGAAGATGCAGTTTTCTGAGAATGAGGGGGAAGAAGAACAGAGGACTAGAAAAAATTGGTAGAAGTTTGAAATTTCACTGAGCGGGAGGGGAGAAAGAGATCATGTAGTTTTTCTTCAGACATAATGGTAGCCTTGATGTAGAAAAAAAATCTATGTGATTAATGTGGTGTTGGAATTTGGGAATATATGGGGTGAAAAGACTTAAATATTATCCTGTCAATCCCATTATTAAGTCTCCTGAATTCTTACAGCACTGGAATCTGTATTGTACATTTTTGTACTTTTAAAATATGTTGTCTTAAATTCTTTATTATTTTGGGTTCTAGAAGCATCTCCTCTCTTTCTCTATCCACCCTTGCATCTGTCTCTGCCTGTCTATCTCTTCTTGGGTCCACTGTTGCATTCATTCATCCATCTGTCTATCCAACCATCCACCCATTCATCCTCTATATTATTCATTCAAGGATCTGAGAAAATTTACAAATCACACTATATTAAAATGTAAAAAAACAGAAATTTCAGAATCTGGGAAAACATAGATGAAAACACGTTAATCACATACTTAAGTGTGTAAACAAATAGCAATCCAACAAGAAAATTACTGCTCACAGAGCTCATGCTAGATCTGTGAGTTTCCATGTTGGGCATCTACCATTGTAATTAGGTCACCTTTTATGAGAAATAAAGAAAAATTTTAGAAAGCTAGTAAAAAACAAAGTCATATTTAAATCATAAACTCAATACGAAAAGCTTTTAGTTAAAACAATTTATCTTTTGTATCTTAGGTTACATAGAGAAGGAAAGTATTTTTATGTAATTTCCTCCATTCTTACCAGACTATAAAATCAGTCTCTCTTGTCACACCTCTCCCTTAGGATGGATAAAACAAGCAGGGTTGTCAGTTGTTAGACCTTTGCATGGAGAATAGATTAGTATTTATCTTCTCAGGAATAGGGGGAAAACACTGCAAAAACAAATTGAATTCTATTTTTTTCTATACACACAAAACTTACCTTTTGACTCCTTTAAAAGGAGAGTTTTTTTTCATTGCATTTATTTATTTTTATAATTCATACTTTGGCAAATATAGGAGTATTTTGTGTTCAAGAAATTTTGACAAGAAAATGAAGATATTTGGCTGTCCTGGTTAATTAATGCCTTTCAAGCTCCTCTTCAATTACTAAGAAAATAAAACTTGTATCATAAGCCTTATGTGCTCATCATATTTCATAATTATTTTATTAATACTTTAAAGATGGAGGTAAAACAACTGGTTTATCTCTCTTTACAGTTTAATATTCACATAAATGGAAAATCATTTAGCAAACATACCTGTATAGCTGTGTGAGTTTAGAAAGAACATTTTTCTTTCTTTTTTTTTTTTTTTTTTTTTTGGTACTGGGGACTGAACCCAGCGGTGCTTAACCACTGAGACACATCCCCAACCCTTTTTGTTTTTTATTTTGAGACAGGGTCTCACTAAATTGCTTAGAGCCTTGCTAAATTTTTGAGGCTGGCCTCAAACTTTCGGTCCTTCAGCCTCAGCCTTCTGAGTCACTGGAATTACAGGTGTGTGTCACCATGCCCAGCAGAAAGAACCTTTTAAGTAAATAAAATATAAGCCAATCCAAGTAACTGGCAACCTCCATCTTCAGGACCACAGTTTCCTACAGTGCTTCTGGCAACACGGGTAAGTCCAATCATTCCCCAGGTCTTCCATATCCCAACAGCTGCCATGATCATTTAGTGATAGGTCAAGAGAAGAGCATTGATCCTAGTCAAATTATCGATCACTGCATATCTTCCCTGACCTCTAGAATATCCTTTCTTACTTTTTCATTTAGCTCCTAGACTATTACTCTTCTGTAGAATTGGATGGATTTCATTCATTCATTATATTTTTAATACCTTAGAAGTGCCACACACTGGACAGGAGCTGGGAATATAGTGATGAACCAGACTAAACACTTCCTTATGGCATTCTCTTTTGTGATGGAGACAGGAAAAATATAGAGCAATACTGCATGATAAGAACTCTGATGGTGTTTATCTTTCTTATTCCTCCTGCTAGATCAGTGCATCTAAAACTGGGGCAGGGGAGTGGTATTCTCTGGATGCACTCTTTGAAGTGTGCATTTTCTATGGTAATTTAAAAATTTTCAATTCACTTTGATGATAATTAAAAAAGTTTTAAAGCATATTCTTGGTCATCTTGACAACTATAATTGAGTAACATCCTACAATTTCTGCTCAATTTATGTTTATTTTTAAAAAATGATGGTAGTAAACAGAATCTTATTTACACTGAGATTTGTTTTCTGTATAACACTACTGGTCATGTTATTTTAAAGCTGTTAATCATAAATTGTTGGTTTTGCTTTATCCAATATGTAAATTTGTTTTGATTGTGTAGTTTTATAAAGATATTGGCAGAAATAGTAGTTAATGCCTCGTTTCCTGATTTTTATTATTTACATTTTGTAGGATTATAATAAAAGCCATTTAAGTTAAAAGTGAAGGGGGTCTGTACTTTCGATTAGAATTACAGGATGATTTTTCTTTAAAAGAAGCTCCTGTGTTTCTTGTGTTTGATTCGGTTTTGGTTTTGGTCCTGTGTCAGTGATCCTCCAGGGAGGCTGATAACATCTCTTTGTGTTGATGAAAACTGTTGTCTGACAGGTTATCATCTTCCTCTGCTCCTGAAGTAAGGGAAACCCAGCTAAGTGTGTTGGCAGAATATAATTCAGAAATATCCAAGAGGTGAGTGTTTTTTAACCTTATTAACAATGATCTAAGTGGAACATGAAAACATTTAAGCAAGGTTAAGCACAGAAACCCCCTGGGTTATTTGTAGGTCAGATCGCCAGTTTTTAAACTGGGGACTCAGGATACTAAGAGATACACAATATATAAGACAGTAGAGGAAACATGAAGCATGTTTTAATGCTGGTGAAAATTAGAAAGTGAAAACAAACACCATGTATGGAATACAATATAATTTGCATATGTTGAAGTGAAAAACTTCAAAGAAATATTGAGTTTTAATTTGGGCATTGCTTTGGCATATACTAGGAAAACTTCCAGAGTCTTGCAAGTTTTCTTGTCTGGCTTCAAGAGCTTTTAGGGAAACCCTTGGAAAGCATCATGCATGGGAAATGCTCCATTGGCTAGACTCCCCTCCCACCAGATCCCAAGTACCTACCCCAGGGACTGGGAAGCTCTTATTTTCTTTTATCAGTACACATTAATTATACAGAATAATGGGTTTCATTGTGGTATATTTGTCAATGCATATAAAATACTTTGATCCTATCTACCTCCTATTACCCTCCCTTATCCTCCTCACCCCCAATTCACTTCATCTTCACTAATAGTCTCCCATGGATCCTTCCTTCCTTCCTTCCTTCCTTCCTTCCTTCCTTCCTTCCTTCCTTTCTTCATCCCATATAAGAGAGAAAACACAAGATACTTGTTTTTCAGAGTCTGGTTTGTTTTGTTTGACATGGTGATCTTCAGTTCTATCTATTTTCCTGCAAAAAAAAAAAAAAGATTTCACTTTTCTTTATAGCCAAGTAGCACTTTATTGTGTATCTATACCACAATTTCTTTATCCATGCATCTACCAATAGGCATCTAGGCTGATATTGTGAATTGTGCTGCAATAAGCATGGATATACATGTGTTTTAGCCAGATTTTTAGTTGCTATGACCAAAAGACCTGACCAGAACAATTAGAGAAGGGAAATTTTTCTTTTTTGGGGGGGTGCTCATCGTTTCAGAGGTCTCAGATAGCTCTGTTGCTCTGATTCCAAGATGAGGCAGAACATCATGGTGGAGGAGTGTGGCCTAGAAAAGCAGCTTAGGAGATGGCAATCATGAAGCAGAGAGAGCTCTGCTCACCGGGATAAAATGTAGATCCCCAGTGACCTAACTACTCAAGCCACACCCTACTAGATTAATACCACCCAGTTAATCCATCCCAGTGAAGCAATAAACTGATTAGGTTAAAGCTCTCATACCCCAGTCCTTTCACCTCTAAACTTTCTTGCACTGTCTCACGCATGAGCTTTTGGGGGACACTTCACATCTAAACCATAACATGGTTGAACTTTTCTTTATTCACTCTGTAGGAGAGTACTCATTGCACATTAGGAGGACCTGTAGATATTTGCAGTGTTTTTTCCCTCTGGGATCTTCTGTCTACAGATTGGAAACACCACTGTAGTTGATGTTTCCTTCATTGGAACTCATCTCACTCTCATCATCTCCTGTTCTCTGCCCACCAACATATCAACTCTACTCATTCATGCAACTCAGTTACAGGGTCCCTGAAGTACAAGAAGTTGTGTACACTTAATTGGAAGCTCTAACTATGCATTCCCACAACTCTCTTATCCATTAACCATGCCATCTCCTTGCATTTGGATTAAATGTGTTATCTGTTTCATGTTGGTTCATTAGCTACAATGTCTCTGTTTTACTCAGGCTGGATCAGTAAAATACTAGTTACTTTGGATCAGATCTCCCATTTGCCTCCAAAATTTGGTGACCAAAGAGTTAGCAGGTCTATTAGCCAATTCTAGATTGACAGATATCAGTTCATTGTGTCAGTCTTCCAAAGCCTCAGGGAAACTGTCTATCAACATTTGTGCCTGTCCCTTTGCTTATTATAGCCTCTGTCTTTGGTGATTCTCAAAGCAGGTGGTGGTAGGGTGGCATGTGTGGATTCAGGATCCCCACTGGTTTACATATTTTGAAAAGTATATTCTAAAATTATTGTTTGACTTAATTCTAATCTCAAGATTTAATATAATTTTCTCACATAATGGTAAAGGAAAGCATATGACTTTTATGCTCATAAAAGAAAGCCCAAGGCTTTAAGAGCTTGCAGAATATAACTGTAGAATTTACAGAGAGGATGAGCTCTTTCATGCTTCCTAGATGTCACCTAGCACTGTTGCACAGTGAGAACATGCTTTATTCCTGGTAATTCAGTAGTTTTGCTACTATTCAGTTCAAATTTTTGGCAGTTTCTACATCTTAAGGACAAGGAACTAATAAAATAAAAAGAAGCTTTTGGAGTATCCAAAATATATGTATTATAGCCAATTGTATGTCATATTTTGCTTGTGTTCATACAGAGCCCATTAATTGGAATGTTATATGAAACTAATAACAACCTAGTGGGACATCGTCAGCTATTGTCTATCTTGTGATTCTGAAATTTTATGTTTGGTGGAGGGAGACTTGGTAATTTATGTGTCTAACATGCTCCCCGATAATACTGGTCTAGGGTATCAGGCTTTGAGAACCATTAGCCTATCCTAAAACCCATTTATTTCTTCCCCTTAGTAATGGAATTCAAACTTTATTTGGGGTGGCAATGCGTCTTTCAGCTATAGGGTGATACTATGTTTCCCAGATTCTTTTTAGTAGGTGGTCAGGTTGATCAATTCTGGCCCTTATTTCTATAAAAATGTTCACAGAACTTCAGGACAGTGGTGTAAAAGGAAGAGAGTAGGCTTTATTCTTCCCTTCCTTGCTGCCTGGAACTTGATGGTAATGGTTAGTGCCCCAGAAACCTTCTTTAGACCACGAATAAGTCACATACAGCCCAGCAAAGACATAAGGCCTCTGCTAGTCTTGTAGAGTTTTCTTACCCAATTGCTTACCTCTGCACTTCCTTATACCAAGGAGTGCGTCTTTTGCATTTAACTTAACTTCAGTCAGGTATCTTTTCTTCCAGATGAACCTAACCCTAACTGACACACTCTGTTAACTTGATTTCTCAGTAGCTTACAAAGACTAAATTAGAAGCAGGAAGAGCCATGTCTGGTTGCAAGTGAGTAAAAAAAAAAAAAAAAAAAAAATTCCTGCATCATAGGCCATTAGAACTGGTAATGATGATATTGCTAACTTTAAGTCAGCAAGGAGGAAGGAAAAGAGAGAATATTTCACAAGGATATTTTTATTGAAAAGGTTGTTTTTGGAAGTGGTTGAAGTTTTAAAACGCTCTGGCAAAATGGGAAAAATTTCAGGCTCTGCATACTTTAGACTTGACTCTTTGGACCTTTCATGTCCCTCTCGACCCCTTTGTCACCAGGTTCAGGAAACTAGGCGCTGTGTGCTGTGTGAGTAAGGGCAAGCAGACACCTTAGGTCGTCTAGATGGTGAGATTCTAGATAGTGGGAAATTTGAGTGTCTGGGGGGTATGTGTGCACCCCTATAAGCGGGTAGTTGGGACAGCTTGTTCATTCAGTGAAATACTTCTGTAGCTTCCCACAGTTGTGTGAATTGTCCTAGGCCAAGAAGAGAGACGGTGGCCAAATGTCGAAAACCAAACCAAACCAAACCGAATAATCCAAGCTCCTGGCTTAGTGCTGTGACAAATGACACTGCCCTGCCTGTCCTAAACTCTCTTTAAATAACTGAAATTTATTTCGCTCTTGACTACCTTCTGACAAAGGGACTCCTGTTCTCTTCCATTTGCTCCCAGGAATACCAACACCAGAGAGCTTCATCAGGAACGAGGGTCATCGTGTCAGACAAAGCTCATTGTCGGGATTAGTGATTTTATTCCAGAAAGAGAACTTAGATTAGTGATTTTAATACCAGAAACATCAAAAGGCATATCTTGGCTTAAATAATTTCTAAACTTTCTCCAGTTTTATTTTGTAAGCCCAACACACCAAATAATTAATTTTCCCCAATCTACAGAACACCTCAGTCACTACCAATTGTTGTGGAGAGAGATAATGACTTGAAGGGAACATGAGCACAGAGTTGATTTTAAGTAAGGAAATGGGGTCAGGGAGAGGTTAAGTGGCTGGCCTGGGGTCAGATAGCAAACTGGTGACTCAACTTCTCAGCTTCTGGCTCTGAGGCCTGCAAAGAAAACCAGAGCCGTTTCCTCTTGATAAGCTAACGCCCCATATCTGTGGTCTGTCTTAAGCTTTTAAGGACCACATTCCTTTTGTGACTGCAGACCTGAGCTCCTGTGACTTTCACTAGAGTCTGAAAAATGCTTTCAAGGTCAGACTGGTATACCGAGGGCAGAACAGCACTTTCTTTGCCACTGAAAAACATTATGCCATTCATAAGAATGGCCATCTTTTCCATGCCCTGACCTACATTTAAATATTCATAATAATAAGCCTTCAAAACAGATGACCACGTCTCAGAAATGGGGATGACCTGCATTTACTAGGTGCTTGCTGTGTGTCAGGAGCTCTGCCAGATGTTTTATGTACATCATCTCATTTAAACTTCATGATGTCTTGGGGGCTATGTCAATTTGTAGCCCTTTCCACAGATTTAGGTCCTGAGGTTTTTCAGGAGTTAAATACCTAACCCAAGTTGACACTGCTAGAAAATGGCCAATTAAGGATCACGAACTCAGATTTGTCTTACTCAGAGGCCACATTCTTTACTACTATGCTATGCAAGAGTCTTGTATGCACATACCTATCATTTATTTCCACTTCTGTTATTGTAGTATTTTTATGGATTAAAACTTCATGTAACTATAATTTTCCTTAGACAAATAAATGGTCTGATTAAAAAATAATTGAGCTTTTAACAGTGACATTGGATGATTATTCTACCTGCAAAGAGATACAAGATGCCTTTCTCACTAGGGTGGTTTTGGGAAAAATCTTACTTGTATATCTAAGGAAATAACATTTTCCAAATTAAAAGGTTGAAAATACAAATCCTTTGAAGGGAAACTCTATGTGAAAATACATGGTAGCATGGCAATACTGTCCCAGATCTTTCCATTTATTTATTTTCCTTTTTCTGCAGTGCTAAAGATGGAAACCAGGCCCTTGTGCATGCTAAGCAGGTGCTACACCACTGAGTTAGAACCCAGCTCTAGGAACTTTCTTTCATTTCATTTTCTGGCAAACACAATCCACTGAACTGTAAAGTTGATGGAATAGATGTCTATAAAAGGTTTTTTTGTTTTTTGTTTTAAACTTGAAAAGTTTTTTGGTACCAGGGATTGAACCTAGGGGCATTTAAACACTGAGCCACATTTCCCCAGTACTTTTTAATTTTTTTAAATTTTGAGACAGGGTCTCACTAAGTTGCTTAGGATCACACTAAGATGCTGAGAATGGCCTTGAAGTTTTAATCCTCCTACATCAGCCTGTGTGTGTGCCACAGGTGTGTGCCACAGTGCCCAGTTCCAAAGTGTTTTTATATGACATAATTTCCCATGGTTGTAGGTGGATAGTTAAGATGGTTTTAAACTCTGAGATAATGTTCCTTCTAGCAAAACTTTAAACTTGCCTTTAATTTTACCTAGGTTAAGTTCCTATTTTTATAATTTCTGTGAAAATGATTTGGAGACTTTTGAAACATAAATTTTAGTGCCCTCCAGAAAGTTTATCACTTTACATTATGATTATTGGTATACATAGGCAGAGGTTTTTTTTGACAGAGGAAATACTTTTGGTGATAACTGGGACTGCACTGTAGGTTGTAAATATTAGAAATAATGTTTGTTGTATGGTGAACTTAGAATAAAATATATTATATTTGAGTACATCATAGTATTATCAATATTAACATAATTATTACCAGTGAAATCAAAGATAATTTAGAGGTCTAGTTGCATTCATACAAATTCATTTGTTTTTGGTCTTTTTATATCATGAACATGTGTCAAACTGAGATATCACAAAAGTCTGATATTTGAACAACTTCCAAAAATACTGATGTATGTTGAAAGCAGATGCCTTTATTGATAATGGTTAAGTTTTGCGTTTGGAGTGTTGAACTATGTGGATAAGAGTAATATATTTTGAGAATATGTGTATGTTTTAAACAAGGAAGCATAAGTTTAAAGAAAAAGACCTTATTTAGTTTTGATGGTTAATTTTTAGTAGGGTGTTATTTCCTAATGGTGCCTGAATTATTTAACACTCTTTATGATACTATTATGTGATATACTGGGTTGTGATTTAATTGTGGAATTTGCATTTTTCTTTTTTCTTTTTAATGAGAGTAGTAATTCTTTGACAAAGGTTTACATCATTGATATTGATATATTTTTGTTTAAAGTGGTGTTTAAATTTTGTTGACTACATTTTCCCAGTTTAATGGACCAGAGAAACACATGTAGCTGACTTAAAGGTTCTTCAGTACATCCAGGCTTTTTGCAGATGAATGATTCACTCATTTATTTATCCATTCGTCCATCTATCTATCTACATACCCCCACCACTACATTTTTATTGAGTATTGTGCTAGGACCTGTATTTTAGAGAAGAAAAGGCATTAAATTGGTCCTATTGGTAACAATGGAGGGCTAGCAAATTACAGAGAGTAAATTCATTTGGACAAACAAAAAATTTAAAGAATTAGGGATAAGAAAATTACTCCTGTATGTATTTCTGAAAGTTTAAGATAGGCTACCATTTTGCAATACCTCACCTGGCTATTTCTATTCATTTCAATGGTTTGATATTCAGTGGAACTTCAATGACAAGGATGAACCTGAAGGACATCCTCCTAAGTGAAATAAGCCAGGCATAGAAAAACAAATACTATGCGATCTCACATATGGAATAAGAAACAAATAAGCTCACTTGTAGAAGCAGAGTTCAATGGTGGCTGGGAGGGAGAGGAATGGGGAGATGTTGGTCAAAAGATATGAAGTTTCAGTTAGAAGGAGGAGTAAGTTTTTTGAGGAACATGGCTCATTCTGATATAAGCTTTGAAAAGATGAAAAAGGAAAGCCAAGTAAAATGGGGTTGGGTACAGAGGGTGGGGAAAAAGTTGCAAGTCAAGTCACTAAACTGGGGCAAGAGAACACATCCTAGAGTGGAAAGATACCCATAGATCCTCTTTGAATGTGGATAGGGCTGGGTGAACATCACATCTCTGTGTCCTTGGGAAGTTGTTCTTTATTTCCCTCCCCTTCTCTCCTAGTGAAGAGATAGAATAAACATCACCTCCCAACCTCTTTGGCCTAAGGGTTACAGTGGTTTTAGATGGAAAGGTCTATGAGAGTGTGGTTAGTTGTTTGGCTGACTGTGTCATCATGGGATTTTTGGTTCCAGCTGTAGTAATGCCTAAAGTGGTCTAACCTGAGCTCCTTTCACAATTACTGCATTCTCTGCACTGCTAGGCCCTGTTAATAACCAGATTGAGGATGCAATTGGGGCTTCTTGGCAAAGATTGGCGTCAGTAAACCAGAGACCACATAGAAAGTAACAGCTGGGAGGAAAAGAGAGATATGATATTGGACAATATATGAAAAGGAAATGTTGATAATTATGAAAATATTATATGAATACCTTTTTTAGTGATTATAAGAACATGTTTTTGTATTATTTGATATTATTGATGTTCACAGAATCTGCAGATTTCTTCAGTTAGATTTTTATACTCTTTATTCTCATCAAAAATTAGTTTTCTGTTTTAGTGAGACCCTTAGATTTTATTTCTCATTGAAGTATTATTAGCTGAGAGCTGAAATGGCATAGATGAAATTATGCTTGAAATACATTTAAAAGAATTTTCCTAAAAATATAAAAATTGCCTTTCTTGAGTTACTGATATTTTTGAATTAAAATATCAGTATATTTCACTGCATCTCTGAAAATCCCCAGAGCTCACTGTATCAGTTGAACATTGTTTTTTAAAAAATGTTTTTTGAGTTGATTTAACATGATTATGGACTTCCAAAAAGTGAGGAAGAAAAGTTTCTTTTGGAATTGAGCTCAGAAAGTATACTTTGCCAGAAAAATAGAATCAATCTTATCAATATTCAAGGACTTTTCAAAGTCTAGGCAGCATGAGGATTGCATTCCAGGGGGAGGAATTCATTGGTGTAATGAGGCTGAGAAGCAGGAAGGGAAAAGTCTGTGACCTCTCAGCAATTCCACTACTATCCACCCAATAATCATTACCAACAGGTTTGCAGAATATCCATTCTACTTTGTTCTGGACATGCACAGAAATGGAGCTCATTGGCAGAGCAAATAGTCTTTTCCATGAGAAAATGTAGATATGCCCAGTGTTTATGGGACAAAACAAAGGTACTCCAGGCAGAATTACAGGGTTACATTACGAGTACAAAAGGGAAAAATTCAACCTAACCACTTAAGTGATAGCTGTACAGAATAGAATGACTAATGACCAAGTTCTAAGATTCATTTTCTTGCCTGGTTTGTGGAAATAGAGTTTATATCATTATTCTCACAACACATACAAATGAAGGTTTTGCTTAACTGAATTCCACTCTGTGAGCATAGTTTAAAGCTAAATTGTGTATCTATATACACACAAAAAAGCACAAAAATGGCTGAATATTGACTGTTTAGCTCCAGAGTTTTAAGTGCCTTGCAGTTTATATTGTTGACCCAGAGCAGCTAAAATTTCCCATTGGGTAAAACAATATTCCATAGACAGAGAAGGAAGAAGAGATTATTGGCTCCCATAACATATATATATATATATATATATATATATATATATATATATATATATATATATATATATTTATTTTTTTCCTTGTAGAATCACACAGTTTCAACTTTCATTCTCCAAAGTGTGAGGATTCAGTAATGACCTTTCTGCTTCTAGGAAAGCATCCTGTAGAAATGTTCTTCCCTGGGTTCTAAGGCCCTGAGCAGCCTGAGAATTCATGGGAAGGGGCAAGAGCTTGTCTGCTCCCCCACTGAAAGACAGATAAACTGTTTTTCTGATGAATTAAACAAGAATTTTCATTTCTTCTCTCCCGCCTTCCATCCTTTTTCAAACTCATTCTTCCTTTTATCCCTTCCTTCCATCTCCCTTTTCTCTTACCTCCTTCCCCTCCTATCTTCCCTCCCTCTGGCATTTTTCCACCTACAATTTATTGAGGGAGCCAAGACACAAATGATAGGACAAAACATAGTATGGCAGTCTTTCAAATTATTTTCCCTCTGAGATTTGTAACTTAAAATCAAAGTAAATTCTTTAAGGTTAAAAACAGTTCCCTTCAAAGTCTTGATCTTTCTCTTTGGCAGTGACTTGTGTTAAAACTTTATGTAGTATTAAGTATCACACAGAACTTTGACTTTTAAAATTGAAAGAGAAAATGTATATGTGATTTTTAACCTTATCACTTCAAAGGAGATTTTTGATAGAGAATGGAAAATGTATAGGGCATTGACCAATTAGTTGAACTGGGGCTTTGAGGTTTTAGAGAAAGAAAAGAACTCTTTATAAAAATTGGGAACAAGGGTACTGAGTATTATCCAAGGGTCTTTCATAACCGAAGCATGCTCTTCAAATGGTTATCTTGGTGTGCTTTAATTTATGGTCTCTAATGGGTAGGAAATCTCTAAGTAAGAAGAAAGAGTTATGAACCTAGTAAGGAGATTATAAATGGATCTTGACAAGGTGACTTAAAAGGAGACATTATGGCATCCAGAGGAACAAGACTTTATATTCTGCTTAGAGAATGTGTAATTTGCCTCAACATCATCAAAGTTATCTCCACATAATATTTCTTAAGCTCTGTTAAGAACCTAATATCTTAAGATCTATATAAAATCAAACACATAATCACACATAGTCAAAGTGGGTCACTTTTCTTTTGTGTGTTGTTAATAATCTTTTCCTCAAATGCCTTAAATAACTCTAAATACCAATATCAAAGAAGGAATTTTGTAAATACCAGTTTCTATCATGATAGGAATGAAAATTACCCAGAACAAAACAAAACAAAAACCCTGAACTCAGAAACTTACAAATCCCTACTATCAGAACATAAAAGTGGCTATAAATATTTAGGTTCACATAATGGAAAAGGCAGAAAAAAATCAGCAGAAAAGTAAGAGCCTCACCACACACTTCCATACTCTAAAGAGGAAGATATTTGTAAAGAACTTTGTCCAGGTAAACAACATGTGAGAAGAGAGTGCACAGTTATGATTATGGAAGTGGTTATTATAGCAATCCAAGAAAGTATGGCTTGACTAATTTGAAATTATAGGAGAGTTCTTTCCAGGTCACTCTCTGGAAGGAAGGTAATAGAGCTATGTTGGTAATTCCTGTACCTCAGTTCTAAAAAAGTCCTATAAAACCTTGAGGAATCAGGGTTGACAGATGAAACTTTGGCATATAAGACAGCAAAAAACCTTGTCAGAAATATGCACATCCTCTGTATTAGGACTTCATGAAGCTGTTGCTTGGCCTTAGGCAAAGCATAATATTTGCAATTGCTCCATTTCTAAGGGATATATATATATATATATATATATATATATATATATATATAAAAATATGCATATATATATAGGCACTGTGCTAAGCATTTTACATCACTGTGTACAACAAACCATCATGGGTATATTATTTTCTTTATTTTATGTTTAAGGGAGTTGGGAGAAATAGATTAACTCTTGGACTCACTAACCAGTTAAAAGTTGGTAAGAAGACAGAAGCTTTAGGGCAATGATCATGTGGCCACCTGGGAGGGCAGCAGGAGTGCCCTGACTCCCAGCTCTATAGAGCCCCATCTTCTGGAGCAGTCTGAGTTTTCACTTCTGAATTTCAGGGTACTCTATCCTAATCTCTGTTAGGAAGGCAGGACAGGGCATGGCACCACTTTCCAGCCGGGGCAGTGGACCCAAGGAGGTTGTGGATTTACATAGGGGTAACTGCAGAGTTGTGGTTAGAATGAGATTGTGTTCTTTCCACTGGCTCCTGCTAATTGAGAGCCCATTCCCTTCCTGCAGACAGACATCCTCCAAGAAGGTGAGAGTATGCCACCCAGGGCCTGTGAGCCAGCTTGAGGGAAGGTTTTGGACACGTTCAAGATGTCTTTGAATGATTGTGTCTTACTCATTTTATCCTATGTGTGTATGTGCATGCACATGTATGAGCAGACAGACAGACACACACACACACACACACACCCCTTTCTTTACAAATTATGTATAGGTATAATTTATTAGTACACTTAATATAGTTAATGCGGTCAGTTGTGGAAAATTTAGAACTTTTGAAGAGTGGGTTTTAAAGTTCTCAGTGCCGTGGAAGCAAGACACTATAATAGGACCTATAGCTCTCCAGCCTCTTTCCAAGCTCTTTGTTACCTTCTTTGAGTCTGTCCAACCCACATCTTTCTGGTGGAGAGTCCCTTTGAAGGCTCTAAAAGTAGTCAGAGTCAGAAGTGTCACTATTTCTCCACAATGTCATTTGTAAGGCCACAGAACTTAATTCATCTTGAGCTGAATACATAATGAGCAGCATTTCTCTTCTGGCTGATGGGAGATAAAATGTCATTTCTGGCTGGTGAGGAGAGAACAGCGTGGGGGAGGGCTAGTGAGAGTTTCAGGGTCTGACAGCTGGATCATTGAGAGAAGTGTCTGATACCTCTTTCTTCTGCCAAATAGGCTTTCTCCAGTTGTTTCAGTGTCTTCAAAATGTTAGTAAAATGTTTTTTCATTTTCATTTGTATTGGCTAGTGCTTGTATTAGTTAAAGCCCTGCCAACTGCTGTAATAGATAAGTTTGAAATCTTCATGACTTAATACAATGGAAGTTTCTTGTAAGTCCAGGAGGTGTTGGAGATAGGAGGCAGGAAAGGGAAGGTAGTGAGAAAGTCTAGTCCACACAGTCACTTGGGGATCTGAGCTGATGGAGGCTCTAGTATTTTCAACATGTGACATCCAAGGTCACCCTGGGAGTGAACATCTAGTTTACCAGGCAGGAAGAAAGAGAAGATGGAGAAGGCACACATAGTTGTTAGTCTTTGGGTTTGGAAATGACACAAATCATTGCCATTCATTTTCTATAAGTGAGAACTAGTCACATGAACTCACAAAGGTGGTGGGGCACTTGGAAATGAAGTCTAGGGTGGCAGTGACTCTGGGAATAACTGTATTCTGGAAGGGTGGCACAGATAACTGATGGACAGACAGCCTTTTCTGTTCCAACATTCTTAAGTGCAAGCAACAGAGTCTGATTCTGGTGAACTTCAGTAGTAAAATAAATTTAGTATGAGAATATAAGGTGGTTCTGAGAACCAGTAGGAACATTTCTGGGGTTGTATTAATTCTATAAAGGTTTTGTCAAGATGAGGCTGCTAAAATGATGAAACAATTTTTTTTTATCCTTTTGTACCTCTCTTAATATTCAAATTTCCTGGAGTATTTGACTGGCTTGGCTCAGGTCATTATCTTGTGGAAATCTTATTCCACAACCAAAGAAAATGGGATTTATGTGAAGTAGCCCCAACAACAAATACCTACTCTTGATCTTTCATGGAAAATACCAATTTAAAGGTAAATCAAGTCATTTTCTACATTATGAAGATGACTATTTACTAAATGTGATGGATATCAGATTGGAAATTGTAGGCTTTTAAAATTACAACATATTTTAGTCAAGTCAGATAATTTAGTAATGGCACATATAACCATTGCCACATATTCCTTTCCTTATTGTTGTTATTCAGAGATAATAATATTGTTGTCATTTATTAATGATACAATACCATGGTCCACAAGTCTTCATTCTCCAGTGGTATCCCAGGGCTGTTCTGATTTTTGTGTCTGATTCCTTGATCTTTTGAGAGAGAAACACGAGAGACCATATCTTTTACCTCTGTGACATGGAGCAGAGATCATATATATTTTTGTACTTGAAACAGATTGATGAAACAACACTTTAAAAAGATTGTGGACCCTTTGAGATGTGAGAGTCAGAAACTCAACTTAAACCAATTAAACATAATAGTAACTATGAAGTCTGAGAACTTTAGATGTGATTATGTCCAGGAGTTCATATAATGTTACACAAAATTTATCTTTTTTCCAATTTCTTGGCTGGCCTTCCCTCCCTTCCTCCCTCTACCCTCTCCCTTCCTTCTCCCCACACCCCCCTTATGGTGGTAATTCTCAAGATGGCTTTTATTAGGAAATAACAAATATGGATTCAGCACTTAGAAGGAATGAACTACAAAGGAGGGAGAGTTTTTTTTTTTTTTTTTTTTTTTGCTAATGTCTAGAACAATGTCAGAAAAAGGCTCTCAGTGTCCTTGCTTGGATCACAGGACACTGCTGTTTCCAGGGGAATGAGACACTTTTTTTTAGGCCAGCTGTGTCACATGTGCACCTTTTTGGTGGGAAGTGGGAGTCACGTGATTGATAGGTCCACTGATGGGAGTAACACCATTTTGGAATAGAAAACATACTGAGTGACAAAAGTTCCTCCCCCATAAATTCAAAGCAAAACAAAACCAAACCCCAAACTAGATAACTGAAAACAACAGATCTTTATTATTTCTCCTTCCCTGGTGGATCAGCCTGGAGGTTCTTCAGGTCTGTGTTGCCTGTGCTTATCTCTGTAGACGGCTGGTGGCTCAGCTGGTCTGGATGGCTTGGATGGTTTCAGAAACACATCTGGCAGTTTGGAGCTGACTGTTCCAGGGGACTCCAGTTGAGCAACACATCCTTGCTCTTCATGTTCTCTCATCTTCTACTAGATGAACTTGGACTTCTTCACGTGGTGACTTCGGGCTTCCAAAGAACTGTGAGAGAGAAGGTACACCTTGTTACTCAAGCACTTTTAAGTTTCTGTTTGTGTCACATAACCAAGTCTAGGTTCAGTGGATAGAGAAATGAACTTCACCTTGATGTGAGGGCTGCAGAGTCACATTGCAGAGGTGTTGGTCTACAGGGAAGGGCAGAATCTTGGCCAGTTTTGTAATCAACACCATGCTCCTTCTCTCTTTTGCCTCCTTGTCATCCTTGTCTTTGTCTTGCCTATAAATGAACTCATAGATCCAGTTCCCATTATAACTTGATTGGAGGGAGGGAGGGAGGGAGGGGGGGAGGGAGGGAGAGAGAGAGAGAGAGGGAGGGAGGAGATATGATTGGCTTCTCTAGTTTATGGACTGTTTCTTCTTTTGGTCAAATGTTTATAACTGATCTATTTATGATCCCATCAATTCTTTTGGGGTTGCAGGTAAGATCATGTTTTAAAGTAGGGCTCTGCTTTTTATAGCATATGGATGAATCAGTTAAACTAAAAAATTAGAAGAGGATTTTGAGCATGGCAGGCAAAGTGGGTGGTGACTGCCTTTGAATATAGATGGAGCTGAATCCAAAGTCATTTCTCTAAAAGCCTGTATTCTATTGTTCACAGTTAGGTAATGGTTAGTAGAATGTGAACATACATGGGTATAATGCTTTGTACATGATGAAAATGAAATAAAATCCCAGCTAGACTATTTGCTTTTGATGGCTAGGAATTCTGTTTCATTTATCCTGCTGAGGCACAGACTTGGTACCCATGATATTCTTACTAAATGCATTTGACTGTTAGAGGGGCTACAGGGAAATCATGAAGTAAGCACAAATTAAGTTTAGTAAATTCCAATTTATCAATTGTGCTTGTTTGTTTATTCTTTGAAAAAAGGACAAATGAAATATAACAACAGACATTTATCAAGGAGATATCTTATGTTTAACTGAAATTCAGAATATTGTATTCCTAGATGATTAGGTAAATAGAAGAAGCAAGGAGAGAGAAAATATGACAGTGTTGAAAATCACATGGGGATGATACAAGTCTTAGAAAATGGAACAACCCTGAGACCTGAAATCCAATTTGAGTTGTCAAGACAGAACATTTTTAATTATTTTAGTTTGCAGTTCTTTATTTGGCATCAGAAAAAGTTACTCTTACTATTGAAATCAGACATAAACTGGGCCTTGAGTAAACATCCCTTCATCTTTAAGTGGCACATAGATGGATATAGAAGTCAGACACAGGGGGAAAAAAATCTCATTTTTCACAGAGTACTGGTTAAGAACTGATGATGTTCTAGAATAAGAAAGTAATGCCTTCAGGACATTTTTCCCTCCTTGTCATAATATAACTTCTTAGTTACAACTCTTTTTTTTTCGTACTTAGATAACAGAATTTGCATATTTCATTTCTCAATTATTCATGGTAACAGGAGAAGGAAAATGACTGGGGAGGAGAGCATGAAAGAGTATAGATAAATGGTATCAACAGATAATTTCTCAGCCTCATTACCTTATTTCATCCATTAATTTTAATCTTTACCCCCATCCTACTGGATCTTTTATCTGAATGCCAAGAAACAGTTCATGAATGTTATTTTGACTTTTAGTTCTTTCTTTTCTTTTTTTTTTTTTCAAAATGATATGGCTTTTGAAAGGTACAAAGTGACCCAAAAGTAGCTCACCAGGAAGAGGGACAAATGAGGACATAAAAATTTCACATTATCTGAGAGCTGCCTTGTTAGGTGTGAACCCATTTATCAGGGAAGAGTCTAATTGTATTATCACCACCTCAGCTTTGGAGGAATGATTGGATAGGCACCAAGTCATCTGGAGAGGGACTTATAGAGGGCAGGGAATGGCAAACACAAGTTCCTGTGTAAGAAGTGATAAGAACAGCAAAACAAATTGGATTCCTAAAACATCAATGCTGAGGTTAAGAAAGGACAATTAAATCAAGACTGTAACATTATCTGCATTATTGAGCGAGTACCCAGTGGGATCAAGGGCCTAACCAGGGGCCCATCCTCACCCACCACCATGATTAAACCTCTTAGCAGTTAGCCCTGTGGGATAGACCTTCTTACTCACATTTTGCATTGAATTCTAGTTCTGAGAAGACTTGCTTTTTCTTTTGTAGAAGGCAAAATTTAATCCTAATTTCTGGAGTCCACCAGTCCTAGGTAAATCTTGTGTACATCCATCAATCACAGGAGGGGATTTTGAGGAAGGAACCCTTTCACAAGGAAAGCTATTGGCAGGCTGAGGTGGTCTCCAAGAGACCAGAGATAGCAGGAAAAAAAAAAAGAAAGAAAGACCGAGAGCCTGTTACTAAAGTCTCTGATGCCATTTTGGAAAATGTGGCCTTAACTTTAAAGTTAGATTACTTTACCTTATCATTACTTTGCTAAATCAACCACTTTAAGAAGATAAGCCTTGTTATTCTTTTTATTGCAACTTGTCAGTAGGTTGCTCTGTGCATGATCATATCAAAATGAACTGGATTTTGATTATTCTGAGAGCTTGCCAGCAACTTGCCATGCAAGCCTCTTTCCAATAAGAACATCAAGCACTTACAAAGCACATAGTGTATAGCCAAAAGGGTACCAGACCCTGTGATATATAAAGAAAAAAATACAAGATCTTGTCCATTTTACTGAAGTTAGCCTTTTTCTAAAACAAACAAACAAAAACAAAATCAAGGTAATATGTAATAAAATGCTAACTTACACCCCCAAACCCTATATATAATAAAGGTTCTAAGGTGAGGGTAAGGGTGGTGTATAAAGTCAGGGAAGCTACTGAGGAAGCTGGACTTAGGATTGGGCCTTAACAGGGAAGTTGGCATGGTGGTGAACATGAGTAATTTCAGAAGTTTAGGAGGCTGAGGCAGGAGGATCACAAGTTCAAGGACAATCTCAGTGACTAAGTGAGGCCCTAAGCAACTTAGTGAGATCCTATTGTGGGGATGGGAAGGACAGGAGAAAGAGACAGACATTATTACCCTATATACATGTTTGATTACACTATTGGAGTGACTCTGAAACATATTCAGCCAGAAGAATAAGAAGTTGTGCTCCATTTGTGTACTACATGTCAAAATGCATTCATTCTATTGGGGCTGGGGTTATGGCTCAGCGGTAGAGCGCCCGACTGGCACGTGCGAGGCCCTGGGTTCTATCCTAAGCATCACATAAAAATAAATAAAATAAAAATATTGTCTCCAACTAAAAAATAAATATTAAAAAATGCATTCTATTGTAAAAAAAATAAATAATTTAAATAAATAAATAATTTTAAAAATAAAATAAAAAGGGCTGGGTATATGGTTCAGTGGTTAAGTGCCCCTGGCTGGGTTTAATCCATGATAACCCCCTTTTTCCCCCCAATAACAAAAGAAAAAAAAAACAGTAAATGCTGACTCAATTCAAGGATGTGTATGGGTTAAGGAGAGCCCAATGTTCAATTCTGCAATAGCAAATGTATTTCTTAGCACATTATTCCAAGCAGCCATTGCCAATGTCTTTACATAAGAGTTGAAACCTATTTGCCATTCTAATTGTTGCCTTTCTCAGACTTCTCTCTAAGAAAGCAGCTGTGGAGATTCCTATGTATGAAATGGAAAAATAAAAGACGCAAACCCTTCTCTCTTTGTAAAACATTGGTTTACTGATCCTTAGTTGCTTCTATTGCTCTACCTCCACTAAGTAAAAGCAGTAAGGAATATACCCAGCTCTTAGAAAATACCTGTTTTCTACACAGTAGCACATACCTTCTACCTCAATCATTAAAGCATCCTAGAAGTAAAGTATGCATTTTTAGGCCAGTGGGTCCAACCATTTTCCTTACTCTCTATGGCTGGACCAAATGTCCAACATAAACTGGCTTGCAGAATGGACCATGGACCTGGCTGATTTGATGTATAGGATAAATCATTCCCGACATAGCTATGTAAATTTATGGAGGATTTCCCATTACAAAGTGATGAATTTTTCCTTTTTGTTGATTCCCTGCCCTGATTCTATAAAAAGCCTTTCTTCAAACACTGTCCCCAAACAATTTTAACTAAATATTTATAAAATGTTTACAAAATACTTCTAGCTGCTAATAGCTTTTGAGCTTCAGGAGGACTTTGACATGACATGAGCCTGTCAACTATGGTCTGCTGTTAGCTGGCTTCCAAAGGTAACTTGAATAATTGAACATACTAAACTAAACTTTAGACCCAAATTTCATTGAATGAGTTGAATTTATTTGGTTATATGTATATCGTGACCAAGTGAACATGTAATATAATAATGGTTAGGGCGTACTGGACATAAGCAACGCCATTTGAAACACATCAAATTGTTGGTGCTTTTAATTGATCCATAACCGCAGTGAAAGGGTTTGTTCTGTGATGTCCTATGTCTCTGAATTCAGGCTTCTAAGGTCCCTCAAGAGCAGGTGCTGCTCTTTCCTCTTGAGTCCTCTGCAGCACTTAGCATAGTAATGGGCGTGATTAAACAGTCATGGGATTGAAGGGATCTTAAATACTATTTTTTTTTGGGGCACAAAACCTCCCTTACGCTTATTACATGTCATGAATTTGAGTGGATAATATTGGAATATAGTGGTACCAAGGTAGGGTTAGCCAGTTCAAAATAATACAAAGAATCTCTTAGCTAAAAATATTGCTTCCAGATAATATTTGAGACCAAGATCTCAAAAGAAACCTAATTTACTTCAGAAAACTTTCCTTCTTTTTATTACAAACATGTCAATCACCATTAAGTCCAGTCAGTATGATGAACATACGTGAAGGTGTAGGACATACCTTGTCTTACTGATATTGATCAAAGTCTGGATTCAAATTCTTGATGAGTCCTTTTGCCATCAATAATCTCTAATGGCTCTGGAAGATTTGCAGATTTTAGGGAGACATAAGAGATTAGTGATTCAGATGGTTTGCTTCAATGAAGTTCTCTTAGTTTGTATATGATTATAAATGATAAGAAAGTCCATATAAAAAATTGAGTTCCTGATTAATAAATACATAGCCATGATGTGATATGAAATTCTTGGTTTTCTGCCCTCTTTGTTATTGCTAGTCATTATTCAATAAGTATTTACTGAGTACCTAGTGTATAACTGGAATTATTTTAGACTTTTGGCAAACAGAATGTGACTTCCATGAAGTTTTGATATTGGTGGAATGGGATCAGACTACTTAAAAAAATGAGGAAATAGATAATTTCAGATAGGGATTTGAAAACAACAACACAGTATAATATGGTAGAATGAATTGGCATGTAGAGGACTCCCACCCTTGGTGGTGTTGGGGTAGGTCCTCTGTCTAAGAAGATAACACTGGAGATAAGTTATTGCCAATGGTCACATAAACATTTTTTTGGGAAGAATATTCTGTGAAGAGAGAACAGCAAGTAGAAGACCCAGAGATGGAAACACTTTTAACTAGTTCAAGGCACAAAAAGGTTAGTATGGCTGATGTGTAACGGGTTGAGGATAAGGGGAGGCTGGGGCTATTAGCTACTGTGTTATTCAGCTTTCGCATCACTATGACCAAAATATCTGACAAAAACAACTTAGAGGAGATAAAGTTTATTTGGGGTTTATGGTTTCAAAGTTCTCAGTCCATAGAAGACCAACTCCATTGCTCTGGGCCTAAGGCGAGGAAGAGCCATTTGGGAGAAGGGGAAGGTGGAGGGAAGCTGGTCCTCTAATGGCAGCAAGGAAACAGAGGCAGGGGAAAGGGGTCACAGGGATCTAGAGTAAGATCAGGGAATATAGTTGTGTTATTTTCTTCAGTAAAGAGTTCTTATTGTAGGGCTGAGGATATAGTTGAGTTGGTAGAGTGCTTGACTTGCATGCACAAGGCCCTGGGTTCAATCCCCAGCACCAAAAAAAAAAAAAAAAAAAAAAAAAAAGAGTTCTTGTTGCAGCTATGCAGCAACTAATTGAGTTTTACCAACTGTACTTTCCACGAGGGTATGATGGTGGAAATGAGAAGCAAGGGTATTAGAAGGGTTTAAGTGCTGATTGTAATGATGAATAATGGAATCTAGGATGGGTTATGAGGGATGGTGCTTTGATTGTCTCTTCCTCACTCTGTTGGTGAGGGATTCCTAACCTTTTAAATAGGCTATTTCTATCTTACCAAAAATCAAAGCTTCACGGGAGTCAGATTGTTCACCATTGTTTCCTAAGAGTCTAAAATAATTCCAGTTATACAACTATGGATGCAGCCCGTCAAATTTATGACATGTGACTAATGTCATAATTAATCAATTGCAATTAATGTAAGGGATTCCTTGTCATATCATACCCCGTACTGGACACATGAGATGACAGTAGCTTATTAGTTTTGCATATACTTTCAGCCCTAGGGAGAGGACACTGGATGTCATGCCAGGCTGCAAAAAGGTTGTAGTCAGGAACAGAGGAACAACCTGGAGAGTAGAAAGTAGGTGGCAGATTTGGTAGTTTCAAGAGGGTGGTAGTGTTCCCTGATCCTCCATAGAGGATGTGACTGACTTATTTGAATAATTCTGTGGGCTCGCAGGGGCCTAAAACCTGCTCCTCGGGAATAATTGGGAACTGTTCCTGGTATCCCTTATATGGAGACTTGTCTAACTAGGAGACTTGTTTGTGGGAATAGTGAAAATAAAGACTTGCCCTTAGGCCATTCAGGACCTTCCAGATTATTCCCAGATGTCAGGTAGCACAAAATGCTGAACCTTAATAAGGGCCTTACATTATAACTGGGAATCCAGGATAAAGAGTGATGGATGGTCACAGTGTGGTAATGGATTAGAGATCTCCACATGGTTAAAGAATTACTGGAGTGGGACTAATTGCAAAAGTGAGGTGGAAGGTTAGGAGATGGTTGTCAAAGAGAGATGCTTGAAGTTGGGCTCTCTGAGAGATGGCAGTTGTGTGAGAGAATATGAAGGGCATGACTTTGGCAGTGGGTGGCTTAAGTAGATCTGGCTGATGGTAAAGCATGGTAGGTGATGATGGATGACCTTAGGGACTCAGAATTTTGGTGGTGACATAATAGTGAGGCACAATAGGGTTAGTTTCAAAACTGTTTAGACATAGATAAGCCATCAGACTATAATTCTGAGTATTTATCAAGAAAGTCTGAGGCCAACTGGTGACTGGGTCTCTTCTGGAGGAGGGATGATCTCAAGGGGGTGCAAGGGAATGTGGTAACTTCCACAGAAGCCAGATGGAGGTGCAATATCATCAGCAGGACTGTGGGCCCCAGACTACTTCTGCTGAGCTCCATTGCCCAGCATAGTCCCTGCGATTAGGTGGTAGGTATTCCATGAAATATTTGTCCAAATTATTTGAATTAAATGTGTGGATTAAATAGAATACTGCTAATGGCAATTTCTGGATCCTCATCTCCACTTTTAGGAGTTTTTGGATTGATCAAATAATTGATATTTTCTTTCTGCTCTATTGGATCGTAGGATTCTGTTGGGTACCAGAGCCAAATTAATTCAATATTTAACATGTATTTAATTTGTGTTTACTATAAGCCATATATTGTATTAGATGCTGAAGATGTAATGGAGAACAAGACAGAAACCAATTTTGGGGGGATCTTATTTTTTTTTTTTGCAGTTTATATATTTGAAAATGTGGAAATAGGTTATTACAATATCGTGTGATGAGTACTATGATAGCACAAGTATAGATGCTCAGGAGGAAGGGACTTTTCATCAAGACAGTATGAAGGACATTGTCATGAAAGTGGTAATACCTAAATTGAGATCTGAAAGATGAAGAGTTAAAATTCGGGAGTCAGGTGGGTGGGTGAGTGATGTAGGGAGTAGGCAGTATGTTTCAGGAAAACAGAATATACTTATTCCAATTCCTCTTCTGCATTTCGTATGCTTCTTATCCTTAAAATCCCCTTTTAACCTTGATCCTTACATAGTTAAAAGCATGCAGTACATAAATTCATTTAATGATTTTGCAACTAATTCTGTCCTTATTTAATGTATGCCATATATGTCTGTAAACTCTTGGTGACTAGCCTATTAGTTATCCCAAGCAACTTGGAATTGAGTATTGGCTGAGTGATGATGCAAACAACTTCCTATGACATTAGAAATGAGTATGCTAAACCAGAGCAGCACTAACAGGAATAGAGGTACCTCACACATGAAAAAGTAGATGTTTGAGAGGAACATGCACTCCAAAGTATATTCTTACAGTTTGTGTGGGCTATGATTCTTTGTTTTTTTTTTTTTTTTCTCTTTTTTTGTACCATGGATAGAACCCAGGGGTGCTTAACCACTGAGCCACATCACCAGCCCTTTTTGGTATTTTACTGAGAGACAAGGGCCTTGCTAAGTTGTTGAGGCTGGCTTTGAAATCACAATCCTCCTGCCTTAGCCTCCTGAGCCTTGGGATTACAGGCATGCGCCATCACACCTGACAATTCTTTGAATTTTTAAAAAATGAAAACAATATTCAGGTCTTTAAATTTCTAGTTTCTACCCAAAGTGAACACAGCTAGAAAGAAAATGGGGACCTCAAGTTACACAAGCTTGGAAGCAGATCTTTCTCTTGGTGCAACTGTGGATGCAGCCCAGCTGACACTTCCATTTCAGTCTTTGATTTCAACCTTGGGCAGAGTCTTGCTAAAATGTGGTAAATTCATGACACATGGAAAACCATGAGATAATAAATTTGTGTTGTTTCAAGCCATCAAGTTTGTGGTAATTTGTTATGCAGTGATAGCTACAACAGAGTGATCACTGCATTTTCCCCTAGGCCTGTTTTGAGGTGTGCCTGAGATAATTCATGTCAAGTATTTAGTATTGAGTCTGGCAGGACATAGACACAGTGAGTAGAAGTTGCTGAACAATATTAATTTGACTTCTGAGGAGGCATTTAGTCTAGCTACACCAAAATTTTTACAGACTTGGAAACTTGTTTTGAAGCATCCAGGGAATTTCTGAAAAGCCAAGGTCTTTCAAGGAGAAACTTGAATGATGTTTTAGAAATGGGAATTGCTAATATCAACATGGACCCTATAATATTCCTCACAACATTCAGGATGTGGATCACTACAATGTTCTTTGCAAACAATTATAATTTCGTTTTTAGTGATTCTTTTTGGATGGGACAGAAGTCAAAATTATCTCACGTCTGTAGGACAATATGTGATAAACATTTAATAGTTGCTTATCATTTCTTTCATAAATATGGCTGTAGTCAAAAAGTGAATTCAAAGGGTTGAGTTTATTAGCCAATTAATGCTGAACAAAGAACATCCCGAATAAAACAAAGTTTATGGTATGTTTTAAAACTCTTCAAAACCATCAGTTTACCAGAATGAACCACCTGGTCCTAGGCTGAAAGGAAGGCAGGTAATTTCAACCGTTGAAAGTAAAACTTAGTGTATCAACTAGGTGCTAATATACCTTTATTAGGGTCTATAACTTCAAAATTAAGTTTTCAAAACGTGCTCAGATTGGATCTCATTAACCATTCTCCTCTTTTAGGATAAGATATTAGAAGCCAGTGAATTCTCACAGCTGTTTAAAAGTGAAGTTCCTGGGTTTCACAGTATTTGTTAACAACGTGCAAAGATTGGCTATAAAACCTACGGTGTTGGGCTGCCTTAGGTATGACATCCCAACCACAGTGACATGGTTTTCATAGCATGCTCATTACAGAACCACAGGCAGCATGTGTGGAGGAGAAGTGATGAACTTTCCAGCTACCTTAACTCTGTTCCCTTTATGCTAACAGCCTGGAAGGAGTGGCTTCCTTCAGTCTTTTGGTGGAGACTTTATGTAAGCTTTGGTAATGATAAAGAAAATAAAAAGCCTGATTAAGAACCTACGGAGACTCTTTTATTTCTTTTTAAATAGAGTGTACCTATTCTAGATTCAAAAGGACCACCAACAGACATCCCTTCCTCATTTGCCTGTTTGTTAATTTAAATTGACTTACAATGGCTTAATATTATGTGCATGCATCTTTAGTTGTATTTATCTTTTCCTTTAATGGTTACAGACTGTTCGGGCATTACCTGTGCCTTTCTGGGATATTCCACTGGCCAGCAGCTTGGAGAGAGAATTGCTAGACAGAGATCCTCTCCTTCTGCAGTTGGGCTTTTCAATAAGTAACCCCTATTAGAATAGGAAAGACCTGACAGTCTTGCATCTTTTTGGTTCTAATTTACCTCTTCTGCAGCAACTCTGAATTCTGATGGTAGATAGGCATGTTTTCTGCTGTGCATTGGTCTCTTTCTCTAATTATGTGAAATTTTCCTCCTGACTCTGCTTTTATTCAACATGCTAACTGTTCACTTACCACCCAGTGCAATACATTTAACCTTTTGTTGCTCATAATATAAAACTATGAAATCTGCATATGGAGACCACCCTGAGTTCTAAAATTAAGTGGTCTTTCTGGCAAGTGGTCTTCAGTTTAACAATGCTTTCTAGAGTTTATGCTTTTAACACAAATAGAATGGTTCTTTGGGGCCTCATAATCTATAATTATGCTAGAATCAATGTAGTTGGCCTTGAACGCCGCCTTCCCAAATTTATCTCAAGGAATTTTTGGAGTGATCTTGTATGGATATGGTCCCCACAGTTGAGCCTGGGAAACTCGAAACAAAGTTGACTATGGCCACTTTATGAGCCATTAACCCAAAGTAGGCCATTGCTGGGCATCATTGCTGGGCTTGCAAAAGAGCTGGAAGGTTTTGTCCCAGTACTCATGGGTCTGTGAATGCAGTAGGGATGCTTACCATCTCATGTGGGGTGGTTTTGTGAAAAGTATTTCTTGTAGAGACAGGCTTATGTGAAGCTGGAGCTGGGCTGGCTATGCATTTTGTATAACCTTTTTGTTAAAAGGTATTTTTATTTTCTTTTTAAAAATAGCTTAATACATTGGGTAAAGGGCTGCATTCATGTTAGGCAGGTGGTCCCTTAAGGCAGGTTCAAAACACATTACTCTGATGGGAAATAAACTGCCTACATGCTTAGAGCCCTTAGCTATTTCTGAAGGTGGTCTTTGGATATAGGTGGTCTCTAGCAATTTTTATTGTCATATATATTTGATTATATATATTTATATATATATATATATATTATATTATATTTGATTATACAACTTCATTTTTCTGCATCCATATGTGTTTCAAAAGGACAATATTAGAATTAGCTTGCATTTTTATAGATGGAATGCTATCTTTTCCTATGGGTGGTGCTAGACAATGGGGTAGATAACTGGTTTGGGAAAGTCAAGTTAGTCAGCTAGAGCTTGGGAGTTAAGTTATTCAGAATCTATCCAGAGGATTAAGGACAACACCATATGAGAAGGTAGGTGCAGTGTTTGAAATCCAGGTAGATGAATAAGATAAGTCAAGGATCTTTTTATTGGTGCCCTAATGAGAAACACATAATGAAGGAAAATCTTCCTTAACTAGAGTTTAGGCCACAGTCTAGTTTCATGGTATAAAATGACCCTGACCTTTAAGTAGCTAAATGAGCGGCTAAAAAGATCCTTGACTTATCTGGGTAATAATCTATTTCTCTCACAATATTGTATATTTCTTAAGTGTAAAGATTGCATCTTATTCATCTTGTATAGTGCATGGCACCTGGGAGTAATCAAACAATTTGTTAAAAAAAATGAGTAGATTTGTTGTATGTATTGTACTTTCAGATGTAAAATTGATTTAGTGATAATTCTTTGGCTAAGATTCTTTCTGTATTTTAATAGTGTTTTCCTTTATATTATTAGCATTTGTATATAGAAATGAAAAAAGTGACCCCCCAAAAGGTTAAGTAAGGTGCCTATACAAAACTGATGGCATCACAAATAATTTTTTTTAAAGTTCTAGCGCTCTAACCAAATACTAAATATCTTACCACCTCTATTCTGAGTTCTTATTTGAAACTTGAATGTGCTGGTGCTCAATTGTGTTGTGTGTCTGAATGCAATTTTCATTTTCTATTAAGTGTATATTATTATATACTGAGGTGGAATGTTGTAATAACTTTAATTTCATTTTTTCCCAAGTGCATATTAACTTCATTTTCTTTTAGTATGGATTCTATTATGTTATTAAGATGTGCAATGAGAAGATGAAGATTAAGCTCCATACTAATTTTAAAAAAATGGATAAAAAAAATAAAGTTGGATAATATGTCTGTTGAGTGAAGTGCCTTAATGCTCTATTTCTTCATGTAGTTTGCCTTGACTATCTGGATTTTATCTTGGCCCTTAAAGCCTTTTAAATACAAAGTTCTTTTTCTGTTGCTATAAAAATGCCTGAGGCTGTGTGCTTTATAATGAAAAGAAGTTTATTTAGCTCACAGTTTTGGAGGCTGAAAGTCCAAGATTTGGCGGGCCTCATCCATTTGACTTTTAGTGAGGGCCTCCTTGGTTGGGTCATGATAGGGCAGAGAAGTGGAAAGGGAACAGGTCTGCATGCAGAAGTGGGCAAGTGTGTATGGTGGCCTCACTGGATACCAGCCTGCTCTCAAGAGAACTCACTCACTCCATGAGACTAGCATTAATCCTTTCCAAGGCAGTGACCTCACTACTTAATCACCTTTCACTAGGCCCCACCTCTTAAAGGGCCCACCACCTCAAAACTATCACACTGGAGACCAAGTTTCTAGCACGTGAAACTTCAGGGGCCATCCTCAAATTGTACATATCCACACCATAGCAGCTTCCCTCTCCCATATTCAGTGCAGCCTTTGATAATACCATAAAAGTCAGATATGTTGACCGATTTGTTATGAATACCAAGAATTATCAGAGCAAATACCCTACCTGTACATTTTCAGCCTAGGAAAGAACATTTCAAAGTTAGAATTCATTTTATCTCCCAGAATATACTCAGTCATTTTGGACTTCAGGATTTGTTCATAAAGCTGTTATTTCAATTGAAATGAAGTTGAACAAAAAAATAATAACCTATCATTACAATTATATTAGTTATAGCCATTATAGTAAACAGTTTTCATATATTTAATTTGTTTTCATTCCGGAAATTAAATGCTTTCAGCTTATGAGTTCATAGTGAGTTTACTGTTCAAAATGGATTTGAAAATATTTCCTACCAGACATCCTTTTAAAATTTTTTTTGACTTAGAACGTTTTTCTTGTGCTTTTCCCTACTTTACCCCTGTACTCCCCCTCAAAAAGCATTCTTTGTCCTTGGTCTAAGAAGGCTTGAGAAAGCTTGCTGTATGGCTGTCTAATGAGGAACTTGCCACTAGGATGTTGGTGGCAGTTGCACCCCGCTGCCACCACAGGGTTCCTCCACTCACTGGCCAAGGATCTGGGCTGTGTCTGCAGCACATGTGTTCTTCTGACGGCCTCATTTGGAGTAACATTTAAATAAAACTTGCTATGGCAATGCCCAATTGCACCACCCATAATTAGTCTGAATAACATTTTCCATTTTAAACCCTGATTTTACGGGTTTACTACTTGGCCCATAAAATGGTGTTCCAAACTTAGACTTGACATAATTTTTAGCATAAGCAAATTTACCATAGCAATAAATCACAAGCTCAATTCTTGAGCCTATGGGATGAAGAGCAAACTCATTAATTGGCAGGGAAGAACCCCTGCAGTTTGTGCAAGGATGGCAGTGTCCTTGCTGTGGCTGGTTTTGCAACACAGGCTGTGTAACATCAGCGGCAGACCTGGATTAGGGAAGTCCAAAGATGTAATTCAGAAAGTGGACACGTAAGTGATGTTCTTTTTTCTCAGGGGAGTGACGAAACAAAGACTTATCAGAAAAAAGAATGGGAATGATGAACTGGGGGAAATGTCTCCCTTTTGGGTAAGTGAGGACAGGAAATTCTTTCAATAAAATCTTATACAACATTGCTATTTTATTTTATTTTTTTTGGTGGTGAAACGTATCTGTAAGGAATTCTGACATTCATTCCTATACATACCCTCCTGCCCTGCCAGTGGTCAATATCCACTAAAATAAACAAACATCACTATTTCAAATGATTTATTTCATAGGTCAAATTCTGTATTGTACAGCAGTACTTCTCCACTGTGGTCCTTGAGCAGCATCCATGTTACCTGGGAACTCATTAGAGATGGGAATTCTTGGGACCCTTCCCAGATTTACTGAGTCAGAAACTGTGGAGTAGAGCCCAGAAAACTTCCCTTTGACCTGTGATTTTGATGCCTGTCAAAGTTTAAGAACCCTTGGTGTAGTGGTTAGGTTAATGCGCTTTGTTATCAGGTGGACCTGTGCTATAGTTTGGATTTTGAATGTTCCCCAAAGACCTGTCTGTTGAAGGGTTGGTTTCCAGCCTGCAGTGCTCCTGGGGGGCAGTGGAACTTTTAGGAGGTGGGGTCTATTGGAAGGAAGTTAGGAGGAGCATGCCTTTGAAGGGAATATTGGGACCCCCACCCGCTCCTCGTCCTTTCCTTTTGGCTTCCTGTCCTCCAGGAGGTGAATGGCCCTCCTCTGTCCCATGCTCTTGTTTTGATGTACTTTGCTGTCACAGGCCCAAATGAGGATGGACTGAAAGCTCTGAAACTGAGCCCAAATAAGGCTTTTCTTTTAAAAAGTTGATTATTGTAGGTCCCTATAATTTCTCTTTTAATCTATTATATTTCTGTGGTATCACTTTTCATGTTTCTTATTTCATTTATTACTTCTTTTGAGTTTTCTTTCTTTTTTCTTGCTGTAACTAACTAAAGGTTTTCATTTCTGGTTATTTTTTAAAAACCTACTCTGCTTCATTGATTATTTTATCATTTCTCTAGTATCAGTTTAATCTATTTCTGCACTGATCTTTATTGTTTTCTTTCTTCTGCTAACTTTGGGCTTAGTTTCTGTTACTTATTCAGTGAGGTTCAATGTGAGGTTTTTTTTGTGATCTTCTTAGGTTTTTACTGCTATAAACATCTCTTTTGTAAGTGCTTTTGTTCTGTCCCATAAATTTGGGTGTGTTGTATTTTCATTTTTGTTTCAAGATTCTCCTTCCACCTTTGTTCAGGTGTGCTTTGTTCAATTTCCATACATTTGTGAATTTTATGAAATTCTTCCTGTTATTGATTTCTAGTTTTATGCCATTGTGATCAGAAAAGATGATTGCTATGATTTCAGTCTTTTTAGGTTCAGAGTTGGTTTTGGCCTAATATATGATCTATCCTGAAAAATGTTTCATGTGTCCTAGAGGAAAATGTGCATTTTATTGCTGTTGGATGAAATGTGCTGAGCATGTCTATTACGTCCGTTTTCCTGTGGTGGTGTTTAAGTCCATGGCTTTCTCTGATTTTCCTGTGATGATCTATCCAAATTTGACCCTGAGGCATTGAAGTCCTCCACTATAATTGCTATTTCTCCTTTCAGTTCTGTTAATATTTTCCTCAGATGCTTCAATTTTTGGAGCATAGACATTTATAATTATTTTATCCTCTTAATAAATTGACCCTTTTTATATTATATAATAACTTCCTTTATTTTTTCATTTTTAATTTAAAGTCATTTTTTTTCTGATATAAGCATAGCTCTCCCATTCTTTTTGTGTTTCCACTTGAATAGAATATCTGTTTCCATCCCTTCATTCCAACCAATGTGTATCTTTAAAACTAAGAAATATCTCTTGCAAGTAATATATGGTTGGATCTTATTTCTAAATCCACTTAACCTCTTTTTTTGATTGATTAATTTATTAATTAATCTGTTTACATTACATTAATTATTGATAGAAATGGATTTCCTACTGCTTTTATGTTAATGTTTCTTGTTTTGTAGATTGTTATTTTCTTCCTCTTTGTATCCCTTTGTGATTTAATGATCTTTTTTTGTAATTTTATACCTTGATTCCTTTCTTCTTTTGTGTATTTTTTAAAAACTAATTTTTTTTAGAAAAATTGTGATTACTGTGAAACTTGTATAAAACATCTTGTGACATCCTATTTTAAGTTTATAACAACTTAACTTCAATTACATGTAAAAACTACAATTTTTACTCCCCCTGAAATTTATATCTTCTTTTAAAATATGTACACTTTTAATAATGTGCCCTTTATGGAATTGTTGTAGCTATAGTTATTTTTAATTGCATTGACTTTTAACTTTTATACTTGTGGTAAAAGCTGTTTATGCACAACTACTATAATATTAGAGTATTTTGATTTGACGGAGTTTTACCTGTAAGTTTATACCTTCATGTGTTTTCATGTCGTTCTTCAATGTCTTTTCACTTCAATGGAACAATTCACTGTAGCATTTCTTACAGGAAAGTTTAGTAGTTGTCTAGGAAAGTCTTTCTCTCCTTCATTTCTGAAGGACCAAAATGGGCAAAATATTCCTGATTCACTTTTTTCTGTGTTTTGAATATATTACCTGTTCTTTCCTAGTCTGCAAGATTTCTGCCAAGAAAGCTGCTCAGAGTCTTATAGAGGTTCTCATTTGTGTGTGTGTGTGTGTGTGTGTGTGTGTATGATGAGTCATTTTTGTTGCTTTTAAAAATTTCCTCTTAATCAACTTTTGACAATTTGATTATAATGTGTTTCAGTGGGTATTTTTTTATTCGTTGGGTGTTATGGATCTGCATGTTCATTTCTCAAATCAGATTTTGGAAGTTTTCTGTCATTTAAAACTAAGTTTTCTATCCCTTATGCTTTCTCTGCATCTTCTAGAAACTCTGGTAGAACAATATGTATAAGTCTACTGATTATTTCTTTTGCTTGAAAAAGTCTGGTATTGAAACTGTCTATCAGATTTTTTATTTCAGTCATTATGTTCTCCAGTCCCAGAAATCCTGTTTGATTCTTTTTTGTTTTTAATTCTCCATGATAAGATTCTTTAAGATGATTATTTTGAATCCCTCAAAATATTTCATAGATCTCTATTTAATTGAAGTCAATCACTACAGCTTTATCTTCTTTTTGGTATTATTGTTTTCTTGAATTCTCTTTAATTTTTTTTTTAGTTCTAAATGAACACAATACCTCTATCTATCTATCTATCTATCTATCTATCTATCTATCTATCTATTTACCATTTGTTTTATTTTTTTAAATAAATGACAGCAGAATGCATCACAATTCTTATTACACATAGAACAATTTTTCATACCTCTGTTTGTATATAAAGTATGTTCACACCAATTCATGTTTTCATGCATGTACTTTGGATAATGATGTCCATCACATTCCACCATCCTTGCTAATTTCCTGCCCTCTCCTTTTCCCTCCTACCCCTTTTTCCTATCTAGAATTCATCTATTCCTCCCATGTTCCCCCTCCCTACCTCATTATGAGTCAGCTTCCTTATATCAGAGAAGACATTCAACATTTGGTTCTTTGAGATTGGCTAACTTCAGTTAGCATTATCTTCTCTAACACCATCCATTTACCTGCAAATGCTATGATTTTATTCTCTTTTATTGCTGAATAAATTTCATTGTGTATATATGCCACAATTTTTTTTTATCTATTCATCCACTGAAGGGCATCTAGGATAGCTCAACAGTTTAGCTATTATAAATTGTACTGCTATAAACATTGATGTGGCTGTGTCCCTGTAGTATGCTGTTTTTAAGTCCTTTGGGTATAGTCCTAGGAGAGGGATAGCTGGGTCAAATGGTGGTTCCATTCCAAGATTTCCAAGGAATACTGCTTTCAATATTGGCTGCACCAATTTGCAGTCCTATCAGCAATGTATGAGTGCACCTTTTCCTCCCACATCCTTGCCAACACTTATTGTTGTATGAAATAGCTGCCATTCTGACTGGAGTGATACAGGATCTTAGAGTAGTTTTGATTTGCATTTCTCTAATTGCTACAGATGTTGAACATTTTTTTATATATTTGTTGATTGATTATATATCCTTTTCTGAGAAGTGTCTGTTCATGTCCTTGGCCCATTTATTGCTTGGGTTATTTATTTTTTTTGGTTTTTAGCTTGTTGAGTCCTTTATATACCCTAGAGATTTGTGCTCTATCTGATGTGTGAGGGGTAAAAATTTGCTTCCAAGATGTAGGTTCTCTATTCACCTTGTTTCTTTTGCTGAGAAGAAACTTTTTAGTTTGATTCCATCCCATTTATTGATTCTTGGTTTTAATTCATATGTTATAAGAGTCTTATTAAGGAAGTTGGGGCCTAATCCCACATGATGGAGATTAGGGCCTACTTTTTATTCTATCAGATGTAGGGTCTTTGGTTGTATTCCTAAATCCTTGATCCATTTTAAGTTGAATTTTGGGCACAGTGAGAGATAGGGGTTTAATTTCATTTGCTTGATTTGGGTTTTCAGTTTTCCCAGCACCACTTGTTGAAGAGGCTATATTTTTTCCAATGCATGTTTTTGGCATCTTTGTCTAATATAAGATAACTGTAATGTTATGGGTTAGTCTCTGTGTCCTCTATTCTGTACCATTGGTCTACCAGTCTGTTTTGGTGCCAATACTATGCTGTTTTTGTTACTATTGCTCTGTAGTATATTTTAAGTTCTGGTATAGTGATGCCACCTGCTTCACTCTTCCTGCTAAGGATTGCTTCAGCTATTCTGGGTCTCTTATATTTCCAGACAAATTTCATGATTGCTTTTTCTATTTTTATGAGGAATACCATTGGGATTTTGATCAGAATTGCATTAAATCTGCATAGTGCTTTTGGAAGTATGGTCATTTTGATAATATTAATTCTACCTATCCAAGAGCAAAGTAGATATTTCCATCTTCTAATCTTCTTTGATTTTTTTCTTTAGGGTTCTGTAGTTTTCATTGTGTAGACCTTTCACCTCTTTTGTTAAGTTGATTTCCAAATATTTTATTTTATTTTTTTTGTGGCTATTGTAAATGGGGTAGTTTTCCTCATTTCTGTCTCAGAGGATTTGTCACTGATATACAGAAATGCCTTTGATTTAAGGATGTTGGTTTTATCACCTGCTACTTTGCTGAATTCGTTTCCTAGTTGTAGAAGTTTTCTTGTGGAGCTTTTTGGGTCTTCTAGGTATAGAATCATATAGTCAGCAAATAGTGTTAATTTAAGTTCTTCTTTTCCTTTATTTTTTTTTCATCTAATTGCTCTGGCCAGTGTTTTAAGGAGTATGTTACATAAAAGTGGTGAAAGAAGGCATCCCTCTCTTGTTCCAGTTTTTAGAGGGAATGCCTTCAATTTTTCTCCATTTAGAATGATGTTGGCCTGGGGCTTAGTGTAGATAGCCTTTATAATGTTGAAATATGTTCCTGTTATCCCTAGTTTTTCTAGTGTTTGAACATGAAGGGGTGCTGTATTTTGTCAAATGCTTTTTTTGCAATTGAGATGATAACATGGTTCTTATCTTTAAGTCTATTGATGTGATGAATTACATTTATTGATTTCCTTATGTTGAACCAACCTTTCATACCTGGGATGAATCCCACTTGATCATGGTGCATGATCTTTTTGATATGTTTTTGTATTCAATTTGCCAGAAGTTTAGTGAGAATTTTTGCATCTATGTTCTTTAGAGATATTGGTCTGAAGTTTTCTTTTTTTTTTTTTTTTGATGTGTCTTTGCCTGGTTTTGGAATCAGGGTGATATTGGCCTCATAGATGAGTTTGGAAGTGCTGCCTCTTTTTCTATTTCATGAAATAAATTGAAGGGTATTGGTATTGGTTCTTCTTTAAAGGTCTTGTAGAACTTGGCTATGTAATCCTTCGGTCCTGGGCTTTTCTTGGTTGGTAGCCTTCTGATGGCATCTTCTATTTCATCACTTGATATTCATCTGTTTAAATTGTGATTTAAACAGTCTGGGATTCAGTCTGGGAAAGTCATATGACTTAAGAAATTTGTCGATGTCTTCACTATCTTCTATTTTATCAGAGTATAAGTTTTCAAAATAATTTCTAATTATCCTTTGTATTTTTGTAATGTCTGTTGTGATATTACCTTTTCCATCACATATGCTGGTAATTTTAGTTCTCTTTCTCCTTATCTTCATTAGCATAGCAAAGGGTCTGTCAATTTTATTTATTTTTTCAAAGAACCAACTTTTTGTTTTGTCAATTTTTCAATTGTTTCTTTTGTTTGGATTTCATTGATTTCAGCTCTAATTTAAGTTATTTCTTGCCTTCTACTGCTTTTGCGTTGATTTGTTCTTCTTGTTGTAGGGCTTTGAGATGTAAAGTGAGGTAATTTATTTGTTGACTTTTTCTTCTTTTAAGGAATGAACTCCATGCAATGAGCTTTCCTCTTAGAACTGCTTTCATAGTTTCCCAGAGATTTCAATATGTTGTGTCTATGTTCTCATTAGGAATTTTAAAATCTCCTCTTTGATGTCTTCTGTAACCCATTGTTCATTCAGTAGCATATTGTTTAGTCTCCAGGTGATGGAGTAATTTTTATTTTTTATTTTGTCATTGATTTCCAACCATTCCATTATGATCTGATAAAATACATTGTAGTATCTCTACATTTTTGTATTTGCTAAGAGTTGCTTTGTGGCATAGTATATGGTCTATTTTAGAGAAGGATCCATGTGCTGCTGAGAAAAAAGTGTATCTGCTTGATGTAGGTTGAAATATTCTATATATGTCAGTTAAGTCTAAGTTATTGATTGTGTTGTTGAGATCTATAGTTTTTTATTCAGCTTTTGTTTGGAAGATCTATCCAGTGGTGAGATTATTGTGTTGTGATCAATTTGATTCTTGAACTTGAGAAGCATTTGTTTGATGAACATAGCTGCACCATTGTTTGGGGCATATATATTTATGATTGTTATGTCTTGTTGGTATATGGTTCCCTTGAGCAGTATGAAATATCCATCTTTATCCCTTTTGATTAACTTTGGCTTGAAGTCTAGGATGGAAACCCCTGCTTGCTTCCACAGTTCATGTGAGTGGTATGATTTTTCCCAACCTTTCACTTTCATTCTGTGTATGTCTTTATGTCTTTACCTATCAGACTAGTCTCCTAGAGGCAGCATATTGTAGGATCTTTTCTTTTCTTTTTTTAATCCAATCTGTTAGTATATGTCTTTTGATTGGTGAGTTTGAGCCTTAACATTCAGGGTTACTATTGAGATATGGTTTGTATTTCCAGCCATATTTGTTTCTTTTTATTATTTAATTTGACTTGATTTTCTTCTTTGATTAGTTTTTCCTTTAGGGTACTACCTCCCTCTGCTGATTTTCATTGTTGTTGTTTGTTTCCTCTTCATGGAATATTTTTCCAAGGATGTTTTGTAGTGTCAGTTTCCTAGCTATAAATTCTTTTAACTTTAGTTTATCATGGAAGGTTTTTATTTCATCTTCAAATCTAAAGCTTAATTTTGCTGGATGAAGATTCTTGGTTGGCACCCATTTTCTTTCAGAACTTGATACATGTTGTTCCAGGAACTAGTTTTCAGGGTCTGTGTTGAAAAATTGCCATTATCCTATTGGTTTCCCCCTATATGTGATCTGATTCCTTTCTGGTTTTTAATATTCTCTCCTTATTCTGTATGTTTGGCATTTTCACTATAATGTGCCTTGGTGTGGATCTGTTGTGATTTAGTACATTTGGTGTCCTGTAAGCTTCTTGAATTTGGATTTTCAATTCATTCTTCATGTTTGGAAAGGTTTCTGATATTACTTCATTGAATAGATTGTTCATTCCTTTGGTTTTGAACTGTATGCCTTCCTCTGTCCCAATAACTTTTAAATTTGGTCTTTTTATGCTATCCCATATTTTTTGAATGTTCTGTTTATGGTTTATTACCATTTTCACTGTATGGTCTACATTCTTTTCAAGATTACATATTTTGTCTTCATTGTGATGTCCTGTCTCCCAAGTAGTATACTCTGTTGGTGATTCTTTAAGTTGAGCTTTTAATTTGGTTTATTGTTTCTTTCATTTCAAGGGTTTCTTTCTTTCTTTCTTTCTTTCTTTCTTTCTTTCTTTCTTTCTTTCCTTCTTTCTTTCTCTTTCTTTCTTTCTTTCTTTCTTTCTTTCTTTCTTTCTTTCTTTCTTTCTTTCTTTCTTTCTTTCTTTCCTTTTTTCTTTCCACCTCTATCTCCCTGTTGAGGTGATCTTTTGCTTCCTGTATTTGTTTATGTAGCTTCTTATCAAAATGATCTTTTGCTGCCTGCATTTGCTCTCTTATATCTTCTTTCAGTTCACAGAACATTTTAATCATGTACATCCTGAGATCCTTCTCTGTCAATTCTTGTGCTGTTGTTGCATGGATTCTAATAATGTGGTATTCTGATTTGTTTGGGGCACTTTCTTTCCTTGTGTTTTCATGTTGCTTGTGTGTCTTCCCTTCCAGTCCTGTGGTTCTGGGTATTATTGTTTTTACCCAATAGGTTGTAGTGCTGTTGTAGGGTTTCAAAAACTCTCCTTTGTGGGGAAGGACAATGTTAACAGTTCCCAATATCAACAATATACCACCTATAAACAATTTGCTGCTATTCAGACATTTACAGTTTGGTCAAAATATATATAATAATTGGGTTCAATTATTATCTAGAATATAATCAGTGGGTTTGTAAAAGAGTTTACAGTTTCTGATGGTGGACAGTGAACTGGAGGTGAGGCATAGGATAATATGTTGAGGAGGTAGAATGTGAGGATATAGAGTTAATATATCTTAGGAAGTGTGAAAGAGAAATCTTATGAAGAAGGTTAGTGGCAAGAGAATAGACAGGAAGTAGTTTTGGGTAGACAAGTACGTGGGAAGACAGTAGAGTACATAAAAACAAACACACATATGTATTTAGAAAAAATAAAGGATGTTAAAATAGTAAAAATTGGATGTGAAAAGAAAAATAAAAGAAGGAAAAAAGGGCATATACACCACCTCTATATTATGTTATTTTGATGTCCCAGTCCTCAAAATCCTAATTCATGCAAAGTTCTTGGTTTCACATATGGTGGGATGTGAGGGCGGGAGGATAGAAGGGGAGAAGAAAAAAGAGAAAAAAAAATCTCAAAGGAGGAAACCAGGATTGTTGTGAATTTTAGATCCATATCTTTCCTGTTTTCCTTCTCATCCAATAGGTGGGATTGTCTGTTGTTAGCTGGTTTCTCTGCCCTCAGGAAGGTGAAGGTAAAAAGGGTGGGGAGGCTGGTCCTGTTGCAGGGTGCCTGGGAGCAAGGAGTAGCACCCACCAGTCCCTACAGGGAGACTGCACCTCAAGGGTTTTTTTTGTTTGGGTCCACTCCTATGACTTGAGCGCCCAGTCCTATCTCCCTATCTTGCCTGAAGATTTCCTAGTTCCTGGTCTCTCAGTTAGTCTCCAAACTTTTGCCCCATTTCCCTCTCCCTTAGCATTTCCCAGTTGAGGGACCTCTCTCTCCAGGGCTCCTGTGGGCAGCGTCTGGTCACACTGTGCACCCGTCCCACTGAGAGCTGTTTTGTGTTGGGTACCTACTATTCTGTGTTACCTCCACTGGGGAGAAGAGGGTGTTGGGAAACCAGGTCCTGGCCAGCTGAAGTTCCAGTCTGGGAGCTACCCCCACCAAATATTGTGAGGAAGGTGAGCCAGGATGGAGGCTGTCTGCTTCCAGTGCCAGAGTGTCTGGTGGGGTGAGGGTAGCTGGGTGATAGTATTATGCTGAGGGTAGGTAGCAAATGAGTATCCTACATAGGAGTGGAGTCATATCTGGGACCTCTGCAGTGATGCTGATAGGTGATCCTGCTAAGGCGCTCCAGAGCCCAGTGTTGGCTGGAACTTAGGGGGTTGGGAATCGGGAGCCAGGAGTCCTGCTGAAGCGCTGAGTCCCTGGGCCCTGCATGGGGACACAGGACTGGTAATTTCTGCATGAGAAGAGCTGTGTAGGGGGCCCTCTATCACTCTCAGAGATGCAGTATTCCTACTAGGTGAGATCTGGGTCACAGAGTGACACAGAATGCTGCCTCCCTCTGGCCTGCCACCTTGGATTCCCCTCTCTTCTTTTCCATTTTTAATTGTTATTTAAAAATTCTTCTACTTATGCTATTGATTTTTACATATTTATTTTTGTAATTAGCCACTTCCTAACTTCTCAATTTTTTTTTGGTGTGATACTTTTAAAGTCATTTGATTTTTTTTTTTTAAATTGGGGTTGAAGCCACTTGATTCTTAAAGAATGTTTTTAGATTTGATGGGGTGTGAGTCACAACCTAATTACCTGTGCCCACTTTTTTCTCAATTATTTAATGATAGGTGGTACACTCATATATTACACAGATAGTAGCATTCATAGCTCAGGCTTTTCCCCAAGTCTCTCTTCTTCTCATCTGCAGTATTTTCTGCTTTTGCTTTCTTACTTTGTCCCTACCTTGACTTCTGCTCTACTTTGTTTATGTAACTGGTTTAATCCTATATTCCAGTTGCACCTCTGCACACTCCCTTGGTTTCTGTGTACCACCAAATCCAATGATTTAATAATCTATCTATCAGCCTCAGCTCTTCAGGGCTCTGTCTCCCCTTTCCACCCTCCAAAAACTGGCATAGAGTAATGTGTTAGCTTTTCATTGCTGTGACCAAAATACCTGAGAAGAACAACTTAGAAGAGGACAAGTTGATTTTGGCTCGCAGTTTCAGAGGTTTCAGTTAAAGACTGGATAGCTCCATTGCTTTGGGCTTGAGGACATTATGGTAAAAAGGCCTGGTGGAGGAATGCTGCTCAGCTCATGGCAGTCAGGAAGCAGAGGGAGAGCTCAGAGCCAGGGATAAGATATAATCCCCAAAGTTACACTTCTAGTGACCTACTTTCTCTAGTCACACCCCTTCTGCCTACAGTTTTCATCCATTCTAGTTATCAATCCAACAAATGCACTGATCAGGTTATTGCTCTCATAATCTGATTCTTTCACCTCTTTACATTCCTGCATTGGGGATATTGTTTCCAACACATGAGCTTTTCAGGAGGCACTACATAACCAAACCATAATAAGCAGTGAAAATAAACAGCCCCATCTCATCCTAATTGGTTTTCCCCAATATCTCCACAGAATTGTTTCATAATGCTAGTAACTTAATTTTCACTGAGCACTTGCTAGTTCTGGGCATGTTGCTGGGTTCTATGGGGAGAGAGTTGTGAATACATGGGCATACTATCTATGGTCATAAACTTGGAGGCTGGAGAATCTGACCTTGACAGGGACGTCTCCCGCACTTTCCCCTGGTTCCTTGTCAGTGCTAGCATTCTCCAGGCGTCAGTCACTTTTGCCATCTACTATAAAGAATTTGCTTTCACCTTTACTGTCAATGTTTGAGATATTGGAGGGTTAAAACCAAATGGAAGCAAAATCTATTTTTGTTAAAAAAGGAGTCATACAGCCTATACAAACTTTGCACTTCTGTACAACTTTATTTATTATTTATACACATGATTTATTTTTGTGTATTATTATTATTTCCTCTACTTGCTTGTAAAGTCCTGTAGGAACAATGGCTCAACTCACATGCTTTTAATTCTCCAGAACATGGGCTAAGGTTCTAGCTTAGAGTTGATGTTCAGTAAGCACTTATTGCCTCTCTGGATAACTTGATAATATCCTTCAAACTCTTTTAGTTGGTCTCCTTTAGTTGGTTCCCTAAGGCACTGCAAGTGACAACTTACTTCACCTTTCCTTGAGGTTTGGAGTTTAAAAAAAGCAAGGGAAAATGTGGGCATGCTAAGTGGAGATGGCAGCGATTGTGGTCCTGGGTGGCATATTTTGTTGTGTTAAATGAGAGAACTCACTCTCATCTGTGGTTTGCTAATTATTGTTTTTTTTTTCCCTTGCAGAACAAAGAAGTAAGACAAAAAATTTCTTTTAAAGAAAAGCCAAAGAATTATTATAGATCATTTCTTTTGACATTCCTAAACAAGAACAGGCCTACATGGTGTCATTTTCAATTCTTGCCCTAACTAGTATTGTTTGATTTTTTTGTTGTTGTTGTTCGGATTGCCTGGAATTTTTACCCAATTTTCTTTGTGTGTTGGGTGAATACTACTTCTACATAGAACAACTAAGGCTTCTTAACTGTCTACTCTACACATAACAGTGTTTCTCTTCTGAATTTGATTAACAACCAACTTTATGTATGCTATTAGTTATCCTTGGAGTTTCTCTTTTTGTGAAGATGTGCTAACATCTTGGGCCCCTAGAGACAAAGAATCCATGGAGATTGTATTTGGAATTTTTTCCTTATGATCCCCATATGGCAAACTCACAACTAAAAAGAAAACTGAATATTGTACTATATGATTCAGAGATTTGTACTTTTGTTACAGATTTTGTATGCTTTCTTTCTAGATTTTTCTCTCTCTCTGTCTGGCTTAAGAGTCCTATTAGGTACTGAGGAGACTCATAGGATAAGTTTCATAAGGAGCTTATGAAAAACTCCACACTCATTTTTTTTTTCAAGCTTCAAAGATTGCTTCAGGGATTTATAAAAATTCGAGGGGAGATTTGCTATTTCATTTGTCATATTCAAACCAGAAATGCACTGAAGTTGTAACAGCTTAGCATTGGGCTGAAAGTTTCTCAAAGCAGATTTCAAACAGGGTCCAAATTAAATTGACACATGTCATTTAAAATTCTATTTGGTGTTGATCACGCATCAGAGAAGTTTCAGAAAACTGGTTCTAGAGCAAGGAGCAGACGGTGAGCAGCACATATTGAACCTGTTCATCTTTTTGTTTTGAGGACTGACTGTTTTAGCTCTCTTTTCTAGGGTGCCAAATCCATTTAGAGTTCAAACAAAAACATCTAGTCAAGCAAATGAGATGCTATTTGTAAAAAATAATTGCATCTAGCATGTGGCAAAGATTGAGAAGATGATGATCTAAAGCCACCCATCTGTATCTGAGGGAACTCTTAGTTTTGAGAATTAACAAAGCAAGAATTTGAAAACAATGCCTAGTTGAGTATCTGGTATCTTACTTCAGGTGTAACTAATTTTGAAGCTGGGTTTATAAATTCCTTCTCACTTGTTTAAATCTCTTGGCAAATGTGTTTGTGAGAAGGGAAGGGACAGACACAAAGATTTTGATGTTAAACATTTTTATAGGATGCAGTCACCAAATGAATAGAGAAGAGGAATTAAAGCCAGACAAGGAATATAGTAAGAGAGATGGATTGTGAACTCAATACATTTGCTTTTAAACACATGCCATTGCCCTTCTATGTTTTCCAAGGAGACAGCTAAAAAAAATTGTGTGTTATTTTATCATTGCCAAATATACTTTTCTTCTTGTTTCCTGAAATAGATGAAATAATTATGTGCCCGGGGTCAAACATGAACTTAAAAGTCAAGTGGTTGCTTTGGTGCTGGTGTGCTTTTATTGACACAATTAACCTGTGTTACCTTCCCTTCCCCACCTCCAGCCATTTTTGGTGGCCTGGCATTTTTGAGGTCTGTGCTTGTTTTGTTTATATTCAATATGAGAAGGCTTCTTAAATCCTTTAGGCATTAAGAAGTAGTTTCTGGAGTGAGATTATTTTAATAACAATTGCTAATCTTTATTGATACCAGGTGCTAGTCAACTAAACATTAAATACTCATTTAATTTAAGGTATGTAGCTACCCCATGGATTAGATACTATTTTTTTTCTGACATTGTACACTTGTGGAAATTTAGGCTTGGAAAAATTAAATAACTCACCTAAAGCTTTACAGTTATGAGTAGAAGAGTTAGGATTGGAAATTAGGCATAAGGACCTCAGAACTGTGGGCTCACCTGCTGCCTTACAGGGCCTTCTTTACTGCCCCGTAAAGCAGTCGGAAGGAAGCCTGGATGAAAAGCAGTCAGAGCAGTTCCCTTGCAGTTTCCGGTGTGACAGACACTTGGTTGTGTTGTCCAACATCCATTTCTACTTTGTGCCAATTTTGTTCAGGTGTTGGGTTGCCAAGAACTTTTAGCATTCCCCGGTCCCAGGAAATTAAATAGTGATGAATCTAAACCCAAATTGGTGATTCCGTCAGTTAAATACTAATAGGTTTAGTATTGAAATTGGAGCAGCTGCAGCCAGCTTGCAACCATGAGGATATAAGATTCAGGGGGAAAAAAAAACTACTAAGGAAGGTACAGCAAAAAGGCTCAAAATCATTAGATCTTCAATAATGTTTTAAATTGCTGAATTAATTCATTCTGGAACCATCCTATCTCTAAACCTCTTACTTTGGAAAAAAAAATGTATGCCCAATTGATTAAGCCACTTTGGGTTGAATGCCCCCCTATTCTAATTGATACATCCGGGTTCCAGACCTTGCCCCCCCTCTATTTCCTCCACACATCTTATTCCCTCACAGATGAAATCACTCTGTATGTGTGTATATGTATGTGTGTTTAATAGTTTGTGTTAGGTTAGAAACTGGCTTAAAGATTTTCTAAACAGATGTTTGAGACTCTCCCAATAAGAGGTATTTTGAACAAAAGCGGGCACTTTTGACTTTAAGAACTAAATATTTACAGTCTTTCGGAGCCTCTAAGGCTGTGCAGGAAGAAACTTGTGAGTGAATGTTCTATCACATACAGAGAAGAATAAACAACATACACAAGAACTCTCCGGGGACTGTCAGACTACATGAAATTTTACACATCTTTAAGCAAACCTACAGAGAGAGCCCAAGTCAAAGTGAGCAGAACAAGATGTGAGTTATCTTGGGACACCCCCGGGGGATTCGTCCTTCTTCTTGGGAACACCAGAGGTGACCCATGATGCTCATCCATAAATACACTATCATTTTCATCACGAGGCATTTTAAAGAACTTAAATAGGCTGGATAGCTTTCTCAACTGAAGTTTAATATGTTCTTGAGTTTATCTTGAACCTCATGTGAAGAGATCACAACTAAATGGAACATCTTCATGAATGCAAAGAGTTGGTTTGCATTCACTCTTATTTTTGTATTTTTGCAGCATGTGGGATGTGAAAGGTATGTTGTAAGGTCTCTCACTTGTGGGCTCTTATCTCCAGGTGTGACATGTCTTCCACATTGGCAGCAAGCATGCTACATTTCACAAAATGGGACTCTGAGTGCTTGCCTTTTGTATATACCCCTGTGGTGACGAGGTATGTTTCTTATAATGGATTCCCTTGGTTTTCTTGGGACAGGGCATCCAAGACTCTTTACTCATATATGGGCTTGGAGTAGTCCCAAAGACTGCCTCAGTTTACTTGAATTATGGATGTCTATTTGTTCTTTCCTGGATTCATGTGAGAAAATGTCTGGGGGCCTTTTCCGTGGATCTTAGAGGTGCTCTAATTCTTCAGATAAGATGCTTGGCCATTTAGTAAATGTCTCCTCTCGTTTGTTCTGCCTCAGTTAGTTACTAAGCACAGTGAGTTTATCTGTTTGTTTATGAGTGTGTTTCCCTTAGCTAATGGTGAGCCCTTGAGGACAAAGTCTCTTGTATTTTTGAATCCCCAGAATGCAGCACAGTGCCTGGCACACAGTAGTATTTGTTCTATAAGCTATTTATTTTTTCTTGTTACCTTTGCATGGACCATGAAGAAAGATCTAAAGATGAATATAGCTTTATGTCCTAACCTCATATTTTGTCTCAGTTTTGAAAGGGCTAAGGAAGACTCCAACCTGGTTGGTATTCTGCCTGCAGCCAAAGATTCCAAGACGATGGATGATCTCCTGGAACTGATTTGTCTTGGATTACAAGGGCAAGAAGCCAGATGTATATTTATAGGAAATCCATGGTGTTCTTGCTTTAGCTCTAGGAGCCAAAGCAAAAAATCATTTCCCTTCCCTCTAAGCACTGACTTTTGGAATTGGCAGACACATTAATAGGGTATGTCCATGGTTTCTAAAGAATGGAAAACTGGAAAAACATTAACTCCAGGGTTATAATTGTCTGCTATCCACAAATTGTACAAAAATGGAAAATCTAATAAGGAAGCTGGCATGGCAAGTGGGATTGAGATTTTTCATAAAACTGATCAACATATTGAAACAGAAATGCATTAAGTGTGGTGCCTGTGACTTGACAAGACCCAAATCTTTGCACTCCCACATTCATGTGGTTCACCATGCTTCTCTTGGTGATCAGAATTCAGTATACTGTTGCTCAGGGCAAGGGAAGCTACATGGTAGCTATAAGTAGAATGTCTTTGTTGGAACATACTATTTTAGGCTCCTAAGGTACCATCCCTCATAAAGTGCTCTGAAAAGCATACGAAAATATTAAGACACATCACCTTGTGAAGGAAACCAACACAGAGCGGGAAGAAAGTTGGCTAAGATGGTGAAACTCAACTCCAGTTCTTTGAAAGAGGCCAGGGGATTGTTGGTGTTTGAATAGGCCAAAACCAAACATTCGCTTTAAAATCTTAAGTTATTTTCCAAATCAGAATGACTTTGGTAAGCACTTAGCTTTGGAATGGTGTCTGTTAACTCATGTTTAGGACCTCTCAAGCAACTGGGCTTCTGCTGATAAAAATAAGAGTATCTTCTAGTTTTATTCTCATCCCACCTTGCCATTGCAGCAAAGCACTAATTTCTCAGTATCACACTTCAGTGAACAGTGACTGATGGCGAGCAGGAAGTTCAAAGATAAGACTGTACTTAAAAGCTACTTTAGTGAGTATTTTCTTGATATCCTCCCTCCCTTCCTTTCCACTCTTGCTTGTACAATAAATAATAGCTTCCAGAAATGCTAGTATTTCTAGTTTGGAGATATAGGCCTAGGAAGAGATGAAGTGTAAATAAAACCCAAGGGGGTATCTGAGAAATAGTGAAAAGGCTGTTTATTGGTAGCAGAGAGTTCAGGACAAAGGATTAGTAGAATCAAAGGCTTGGAAAGAAATCAAGATGGCCATCATTGATCCTTGATTTTGTATTCACTTTTTGTTGTTGTTGTTGTTTGGTACCAGGGATTGAATCCAGAGACACTTAGCCACTGAGTCATATCTCCAGCCATTTTTTAGTTTTGATTTTGAGACAGGGTCTTACTAAGTTGCTTAAGGGCTTGCTAAGTTGCTGAGGCTGGCTTTGAACTCTTGATCCTCCTGCTTCAGCCTCCCGAACTGCTGGGATTACAGGTGTGCACCACTGCTTAAGTGCTCCATTTATATAATTTTACTTTATTTCTTACAAGCTTATTATCTAAGTGTCCAAAAATACCCCTATTTTCCACATGAAATTGTTAGAGGCCTTGAGACCAAAACAGTTTAAATAAAGTTTATAGCTCTAGAAGGGTGTGTCATGGATTGGAGTCCAAGCAGTCAGGCCCAGAGCTGCACTCCACTTCCACAGTGGGGCTGCTGCTATTGTTAGGATGAGGCCCCACCATGGAGGGCCTTGAACCTTCAATGTAGCTATTAATTTCTTTATTTTATAGGTAAGTTATTGGTTTTCACATTTTCAAGGTGTGAAATGCTTTTCCAAGTGATATTCTGCCAATATATTAAATAAGCAGAAGTGAAAGTGTTGAAATGAAACAAAATCTGATTGAAGTGATAAGGACCTGGCCTGGCCCTCACCTACTTTTCTTCCCTCTGTTGTGGGCCCAGAGACACATCTATGGCACTCCCAGGTTGTGCGCAAGGGGGAACACTGGAATTATTTTGAATGGAGTATTCTGGAAGGGGTTCCATTATACTCATGTTCAAGGTGGAGGGGAAGAGTGAGAGTAATTAGGTGATAACCAGGCCACTGCAGAAGCCCAAACTTGATTTGCTGCCTTGCTGCTCTGGCCAGTGGAAAGAGAGAAGATGCGGCTATGAAGGAAGAATTAAGTATAAATGGTTGAGAGTAAAGAGCCATGAGAGGGGAGAACTTTAATATTTCAGACAAGAATTTTTCATTTTAAAAAAAGGTGTTGAGTCTAAAGATTTTTTTAAAATTCTTTTTAGTTCATTCATCTAGTTCATTTTCTTTGAGAGCAGAATATTTTTTAGTTCAATACATTTTTTTTAGTTTAAAAATTATGTCTTCCTTCAATATTTCATTTTAAAAGGCAGATTTAAGACAGGAAATATGGAACATATTGTAATTCCTAAGCACTTAAGCATTAACTAAAAAGCACTTGGTTAATTCAAATTTCAGAATGGTCTGTCACTACCTCTGATATCAACAAATAAGAGATTGATGGAGCAGCCCAGGCCCCTCAGAGGGAAGCCCACATGTGGGCAGTGAGTGGCAGGGTTGTGGTTCCAGAGAATTGACAGCAAGGAATGTACTTTTGGTTTTAAGAATCAATAGAACATTTATGTTGATTATATCAAGGTCTTAAATCTTTTTACTTCTTCTTGTCGGCTGAACAGATCAAGGAATTTTTGAGAAATTTTCAGTCTAAAGTCAGATGGAAATGTTGATATGTCCCCATGCATGAACTCCTTCCAAAACAACTACCATATAAACCCAGAATAATAAATCATTTTTAATTGGCTAAAGCTGGTCCCTGAAGAAGAATGATCAAAATATTGTGCTGGCTAATGAATCCACTGTGAAAGACAATGGCAGCTCTTCTGATGGGCGGATGGGTACCATTGTTCGTAAACTGCCACTAAATTGCTTCAATTAATTCCATTTGGATTTATGAATAAACATCCTTTCTCCTCTGGGCTTTCCAACCTGCCTTTGCTTTAGAAACCTACCTCAGCTTCATCAATTTATGCCATTTTTTTCAGTGATATGATTTATACACTGATGAATTTTTAATTTCTATTTTTTTTTAAAAAAGCCTGTCTCAGGGAATACCATGCTCTTGGGTAGTTAAAGCAGTCTATTGGCTAAAACAGACGAGGATAACTAACAATAGAGGGCATTAATACAAAGACAACAAGGGATTTAATGGACTGCTTTTGAAGCAAATGAGAATATTGGCCATGCTGTGGAGGTGGGGGTATCCTGACGCACTTCTGGTTTCAGGACTATTTCAGAAATTGGAGTGAAGTATTTCTTTAAACCACAAGAGTGTGAAATCTTCCTAAAGCTTCTCAGAAAGCAAAAGGGGGATACTAATGAACGCAAACTATAATACAATTCCAATTTTACAGCACACTAAACGTTGCCGATAGCATTATAGAGCATAATTAAGTCAAATTGGAAGGGGATTCTGGTAGGGAAATAGCCCTCCTGGCTGAGAAAGTGGATGCTATTTAAGTGTTATTTACCCATGGTTGATAATGTGCAAGCAAGCACCATGGAGTCTATACAGTGGATGTCAAGAAGATATTCATGCGATTTTGTGTATTTTGTGATTTCCTGTAGAGTATGAGGAAACATCTACTTTGGGATGAGAGAAGGAAAGGGGGAATAATATTTGCACACTTAAATTTCTCTCAATGGAGGACTTAAAAAAGGCAATACTACTCCTCCAAAAATATAACATGGTTTTCAAATAACAAGTTGCTTGAATTAACTTTGGGAGCCGTCCTATAAAGGCAATCATTGACTTTTAAAGGCAAATTTCCCTAGAGTGCTTTACTGGCTTTTTCTTCTTCTCTTGAGCTTTATAAAATGAAAAAGCAGCACACACTTTCTTCCAGTGACCTCTACATTAAAATTTTAAAATGCTGGTTAAAGACTGAAAGGTAACATCATTAAGCTTTGAAAAGAAAAAAATCAAGAAATCGAATCAACTGACTCCAAACCCAGTACTTGTAAAGGGTCTTTTGAGCTGTGAGGGTCAGCAGTTTGCTCTCCATCCTGTGGATTGCTGTCGTGCTTCTTGGCTTAGCAGGGGGGTCCTTTCTGCTGGTTCTACCTGAATCTCACTGAACTGAGCGTGTCCCTTCAGTACTGCTCTCTGCCCCAAGCCCTTCCCTGCTTCCAGCTCCTCCCAGCTGGCCTCAAGAGGCAGCATCAAATGGGCCATATCTGGCTGGAACAAGGATTATAAAACTGCCTGACTTGTAGTTATCTTTCCTCATTGCGTTCCTTTCATTCTATTAAAGATTTTGATGCATCGATGAAATCATTACAGTGAAGGAAAACAACAATATCTTATGGACTTATGTCAATGAAGGGGTTAAAGGAGCCATTTTCCAGGCATTTAGTCTCAAATTAGCACACTGGAATGTGGGGAATGTTTTAAACATAAAAAGGCTGAGTTGTATATTATAATACATGGTAACTTTTTAAATGTTAGGGTTTCATATCACAGAACACACACACTGGAAATTAAAAGACCCATTGTTTGAAACTTCTGCTTTCAGATACCTACCTAAGCACTAGTTACAGATGATTTAAAGATAGAGGAGAGAACTTGTAAATGTCTTGTGTATGATTTGAGGTTCTGCTTCCATTACTTTTTTATAAAAACTGGATGAACAAAATTCCCAAGTGTGAGTGTGAAGATTTAGGGCCCCACGTTATCATTACCTTTGGATCGGGGTGGGCATTTAATTTCTTGGAAGGCAGGAGAAAATGAAATATTTGAGCAAGTAGAATTACAAATTGGTTTTCAATCTGCCCTTTGTTGAGAAAGGTTTTTGGGCACATCAGGTAGGTTTTAAAATCTAAGGGATTTCCTCTGTGGAAAATTAGAACCTAAGCTCTTTGAGAGTCTGAAATATATCTTGTGTCTTTCTTGTGAACCTCACAACTATTTGGTTTGGCTAAAGGAGGTAGATAGTGATCTTTGAAGAGAGGGAGAGAGCGCCTTGCGTTGGAGCAGCTGTCCAGTGAGTGGGCAAGCTGGTTCCACCCCACAGGCTGTAACTTGGGGAGTCCAACAAAGCCTGCCTTGTCCCCAAATGCCTCCCCACACTCCTACCCAGTAAGTTCCCTCTCCCTCCACTTCCGCAGTTGCTCTTTCACGAACTGTCAAGCTCTCCCTTGTTTTTCCCTTGGTTGCTTGCAGGAGGCCACATATGATTTTTTTTTTTAATTCCTTCACCTGGAGTCCTTTATCAGGTAGGTGATTTAGGGAGGGAAGGAAAAGAAAAATCCAGGGCAATAACTCTTTTTTTTTAAATTATTTTATTGTTGGTTGTTCAAAACATTACATAGTTCTTATTATACCATATTTCACAGATTGATTCAAGTGGGTTATGAACTCCCATTTTTACCCCGTATACAGATTGCTATGTCACATCAGTTACATTTCCATTGATTTACAAATTGCCTTTCTAGTGACTGATGTATTCTGCTGTCTATCCCATTCTCCACTGTCCCCTCACCCCTCCCCTCCCCTCCCCTCCCCTACTCTCTCTCCATCCCCTCTACTATAAATCGTTTCTTCCACTTATATAATTTTTCTCCTACTCCTCCTTTCCTCTTATATGTAATTGTGTATAACCCTGAGGCTCACCTTCCAATTCCATGCAATTTCCCTTAACTCTCACTTTCCCTCCCACCTATCATCCCTGTTTAATGTTATTCTTCTTCTCCAGCTCTTCGTCTCTACCCTGTCCTTGGTTACTCCCCTTATATCAAAGAAGACATTTGACATTTGTTTTTTAAGGATTGGCTAGCTTCACTTAGCATAATCTGCTCTAATGCCATCCATTTCCCTCCAAATTCTATGATTTTGTCATTTCTTATTGCAGAGTAATACTCCATTGTGTATAAATACCACATTTTTTAATCCATTCATCTATTGAAGGGCTTCTAGGTTGGTTCCACAATCTTGCTATCGTGAATTGTGCTGCTATGAACATCGATATAGCAGTGTCCCTGTAGCATGCTCTTGTTAGGTCTTTAGGGAATAGACCGAGAAGGGGAATAGCTGGGTCAAATGGTGGTTCCATTCCCAGCTTTCCAAGAAATCTCCATACTGCTTTCCAAATTGGCTGCACCATTTTGCAGTCCCACCAACAATGAACAAGTGTACCCATTTCCCCGCATCCTCCCCAGCACTTGTTGTTGTTGGACTTCTTAATGGCTGCCAATCTTACTGGAGTGAGATGGTATCTTAGGGTGGTTTTGATTTGCATTTCTCTGACTGCTAGCGATGTTGAGCATTTTTTCATGTACTTGTTGATTGATTGTATGTCCTCCTCTGAGAAGTGTCTGTTCAGGTCCTTGGCCCATTTGTTGATTGGCTTATTTGTTATCTTATTATCTAATTTTTTGAGTTCTTTGTATACTCTGGATATTAGGGCTCTATCTGAAGTGTGTGGGGTAAAGATTTGTTCCCAGGATGTAGGCTCCCTGTTTATCTCTCTTATTGTTTCTTTTGTTGAGAGAAAACTTCTTAGTTTGAGTAAGTCCCATTTGTTGATTCTGGTTGTTAACTCTTGCGCTATGGGTGTCCTATTGAGGAATTTGGGGCCTGACCCCACAGTATGTAGATCATAGCCGACTTTTTCTTCTATCAGACGCCGTGTCTCTGATTTAATATCGAGCTCCTTGATCCATTTTGAGTTAACTTTTGTGCATGGCGAGAGAAAGGGATTTAGTTTCATTTTGATGCAAATGGATTTCCAGTTTTCCCAGCACCATTTGTTGAAGATGCTATCCTTCCTCCATTGCATGCTTTTAGCCCCTTTATCAAATATAAGATAGTTGTAGTTTTGCGGATTGGTTACTGTGTCTTCTATTCTGTACCATTGGTCCACTCGCCTGTTTTGGTACCAGTACCATGCTGTTTTTGTTACTATTGCTCTGTAGTATAGTTTGAAGTCTGGTATCGCTATACCGCCTGATTCACACTTCCTGCTTAGCATTGTTTTTGCTATTCTGGGTCTTTTATTATTCCATATGAATTTCCTGATTGTTTTATCTATTTCTACAAGAAATGCTGTTGGGATTTTGATTGGGATAGCATTGAACTTATAGAGAACTTTTGGTAATATCGCCATTTTGATGATGTTAGTTCTGCCTATCCATGAGCAGGGTATATTTTTCCATCTTCTGAGGTCTTCTTCTATGTCTCTTTTTAGGGTTCTGTAGTTTTCATTGTATAGGTCTTTCACCTCTTTTGTTAAATTGATTCCCAGGTATTTTATTTTTTGGGGGGATATTGTGAATGGAGTAGTTGTCCTCATTTCTGTTTCAGAGGATTTGTCGCTGATATACAGGAATGCATTTGATTTATGCGTGTTGATTTTATATCCCGCCACTTTGCTGAATTCATTTATTAACTCTAATAGTTTCTTTGTAGACCCTTTTGGGTCTGTTAGGTATAGAATCATATCGTCTGCAAATAGTGATAATTTAAGTTCTTCTTTTCCTATTTTTATGCCTTTAATTTCTTTCGTCTGTCTAATTGCTCTGGCCAATGTTTCAAGGACTCTGTTGAACAGAAGTGGTGAGAGAGGGCATCCCTGTCTTGTACCAGATCTTAGAGGGAATGCCTTCAATTTTTCTCCATTCAGGATGATGCTGGCCTGTGGCTTATCATAGATTGCTTTAACAATGTTGAGGTATGATCCTGTTATCCCTAATTTTTCTAGAGTTTTGAACATAAAGGGATGCTGTACTTTGTCGAATGCCTTTTCTGCATCTATCGAGATGATCATATGGTTCTTATTTTTAAGTCTATTGATGTGGTGAATAACATTTATTGATTTCCGTATATTGAACCAGCCTTGCATCCCAGGGATGAATCCTACTTGATCATGGTGTATAATCTTTTTGATATGTTTTTTAATCCGATTCGCCAGAATTTTATTGAGGATTTTTGCATCTAGGTTCATTAGAGATATTGGTCTGTAGTTTTCTTTCTTTGAAGTGTCTTTGTCTGGTTTAGGAATCAGGGTGATGTTGGCCTCGTAGAATGTATTTGGAAGTTCTCCCTCTTTTTCTATTTCCTGAAATAACTTGAAAAGTATTGGTGTTAGTTCCTCTTTAAAGGTTTTGTAAAATTCTGCTGTATACCCATCCGGTCCTGGGCTTTTCTTAGTTGGTAGTCTTTTGATGGTTTCTTCTATTTCCTCTATTGTTATTGGTCTGTTTAGGTTGTCTATATCTTCCTGACTCAATCTGGGCAGATCATATGACTTAAGAAATTTATCGATGCCTTCACTATCTTCTATTTTATTGGAGTATAAGGATTCAAAGTAATTTCTGATTATCTTCTGTATTTCTGAAGTGTCTGTTGTGATATTGCCTTTTTCATCCCGTATGCTAGTAATTTGGGTTCTCTCTCTTCTTCTCTTCGTTAGCATGGCTAAGGGTCTGTCAATTTTATTTATTTTTTCAAAGAACCAACTTTTGGTTTTGTCAATTTTTTCAATTGTTTCTTTTGTTTCAATTTCATTAATTTCAGCTCTGATTTTAATTATTTCTTGCCTTCTACTTCTTTTGCTGTTATTTTGCTCTTCTTTTTCTAGGATTTTGAGATGATATATGAGATCGTTTATTTGTTGGTTTTTTCTTTTTTTAAGGAATGCGCTCCAAGCAATGAATTTTCCTCTTAAAACTGCTTTCAATGTGTCCCATAGATTCCGATATGTTGTGTCAGTGTTTTCATTTATCTCTAAGAGTTTTTTAATTTCCTCCTTGATGTCTTCTATGACCCATTGATCATTCAGTAACCTATTGTTCATTCTCCACGTGATGCATGATTTTTCCTTCCTTCTTTTATCGTTGATTTTCAGTTTCATTCCATTATGATCAGATAGGATGCATGGTATTATTTCTACTCCTTTATATTGTCTAAGAGTTGTCCTGTGACATAATATATGATCTATTTTTGTGAAGGATCCATGTGCTGCTGAGAAAAATGTGTAACTACTTGATGTTGGGTGGTATATTCTATATATATCAATTAAGTCTAGGTTGTTAATTGTGTTGTTGAGTTCTATAGTTTCCTTATTTAACTTTTGTTTGGAAGATCTGTCCAGTGGTGAGAGAGGTGTGTTGAAGTCTCCCATGATTATTGTATGGTGGTCTATTAGACTCTTGTACTTGAGAAGAGTTTGCTTGATGAACGTAGGTGCACCATTGTTTGGGGCATATATATTTATGATTGTTATGTCTTGTTGGTGTATGGTTCCCTTGACCAGTATGCAGTGTCCCTCTTTATCCTTTTTGATTAATTTTGGCTTGAAATCTATTTTGTTTGATATGAGTATGGACACTCCTGCTTGTTTCCGCAGTCCATATGAGTGGAATGATTTTTCCCAGCCTTTCACCTTCAGTCTATGTATATCTTTTCCTATCAAATGCGTCTCCTGTAGGCAACATATTGTTGGATCTTGTTTTGTGATCCATTCGACTAGCCTGTGTCTCTTAATTGGTGAGTTTAAGCCATTAACATTTAGGGTTATTATTGAGATTAGGTTTGTTCCTCCAGTCATATTTGTTTATTTATGTTACTAAACCTGATTAGTTTTCCTCTTTGGTTACTTTCCCCCCTTTACTGTCCTACCTCCCACTGATGGTTTTCAATGTTATTTTCAGTTTCCTCTTCCTGTAATGTTTTGCCAAGGATTTTTTGAAGAGATGGTTTTCTAGCTGCGAATTCTTTTAACTTTTGTTTATCGTGAAAGGTTTTAATTTCATCTTCCATCCTGAAGCTTAATTTCGCCGGATACACGATTCTTGGTTGGAGCCCATTTTCTTTCAGTGTTTGAAATATGTTATTCCAGGATCTTCTAGCTTTCAGAGTCTGTGTTGAGAGATCAGCTGTTATCCTGATTGGTCTGCCCCTAAATGTAATCTGCTTTCTTTCTCTTGTAGCTTTTAAAATTCTCTCCTTATTCTGTATGTTGGGCATCTTCATTATAATGTGTCTAGGTGTGGATCTTTTATGATTTTGCACTTTTGGCGTCCTGTAGGCTTCTAGGATATAGGATTCTGTTTCATTCTTCAAGTCTGGGAAGTTTTCTCGTATTATTTCATTGAATAGATTGTTCATTCCTCTGGTTTGGAGCTCTGTGCCCTCCTGTATCCCAATGACTCTTAAGTTTGGTCTTTTAATGTTATCCCATATCTCTTGGATGTTCTGCTCATGGTTTCTTAGCAGTCTTGCTGAACTGTCTATGTTCTTCTCAAGTTGAAATACTTTGTCTTCATTGTCTGATGTTCTATCTTCTAAGTGATCTATTCTGCTGGTAGTATTGTCAATTGAGGTTTTAAGTTGGTTTATTGCTTCCTGCATTTCTAGGATTTCTATTTGTTTGTTCTTTATTACTTCTAACTCCCTGTGAAATTGATCTTTTACTTCCTGGATTTGTTTCTGTAGTTCCTTGTCAATGTGATCTTTCATTGTCTGATTTTGCTGTCTCATGTCTTCCTTGAGAGTCCAGATCATCTGAAGCATGTATATCCTGAACTCTTTATCTGACATTCCATCTGTTGCAGCTATTACCTCTTCTAGGGTTGAGTTGACCTGCATTGCTTGTGGTCCTTTCTTTCCTTGTCTTTTCATGTTGCTTGCGTTTCTTTCTGCTTCGTGAAACTGTTGTGTTTTTGAAATTTTTCCCCCTATTTATTTTTGTTGCTCTTGTATATTTGGGATATGTCTCTTGTAGGGCGGGTAGTGGCTGTGATCCTCCTCTCATCAGGGTGATCTATATACTACGCTGGTTGGTCGTAGGTCTGCCCGCCCTGCGGGCACGGGTGGCTGTTCTACTCTGCCCCCACTCCAATTGCGGTGACGTTCCTACCACGTCCTCGGATCGTTGGTCCTGATCCGGACTTGGGCAGCAGCTCTTCTCCACCCCTACTCCAATTGATGTGACGTGTCTACCACGCTGGTCGGCCTCCAAGCCTGTTCCGCCGGTGGGTCTCAGATCTGCCCACCCTGCGGGCCTGGGCTGCAGTTCTGCTCAACCCCCACTCCCAGTGGGGGTACCTAACTGCCTCTCCAACGGGTCTCTGGGCTCCTTCCGGATGCTGGCGGCGGCTCTGTTCAACCCCCACTCCAACCAGTGTGACGTGACTGCCTCGATGCTACTTGTCCACTACACTGGCCGGCTGCCGAGCCTGTCTTGCCAGTGGGACGCAGGACTGCCTACCTTGCAGGGTCAGACGGCAGCTCTTCACGGCCTCTACTCCAAGTGGGTTGACTTGGCTACCCTGCCGTCGGGTCGCTGGTCCTGTTCCAGGCGTGGGCGGCTACTCTCCTCGGCCCCAGCTGCAGTTGGGGTGTCACGATACCACACCGGCGGGACCCTTAGCCTGCTCTGGGCACAGGAGGCAGCTCCACTCTGCCCTCCAGGCCCCCGCAGCACCCAGCAGGACCCGGACCAAGAAGCAGTCCCTGTAGGATCCCCAACCCTGAGCCAGAGCCGCTTCGGGAGCCAGGAGCCGGTCTCTCCGATCCCCGCCACTTTCTGCTAGGAGCAGGCTCCTCAGGGCTACCGCCGCGGGTTCCCCAATCCCAGGCCAAAGTCGCCCCGGGAGCCCAAGCCTGGCCGCACCAGACTCTCCCTGCTCGGTGCCCAAGCCTGGCCGCACCAAACTCTCCCTGCTCGGTGCACGCTCCCCTGGGAGCAGAGTCTAAGACGCACTTCCCGCGGGCTCCCCAGCTCCGGGTCAAAACTGTTCCAGGAGACAGAGTCCCGCTGCCCCTCGTTGCAAGTTTCACTTGTGGCTGGCCTCAGCTCGCGGTCCCCGCAGGCTCCGCGGCCCTGGGCTCAAGCAGCCACGAGGGCCAGAACCCAGCCTCTCCGATCCCTGCCACACTCTGCTCGGAGCAGGCTCCACAGAGGTACCCCAGCCTCAGGCCCAGGCGGCCCCCGCCCGGGCCTGGCAGCTCCAACCTCTCCCAGCTCAGTGTACGCTCAGACAGGGGCAGGGTCAAAGACACAGTCGCCGCGGGTTCCGTAGCCCTGGGCCAACTCGCGGCTAATTAACTCGGGCGCGTCCCAGACTCCATCCACAGGGCGGTCCGCCGACCAAGTACTGCTTTCCTCCGTGCGGAGAAATCGCCCGCTACCAAGCCCCTGCAGCCGAATCCTGCGCGCTGGAATTCTGACCTCTAGATTCTGGAGCACCTCAATTTCACTGGGGATTCCCACCAAGGTAGCCTTCAGCCATTTCACCTCATGTTTCTCCCACACAGTGGCGCAGCGTACTGGTGTGCTGCACTCCCTTGGCCGCCATCTTCCTCACTCTGCAGGGCAATAACTCTTATTCCTGTCAGTGCATTTCAGTGCAAAGGGGTAAGAATAAGCCCATGATGGTCCCTACTTTGTCTGCCCCCAAACGTATAAAGTGTTTATGACTGTAAGGTATTTTATCTACTCTTAGCAACAGATTACTTGACACCTTCCAACAGACACAGAAGCTTCAAGGCCTCCTCTGTGGAGCATGCTGAATAGATAGCAAGGAGTAACATGGAAGGAACCGGCTTCCTTTTCTATTTTCTGGGGAGAGGAAGTTTGATAATAAAATCAATAAGTAGACATATGGGCATATCATTGAAAGGGAAACACCATTTTGAGGAGAATGTGTGCTGTATAATGGCTGAAATATTTTTTTTTGCCTAGAGTTTCCTTTGCAATAGTGAGTCTCCATTAATCCAGGATATTGCAGCTGACAAAAGAAAGATGGTTTCAGAGAGCTAAAAAGCCTGCTTCTGGGGCCCAAAGTGATGTAGAATCAAGTGGTGTCGAAGTAAAAGGAGAGTTTTACTAGATACAAATGAGCACATCTTAATGCAATGGGGCCTTTCAGGCATCTGCCCATGTCCTCAGGCAGAAACCCTGCAAGTAAACCAGAATACCATTCCATTTTGTGAGTTCATCTAAAATCGTCATGTTTATTTAATCACATTTCCACTTTAGGAAGATAGAAGTATATACTAGAACATTTGAGAAGAGAACATAAATAGATCAAATTGGTCTTACATAAGATATATGCATCCATCTGTATACCCACCCATTTATTGATTCAGTTTGTGCTGTGACATTAGAATGCTGGAAGGTTTCAGTTTCCTGGGGACTGTCATGCAGGTGGCATGACATTACTCCATGTTGGGCTATTAGGCCACATTCAGTGCTTTGGACTTTAAGGCGCCTAAGAAAATTTCCCTTCCTCCTTTAAAATGCTGGTAAGTAATCACTTTGACCACTTTTCTAAAGAAAACATTCTCTGAGATAAACTTCATTATTCTTTCTATATTGTAAATAAATTTATCAAGAAGCTTCCAGAGAATAGGATTGAAAATCAGAAGGGTAGACAGTTGCCTCCAGGAATTTCTGGGTTTTAAGCAGGTGGAGGGAAGACATAAAGTAAATTGGAAATTGGGGTCTTGAAATATTCCACTTTATGATTTTGCCAAAGGCTAATGCCATAGTTATTTTACAGGAGAATAAAGGAGGAAGCTGAATGACAGATTATATCATGTGCCTTCTTGGCTGACTGATGGGTGAGGAACAACTTCCAGTGAAATATCCCATAAAATGATGTGGTTTTGGAATCCCCTTTGCTTTTTTTCATTATGTCCTGACATGGATTACTTTAAAATGTCATAAAAAATTGCCAAGAAATTTTAAGCAAAACTGATAAGACAGTGTTTAAAAAGTATATACAATTTTCTTATATTATTATTAGGAATAAGTAGGCACTGTTTCATTCTTGATAGTGATATATAATGTTGATGTATGATGCTTAAATTTTGAAAGAAAATTACTAGTCACATAAGTATGGAGTGCATAACCTAGTAAAGAAAAAAATAACCAAGGAAATCTAATTAATATAGCCACTATAGGGAAAGAACAATAGAGAGGGCAGCATTCAGACATAAAGTGAAATGGTAGAGGTAAGGCCACACATATTAGTAATCATGAGAAAGTAAATGAGTTAAATTCCTCTATAAATGCCAAACACTCTCTGTTAAGACAAAAACAAAAACCATAACTGCATGTGTTCACAAAAAACACACCTAAATTAAAATGGAGCAAAAATGTCCAAAGAAAATAACAAGTACCCATATTAATATTGACCCAAGTAGAATCAACTCATTAGTATTAAATTAAGTATTATTTCAACGAAAAGCATAATTTACAACGAAGATGTTACAAAACTACATAATGATGTGACAAACATCAAGATATAGAAAGCAAAAGTGATTAGAAGCATATTAAATAAGTTTAAAGAATGCGATTTCATAAAATTATCATAAATTTATAAACTATGTCAAGTTGTAAACTATGAAAAAAGAGGATACATTTACTTTTTAACTTACCTTGCTATTCCCATCAATATTAAATTTTGCAGCTTGGATTTTTTGGCCATACCTCATTGTCACTTATAAAGCACAATCAAAAGGACAGGAGGAAAGGAAGACTTTGTATGGTTTATAATTAGCTAAATGGAATAAGCATGCTTTCCAGTTAAAACAATTCTATTCAAGTGGACATTCTATTCAAGTGTTCATCTTTTGTAAAACCACATTTAAAAAAAATCATCTCTGAGGCAACTCTTCAGAGAACATGGGAGAAGTATTGCAGTTGTTAGAGATAGGAGTGAAAAAATTGTGTTAGGAAGCTGGGGGAGAGGGGCTAACTCTAGGAATAATCTATAGGAATAAAAGACTTCACTATAATTTAATATTAAAAGGGCTATATATTTTCACCAAATCTGGTTTCGTTTGGGAAGGTCTTATTTCTAATAGAGAACATATGGTGGGGTGACCAGCACCCACTTGGGAGACATCTTGAAAAATTCATTTTCCAGAATGGTGATGTGGCCTATGTTGTTGATTTGCAACGGAACTGCTTGAGACATTAGATCTTAGAGACACCTGATCCAAGAGCAGGAACTGGCATTCATCTATTTCATAGTGCCTGATGGTGCCTATGAGCAACTCAGAATGACCCACTAGAAAGCAATAAAGTTGGATATAGTGTAGGCTTCAAGTGAAGGCACCCCACAGATAATAGGGTTAAGAGTTGAGATTTAATCTGATTGGCTAGAAATGCATAGCTGTTTCCTAAGAAAGAATATTCTGGATGGAAGATGGTGGAAGTGACCTAGGCAGAGAGTCTCTTCACAGCATGGAAAGGAGGCATGAATAAAAGCAGAATTGAGAGGTGAGTGACAGCAGAAATGTCCTAAGACTTGATATACATAGTCTGAGACCTGAAGAGATTGGAAGATAGGTTTCCAGAGGAGTGTCCTAACCCAAACCTGTGGATGGTGGGGGGGGGGGCATTAGAGAGAGAAAGAGGTAAGGGGGTGGAACAGACATTCTCTTAAACTTAATCACTTAAAAACTGTTGGAAAACTGTTGAAAAGAGAGACAAAATTTAAAACAGAAGGTTTCTTAAAACAGCAAAAACTACTTAAAACCAAAGAGGGAAAAGAAAGTTGAGCGGGGGCCTCCTAGCCATCTTGTGGAACCCCAGCCGACCAGTCACTCTCTTAAATCATCACTGCATCTTCCCATGCCCAGGCAGCTTCAAATTAAACCAGAGAGAAGTCTCCTCCCAGGGACCCTCTTAAGAAAGAACTTCTAGAAGGACCACAACTAGCCTTAACTCTTGGGAAAAAAAAAATCCTCTCCCTCACTGTGAATAAGGGGAATGGAGCAGGCTGGTGGGGACCTGGGCTTGGGCAAGTCTAGCCTCTGAGACCAGGCAAGGGCAGAAAGCTCTGGCTAGGCTCACTTGACTTGACTCAGAAACTACAAGGAAGCAGCTTTTTCCCTAAACAAAAGAGAGTTGATTTACCAGGCCCTGACCACTGGCACCTAAGGGAGGCACCATGGGAAGTTTAAGGTCAGTCCCCAGGATCACATCACTGTGCCAGAGGGAAGCTGTCTGAATGTCCAGTGACATACAGACCCAGTGGGAAATTGCCAGAGACTTCACAGGACAAAGAGCCTGATACCAGCCTTAATAGGTACATAGCCTGAACCATGATTGCAACTGGCAAGTGACAGGGCATTATTTAGATACTTCCAGGACCTTGGGGGACTCATTAAGCAGAGGGAATAAGCATTCACCTTTTACTACCTGGGGCAGTGGGAATTAGAGTCCAGGTGAACCACCAGAGACCCTTCACTATAGCACCTCAGAGAATGGAGGCAATAGGGGGAATATTGCTACACCAGAGAACACCTGTGGGAAACCTACAACCAGTATTCTTGCACACAGAGACAGCTGCCAGGATCTTCACTACAGCAAGAAGAATCTAGCAGAGGAACAAGTTCAGTGGTGACCCACAGCAAACACAAGGGCACTTCAGAGCCTGTGTCCTGAACTTCTGTGACATTAGAATCAGACAACTCACAACATTGCACTCTCTGAGATTATAAACAACTCTAATGTCAACTTGAAGCATATAAATAACTTCTTAACTTGAATGATAATCGTTAATCCAGTCGCCAACTGGGTACCTCCAACCCATTTGAGTGAATTTAATCTAATGGTTTAAAGCATTCATTGGAATCAATCTTACTATCTTGGTTTCCTAGCTCTAGTTTATATTTGCTTCTCTTACCCCTTATCTATCCTCTTTCAGTATCCACTACTGTCTCAAATAACACCCACTCATCTATTTATCCTTTCTTTGTGTAAACTACTCTTCTAGAGCTTCTTCCCCAACTCTCTTTTCCTTCCTTCCTTCCTTCCTTCCTTCCTTCCTTCCTTCCTTCCTTCCTTCCTTCCTTCCTTTTCCCTTTCACATTTGCCCAAGCTTTCTTCCTCCCTTTTTTAGTTCTCACTTAAGGTTATAGTAAGTTTACTAAATTTAACTACTATTTTTTGACCTGTTCCTGAACTTTATTATAGGTTTATACCTGAATTTGAGGAACTGCAGAGAGTAATTACTACAAGCTTTTGTTCTTAGAAGGTTGAATAGTATGAGGCAGGACTCAGAAGTTCTTACAGTAAATAGGGCTTAGTTGCATCTCTTAAAGTGGAATTGATATTGGGATTAGCAGAGGTCACACATTGAATTAAAATGTCATTACCTAGATATACACCTAACGCAGGGCTCAGAGAAAAAGAAGCTCACATAGTAGTCCTCTACTTAAAAAGAACAAATCAAAACTATACTGATAGATGGGTAGACATACAAAAAATATGAAAAAGCAAGGGAATAAACCATTCCAAACACATCATAATGCTTCACCAACAGACTTCATCGACATCATAGGGGAGGAAATGTCAGAGAAGGAATTTAGAAAATTCATAGTTAAACTGTTCTATGAGCTAAAACATACTGTAAGGAGTGAAATCAGAGAGAAAATACAGGAAGTGAAAGATCACTTCAATAATGACAAAGAGATTCTGAAAAAGAATCAAACAGAAATTCTTGAAATGAAGGAATCAATCAAATTAAAAATTTAATGGAAAGCATCACCAATAGTCTAGACCACTATGAGGACAGATTTTCATGCCTTGAAGACAAATTACATATTCTTGAAAATAAAGTTGACTATTGAGAAAAGATGTTAAGAGACCAAGAACAGTGTTTTAGTCAGTTTTTTATTTTCCTGGTGTGACTAAAAGACCTGACAATAATAATTTTAGAGAAGGAAAAGTTTATTTGGGGGTCACTGTTCAGAGGTCTCAATCCATAGATAATCGGCTCCATTGCTGGTGGCTCAAAATGAGGCTGAACATCAGGGTGGAAGAGTATGGTGGAGGGAAGTGGTTCACATGATGATCAGAAAGCAGAGAGAGACTCTACTTGCCAGATGTGGAATATATATAGCCCAAAGGCAAGCCCCTAATGATCCACCTCCTCTAGCCACACCCTACCTGCCCTCAGATACCACTCAGTTAATCCCATCCAGGAATTCACTGATTGAGTTAAGACACTCAACACAATCATTTCTGCTCTAAACCTTCTTGTATTGTCTTACACATGAGCTTTTGGGAGAGAAATCATGTCCAAACAATAACAGAATATTCAAGAAATCTGGAATAACATTAAAAGGCCAAACTTAATATTCATTGAGATAGATGAAGTCTCTGAAATACAAACTAAAGTAATGCACAATCTTTTCAATGAAACAGTATCAGAAAATTTCCCAAACCTTAAGAATGAAATGGAAAATCAAATACAGAAGGCATACAGGATTCCAAATATACAGAATTACAGAAGACTCACATCAAAGCACATTATTATGAAAATGCCTATATAGAGAAAAAGGATAGAACTTTAAAACCTGCTAGAGAAAAGCAACAGGTCACATTAGAGGTAAACCAATCCAGTTTCAGCTGATTTCTCAACCCAGAGCCTAAAAACGCAAGGAGGTCTTAGAATAACATATACCAAGCTCTGAAAGAAAATGGATGCCAACCAAGGATACTATATTCAGGAAAATTAAGCTTCAGAATTGAAGAGGAAATTAAAACCTTCCATGATAAAAAAGCTAAAATATTTCATAACTAAAAAAGTCTGTACCACAAAACATATTCAATAGACTATTTCATGAAGAAGAAATAAAAAATAAAACCAGAGTAGGGAGGCATTACACTAAATTAATAGTCAATCAAAGGAGAATACAATTCAACTTAAGCACTAGAAATAAATCAAAATGTCAGGAAATAAAAATCATCTCTCAATAATAATATTGAATGTAAATGGTCTAAAGTTTTCAATCAAAATACATAGTTTGGCAGTAGGATTAAAAAACAAAGACCCCAAAATATGCTGTCTGCAAGAGAATCACCTTATAGGCAAAGACATCCACAGACTAAAGGTGAAAGGATGAAAAAAAAATACCACCTTCATGGATCCCTTAAACAAGCAGGAGTTACTATTTTCATATCAGATAAAGTGGACTTCAAGCAAAAGTGAATCATAAAAGACAAAGAAGGTCATTTCATACTTCTTAAGGAAATAATAAAACAAGAAGAAATAATGACTGAAAATATTGATGCCCCCCCAGCCCAAATGGAGCATGTGCATAGATCAAAAAAACCTTTCTCGATATTAAGAATCAAATAGACCACAACACAATAATACTGGGTGACTTTAACTCACCTCTCTCATCACTGGGTAGATCATCCAAACAAAAACTAAATAAAGATGCTATAGAACTAAAAAATACAATTAATTATTTGAACTTAACAGACATCTATAGAATATTCTATCCATCGATGACTGAATATACTTTCTTCTTAGGAGCACATGGAACATTTTCTAAAACAGATCATATTTTAGGCCACAAAGCAAATCTTAGCAAATACAAAAAAAAAATAGAGATAAAACTTTGCATCCTATTAGATCATAACAGAATGAAATTATAAATCAGGGAAGAAATAAAAACATACTTAGAGGTAAATGAGAATAGTGATAAAACATATCAAAATCTCTGGGACACTATGAAGGTAGTTCTAAGAAGAAAGTTCATAGCATTGAGCTCAAACATGAAAAGAATAAAAAGATACCAAATAAATAATCTAGCATTACATTTCAAGGCCCTTGAAGCAAAAAAGTACAAACCAACACCAAAACCAGTAGAAGACAGGAAATAATCAAAATCAGAGATGAAATCAATGAAATTGAGATTAAAAAAAATAATTCAAAGATCAATGAAACAAAAAGTTGGTTTTTAGAAAGAATAAACAAAATGGATATACCCTTAGCCAACTAACCAAAAGAAAAGGGGAAAAACACAAGTTATTAAAATTTGTGATGTAAAAGGAAATATCACCACAGACACTTTTGAAATCCAGGGGATTATCAGAAACCATTTTGAACATTTATACTACAACAAGCTAAAAAATCTTGAAAACATAGACAAATTCCTAGAGACATATGACCTACCCATATTGATCCAGGAAGATATAGAAAAGTTAAACAGACCAGTTTCATGTAATGAAGTTGAAGAAGTTTTCAAAAGCCTACCAACAAAGAAAAACCCAAGATTGAATGGATTCTCAGCTGAGTTCTACTAGACCTGTAAGGAAGTACTAGTACTAATCAATCCTCCTCAAGTGACTGCAGGAAATAGAAAATGAGGGAACTCTTCCAAACTCATTCTATGAAGCAAGTATCACTCTGTGACAAAACCAAACCAAAAAAAAAAAAAAAACCACACATCAAGAAAAGAAAACTTCTAACCAATACCCTTGATGAATATTAATGCACAAATTCTTAACAAAATATTGGCGAGCCACACACAAAAACACAGTAGAGAGATAGTGCACTGTGATCAAGTGGGGTTCATCCCAGGGATACAAGTTGGGTTCAACATATGAAAATCAATAAATGTAATTCACCCCAAATAGACTTAAACACAAGAAATAAATGATTATCTTAATAGATGCAGAAAGAGCACTTGACAATATACAGCACCCATTCGTGTTTAAAGCACTTGAAGAACTAGGGATAGTAGAAACATACCTAAACCTTGTAAAGGCTATATATAACAAACCCAAGACCTACATGATTCTGAATGGAGAAAAACTGAAAATATTTCTTCTAAGACCAGGAACAAGACAGGGATGTCCACTTTCACCACTCTTATTCAATGTAGTCCTCGAAATTCTAATCAGAGTAATCAGGCAAGAGAAGGAAATTAAAGGGATATGAAGAGGAAAAAAAGAGCTCAAATTATGTTTGCTGATGACATGATCCTATCTCCACCAGAACTTCAAAACTCATAAATCAGTTCAGCAAAGTATTAGGATACAAAATCAAACCCATTAAAAAATCAATCACATTTTTATACTCTAATAATGAATCTGCTGAAAAAGAAATTAAGAAAAGTATCCCATTCAAAATAGCCTCAAGAAAAAAAAAATACTTGGAAGTCAATCTAACAAAAGAGGTGAAGGATCTCTACAATGAAAACTATAGAACACTAAATAAATACATTGAAGAAGAACTTATGGCAATATTACCCAAAGTTCTCTACAGGTTTAATGCGATGCCAATCAAAATCCCAACGGCATTTCTTGTAGAAATAGATAAAGCAATCATGAAATTCATATGGAAAAACAAAAGACCCAGAATAGCAAAAGCAATTCTAAGCAGGAAGTGTGAATCAGGAGGTATATCGATACCAGATTTCAAACTATACTACAGAGCAATAGTAACAAAAACAGCATGGTACTGGTACCAAAATAGGCAGGTGGACCAATGGTACAGAATAGAGGACACAGAGACTAATCCACAAAGTTACAACTATCTTATATTTGATAAAGGGGCTAAAAACATGCAATGGAGGAAGGATAGCATCTTCAACAAATGGTGCTGGGAAAATTGGAAATCCATATGCAACAAAATGAAATTGAATCCTTTTCTCTCGCCATCCACAAAAGTTAACTCAAAATGGATCAAGGAGCTAGATATCAAATCAGAGACACTTCGTCTGATAGAAGAAAAAGTTGGCTACGATCTACATATTGTGGGGTCGGGCTCCAAATTCCTTAATAGGACACCCATAGCCCAAGAGTTAATAACAAGAATCAACAAATGGGACTTACTTAAACTAAAAAGTTTTTTCTCAGCAAGAGAAACAATAAAAGAGGTAAATAGAGAGCCTACATCCTGGGAACAAATTTTTACCCCTCACACCTCAGATAGAGCCCTAATATCCAGAATGTACAAAGAACTCAAAAAATTAAACAATAAGATAACAAATAAGCCAATCAACAAATGGGCCAAGGACCTGAACAGACACTTCTCAGAGGAGGACATACAATCAATCAACAAGTACATGAAAAAATGCTCACCATCTCTAGCAATCAGAGAAATGCAAATCAAAACCACCCTAAGATACCATCTCACTCCAGTAAGATTGGCAGCCATTGCCAATGTCTTGGCTGGGCACAGAATCACAAGCCACCACACACCTTGTAGATTCAAACAGCAATTCTTTATTCCCGAACTCACACCGGCCTCTACACACGTTCTGGGGCAATCCAAGTTCTGCTGCCGCCCAATTCACGTCCCAAATACTTTCTCAATTCCACGAGAACTCAACGGGAACTCAGGCAGCAGGAACGCCCTAATCCCAGCAGCAATAATCTTCAACCTCCAACTTCCCTAAAACCCATATTGTCTTAAACCGGGAATGCCTTAAACTTGTCTTAAACCGGGAACGCCCTAAACCCAAGGACCGGGATACTTCCTCAAACCTGATCAGCTCTAAACCCGGATCCACCCTGGTCCTTGAGCAAGGTCACCTTACATGCAATGTCAACAGCGAAATTCCAAGGCAAGTCCATTTAACATGGGGTACGCTGGCAAGGAAATTTCGATGCGTCATTCCTACTTGGCAATGGCCCTCAGCAAGCCATTATGAAGTCAAACAACAATAAGTGTTGGCGAGGATGTGGGGAAAAGGGTACACTTGTACACTGCTGGTGGGACTGCAAATTGGTGTGGCCAATTTGGAAAGCAGTATGGAGATTCCTGGGAAAGCTGGGAATGGATCCACCATTTGACCCAGCTATCGCCCTTCTTGGACTATTCCCTGAGGACCTTAAAAGAGCGCACTATAGGGATACGGCCACATCAATGATTATAGTGGCACAATTCACAATAGCTAGATTGTGGAATCAACCTAGATGCCCTTCAATAGATGAATGGATAAAAAAAAATGTGGCATCTATACACAATGGAGTACTATGCAGCACTAAGAAATGACAAAATCATAGAATTTGCAGGGAAATGGATGGCATTAGAGCAGATTATGCTAAGTGAAGCTAGCCAAGCCCTAAAAACCAAATGCCAAATGTCTTCTTTGATATAAAGAGAGCAACTAAGAACAGAACAGGAAGGAAGAGCATGAGGAAAAGACTAACAGTAAATAAAGATGAATGGGGGGAGAGAAAGGGAGAGAGAAGGGAAAGCATATGGAAATGGTAGGAGACCTTCAATGATACACAAAACTATAAGAGGTTGTGAGGGGCAAGGGGGAGGAAAAAAAAGGGGAGAGAATTGAACAATAGCAGAGGAGGTAGAGAGGGAAGATGGGAGGGGAGGTGAGGGGAGGGGGGATAGTAGGAGATAGGAATGGTAGCAGAATACAACAGTCACTAATATGCCATTATGTAAAAATGTGAGTGTGTAACAGATGGGATTCTGCAATCTGTATTTGGGGTAAAAATGGGAGTTCAAAACCCAATTGAGTCAAATGTATGAAAGATGATATATCATGAGCTCTGTAATGTTTTGAACAATCAATAAAAAAAAAAGAAAGAAAGAAACAAGCCACTAAAACAAATTGTTAGCAATCGTTAAATCTAAATGAAAAATTGATGGGTGTGATACAGTGTTTTCACCTTTTCTGTGTGAAATATTTTGAATAAAAAAAATTGAAAGAAAAAAAAAGAAGAACTTAGAAGTTGGAAAGACCTCTCATATTCTTGGATAGGCAGAATTAATATTGTCAAAATGTCTATACTACCATATGTTCTAGAATGAAATTTAACCCCTATGTCTCACCCTGTGCAAAACTCAAATCAAAGTGGTTCAAAGGCCAGTGAATCAGACAGAAACCCTGCACTTGCTAGAAGAAAATGTAAGTCCAGCACTCCAACCTGTTAACTCAGTTATGACATCCTTAACAAGATTTCTAAAGCACAATAAGTAAAATAAAAATCAATAAGTGGGATACTATCAAATTAAAAAGCTTCTGCACAACAAAGGAAATAATCAAGAGCATGAGGAGAGAGCCTACAAAATGGAAGAAAACCTTTTCCACTTGCTTCTCAGATAGAGCATTAACCTCCAGGATAAATAAAGATCTTAAAAAACTTACCACCAAAAAAAAAAAAAAAAAAAACCCAAGCAACCTAATCAATAAATGGCCAAAGAAACTAAACAGACACTTCTCAAAAGAAGAAATATGAAGGTCAACAAATATGTGAAAAAATGTTCAATATCTCTAGCAATTAGAGAAATACAAATTAAAACTACAATGAGATTTCATCTCACTTTAGTCATATGGCAATTATCATGAATACAAGTAACAATAAATTTTGGCAAGGATGTGGGGAAAAGGATACACTCATACATTGTTGGTGGGACTGCAAATTAGTGCAATCACTCTGGAAAGCAGTATGAAGAGTCTTCAAAAAACTGGGAGTGGAACCACTATTTGATCCAGTAGCCCCACTTCTCAGTATATATCCACAAAGGATTTAAAATCAGCATACTACAGTAATGCAGCCACATCAGTGTTTATAGCAGCACAATTCACAATAGCTAAGCTATGGAGCCAATTTAGGTGTCCTTCAATAGATGAATGGATAAAGAAAATGTAGTATATATATATATATATATATATACATAATGGAGTATTACTCAGCCATAAAGAAATCTGACTTTATGACATTTGCCTGTAAATGGATGGATCTGGGAACGATCATGTTAAGTGAATAAGCCAATCCCCCCAAAACAAAGGTTGAATATCTGTTATGTGGAAGCTAATCCACAATAATGGGGGGCAGATAAAAAAGCAATAGAAGTTCAGTGGAGTAGACAAATGGGAATGAAGGGAAGGGAAGTCGGGTATTGAAAAAGAAAGACATAATATGTACGTATATGAATATTCCACAGTGAATTCACCATCATGTACATCAACAATAAATTAATTTAAAAAATAACTATGGGTAATTGGCAGACAGATCAATAGAGTAGAGGCAAGGGAGGAGGGGGGAGGGGAGGGGAAGGAGGGATACTGGGGATTGAATTAGAACAAGATATATTCCATGCTTTTATAATTATGTCAAAAATGCATTCTACTGTCAAGTATAACTAAAACGGGTAAATAAATAAAATAAATAACTTTGGTAAATTAAAAAGAAAGATAGATAGACAGGCTTCTGGATCGACCAGCATCTCTTACATTATTCTGCCTCCATGAGGTTTTTGGAAAATCCTAAGATCAATCACACATTTTTTAAACTTGTGCTCACTATAGAACATATCCTCCAGCATGAGACTTTTGGAATGTTCAGGCAGTTTACTCCCATAAAATGCTCTGTTTAGATTTTATGTACCAGGATTTTAATTCCATACCGATGGAGTTCTTCTAATGAAAAAGTAATGGTTTCGGGCTATCAGTGGTATATTTAGGTATGCCTTGTACAGCCTGTTCTCTGTAAAACTACAGAATACTTCCGCCCCACTTTTAAACTTATTTAGGGGCATTTATTTAATCAGTTAATAAGATCTATGGTGAAACTGTGACTTGCCTGACCAGTCCTCTGTTTACTGAAAAGGTTAGAAAATGATCTAAGAACATTGCTTTGGAATCAAACCAACACTTGCCTCATTATTAGTCAAAGCCAAAAGAAGAATCCGGAAATATCAGTTAATTTCATTTTATGGGTATATGTGAGTGAATGAGGAGATGTGGGATGGGTATATGTTTTTAATTGATTGGAAAGAAAGCAAGTGAATATGGGTATCAGACCACTGTGTCTGACTTTTGGAGAATTTGGTATGTTTAGTATCTATAACAATTAGCAGGAGAAAACAACTGATGATTACAGTCAATGTGTATGTATCTAAGTCACATCTACTATCATGTGATACAGCAGTTCCCCAACCAAATAGTCAGTAGAGTGGTTAGAGTGTCCTTCCCATCATTGTGCAGTTATCCAGACATTTTTCATTCTCCTTACCTTCCCTGAATCTTCAAAGTAGTATTTTTGCCCTTTCATTTAATTTTACATGATGTGTTATTTTATATCTGTTATAACATATTCTGGTGTATAACTTATACACAATAAAATTTATTCTTTTAAAGTATATTGTTTGATGCATTTTGATAAAATGTACACATTTATGTAACTATTAGTACATTAAAAAAACACAATTGAACACAAATAAACACAGATCAAACACATTATTATATTGATTCTGGTTGGTCATTACAAAATAAAATTATTCCTGAAAACTTAATTTGCAATGAAGAATTGATGACTAATATTATGTATGTTAATTCTGTGACAACTATTTTAAAGATTATTAAAAATAATTATTGAAGCAAAAAAAAAAAAAGATATCGAACATTTCTATCATCTTCCAAAGTTTCCTCAAACCTCTTTGCAGTCAACCACCTCTCTCTCCCTCAATATCCTGGCAACCAATGATTTCTTTTTCTGACTATATTATTTTGCATTTTCCATACTGTCTTATACATGGAATCATATAGTATGCAGTCTGGCTTCTTTTCCTTAGCATAATGTGTTTGAAAGCTGACCATGTTGTTGTATGTGTCCATAGGTCAATCAATCACTTTTATTGTTGTACAGTAGAGTAGTACTTCTTTATCTGCAATTCTACTTTTTACAGTATCCATTACCTGAAGTCAACTGTAGTCTAAAAATGTTAAATGGATAATTCCAGAAAAAAATAAGTTTTAAATTGAATAGTGTAATAAATCTTAAGCTGTCTTACTCTGTCCCATACAGAATGTGAATCATGCTTTATTCAGTGTATCCATGCTGTATACACTACCTACCTGTTAGTCACTCAGTATCAGTCTGTTATATGGTTGACTGTCATGATGTTGTAGTGTATGCGTTCCAACAATCCCTATTTATTTAATAATGGCCCCAAAGACTAGTGATGCTGGTGATTTGGAGAAGCTATAAAGTGCTTCTTTTAAGTGAAAATGTGAAAGTTTTCAACTTAATAAGAGATGAAAAAATTGTCATAGTTTATAACAAGTGCCTAGTTAAGAGGGACATTAAATTTATGGATAGAAGACATGAAAATAAAATGCATTCCAACTAAAGGCAGCATGTTGTGCCAGAAAGTGTTGAGTGTATGAAGACTTCAGCAATGGATCCCCTAAAACAACTGACATCAAGCTATTTACTGAAAGTGCAGAATGGTTACACAATTTAAGGAATAGATTTAGAGTAAAAAGCACAGAAATTATGGTGTAGGCTGCATCTGCTGATAAAGTTTATAAATTATTTTTTTTTTTTGAGAGAGAGAGAGAGAGAGAGAGAGAGAGAGAGAGAGAGAGAGAATCTTTTTTGTAGATGGACACAACACAATGCCTTTATTTTTATGTGGTGCTGAGAATCGAACTTAGGTCCTGCCCGTGCTAGGCGAGCGCTCTACTGCTGAGCCACAATCCCAGCCCCAATATAAATTAAATTTTGTAAATTAAACTTTATCATATATGTTTATGAAAAAATATAGTTTTGATAATATCTGAAATTTCTATAATCTCCAATTAGCATCTTGGAACATACCCCTTGTGGATAAGAGATGATTACTGTATTTCACTTTATGTATGCATCAGGATTTGTTTACCGTTTTGTTTTCCTTCATTAAAAATAACCTCATTTTCAGTAAACACATGTTGAAAACTTGTTATACACTGGGAAAGTCATGGGTGCTGGAATGAATAAATTAGTTAAGACATAGTTCCAATCCTTGTGGAATTTCTATGTAAGAGGATGATGTTCACATAATGTGGCTGGGACCAACATGGAGGTATGCTCTGCCAATTTACAGGAGGAAGGCTTAGAATAAGTTGAGCCTTTCAAATGAATGAAAATTATCACAAAAAGCAAAGTCAGAGAAAAGGAGGACAGGAGAGGTAAGAGCAGGAACAAAGGTATGAAGACAGGTACTAGCATGGAAAATTATGAGAACTGTACTAGAACATTAAGTTTCCAGCTGAGAGTGGCTAAGAGGGCTCAAATAATATGCAGCAGCCAGCTCATTAAATATCATCAGCTCTGTGTCAACCAGATCACTGGGGACTAAATGTCATGTAAAGATATTGTTGTTCATTATGTAATGAAGTCATTGACGTGGCTTAAGATAGGACAGACAAACTTGTATTTTAGACTAGATTCTGTAGGACAAATGGGATGTGAAGGAAAAGTTTTAGTTAGTCTTTGGCCTGTTGTAGGCCAGTGATGATGACTTGAACCAGCACAGCAGTATTAAGGGCAGAGACATAAGAATGAATTTGATATATGCTTAGAAAGGAGAGAAGGGCTGAGTGATTGAGTGGATGGTAAGGAACAGGGAGGCACTAATGAGTCCCACATTTCTAGACTGTCTGGATAAATGTTTGTGCAGGTTTGAGGAGTGAAAATGATGGTTTTAATTTAGAACATAGAGGATTTGAGGTATCTATTGTGCATTCAAAAGGAGATTCAAAAGGAGGTATTTGGGTTTATGCTTGAATTCATGTGTAAAGATGAGACTTGGCATTAGTAATAATTAGCATGAGAATTAAAATAAAGAAGCAGAAGAGATTCAATTTCCTGGACGACAAGGACAAAAAAATCTCACGGAGGCTTGTGTTCTTCACAGTTCCCATTACAGAGCTGGAAATGTGGATGCTCCAGAAATATTTGCTGAGAAGTTGACTGAAGAGAAAGACACTTCTTTCCAAATAAAATTTGATCCTAAACCTTGCACACTAGAATTCAGGGGAGTTAGATCTATAACTAAAGCATGGAATTGTATGACCTACTTAAAGGCAGCTGAATAATATTCTCACCTAAGGCAGAGAGAGTATCGTACATTGAAAAAGCAATAAAGTTTTATTAATTTATTTTTTAATTTATTCTCTATTCATCGGTTTCTGGGGGGAAAGAAAAAAGACCACCTGGAGCCTGGGTTGCACAAATGGCCAAACCACTATGATGCTACCACTCAGTTCTACCCTGATTTGGCCACAACTGTATGAATAATTTGGCTATAACTGGGTAAAAATCTTTCCACACAAACAGATGTCCTTACCCACAGACAAATTTAGAAAACTATGTGGTTTTAAAGAAAAGAGAGGCCATTTGTCTAGTAGAAAAAAGGTGACTGGTTATCATCGTTCTTAAAGAGATGTTTATTTTTTGAAACCCAGGTAACGAATCTCAGCTCCTCTAAGAAGCCTTCCCACATTTTACCCTTGAAATGAATCCCCATCCACCATTTTCTCTCACGTTCTTTGTCTTGGGAGCTGCATGATATATAGCACAGAGCCTGGGTTTTGGAGGTGGCTAGTCATAGGTCCTATCTTGGCATTGGGAGTCACTAAAATTGAATCCCACTTTCCTTATCTATAAACTACCTGCCAGGATTGGGGGTGGAGGTGTTGACTTCTTTTCCCTCTTCTAAGTTCCAAATCTTGAGAGATAGATACAGGATAGAGATGAATATAAAGTACTATTTGTTTCTTCTCTATTAATTCATAAATTATGAATTGATGAATTATTAAGTCTCTTCTATTTCTGTAGGAGATTGGTGCATAGTTTTTCCTCTTGTGGAGTAAAGTGGAAATGGGAAAATAAATATTCCCTTATAAGAATACCTACCTTTAAGGCTATTTACCTAAAAACCAGGGAATACCATATGAAGGGCTGGATAGAACAGGGAAGGGACAGGTAGGACAGATAGCACCCACCCCTCTGCTTGATTCTCTTGATAGCACAAAGTACAATGCTTTAATATAATAGGTTATCATTTGATGTCTGCTGAACTGAATTAGAAGCAAGTCACATTTGTTTTATTACTCGCTTTATTAACATTTCTTTCAGTAATTATCATACCTCCTCTCCACATGCTCTTTAGTTGTTTAGATACTATTATTTTTAACTTCAAATAACTTATTTCGAAGGGCAAATATACATGCAGGAAAGTAGAAAAATCATAAGTATTCTGTTTGGTGAGTTATAATAAGTTGACTGCATTTGAGTAACCGTCATCCAGATGAACCAATAAAACCTTGTCAGTATTCAAGAATAAAATCTTCAGTTCCCTTCCAGAGATAACCATGAGCTTTATTGCTAGCACATATCAATTTTGCCTATTTTTGAAATGTGTGAGGGCCTCAGACTTATGTACATGGATACATCCATGTTGTTTTGTGTAGAAATTATGATATAGTTTTCTTTGCTGTATCATTCTCTGTTGTGTGAATGTACCACTATTAATTTACCCATTCCACTGTTGAAGGACATTTGGATTGTTTCCAGTATTTTGCTGTTATGAATAAAGCTCTTGCTATGAAGATTCTTATACTTTTTTTTTTTTGTATATTTCTCTTGGGGTCTGTGAGTAGGAGTAAGATTGCTGGGCCACAGGGTAAATGAATGTTTAACTTTAGTAGATTATGCAAAACAGTTTTTCAAAGTGATTGTACTAATTTATATTCCCATCAGCACTCTAAGAAAATTCAGTTGTACTTCATCCTTATCAGCACTGGGTAATCTGTCTTCTTAATATTAGCTGAGTCTACAGTGTGCAGTGATATCTCATAGTGTTTTAACTTTTAATTCACTTGATGATTAATAAAAGGTAAGTAAATATTCCATTTAGGTTTTTTTATGGTCTGGATATAAAGTTTTCCCCCAAAGCTCTTGTGTTATTTTAGGAGTATTTGGAGGTGAAATGATTGGACTGTGAGAACTGTAACTTAATCAGTCTATCCTAGTTCAAATGGACTGGGTGGTAACTGTAGGCAGGTGGGGAATAGCTGGAGGAGCTGGGTTACTGGGGGTGTGCCCTGAAAGAGTTCATCTTTCATGTGGTCCCTTGTCGTTCCCCTCTCTCTGTTTTCTGGTGCCATGTCCTGAGCAGCTTTCCTTTGCCACACCCTTCTGCCATGATTTGCTTTCTCCCCTTGGGCCATGAGCCATGTACTTGGCTGGCTATGGATTAAACCTCTGGAACTGTGAGCCAAAGTAGACCTTCCCTTCTCTAAGTTGTTCTTGTTGGGTGTTTTGGTCGCAGCGGCGATGAAAAGGTGACAAACACAGGCTTATAAGGCCTTTTGGCATTCTACCATCTAAAACTCTTGTTCATAACTTTCTTTTTAAAGTTATGCGTGTTTTTCATACTGATTTATAGTCTACATTGTAACCTCATTCTCTTAATTAATGATTAATGCTTTTTTGCATTTGTCCTATTTCAATAAATTTTATCTACCTCAAGTCATTAAGACACACTACTGTGTTATCTTCTGGGAGCTTTCTCTCCTCTTTTCACATGTATATTTACATTCCATCTAGAACTGATGTGTGTGTGTGCGCGCACACACACATACATATGGTTTGAGAGGGTCCAGATTCATTTTTTGATATGGATATCTAGTTTATAAAGACTGTCAGAAAATAATATTAAATTTCCCCCTTGTTCAGTAGTCCTTTCATCCTCATAAATCAAGGCTCTATACATACATATTTTTTCTGGACTTTATATTTACTTCATTACTCTGTTCTTATATTAATATAATGTTTTCATAGCTATAGATTCACTATGTCTTCGTATCATGTAGTCTAAGTCCTCCAATTCTGTTTTTTTTTTCCCTGAATATTGTCTTTCTTTTATATTTTTAGTTGTATGGAAACAGTACCTTTATTTTGTTTGTTTTTTATTTATTTTTTTATGGGGTCTGGAGGGTAGAACCTAGGGTCTCACGTGTGCTAGGCAAGTGCTCTACCACTGAGCCACAACACAAGCCCCTGAATATTGTCTTGACTATCCTTGTCCCGCTGCATTTCCATATAAATTTTGGAATTATCTTGAGAATTTCTGCAAAAAATTCTCTTAGAGATTTTTAAATAAACTTTGCAGTTTGGAATTTTTTTTTCCTTACTGAAAATTTACAAAGAGAACACAAAGAGCTCTCATATAATCCCCCATCCAGTTTCTAATATTGTTGATATCTTAGGTTTCTGTGGTGCATTTATCAAAACTAAGTAGCTGACATTGACATATTACTATTAACTAAACTCCAGACTTTATTTGGGTTTCACAAGTGTTTCCATTAATGTCCTCCCTCTTTCCCAGGTTCAGTCCAGCATACCACATTGCATTTATTTGTCATGTCTCTCTAGTCTCCTCTGGCCCCCGACAGTTTCTCATCTGTCTTTGGTTTTCATTATGAGTTTGGCATCTTAAAGAGTACTGGCTGGTTATCCTGGAGAATGTCCCTAGTCTGAGGTTTTCTGTTCTTTTCCTTGTGATGATCCTGGAGTTACAGGTTTTTGGAAAGAATAAAACAGAGTTGAAACATTCTTCTCATCCTATGGTATCAGGGTGTGCAATATTTGGTTGAAGTAGTATTTGCCAGGTTTCTCCATTGTAAAGCTGTTTCTATTATTCTACTCATTAGAAGAGGGTCATAAAATCTGTCCCTCCTGGGTGAGGGAGGGTCAGGTAGTAACCCTACTTCCTGTTGGATGTAATATCTCCACATATTTGAAATTCTTTTGTGAGGAAGATTTGTCTCATTCATTCATTAACATCAGTAAGGACTCATGCATACTTAGACTTCGCATTATGTTTCAATACTACTTTATTATTATTATTTTCTGAAACTGTTCCAGCCTGAGCATGGGGGAAATTTTTAGTTTGCCTCCTGTGTCCCTTTGACATGTACCCATACTTTTACTTTGGAGGATTTCCTTACTTTTTGGCATTGCTAAGATGCTCTAGGCTCATCTTGTATATTCCCTTTCCCAGTCATAGGATCAGTTATTTCTCTACTGAGCATTTGTTCCTTTTATTGGAAGATGTGTTTGGTAAACCAAGGGCTGTGTACTGGGCATGCCTATTGTCACTGGTGTATTGTTGCTTCTATACCTTTTCATCGGGCAGTGCAGACTACATCCTACACACCCACAGACACACATATGTATGGCTATGTGGTGTGTATGTGTGTGTATATATATGAATACTAACCCATGAATACATGAATACTTAATCTATTCCTGTGTATGTATATATTATATGTATTAAGTTAACCATTATGTTGATATCTCCAGCTCTAATCCAGCAGTACAAGATTCATTTTAACTTTCTTATCAGTAACTCTTGTTTTTGACAGTGAAAAACTTGATACTCACCATCAATTATTTATTTATTTATGTATTCAACCCTTGTAAACAAGTAAAGCGGTTTTTGTTAACCTGTATCTCCTTGAAAAAAGAATATATTAGCTAGACTATAGGGTTTACATATAATTTCTTTTGTTGAGAGACTTTTATAATTTTCAGCCAAACATCATTTTTCAAAGTCATGCCAGTGAGTTTTTAAAAATTTGCACATGTTAAAATTCACTCTTTGAATTGTACAGTCTTCTAGCTGTATAAAACCATGTGTCTGTTACCCCAAAACAGTCCCTGCACCTTTTTAATTGCTCTGTGGGTTCCTTTGTAGTTACCCCTCCAAGCATGAATCTGTTTTCCTTGTAGTTTTGCCTTCACCAGAACGCTATCTAAATCAAATGACACAACATGTAATGTTATTTTACTTTTAAGATTCACCCTTTTCATTACATGAATCAATAGTGTGTACCTTTCCCTTACTGTATAGTATTTCAGTGAACGGATGTTCCAGTTTTTAATCCATTTTCTCTTTAAAAGACACCTTCGATGCTTGAAGGCTTCAGTGATTAGAAACAAAGCTCCTAGAAACATTCACACAGGCTTTTGTGGAGACCTAAGTTTTCAAGTCCCTTTGGTAAATACCTAAGAGTGCTGTAACTAAGTGGTATGTCGGTTCTACAGTTAACTTTATTGGAACTGCCAAACTATCTTTCAAAGTGACCGTGCCATTTTACATTCTTACTAGCATTGAATAAAAATTCCTATAGATCTGCATCTTTACCAGCATTTGTTATTATTCATTTTTTTAATTGAAACTTTTTTTAAAAAAGCAAAGGTGATATCTTAGTTGTTTTATTTTGCATTCCCCTAATGACACACAATGTTGAACACATTTTCATAGTTTTGTTTGAAAAATATATGTCTTTTTTTAGTGAAATGTCTGTTCAGATCTTTTTCCCATTTTAAAACTGGATTTCTACTTTTCTTTTTTCCTAAATTTTTACAGGTCTTTATATATTCTGGACACAAGATCTTTATCAGACAGCTGATTTAAATATAGTTTCTTCTAACCTGTGGCATAACAGTGTCTTTGATAGAGTAAAGTTTTGAATATTGATAAAGTTCTACTTAGTTCCATTCATCTGTAGCTTGTACTTTTGATATTTTGTTGACAAGATCATCATCAAAACTAAAGTCATGCAGCCTTTGTCTTATGTTTTGTTCTACAAGTTTAAAACTCTATGTTTTACATTAGCTGTATAATTCATTTTGATTCAATTCTTGTGTAAGATAGGATTTGCATGTCTGGGATCTTTTTTGTATATTGACACTTGAGTTTTCCAGCACCATTCATTGAAAAGACTATCTTTTCTCAGTTAAATTGCATTAGCCTCCTTTTCCAAACATCAGTTTGTGTGACTATTTTATTTGATTGAATTTTGACTGGGAATGCGTGTAATTTATAGTTCACTCTTTGACAGAATTGATGTCCTTATATTGAGTCTTCAAATCTATAAATATTATCTTTACACTTATTTAGATCTTCAATTTTTCTCAATAATTTTTTGTGTAGTGGTCTTGACATCTTGTGTCACATTTGTTCATAGATATTTGGTGATTTTTGATGTTATAGTGAGTGATTTTCTTTCTTAAGCTTCATTTTCTAACAGCTTGCTGCTTGTATATCAACATGAAAGTGATTTTTAAAAATGTTGATTTTTCTATCTAGCAACTTGTTTAATTAATGTTGCATATTTTATTGCTAATAATTTCCAGCATTCCTCTGTAGATTTAAGATGTTTATTTCTTTCATTCTAATCTTTAGTCTTCTATTTATTTATATATTTATTTGGTCTTATTGCATTGACAGGAACCTCCAGTATGATTCTGAATAGCAGGCATTGTTGTCTCAAGAGGAACTTTTTTAAATATTGAAAGACTTGATACAATGTTTGTTATGGATCTTCAAAAAGATAATTAAAAAAAATCTCCATCTATTCCCAGTTTGTAAAGAGTTTTAAATCAAAATACATATTGCATTTTTTTTCAAATGCTTTTTTGGCATTAGTTGAGGGAATCATGTAATCTTTACATTTCATTTTGTTAATGTAGTGACTTCTGTTATTTTTTGAATGCTAAACTCACATGCATTCCTGGGAAACTCCTCTTTGTTGTATTGTGTTATATTTTAAGTTTATTCCTAGATTATATATGTTAATATTTAGCTTGAAACTGAATATTTATTTAAGAATTTCTGCTTGTCCTTTCATGAGGAATATTGGTCTGTATTTTCCTTTTCTAAAATATCTTTGTCTCTGAGAGTTGTGCTATCTTTATAAAGTTAGAAGGAAAACATTTCTTCCTTCTTTATTTCCTAGAAGATTTGAGTAAGATGGGAATCATTTCCTCTTTAATTAGAAAAATATATTTTGGTGCCCAGGGTTGAACCCAGGAGTGCTTAAATCAGAGAGCTACATTCTCAGTCCTTTTTAATTTGTAATTTTGAGACAGGATCTCGCTAAGTTGCTTATGGCCTTCCTAAGTTGCTGAGGCTGTCTTTTGCAATCCTCCTGCTTCAGCCTCCCAAGTTGCTAGGGATATAGTCATGTGACACCTCGTCTGACTGCCTCTTTAATTTTTAAATGTGATTTACAATGAAGTCATCTGAACCTGAAGGTATAGTCTTTGTGTGCATGTGTGTGTGTGTGTTTGTGTGTGAATTTTAATTACATATTCCATTTACAGGTACTTTTTTATTTTTAAAATAATTAGCACATTAATTGGCATATAGTTATAATTTTCCTTTTAATTTCTGTAGAATCTACAGTAATGTCTACATTTTCATTTTAATGTATCAGAATATTGTGACATCTCTTTTTTCCTTAAATTATTTTACTAGCTCTTTATGAGTTTTATTAGTCTTTTGAATAAATCAATTTTCGGCTTTATTGGTTCTCTATTATAAGTTTAGTTTCTATTTTATAATATTTGCTTTTATATTAGTTTCCTAAGCTTTTAAATTAATTTTTTTCTGAATTCTTAAAATGGATGCTTGGACAATTATTTTCAGTCTTTCCTCCCAATATATTCATTCAAAACTGACAGTTTTCCACTAGCTTAGCTACATACTACAAATGTTCAGACATGGTTTTGTTCTTATATAGTTAAAATATTTTCTAATTTCTATTATTTATTTTTGAACCATAGGTTTTTTTGGAAATATAAACTGCATAATTTCTTTTTTTAAAAAATATTTATTCTTAAGTTTTAGATGGACACAATATCTTTATTTTACATTTATGTGGTGCTGAGGATCGAACCCAATGCCTCGTGCATGCTAGGCGAGCACTCTACCTCTGAGCCACAACCCCAGCCCAAACTGCATAATTTCTTATCATTTGGTTTTTGTATTGATTCCTTTTAGTTATATAACTTTAGGTTGCATTTTGACATACTTGTAAATGCATGGAATATAATTTGCTCTAATTTAGTCCCTAGTATTTTCCCTCTCTCTTCTCCCTCCTCATACCCCCTTGCTCTACTCTACTGTTATTTCTGCAATGTATTTATAGTTTTTTTTGTTAGTGTCTTGTGGATATACTTGATATTGAGATTCACTGTAGCATATTCACATAGATACATAAGAAAGTGCAGTCAGATTTATTCTATTGTTCTTCCCCTATCCTTTCCCTCCTTCTTCTGCCTCAATCCCCTTCATCAACTCTATTGACTTTCCCCTCTGTTTTTATGAAATTATCTCTTATTTTTTTTACTTTCTCTCTCCTTCTCTCCCTGCCCTCCTCCCATTTTGTATTAATATCTGCATATCAGAGAAAGCACCTGAATTTTGACATTTGGGGACTGACTTATTTCACTTAGCATGATAGCCTTCAGGTCCATCCATTTACCAGCAAATGTCATAATCCATTCTTCTTTATGGCTAAGTAATACTCTATTGGGTATATACCATATTTTCCTTGTCCATTCATGCAAGGGCAGCTAGGTTGGTTCTACAGCTTGGCTATTGTGAATTGTGCTGCTATGAACATTGATGTCGCTGTGTTACTATAGTATGCTGATTTAAAATCTTTTGGATATATACCAAGCAGTGAGATAGCTGTGTGATATGATGGTTCCATTGTTAATTTTTTGAGAACTCTCCATACTGCTTTACAGAGTGATTGCACTAATTTGCAGTCCCACCAACAATGTATGAGTGTACCTTTCCCCCACATCCTCTCCAGCATTTATTATTTGTATTCTTGATAAGTGCCATTCAGAGTGTAGTGAGATGAAATCTCAATGTAGGCACATGATTTACATTTCCCTAATTGCTAGAGATGTTGAACATTTTTTATGTATTTGTTGATAATTTGTATTTCTTTTTTCATGAAGTGTCTGTTTAGTTGTTTTGCTCATTTATTGATTGCATTATTTGGTTTTTTTTTTTTTTTTTGGTGCTGAGGTTTTTGAGTTCTTTGTATGTTCTAGATATTATGTCCTGTCTGAGGAACAGGTGGCAAAGATCTTCTCCCATCCGGTAGGCTCTCTTCATGCTTTTGTTTTTTTTTTGAAGCTTTTTAATTTGATCCCATCCCACTTCTTGATTTTTAATTTTATTTCTTGTGCTTTAGGAGTCTTATTAAAGAAGTCCGGTCTTGCACTGACATGCTGAATTGTTGGGCCTACATTTTCTTCTGGCAGGTGGTCTTTGATCCAGGGTGAGAGATTTTCAAAGTAATCATTTTGGTATGATCTATAATTTATTCCACTACCTTAGAGAAAACTCTACCTGTTTTCAAACTTTTTTTTTTGTTTTATATTGGAGTACAGGGGAATGAACCCAAGCTCCTCATGTATGCTAAATGTTACGGTTTGGGTGTGAGGTGTCCCCCAAAAGCTCTCATGTGAGACAATGCAAGAAGGTTCAGAGGTGGAATGATTTAATCCCCTGATAGGAATTAACTGAGTGGTAACTGAAGTGGCAGGGTGTAGTGGGAATTGAGGCATGGCTTTGGGTATATACTTGTATCTGGCCAGCGGAGTCACTCTCTCTGCTTCCTGATCATGGAGATGTGAGCTGCGTCCCTCTGCCACGCTCTCTTACCATGATGTTCAGCCTCACCTCAAGCCCGGAGGAATGGCTCTGAACTTCTATGAACTAAGACTTCTGAAATTGTGAGCCCTCAAAACTCTTGTCCTCTATAATTGTGCTGGTTGGGTCCTTTAGTCACAGCAGCAAAAAAGCTGACTAAAACACTAGGCAACTGCTCTACTACTGAACTACACTCAAGGTCTTACTAAGGCTGACCTAGAACTTGTGACCCTTCTGTCTCAGCCGTCTGAGTAGCTGAGATTACAGATATGTGCCACCATGCCCAATTCTGTTTTCAAACTTTTGAAATTCATTAAACTTTTCTTTCTGGCTCAGTATATGACTGGTTTTCCTTATCATTACATGTGCTCTTGAAAAAAAATGTGAATTCTGTTAATAGATACAGTGTTTTATAAAAGTTCAGGTAAGTTTATTCTTTTTATTACTCAAATCTACATGCTTAATAGGCTTTTATTGGTTTGTTTTATCAATTTCTGAGAGCAATGTGTGAAAATCTATCATGTTGACTTTGCATTCATCTGTTTCTCCTTTTAATTCTGTTATTTGTTTTATATGTTTTATATAGTTTTAGAGGTATGTGGTCGTGGTGTACACAAACTGGAATTAATATTATATTTTCCTAGAACATTAAACTATTTCTCATGATGAGTAATCTCTTACATGCTTCCCTCTTTGAAGTCTACTTTATTTCATATTAATATAGGTATACTAGCTTATGTTTCATAAATATATGTTTCATATATATCTATACCTAGATATATTGTTCAAAATTTCAGTATTTTAATTGTCTCATAAAACAGCATAAGGTTTATTTTTTTCAAACTAAGTGTTTTATTACAGTATTTAATTGAAGTAGCTATTTTCAACAATTGTCTTGAATTATAGATATTTGCATTTAAATTTATGATTTGTTTTCTTTTTTGCTCTCTATTATATTCCTTTATTTAAAAAACTTTTCTCACCTTCTTTTGGATTAAATATTTTGTATTATTTCATTTCTTTTTTTTTGATTTGTTAGTTGTATATGATTTTCTTTTTTTTAATAGTCACTGGAAGCTTACATCATACCATTTTAACATAATGTCTAATGTATATTAGTGTTTCTACCATTTTCCAGATAACAAAAGAACCTCAGAACACTTTAATTCTATTACTTCATCTCAAATTGTGCTATTGTTGTCATGAATTTTAAATCTAAATATTTTTGGCCTACAGATATTATGATTTTGAACAGTCAGTATTTACTTAGATTTACCTACATTTGTACCCTTTCCATTATTCTATTCCTACTTGAATTTCCAAACTACCCTCTGGTTCCTTCTTCCTGAAGCACTCACTTTAATATTACCTTCAGGGAAGATTTATTTGTCTGAAAATGTCTTTTCTGCTATTATTTTTGCTGGACACTTTTGATTGACAAATTTAAATTGACATTGTGTAATTATTTTCTTTCAGCACTTGAAGTTTTCATTATTTTTACCTGAATTCCATTTTTACTGTTCCCAGCTTACTAATTCTCACTGAAGGAAATGCATCCCTCCCCCCACCTTCAGTGTTGCTTCAAAGTTCCATTTGTCTTTGGATTTCAGAGGTTTTGTCATCATTTTTTAGGTGTAGTTTTTCTTAAAATTTATTTTCATTGGAATTGGTAACAACTTTTCAATTTTGTGGCTTTATGTCTTCTTTCAGCATTGGACAATTTAAGACCATTCTCTCTTCAAAATTGTTCTTGAACTGTTCTCTCTTTTTCTTCATGGACTGTAAACCCTATCCTGGAATACCCACAGGGTTTTGTTTTTTTTAATATTCCTTGCCTCCCCCACCTCTTTCACACCAATGTATATTCTATCCTTTTGTATCTTGTGCTCCAGTCTGAATATTTGACCGTTCAGTTCACTAATAATTTCTTCAAAAACTCTAAAAACTTTTATTAGTGCATTTTAATTTTACAGAATAATTTGTTTTATTGTGTCATAAGTACACTTGCATATAATATTGATCATAACTACCCCCACATTACCTTTACTAATCATTTCCTTATCATTTTTTCTTCTGTTAAAATATCTGTTAAAGTTTTAATTTTAGCTAATGCATTTCTCAGTTCTAAGATTTCTGTTTAATTCTTCTTTTTAGATAAAATTATCCATTTCTTTATCTACTTTTTTAGCACAATGGGAGACATTTGGAAGAGCATGTCTAACAAATTAATACTGATTTCTTTGATGGATCTATTTCTGTATTTTTATCTTGGTTTTAGTCCTGTGGTCTTGTTTTCTAGTCTGCCTGGTAGTGTTTGTTTCACTATAGGACAACAGGTCTGAATAAATGCAGAAAGAGGCTGAAGCTCTCAGTAGTGCTTTCTGTATCCACAGTAAATTTACTTTTGTATCTGTCAGGCAGCCAAGGTTTACCTCCCTCTGAGACCGAGCTAGTTCTAATTTGAGATTCTTTGTGAGGACTGATATTGGTTTCTTTCCGTTCTGAAGGTGGAAGCCTTTTGTGATCTGAACAAAAAAAGCCTGGGTAGTTTAATATGAATTTTTATTTGGAACACCAAATTTTGTCCCTCAGTTTTGTAAAGCTATGAGTGAGAAGGTTTATGCAGCTTCTCAGCCTCTTAGCTGCTATTTCCCCAGCTTCCCCACATTTTAGCAGCCACTCAAGTGGCCACAAATGACTTAAGGGGAAGGCAGTACCAATTATTGGAGTCATCCCTCTGAATTTTCCTTCTCATTGAAATCTTCGCCCTTTTGTTCTCATAGCTTCAGAAATTCTCTAATGCCTCCAAAGGGGTAAAATATATATGTAGACACTCCTATATGCATATACTTTCTGTTTTTAGACTTAAGAAGATTGGTCTGCAACACTTAAGTTTTTGTTATGGAATAAAATTATTAATCTGTTTGATTCTTGATAATAATGTTGTATTTTCTATGTCCAAAATAATCATAATGGGAATAATCCTAATATTATTTTGAGAATAAGACTAGATCTTATATAAAGAAGCATTGAGCAAACTAGAATAACATATATACAACAAACATGGGGTATTATTATTAATAATACATGTATACAATAAAGTGTAGGGTACTATTATTATCCTAATACAGAACATGTTCTTTCTGAAATCTGAAGCAATATGAGAGAAGTATTGGTAATTTCTTGGTTTTTAAAATTCGCATCATCTTAAAGGGCCTGGGTCAATCTAGTGAATGTTCAACTCAATGCAGAAATTGGAGTGGCATCAAAATACAGAGTCCTATATCCAATTAAACTAAGAGGTGTGTTTCTCTGAGGCAACCCAAAGGTAGAACCATCACTCCAGAGAACTAAGATAGTGTTTGCCATCAGATCCCATCAGTGAGGACAATGAACAGTAGGTTACCAGATGAATAATAATATCAGAAACTAGGTGAGTCAAGGACTAGAGAGAATGAAGTGTAGAAAGGGTTGGAGCCAGGGCATCACAGCATAGATGATGGGCTATGAGAGGATTTCAGAGTTTATCTTGCACATTTCATGAGGCATGTCTGTGAGAATAAAACAAACTCTTTGGGCTATAATTTATAACCTGATAATTTTTCAAGGATTTCAAATTTTGCAAGTCTTTGAAGTATCTAATAGGATAATTTTTTCTTCTACTATTTTCTTATCCCCAAATTAGAGTTTGGGATGTACGCCAGCAGTCTTATACTTTATCTAAACACACTGGCTATTATTATGCATATGAACACATGTTGACTGTTTCTTAACTCTCTGGAGGCTAGCGGTGGGCTGCAGGAAAGATGTGAGTACACAAAGGAGGCGGTGTGAAAATGAACAGAAGGAAAATATGCCAGTGTTGAAGTAGTCTATCAGTCAAAATTAAATTTAAAAATATCAACACCATGTACTTTTTGCTTAGTACTGAAAATATTATTTTCATTATTACAGTTTGTATTATTGTTGTAATTTATTGCTCTTGAATCTGCAGGGTCTACTGATAGAGGTGGAATGTTATTCTGGTAGAGGTCTATGATGAATGCCACCAATATATGTCTTTCTCTCCCACCTTTCCACCAGGTTCTTGCTCAGGAATGGTGCCAGGCCCTGACACACTCACCCTGTCATCTCGTCCTGTCCAATCTTGCTCAGGGGTTCCATTGTTAACAGTCCTTCACTTTCCCTTTCTTCCCTACTCATTAGCCCTGATTCCCCTGTGCACTCGAGCTCTTCAGTACTTTAGCTGTTATGCAAGGGAGGATAGGAGTCAGTACACCTTTTATGCCAAGCGCTCTATCTTGGCATATAGTATCTCATAAAGGGAAAGATATTTCCACATAAATCTCACCTATGTTTAAAACAGGTCTTACAAATAATTGCAATAACCATTATATATTATTAGCATAGACTGAGTTAATATATGTTTTTATATAAAGTGTTACAAGAAGGACTTGAATTTATTATCCATAGATATAAAGGCCAATTCCAATGATCAATAAAAGAGCTATCAACAGTAATATAAAAAACAAAAAGGTGATTTAGAGTGAGCATGGTAGGTGAGTCCTAGTATGAGTACATTATTTGTCATAAAAGGGAGAAAGTAGATGCATATTATTTTTAGAAATCAAGAAACAGAGATAAAAGCATTTTATGTAAAGTGATAATAGAACTCCCACAGAAGGACTAAAACTGCAAACGACTGAGCGGTTATCTCAGGAAGGGGACTGAACTTGACGCCATTCTCTGTGCTGACTTTTTAACTTACTGGGTCAATATTTTATTTAGAATCAAGAGTTTTAAAAATAAGTGGTTGTATGGAACAAATGGACATAAAATAAAGGTAGGAAATATTAACTGAAAATTTAAAAAAAACCCTCAAATACTAAAGACTTGAAAATGAATACATTCATAATTTCTTGGTTTAAGAATATGATCAAGGCTCTACTGAGAGTGAAAGAGGTCCCCTCCACAGCTGATCCTGCACAGGAATCACAGCTGCTGTGCCAAGCAGGGCTCTGGGCCTCAGTGATAGAAAAGGACATTAGAAAAGGACTCTGGACTGCTGATTACTCTCCCACACAGGTCTTATGGGTGCCTCAGCAGGACCATAGGCATCAGCACCAGTGCAGCATTCCCAGATGTCCCTCCCATGAAGGACACTCAGCTACTACCCACATGCAGGAACTCTGGCTGCCACTCCCGTGTGGACCCCCATCTACCAAAGTGGAGCTTCCCTGGTCGCCTCCATCTTGGGACTCAGCAACTACTTTCATAGTCCCCTACCTGCAGTAGCCTGCCTGCACCTGGGGACATCACAGGCTCTTAAGAATGCCGACAGCGGCTACACCTCATACCACAGAGCTCACCTCTGTATGCATCACACAACACCATCGCCCACTCCCCCCCACCCGACCCAACACCCCATAGCTGAAAGCAGCTGCCTTCATCTTGGGTCGCCTCCATCACCATCTTTAGTTGGGGCAACTACCAGTTTGGAACACCAGATAGCTGGGTACCCCTAGTTTTCTAATTCCCCCCAAACCCTATAACTGCTAACTTGGCAGAGTGACCGCACAATTCAAAACAGGCCTCTGTGACAGGTGCGCAGCCAACAGAGTGCAACACACAAGACCCCGGAGAGAAAGGTTCCCGATTAGGAAGTAGAAAGGTGAGGGAGACACACTGTAGAGACTAATTTAGAGGGCAGGAACTGTGAGGCTTATAGGCGAGTCAAGGAGATAAGACCCTGGGCCCACATCACAGGAGCAGGCCCCAAAAGGGGATCCTTGAGGTGCAGTCTCACAATGAGACCAGTGGGTACCATACCCCACTTCCAGGTTCCCTGCACCCAAGACCAACCCCCACACCCTGGTAAACCCCACCAGGAGGGTGGAGATACCAACTAAGAACAGACAATCCCACCTACTGGATGAGAAGAGAAGCAGGAAAGATACTGATCCCCAACCAACAATCCATGTTTCTTCCTTTGAGATTTTTTTTCTTTCTTCTTCCTCTCTATTCTCCTGTCTTCACATCCCCAACATATGTGAAACCAAGTACTTTGCATGAATTAGGATATTGAGGACTGAGATGAATAAATAGTATATTACAGTTGTGTTGTATATTCTTTTTTCTCTCCTTTTTTTCTCTCTGATTTTACTATTTTAGCATTTTTTATTTTTCTTAATATATATGTGTGTTTGTTTTATGTACTCTTCTAACTTCTCTCTTAATTGTCTACCCCAGATTACTACCTCTCTATTCTCCTGCTACTAACCTTCTTCTTTAGATTTCTCTTTCACACTTCCTAAGATACAATAACTCTATATCCTCATCTCCTACCTCCTCAGCATATCTTCTTACACCTCACCCCTGGTTCTTTGTCCTCCATCAGAAACTGTGAACCCTTTTACAAACCTACTGAGTATATTGTAGATAATATTTGAATTCACTATTTCTGCATATCATAACCTAACTGTAAATGTCTTAATAACAACTATTTGTTTTTAGGTGGTATTTTGTTTACATTTGGATCTGTTAACATGGTTCTTCCCCTCAAAGGAGAGGTATTGGAACCCTACAAGGGCATTATGAGCCTGTAGGGTAAAAACGGTAATGCCTAGGACCCACAGAGCTAGAAGGGAAGACACACAAGAATATGAAAAGACAAGGGAAGAAAGTGCCCCAAACAAATCAATAAACCACATTATTAGAATCCATGACCAGCACAGCAGATGAAATTTCAGAGAAGGAGTAAAAGATGTACATAATTAAAATGTTCTGTGAATTAAAAGATGATATAAGAGAGCAAATACAGGCAGCAAAAGATCATTTTGACAGAGCTACATAAGAAAATACAGGAAGCAAAAGATCACCTCAACAGGGAGATAGAAGTTCTAAAGAAAAACCAAACAAAAATCCTTGAAATGAAAGAAGCAATAAACCAAACTAAAAGGTCAATAGAAAGCATCACCAACAGATTAGACCACTTGGAAGACAGGACCTCAGACAATGAAGACAAAATATGTAATCTTGAAAAGAATGTAGACCACAGAGTGAAAATGATAAGAAACCATGAACAGAACATTGAAGAAATATGGGATAGCATAAAAAGACCACATTTAAGAATTATTGGGATAGAGGAAGGCATAGAATTCCAAACCAAAGGAATGAACAATCTATTCAACAAAATAATATCAGAAAAATTTCCAACCATGAAGAACAAATTGGAAAACCAAATTCAAGAGGCTTACAGCACACCAAGTATACAAGTATACACACCAAGTATTATGTGCAGATTTTTCAACCCAGACTCTGAGAGCTATAAGATCCTGGAACAACATATATGAAGCTCTGAAAGAAAATGGATGCCAATTAAGAATTTTGTATCAAGCAAAATTAAGCTTTAGATTTGATGATGAAATAAAAACCTTCCATGACAAATGAAAGTTAAAAGAATTTACAGCTAGAAAACCTGCATTACAGAACATCCTTGGCAAAATATTCTATGAAGAGGAAATGAAAAACAACAATGAAAATCAGCAGAGGGAGGTATTACACAAAAGGAAAAGCTAATCAAACAAAAACCAAGTCAAGTTAAATAACAAATAAAAATGACTGGGAATACAAATAATGTCTAAATAATAACCCTGAATGTAATGGCATACATTCACCAATCAAAAGACATAGGCTAGCGGATTGGATTAAAAAAAGACCCAACAATATGTTGCCTTTAAGAGACTCATTTCATAGGAAAAGACATACATATATCGAAGGTAAAAGGTTGGGAAAAATCATACCACTCATATGGACTGTGGAAGCAAGGTAGAGTTTCCATCCTCATATCAAATAATGTATACTTTAAGTTAAAGTTAATCAAAAGGGAGAAAGAAGGACATTTCATACTGCTCAAGGGAACCATACACCAACAATTATAAATATATGTGCTCCAAACAATGGAGCATCTATGTTCATCGAACAAATTCTTCTCAAGTTCAAGAGTCAAACTGACCACAACAAAATAATTTGGGATGACTTTAACTCACCTCTTTCACCACTGGATAGATCTTCCAAACAAAAGCTGAACAAAGAAACTATAGAACTCAATCGTACAATCAATAAACTAGACTTAACTGACATACATAGAACATTTTATCCTTCAACGAGAGAATACACTTTCTTCTCTGCAGTACAGGGATCCTTCTCTAAAATAGACCATATATTATGCCACAAAGCAAATACAAAAAAGTGGAGATACTACTCTGCATTCTTTCAGATCATAATGGAATGGAATTAGAAATCAATGACAAAATAAAAAATGAAAACTACTCCAACACTTGGAGACTAAATAATATGCTACTGAATGAACAATGAGTTGTAAAAGACACCAAAAAGGAGATTTAAAAATTCTTTGAGGTAAATGAGAACACTGCTACAATATATCAAAATCCCTGGGACACTATGAAGGCAGTAATAAGAGTAAAGTACAATGCATGGAGTTCATTCCTTAAAAGAAAAAGTCAACAAATAAATGACTTAATGCTACATATCTCAAATCCTTAGAAAAAGAAGAACAAATCAACACCAAAAGCAGTAGAAGACAGGAAATAATTAAAATCAGAATTGAAATCAATATAACTGAAACAACAACAACAAAAACAATTGAAAAAATTGACAAAACAAAAAGTTGATTCTTTGAAAAAATAAATAAAATTGAGAAACCCTTAGCCAGGCTAACAAAGAGAAGGATAGAGAAAACTCAAGTCACTAACATACATGATGAAAAGGAAATATCATAACAGACACTACAGAAATACAGAAAATAATTAGAGATTATTTTGAAAACTTGTACTCTAATAAAATTGAGAATATTGAAGGCATTGACAAATTTCTAGAGGCATATGAGTTGCCCAAATTGAATCAGGATGATATACACAATTTAAAAGATCAATTTCAAGTGACAAAATAGTAGAGGCCATCAAAAGTCTACCAACCAAGAAAAGCCCAGGACCAGATGGATACATAATTGAGTTCTACAAGTCCTATAAAGAAGAAATAATACCAATACTCCTCAATTTATTTCAGGAAATAGAAAAAGAAGGAGCACTTCCAAACTCATTCTATGAGGCCAATATCACCCTGATTCCAAAACCAGGCAAAGACACATCAAACAAAGAAAACTTCAGACCAATATTGCTAATGAACATAGATGCAAAAATTCTCAATAAAATTCTGGCAAATCAAATACAAAAACATATCAAAAAGATGGTGCACCATGATCAAGTGGGATTCATCTCAGGGATGCAAGTTTGATTCAACATATTGAAATCAATACATGTAATTCATCACATCACTAGACTTAAAGATAATTGTCATATGAACATCTAAATTGATGCAGAAAAAGCACTTGATAAAATATAACACCTATACATGTTCAAAACACTAGAAAAATTAGGGATAACAGGAACATATCTCAACATCATAAAAGCTATCTATGCTAAGCCCCAGGCCAACATCATTCTAAATGGAGAAAAATTGAAAGCATTAGCTCTAAAAACTGGAGCAAGACAAGGATGCCCTCTTTCATCACTTCTATTTAACATAGTTCTTGAAACTCTAACCAGAGCAATTAGACATATGAAAGATACACATAGGAAAAGAAGAAGTCAAATTAGCACTATTTGCCAATGATATGATTCTATACCTAGAAGACCTAAAAAGTTCCACCAGAAAAATTCTAGAACTAGTAAATGAATTCAGCAAAGTAGCAGGATATAAAATCAACACCCATAAATCAAAGGCATTTATGTATATCAGTGATAAATCCTCTGAAAGAGAAACAAGGAAAACTACCCCATTTACATTAGCCTTAAAAACAAAAACAAAAACAAAACTTTGAAATCACCTAATTAAAGAGGTGAAAGACCTCTACAACAAAAACTAAGGAACACTAAAGAAAGAAATCAAGAAAGACCTTAGAAGATGGAAAGATGTCCCTTGTTTTTGGATAGGCAGAATTAACATTGTCAAAATGACCATACTACTTAAAACACTATACATATTCAATGCAATCCCAATCAAAATCCCAATGACATTCCTCAGAGAAATAGAAAAAGTAGTCATGAAATTCATCTGGAAAAGTAAGAGACCCAGAATAGCTAAAGCAATACTTGGCAGGAAGAGTGAAGCAGGTGGCATCACTATACCAGAATCTAAACTATACTACAGAGCAATAGTAACAAAACAGCATGATATTGACACCAAAATAGACTGATAGACCACGATACAGAATAGAGGACACAAAAACTAACCCACATAATTATAGTCATCTTACATTAGACAAAGGTGCCAAAACATACATTGGAGAAAATACAGCCTCTTCAATAAATGGTGCTGGGAAAACTGGAAATCCATATGCAACAAAATGAAATTAAATCCCTCTCTCTCACCATGCATAAAAATCAACTCAAAGGGGATCAAAGACTTAGGAATTAAACTAGAGACACAGCGCCTGTTAGAAGAAAAATTGGCCCAAATCTCCATCATGTCTTAAATAAGAGTCCTATAGCACAATAATTAAAATCAAGAATCCATAAATGGGGTGGATTCAAACTAAAAAGCTTCTTCTCAGCAAAAGAAACTATCTGTGAGGTGAATAGAGAGCCTACATTTTGGAAGCAAATTTTTACTACTCACATATCAGATAGAGCACTAATCTCTAGGGTATGTAAAGAACTCAAAAAAGCTAAACAAACACCACACATGCAAACAACAACAACAACAGCAACAAAAAAACCCAAATAGCCCAATCAATAAATAGGCCAAGGAACTGAACAGACACCTCTCAGAAGATGATATCTAATCAATCAACAAATATATGAAAAAATGTTCAACATCTCTAGCAATTAGAGATTTCATCTCACCCAGTCAGAATGGTAGCTATTAAGAACATAAACAACAATAAGTGTTGGCAAATATGTGGGGGAAAAGGCACACTCATACATTGCTGGTGGGACTGCAAATTGATGCAGCCAGTCTGGAAAGCAGTATGATGATTCCTTGGAAAACTGGGAATGAAATCACCATTTGACCCAGTTTTTCAACTCTTTGGTCTATACCCAAAAGGACTTAAAAACAGCATACCACAGGGACACAGCCATATCAATGTTTATAGCAGCACAATTCACAATAGCTAAACTGTGGAACCAAACTAGATGCCCTTCAGTAGATGGATGGATAAAGAAAATGTGGTATATATATACACAATGGACTATTACTCAGCAATTAAAGAGAATAAAATCATGGAATTTTCAGGTAAATGGATGGAGTTGGAGAATATAATGCTAAGTCAAGTTAGCCAATCCCAAAAATGTTGAATGTTTTCTCTGATATAAGGAGGCTGATTCATAGTGGGGTTGGGAGGGGGAATATGGGAGGATTAGAAGAATTTTAGATAGGGCAGAGAGGTGGGAGGGGAAGGGAGGGAGTATGGTGGTAAAAAATATGGTGGAATGAGATGGATATCATTACCCTAAGTACATATATGAGGACATGAATGGTGTGAATAAACTTTATATACAACCAGAGATATGAAAAATTGTGCTCTATATGTGTAATAGGAATTGTAATGCATTCTGCTGTCATATATAACAAAGTAGAATAAAACATAAAAAGAGGATGATCGACACCAAATTTACTCTTTTTTGATATAATATTAAAATTTATTTAATTTCTGAATAACCATGTTATTTAAATCTTTCTTTATAAGAAAGAAAGAGAATAGGAGAAATGACAACTGTGTGATTGTATAGGACAGCTGCGTTTTGAAGTCATTGGTTATACTGTAGTGTAACAATCTATTCACCAATCCATGGGCATTTGTATTGTTTTCAGTTTTTTCTATCATAAATATTACTCTATTATAAATATTTATTTACCCTATTACAAATATTTATTAAACCATGTAGATATTATTTTTATCTATCATCACTCCTTTTTTTTAAAAAAAAAGAGAGAGAGAATTTTTTTTTAATATTTATTTTTTAGTTTTTGGTGGACACAACATCTTTGTTTGTATGTGGTGCTGAGGATCGAACCCTGGCCGCATGTATGCCAGGTGAGTGCACTACTGCTTGAGCCACATCCCCAGCCCTCATCACTCCTTTTTATAGATGAGTATTTCTGGCTGGTATGATCTCAATTCTTCTTGATGTTGTCTTTTAAAATTTTTGTCAGGGGTCTGCTAGTCATCACATTTTTTCTTCCAGATTTTGTGTATCTGAAAAATAACTAATTAAAAGTTGTTTTTGAAAGTTATTTTCATAAAGCATATGATGCTACATTGATAGCTATTTTCTTTTATTATTGTAAGATATTTCTTTGTTCTTGCATTATGTCCAGGGAATCTTTTGGATTCCTTACTTGGGTTTCTCTATCCCTGTGTCTTTTATTCCTCTGACTGCTTCCAAGTTGTTTTCTTTATCCCTGATTTTGAGCAATTTGATTCAAATGTACTCTAGTGTAATTTTCTTTATGTATACTTTCATATTCCTATAAATATTCTTGAACTTTGATCAATTTTTTTTTTTAGGATTCATTGAGCTTCTTGGATTTGTAGGTTTACAGTTACCATCAAATTTGGAAAACACTTTGCAGTTACTTTTTCAAATATTTTTGAAAATCTACTTTCTTATTCCTGAAAATCTACTTTCAGTTTTACTTGGCTGCTGTAAAATTTCCCAGGAAACTTGATACTCTTCTCATTTTGAAACAAGTCCTATTTTCTCTTTGTTTCATTTTGGACAATTTCTATTACTGTAGTGTACACTAACTTTTCTTTCACACTTCTAGTCTCTCAGTCCTTCCACTCCATGTATTATAATAGTTTTCATCTTTAAAACTCTGATTTGTGACTTTTAAATGTTTTCTATGTCTCAAGCTAACTTTTGAATATACATAGAAACTTCATATTTTTATTTATTTTTAACTTTCTTTTTTTCCTTTGTTCTTTGTACTTACACATGACAGTATAATATATTTGCTGTATCATACATATATGGAATATAACTTCCCATTTGTGTGGTTGTACATGATGTGAAGTTACACTAGTTGTGTATTGATAAATGAACACAGGAAAATTATGTCTGATTTATTCTATTGTCTTTCCCATTCCCATCCCCCCTCACTCCCCTCACCCTGCCTCCCCACCTGTTGTGAGTTAGCATCTGCATATCAGAGAGAACATTCAGGCTTTGTTTTTCTGGGGTGGATTGGCTTATTATACTTAGCACCATAATCTGATAGTCTCTAGTTCCATCCATTTATCGACAAATGCCATAATTTCATTCTTCTTTATGGCTGTATAATATTCCATTGTGTATATATATCATATTTTCTTTATCCATTCATCTCTTGAAGGGCACTTAAGCTGATTCTATAGCTTAGCTATTGTGAATTGAACTCCTATAAACATTTATGTGGCTGCATCACTGTAGTATGCTGATTTTAAGTCCTCTGGATGTATGCTGAGGAGTGTGATAACTGGGTCAAATAGTGGTTCCATTCCAAGTTTTCTGAGGAATGTCCTTACTGCTTTCCAGAGTGGTTGTACCAGGAATGTATGAATGTACCTTTCCCCCCCACATCCTTACCAATATTTATTGTTACTTGTATTCTTGATTATTGCCATTCTAACTGGAATGAGATGAAATCTCAGTGTAGTTTTAATTTGCATTTCTCTAATTGCTAGTGATGTTGAATATTTTTTCAAATATTCGTTGACTGATTGTATTTCTTCTTCTTTGAAGTGTCTGTTCAGTTCCTTTGCTCGTTTATTGATGGGGCTGTTTGCTTTTTTTGGTGTTAAGTTTTTTGAGTGCTTTATATATCCTGGAGATAAATGCTCTGTCTGAAGTGTAGGTGGCAAAGATTTTCTCCCATGAAGGATCTCTCTTCATGTCCTTGATTGTTTCCTTTGCTGTGAAGAAGCTTTTTAGTTTGATAGCATCCAATTTACGGATTCTTATTTTACCTCTTGTGCTTTGGGAGTCTTGTTGAGGAATTCGGTTTCTAAGCTGACACGATGGAGATTTGGGCCTACTTTTTCTTCTGGTAGGTGCAGACTCTCTAGTCTACTGCCTAGGTCCTTGATCCACTTTGAGTTGAATTTTGTGCAGGGTGAGAGATAGGTATCTAATTTCATTTTGTTACATATGGATTTCCAGTTTTCCCAGCACCATTTGTTGAAGAGGATTCTTTTCTCCAATGTATGTTTATGGCTCCTTTGTCTAGTATGAGATCTGTATTTTCTGCATTTTGTATCCTGCACACTCATGTCTGTTTTGGTGCCAATATCATGTCATTTTTAGTATAATATAAGGTCTGGCATTGTGATGCCTCCTGCCTCACTTTTCTGAGGATTGCTTTGGTTGTTATTTTTCCAAATGAATTTTATGACTGCTTTTTCTCTGTGAACATTAATAGGAATTGCATTAAATCTGTATAATGCTTTTGGTAGTGTGGCCATTTTGACAATATTGATTCTGCCTATCCAAGAACATGGGAGATCTTTCCATTTTCTAAGGCATTCTTCAATTTCTTTCTTTAGAGTTCTATAGTTTTCATTGTAGAGGTCTTTCACCTCTTTTGTTGGATTGATTGCCAAATATGTTATTTATTTGAGGCTGTTGTAAATGGGACAGTTTTCGTAATTTCTCTTTTAGCTGATTCATCACTGATACTTGGGAACACAATCGATTTTGGGGTGTTGATTTTGTATTCTAATGCTTTGCTAAATTCATTTATGAGTTCTAGAAGTTTTCTGGTGGGAGTTTTTGGTTCTTCTAAATATAGAAGCATGTTGTCAGCAAATAGTGATTGTTTAAGTTCTTCTTTTCTTATTTGTTTCACTTTAATTTCTTTCTTCTAATTGCTCTGTCTAGAGTTTCCAGGACTAGGTTGAATAGAAATGGTAAAAGAAGGCATATCTGTTTTGTTCCAGGTTCTAGAGGGAATGCTTTCAGTTTTTCTCCATTTAGAGTGATATTGGCCTTGGGTTTAGCATAGATAGCTTTTATAATGCACGGAGACTTTTAATAGATGGTATTGTTCTTTTGTGCTAACCCTACATCTGTCAGCTATTGGTGGGTATCGGTTAATTATTAGTCTTTTGAGTCATGTTTTTCTGCTTTTCACCATGTCATGTGCTTTTTTTATTGGATGCCAAACATTCTGGTTTTTACATTGTTGGATGCTGACTACTTCTGTATTCTTGGACATTAAAAATATCTCTTCTATGTTTCTATTTAATGCTTTGAACATGATTGTTTCAACAACCTTGTGTGTGAATTGTTAACATCAGTTTTCAGTTTTTTGATTGATATCCCTGCCTTAATTGTGGTCATATTTTCCTTCTTTGCATGCATAGTCATATTTGTTTGGATGCTAAGCATTGTAAACTTTGCATTTTTAGTTCTAGATACTATGTATTTCAGTAAATATTATTGGGTTTTTTTTTCTGGTGTGCAGTTAAGTTACTTGGAATAAGTTTGTCCTTTGGAATCTTGTTCTCTTGCCTGTATGTTCTCTAAAGTTCCCTCTAGTCCTTAGGGTAGTTCTTTCCCTGGATCTGAGTAGTTTTTGTTCCCCCACATGTATGCCTTGAATAGTAAGCTTCTACCTCAAAGGTGACCTCTGGAGCTCTCTGGAGTTCCCTTGTGAACAACTCTCCTCTCCAGGTCTATCCACTGTGGTCTCTCCATGGTCTATCAACTCTATACCCTCAAGTTGATCAGGGTCTATTTCTAGGTTTCAACACTTTCTCTGCCACTCCCTGGAAGTTGGGACAATAAGTTGAGGCCATCGCAGTGCTTACCTCCTTTGTTTTCACCCTCTCTTGCCTGATGTCTTGACAACCACTCTTTGATATTATTCCATCCTTTTTTTTCCTTATTGTTTTTTAGGACGGGTACATTCCAGTCCTTTTCACTCCATCTTGATCAGATGAGAAATAATCGATTTATTTTGAAGCACTGATTTTAGGAAGTATGTTATGGAGGGTTTCTTTAAATAATGAAATAGTAAAAGAGGTAGGCAGACTTGCAACTGCCTACTAAATCGTTCTGAAGTGAGTTTGCTGCCAGACATTTACTTTTGTGAAGACACAGTGTTTTGGTTTGGATATGAGGTGTCCCCTGAAACTTCACTCATGAGACAAAGCAGGAATGTTTGGAGGTGAAATAATTAGATTACGAGACTGTAACCTAATCAGTGAATTAATCCATTTGATGGATTAATAATTTGAAAGGACTATTGTAGTTAGTGGTAACTGTAGACAGGGAGGGAGGGACTGGAAGCGGGTCACTGGGGGCCTGCTGTTGAGGTTTGTAATTTCTTCCCTGGTAGCTCTATCTCTCTCTCCCTGCTTCTAGGCTGTAAGGAGCTGAGCCCTTTCCCCAGCCTCACTCTTCCACCATGATGTTCCCCTTCTCCTCAAGCCCTGAGCCTTGGAGTGAGACCACAGGTGTCCAACCATGGACTGAGACCTTTGAAACCTTTGAAACTGGAGCCAAACTAAACTTTTCCTCATCTGCGTTGTTCCTGTCGTGTATTTTGGTCACAGCAATGAAAAGCTGATTAACATACATAGGCTTCATACAATTTTTAAGCTTCTGTAAAAAATATCTGTGATTATTACAGTGCCAGCAGAAGTATAAGCAACATATGAACTCATCGTGATTTGAGTGTATGTTCTTCCTCTTATCACAATTCAGGAGTCAAAATATGAAGATTGAAAAAAGAATCCTGGTTGCTCCAGGCATCTCCTTTTAGCATCTCATGCTCTTTTAGCAATATCTCTTTTATAATTCCTTTTAGCATATTGCTTTTGATCTGCGATATCGGCTGATGACACTAGATATTTATTAATTTGACATTGGCTTAGTATATTTCAGTAGATTTTAAAATATTTGAGATAGAAAAGGATAATCGGAGCGTATCCAATTGTGTTATATGTACAGTAAACCCAGTTTTGATTGTTAATAATGAATTATTTTAATTTAGTTGAAAAACTTACACATTTTTTTCTTATGCCCCTTGAAAAATATATGGATAAGCTTATGAGAAATAAAATATCAGTTAGGGTGATAAGTGAAGCAATTGCAATTGTAAAGAAATTTTAGTTTAAAATTGCATTGGTATTAACAATTTTTGTGTTAAATATGTACAGTGCTTATAACAGGATCTAGAATGTAATGAGTTAATAAATGTTAATAAAAGTTAAGTAATTTCTTCCTGTTTGAATTGTTTTTCAAGATGTGTATGATTGAGGGGTAACTGGGATAATGATGCTGATGGTGTAAGTACTGTGTCGTTGCAGTGATGACACAGGACTTATTTATCATCATCCATGTTTGACTGCCGATGAGATGACAGTGAGACATATGGCATTGTAGAGGCTTTGTAATCTCTCACTTGGTTGGTAGTTTTCATTTTAATTCCTGATTCTGTGGTGGAGCTTTCACTCAAAACTGGCTCTGGGTGGGGAAGAATGAAAAGACAGGGTGGTGAGTGCAAAGAGGAGGACATGAATTGGCCTGGGTAGGGGACAGGACCAGGGAATAGGCATGGAGGCAGGAAGAGTGTTTGTTACATGGGTGGCAAGGCAGCATGCAGGAATGGGACACCTCTATTGCATATTAATTCTGCCAGAGACTTCTCAAGGGAAATGTTTGTCCTAGAAATATATTTAAGAGAGAGGGAGAACCATAGAGTCTTGAATCTGGAAGAAATCTTGACTCTGCTGGATGAAAGTGATTTAAACAAGTGAGAGTAGTTTGCTAGGGAGTGAGAAAATTAGAACCTCAAAGCTAGTGATTCAATAACAAGCTTGTTTGTGGAGCCTCTACTGAACAAATCATTCTGGTATATTTAAAAATTATAACTAGAGGCAGAATCACAGCCTTTAGGACAGGAGTCCCTTGTGTTTCCTCTTTTCTAGCAAAGCAATAATCCTTCTTTCTCCTTTTTCTCAAAACCATGTCCTCATTATTGGATTGGCATTGAGGACAAGGTCTGAACTTTCAGCAACAAATCTGGCACCCCAGATGGGACCCAAGAGCAACCCCCACTGCAGCTTTCTTGGGTAGGCCTGGCTTTCTAAGGAACCCTACTTCCATGCTGAGGATGCAAGGCGAACTCTTTGAGAGCTGACTGCTGGAAAGTTAAGAGATGGACAGCCTCTGCAAAGGGATCTTCAAGGAAAGGATGGAAAGGGCCTCCTCCATTGCATATCAATTTGCCTAGTACAAGAAAAAGGCCCCAAAGCAATCTCTGAGTACAAGTGACAACAGGGGAGCTCACTTAAAGTTTATGAAATTATGATAATGATAAAGGAGACGGGTCAGGTCCAAAAATATCCTGTGCTCCAACCCCTTGAATGCAACCTAGGAAACTAAAGATTAAGGCACAGTTTTTGTATTGCTGGATTGTCCAACTCTCTCCTGGGATGAATATGTTGTGTAAATTAAATGCACACAGATAACATTCATAAAGATGGTTTCAGAATATGAATTTAAGAAATGGTCTAAAACTAGAAAATATAAAAGGAAGTTATATGTATGGAAATAAATTTTAGTATAAAAAATTAGAAGGTGAAAGAAATGTTTACAGATGAAAAAGTAGTATTTTGTCTAGCAAAGTAATATTCTTGTGCTGAAGTCCAAGATTAAAGAGGACAAAACTAAGGACGTAATGAAGTTATGAATGTTTTAGTAAGTCTCAGAAGGTTTTCGGAAGGTAAATCTCAAAAAGTTTGTGTTTGGGATTAATTTGGCTATAATTAGCACAAAGTTATTTGAACTTCAATGTACTGATATGAAGCAAAGTATGAAACATTGATCTGCTCTTATCTATGGATAATTTTCTTGCATTTGTTAGGTTTTTATTACTTGGGGAAGTTAAGTCTTGAAGGAATTAGGTTTGTACCTGTTTTAAATTCTTAAATGATTACTTTATAACAGGTTAAACACACAACTGTCATTTAGGTTATAACAATATTGTTGACACCCAAAATATATGTCACTAGGTATATGTATATATATGAGATCTATCTAAGTATTATGTAAAAGTTTATAAAATGAAAGATATGTAAGTTTACTGGCAAGATAACTAATGAACACTCTTTTTTATACATTGTATCTGACATAGAAGGGCCACACTGTCATTTGAAGACCTGTCTTATATCTGTTTGCTTTGAATAAGTCAATTTCTGGTCATTAATACTGATTCCTAAATATATAAGAGATTTAAGGCTCTCCTTTGATTTTTGTTAACCCATGCAGACCTGTGATCATTATTACTGTATATCTGGATTCTAAATAGTACTTTTAAAAGTTAAACTTAGATAAATGTAAAGCTTAGGAGAGCACTTTGCCAAGTTAGTATTCTCCAAACTAAGATTATGTTTAGCAAAAGTCTCAGATTTATATAAAAATAACAAACTTGGTTGGTATTTATTTATGTCATTTGATGTTTCTATAGCTGGATAAAATAATCTATTATCAATAAGTTATATATACAATTTTGTGTTACTCTTCACACTAGAATTGGAATTTAAATGCATTTTTGAAAGATAATAAGGACAGCCTGATCTGTTTAAAGGTGACACTGTAAAACATGGTAGCATTTTGTTACTTTTTCCACAAAAAGAAAGTTAAAAGCTCTCTTGGCCTTTGTTTGATGGATGTTTTAGAAGTAATATTGTATTGTGTTATTTGTCAAGAGCCCCACCTTACCTGACATAAGGCTCTACCTTACACCTTACTCCATGTTAGAATGGCTCTGAAATAGGCTAGACTTGAGCTCATTTAGATTTGTGTTCAAAAGATCAGATTTTGTTGTAAAGATTACTGTGAACTCAAAATAAACAGGATATGATGTATAACTAATTAAAGGCTTAAGATTATAAAAATGATTTTACTTGATTCATAGCTATTACACATTGTTTTTGTTCTGTTAATTTCATTTTGTATTTTGCTTTTGAACGTTGTAACTAGTGCCTGTTAGTATTTGGCAGAGGTACTCTTCTAATAAAAAGCAAAAACAACAAAAAAAATTATAACTAAAATAAATTTTTCCTTTCAGCAAATCTTTACTTATATGTTATTGCTCAAACACATAACATATGATCAGAAACAGTCATGACTGACTTGATGATTATTTCTGTCTAGATGCAGAATATCAGCATGATGCCCCAAATAGTAATCTACTCAATTACCTTATCAAAAGGTAATCATGGAGAACCTCACAACATTTATAGCAAGGCTATAAATTCTTTTTTTATGCTGAACTAATTATCTCTCTATTACATTGGTCCATTGTCCAATTCTTTGGAGTGAAGCGGAATAAGCCTTATTCATTTTAAGTACTTGAAGATAGTGGCATAATCCCTGGTCTCATTTGAGTCTTCATAAAATGACACGGTCCTTTCCTTTCTTTCACTGTCCTGATTATCTCTCTAGATACAGAACTGATTGCCAAGGTCTATCTTGAGAATAGAGATAAAAAAGAAATATAAAATGTGCTTTCTATCATTAAAGCACTTATGAAATATTGATTTTTTTTCAGTGCCTGTCATGTATCTTTATACCTAACAGATATGACAGGTTAACAGCTGTGAAAGAGGAATTTTAACAGGTAAAATCAATGGAGGTGGCCTGGTGAGTCCTAAGGAGCAGTGAAAAAATCTGGTTTGCTGCATGTGTTGTCCAGGCATACACATCCCTCCAGAAAAAGGAAGATGCTAGTTCATTCATTCATGAACTATTCTACCCACCCATTTATTCTGATAGCATTTCTCAAAATGTGTTTTGGGGATCGTCTTACTGAAAAAGTTTTCTGTGGTTAAGTCGATGCAGGACACTGTGTGGCCCCTTGGAGAACAGGAAGCATTCTGATCAATCCTATAATGAAACTCTTGAACACTGTTACAATCAGCTTTTCCAAACTTTGTTTTCCTTTGCTGTGAGAATTTTTGTGTATAATGTTCGTGAACTTTCTTATGGAACATGCTTCAAAAAACAGTCTTAAAACATTGACCTGCAGAACTGTCTGGGCTTTTAATTCCACACATTTCAATGCTGGTAGAACCATTTTCATAAAAAAATGGTTCTCATGAAAGAAGACTGAGTGGCACCAGAACTTGCCTGCAGTGTTTACGCATTTACCAAGGATGTGTTACAGAACTCCAGCGAGGAGAACAGAGTAAGGCTTATGGAAGGGGAGTGATCTAACGAAGCACACTGGCATGTTGTTCTGAGGAAAAGCCACAAAGGAGCTAGAAGGAAAGACTATCATAAAGCTGGAAGAAATCTTAAGAAATTTTTGTCTCTATGCCTTCTTTTTTAAGATAAGGATAGTATTTATTAATCATCCATCATGAATATATTCTAATTAAGTTATAATATTTACAGATGACTAACTAGAAGGTGATATAAAGGGAGAGAAGATAGTGGTGTAAGAGCTTATAATTTAACCACAGAAACAAGCTATATAGCCACACAATAATCAGATAATAATCTAAGACAGGATGTAATTAGTCATAGAGTGGCTCGGGGATATAAATACTCTGGGGAGAAGGAGGTGATCTCTGTGGATGGAGGTGGGAGAGGGTTTTCTATTTTGAAGCACTTCTATAGAAGAAGAGTTTCAATTTTATCTTTGTAACCACTGTTACAAGGGAATGTCTCAGAGTCCTTTACATTTAACAAAATTATTGATTGCTGGAGTTCATATGATTTTTTTCTCCTGGCAGGTCTTGAGTGGGAACGAACATCTCCCAATATATTGACAACATTGCTGCCAGGAGAAATCTTCACAAAGACACCCTTCTGAGTCTCTGTTAGCGGAAGGTTTTAAATAGCAGGTAAACAACATTCAGGTCTGCAGTTCAGTGACAACATTTGAAAGATGAGATGACTTCCGGAGGCAGCTGGGAGAACTGGAAGTGTTATGATAGGAAATAAAGAAGAAGTAGGATATAATCTAACAAAGCCAACTTAATGCAAGCATCAGAAGGAAAAGTGTTAATAGGGAATGTGTATTTGAGTAATACCAAGAAAACAGGAAAAAAAAAAAAAGACACAATCAGGAAGCCGGTCTATAGGATAACTGGATGAGTTGCAAGTAACATATGGAATCCAGACAGCAAGGGTGGATCAGAAGAGAAAAAGAGCCATATGAGGATAAATATAGCAGCAGATAAGAAGGAATGGAAATATCAGATGGGGGGTTTATTTCCTATCTTGGAAAGATTGGGGGGGAAAGAACGACTAGCCTTTTTAAACAGTTTAAAAAATTACATGCTTCCCCTTTCTCTCAAAAGGGTTATGTAATTTGAAGCTAAAGTAGACCTTTAAAAAAACACTGGCATCACTCTCCATGTTATTTTTAAACACTTTTTCATTCATTAAGCACAATTAAGCTATCAAGTCCTCTGTTTTAACTATGCAGAACACAGTCCCCACAGCCAGAAGCAGTGTATTAGAAACATCATGAACAATTCTGAACTTGCACAAAATATAATTGGCCAATTTGGAGACATTGTTTTGCACAGCATGATGTGTCTCATACATTTTTCATATAGAGGAAATACATTTTATGAGACACACAATAAGCATATGGAAATACATGCGTTCTCAGGAGGCTGGGAAGAGCAGTCGGGGGCAGGGGGATGGGAAACCAAAAAACGGGAGCTGAGCTGTGTGAGGAGATTTGTGAGCTCTGAAACTTGACAAGCTTGGAAAAAAACTATTCTAGGCAGGCTTTCTAAGGCACTTACAATTCTAATTATATCTGGTGCACTCCATTTTTTTCCTTGCAATAATTTCTTCACTGGTTTTAATTAAGTGCCTTTAATGTCTAATAGGAAGGTGGAGATACAAGGAGAGTGAGAATTTGCTTACCAGACAAGTTTTGCCTTGCCCTTGCTAATCTTATGCCCCACTCAACCCGAGCCTTTGCTCATATTTTATATTATTGCCTACATTTCTACTAATTGATGCCTTTTTATTCTCTACTCTTGCTAATTCTACAAATTAATGATCTACTTAAATGTTGTCAAGTTCAATCAATATCGTCTTTCGAATAGTATTAGGATAAATGGATAATAGACTTTGTTGATTGACTTGTGGTAGCATTAAAAATTACAGATGCAGCTCGAAAGTATCCGTGTAGAGAAGACCGAGGAACCACTGCACTGTGTGGTGAGGAATGCCTCCAGTGGACAGTGAGCTCATATTTGTGTGGACAGACTGGGTCTACATGAATGTAGAAGGAGCACACTGCTCTATTCACTTCTGAAAAAGCTGAGTCAGCACTTGCTGACCACAGTCGTTGGTACAAAGCACATTTGTAGCAACCTCAGGCTACCTTGAAAATTTAAAGCAGCCCATACCAACAGCATTTAATCTTTACATTTCAGTTCCATTTAAAAAGAAGGAAGAAAATCCCTGCTCTAGTTTGAATCTAGAATGCTGCTCAAATGCCCACTGTTGAAGAAATTGTGGGACCTTGGTTTCTTCCTCTTTCTCTTTTTACTTTTCAATCAGGATCTAAATGGCTTTTAAAGGCTTAGTCCCTAGCTGGATGCCACTGGGAGTTGGCAGAACCTTGAAGAGGTGGGGCACAATGAGAGGTCTCTGGTCGTAGAAGACTTGACCTTGGAAAAGATTGTGGGATCTTGTTCTCTTTCTCTTTTTATTTTTCCAATCAGGAGCTAAATGGCTTTGTTCTAACATGTACTCTCTTCTAGAGATCCCAAAGCAGACTGGCAACCAACAATGCACTGAAATCTGAAGCCCTGAGCCAAAGGACATCTTCTTTCTTAACAAGTTGGTTATCTTGAGTATTTTGGGACAGTAATGGAAAGCTGCCTAATGCAATCCTTTTTTTTTCCCCATTCATTATGTATTTTTTACTTAATATATATTATTCAATCTTTATAGGGTGTCTCTGTATGTCAAGCACAGTTACTGAATGTAGAAATCAACAAAATGAGCCTTCCCCAAGAAGATGACATTCTAACAGGGCAAAGAAAATATGTTTAGAAATGAAACCATCCAAGACAACCATCCTTCTTTTTTGAATTAAATATTTATTAACTAACTACTATGTATCAGGAACTATGCTAGGGAATGAGGCCATAAGATGAAGAAGAGTACACAGTATTTGTTCTGAAAGGATTTGGTAACTAGGACTGAGACACAGACATGTAAATGAACAGTGGTAGCAATAGAGGAACCGCTCGCTATCATATGTTATATTTAAGAAGTTCACTGAACCCTGTAAAAGCTGTACAGAGTTCTAAGTGGGGCAGTCAGGCCTGGCTTCCTGGGAGGACAGGCTTCATGCTGTCTGAGTTTCTAGTGCCAGTTACGTGTTATTCTCTTGGGCTAGGCTGTGTAAGTAAACAAATTATTCCCTTCCCTTTTTGCCTAAGCAAGTTGGAGTTGTATTTCAGTTGCAGTCAAAAGGATCCCATAGAAGTCAGAGCCAGCAGAGCCTTGCATACATCATAGCAAAAGTGTATGGAAAAATAATAAAGAGCCATAGTAGGTCATTCCTTTTGTCTTTTAATCAGAAACACATTTAAATTATCTTCTTATATATTCACTGTTGCCCCCCTCCTTTTTGTGATACTAGGTATTGAATCCAGAGATGATCTACCCCTGACTACATCCCTAGTCCGTTTTATTTTTACTTTTGAGAAAAGGTCTCACTAAATTGCCAAGGAAGCCCCCAGGTCTGGCCACAGGTCCTTTATTTATGTCTTTGAATTTATTTCTACCATCTTATTTTGTATCTTCCATTCACCATATCATTTTTCTCATTTTTCTGATTTTTACTGGATTAATAGCATTTTTGGCCATTTCCTATTTCTCCTTTACTTATTTAGAAATTAAACATCTTCATTCTTAACTTAGTGTTCATTTTTGTGTTTACCATAACATTTTTAACACCACAGGTTATGTAAAAAAAATTAATCAATATCTCTATCCTACCTTTGATCAACACTAATATTATAATGTGTTATGGTTTAGATATGAGGTGTCCCCCAAAAGCCCATGTGTGAGACAATGCAAGAAGGTTTGGAGGAAAAATGATTGGGTCATAGCCTTAACCTCATCAGAGTAATTATTCCTGATGGGATTAACTGAGTGGTACTGGAGGCAGGTCCCTTGTGGCTGGAAGAAGTAGTTCATTGGGAGTATGGCTTTGGGGTATATATTTTATATCTGGAGAGTGGAGTCTCTTTCTCTCTCTTTCTCTGCTCTCTGATCATCATGTGAGCTGGTTCCCTCTGCCTTACTCTTCCACCATGATGTTCAGCCTTATCTGGATCCTCTGGGGAATGGAGCTGGCTGTATATGGACTGAGACCTCTGAAACTGTGAGCCCTTAAATAAACTTTTCCTCCTTTATGATTGTTCTGGTCAGATATTTTTTTTTCTTTTTTTTAATTCTTTTTTAAATTTTTTTAATTTATTTTTTTATTGTTGGTCATTCAAAACATTACATAGTTCTTAATATATCATATTTCACAGTTTGATTCAAGTGGGTTATGAACTCCCATTTTTACCCTGTATACAGATTGCTGTATCACATCAGTTACACTTCCATTGATTTACATATTGCCATTCTAGTGACTGATGTATTCTGCTGTCTATCCTATCCTCTACTATCCCCCTTCCCCTCCCCTCCCCTCCCTTCCCCTTTTCTCTCTCTACCCCCTCTACTGTAAATCATTTCTTCCACTTGTATTATTCTTCTCTTACCCCTCCTTTCCTCTTATATGTAATTTTGTATAACCCTGAGGAACACCTTCCATTTCCATGCGATTTCCCTTCTCACTCCCTTTCCCTCCCACCTCTCATCCCTGTTTAATGTTAATCTTCTTCTCAAGCTCTTCGTCCCTACCCTGTCCTTGGTTACTCCCCTTATATCAAAGAAGTCATTTGGCATTTGTTTTTTAAGGATTGGCTAGCTTCACTTAGCATAATCTGCTCTAATGCCATCCATTTCCATCCAAATTCTATGATTTTGTCATTTTTTAATGCAGAGTAATACTCCATTGTGTATAAATGCCACATGTTTTTATCCATTCATCTATTGAAGGGCATCTAGGTTGGTTCCACAATCTTGCTATCGTGAATTGTGCTGCTATGAACATCGATGTAGCAGTGTCCCTGTAGCATGCTCTTATTAGCTCTTTAGGGAATAGACGGAGAAGGGGAATAGCTGGGTCAAATGGTGGTTCCATTCCCAGCTTTCCAAGAAATCTCCATACTGCTTTCCAAATTGGCTGCACCAATTTGCAGTCCCACCAGCAATGTACAAGTGTACCCTTTTCCCCACATCCTCTCCAGCACTTGTTGTTGTTGGACTTCATAATGGCTGCCAATCTTACTGGAGTGAGATGGTATCTTAGGGTGGTTTTGATTTGCATTTCTCTGACTGTTAGCGATGGTGAGCATTTTTTCATGTAATTATTGATTGATTGTATGTCCTCCTCTGAAAAGTGTCTGTTCAGGTCCTTGGCCCATTTGTTGATTGGGTTATTTGTTATCTTATTGTCTAATTTTTTGAGTTCTTTGTATACTCTGGATATTAGGGCTCTATCTGAAGTGTGTGGGGTAAAGATTTGTTCCCAGGATGTAGGCTCCCTGTTTATCTCTCTTATTGTTTCTTTTGCTGAGAAAAAACTTTTTAGTTTGAGTAAGTCCCATTTGTTGATTCTAGTTATTAACTCTTGCGCTATGGGTGTCCTATTGAGGAATTTGGAGCCCGACCCCACAGTATGTAGATCATAGTCAACTTTTTCTTCTATCAGACGCCATGTCTCTGATTTAATATCAAGCTCCTTGATCCATTTTGAGTTAACTTTTGTGCATGGTGAGAGAAAGGGATTCAGTTTCATTTTGATGCAAATGGATTTCCAGTTTTCCCAGCACCATTTGTTGAAGATGCTATCCTTCCTCCATTGCATGCTTTTCGCCCCTTTATCAAATATAAGATAGTTGTAGTTTTGTGGATTGGTTTCTGTGTCCTCTATTCTGTACCATTGGTCCACCCGCCTGTTTTGGTACCAGTACCATGCTGTTTTTGTTACTATTGCTATGTAGTATAGTTTGAAGTCTGGTATCACTATACCGCCTGATTCACACTTCCTGCTTAGCATTGTTTTTGCTATTCTGGGTCTTTTATTATTCCATATGAATTTCATGATTGTTTTATCTATTTCTACAAGAAATGCTGTTGGGATTTTGATTGGCATTGCATTGAACTTATAGAGAACTTTTGGTAATATCGCCATTTTGATGATGTTAGTTCTGCCTATCCATGAACAGGGTATATTTTTCCATCTTCTGAGGTCTTCTTCTATATCTCTCTTTAGGGTTCTGTAGTTTTCATTGTATAAGTCTTTCACCTCTTTTGTTAGGTTGATTCCCAAGTATTTTATTTTTTGGGGGGATATTGTGAATGGAGTAGTTGTCCTCATTTCCGTTTCAGAGGATTTGTCGCTGATATACAGGAATGCATTTGATTTATGCGTGTTGATTTTATATCCTGCCACTTTGCTGAATTCATTTATTCGCTCTAATAGTTTCTTTGTAGACCCTTTTGGGTCTGCTAGGTATAGAATCATGTCATCTGCAAATAGTGATAATTTAAGTTCTTCTTTTCCTATTTTTATGCCTTTAATTTCTTTCGTCTGTCTAATTGCTCTGGCCAGTGTTTCGAGGACTATGTTGAACAGAAGTGGTGAGAGAGGGCATCCCTGTCTTGTACCAGATCTTAGAGGGAATGCCTTCAATTTTTCTCCATTCAGAATGATGCTGGCCTGTGGCTTATCATAGATTGCTTTTACAATGTTGAGGTATGATCCTGTTATCCCTAATTTTTCTAGAGTTTTGAACATAAAGGGATGCTGTACTTTGTCGAATGCTTTTTCTGCATCTATCGAGATGATCATATGGTTCTTATTTTTAAGTCTATTGATGTGGTGAATAACATTTATTGATTTCCGTATATTGAACCATCCTTGCATCCCAGGGATGAATCCTACTTGATCATGGTGTATAATTTTTTTGATATGTTTTTGAATCCGATTCGCCAGAAATTTATTGAGGATTTTTGCATCTAGGTTCATTAGAGATATTGGTCTGTAGTTTTCTTTCTTTGAAGTGTCTTTGTCTGGTTTAGGAATCAGGGTGATGTTGGCCTCGTAGAATGAATTTGGAAGTTCTCCCTCTTTTTCTATTTCCTGAAATAGCTTGAAAAGTATTGGTGTTAGTTCCTCTTTAAAGGTTTTGTAAAACTCTGCTGTATACCCATCCGGTCCTGGGCTTTTCTTAGTTGGTAGTCTTTTGATGGTTTCTTCTATTTCCTCAATTGATATTGGTCTGTTTATATTGTCTATATCCTCCTGTCTCAATCTGGGCAGATCATATGACTTAAGAAATTTATCGACGCCTTCACTATCTTTTATTTTATTGGAGTATAAGGATTCAAAATAATTTCTGATTATCTTCTGTATTTTTGAAGTGTCTGTTGTGATATTGTCTTTTTCATACTGTATGCTAGTAATTTGGGTTCTCTCTCTTCTTCTCTTCGTTAGCATGGGTAAGGGTCTGTCGATTTTATTTATTTTTTCAAAGAACCAACTTTTAGTTTTGTCAATTTTTTCAATTGTTACTTTTGTTTCGATTTCATTAATTTCAGCTCTGATTTTAATTATTTCTTGTCTTCTACTTCTTTTGCTGTTGTTTTGCTCTTCTTTTTCTAGGATTTTGAGATGAAGTATGAGATCATTTATTTGTTGTTTTTTTCTTTTTTTAAGGAATGAATTTTCCTCTTAGAACTGCTTTCAATGTGTCCCATAGATTCCGATATGTTGTGTCTGTGTTTTCATTTAACTCTAAGAAGTTTTTAATTTCCTCCTTGATGTCTTCTAAAACCTGTTGATCATTCAGTAACCTATTGTTCATTCTCCAAGTGATGCATGATTTTTCCTTCCTTCTTTTATCATTGATTTTCAGTTTCATTCTATTATGATCAGATAAGATGCATGGTATTATCTCTACTCCTTTATATTGTCTAAGAGTTGCCCTGTGATATAATATATGATCTATTTTTGAGAAGGATCCATGTGCTGCTGAGAAAAAAGTGTAACTACTTGATGTTGGGTGGTATATTCTATATATGTCAATTAAGTCTAGGTTGTTAATTGTGTTATTGAGTTCTATAGTTTCCTTATTTAACTTTTGTTTGGAAGATCTGTCCAGAGTGAGAGAATTGTGTTGAAGTCTCCCATGATTATTGTATGGTGGTCTATTAGACTCTTGAACTTGAGAAGAGCTTGCTTGATGAACATAGCTGCACCATTGTTTGGGGCATATATATTTATGATTGTTATGTCTTGTTGGTGTATGGTTCCCTTGAGCAGTATGTAGTGTCCCTCTTTATCCCTTTTGATTAACTTTGGCTTGAAATCTATTTTATTAGATATGAGTATGGACACTCCTGCTTGTTTCCGCAGTCCACCAACCTTTCACCTTCAGTCTATGTATATCTTTTCCTATCAAATGCGTCTCCTGTAGGCAGCATATTGTTGGGTCTTGTTTTGTGATCCATTCAACTAGCCTGTGTCTCTTAATTGGTGAGTTTAAGCCATTAACATTTAGGGTTATTATTGAGATATGGTTTGTTCTTCCAGCCATATTTGTTTATTAATGTTACTAAACCTGATTTGTTTTCCTCTTTGATTACTTTCCCCCCTTTACTGTCCTACCTCCCACTGTTGGTTTTCAATGTTATTTTCCATTTCCTCTTCCTGTAATGTTTTGCCAAGGATTTTTTGAAGAGATGGTTTTCTAGCTGCGAATTCTTTTAACTTTTGTTTATCGTGGAAGACTTTAATTTCATCTTCCATCCTGAAGCTTAATTTCGCCAGATAAATGATTCTTGGTTGGATCCCATTTTCTTTCAGTGTTTGAAATATGTTATTCCAGGATCTTCTAGCTTTGAGAATCTGTGTTGAGAGATCAGCTGTTATCCTGATTGGTTTACCCCTAAATGTAATCTGCTTCCTTTCTCTTATAGCTTTTAAAATTTTCTCCTTATTCTGTATGTTGGACATCTTCATTATAATGTGTCTAGGTGTGGATCTCTTATGATTTTGCACATTCGGCGTCCTGTAGGCTTCTAGGATTTGGGATTCTGTTTCATTCTTCAAGTCTGGGAAGTTTTCTCGTATTATTTCATTGAATAGATTGTTTATTCCTTTGGTTTGGAGCTCTGTGCCTTCCTGTATCCCAATAACTCTTAAGTTTGGTCTTTTAATGTTATCCCATATTTCTTGGATGTTCTGCTCATGGTTTCTTAGCAGACTTGCTGAGCTGTCTATGTTCTTTTCAAGTTGAAATACTTTGTCTTCATTGTCTGATGTTCTATCTTCTAAGTGATCTACTCTGCTGGTAGTATTCTCACTTGAGTTTTTAAGTTGGTTTATTGCTTCCTGCATTTCTAGGATTTCTATTTGTTTGTTTTTTATTACCTCTATCTCCCTGTGAAATTGATCTTTTACTTCCTGGATTTGTTTATGTAGTTCCTTGTCAAAGTGATCTTCCATTGTCTGATTTTGCTGTCTCATGTCTTCCTTGAGACTCCAGACCATCTGAAGCATGTATATCCTGAACTCTTTATCTGACATTCCATCTGTTGCAGCTATTACCTCTTCTAAAGTTGAGTTGACCTGCATTGCTTGTGGTCCTTTCTTTCCTTGTCTTTTCATACTGCTCGTGTTTCTTTCTGCTTGGTGAAACTGTTGTGTTTTTGAAATTTTCCCCCTATTTATTTATATTGCTCTTGTATAGTTGGGAAATCTCCCTTACAGGGCGGGTAGTGGCTGTGCTCCTCCTCTAATTAGGGTGATCTGTCTACCACGATGGTCGGTCGCAGGTCGGTCGCAGGTCTGCCCACCCTGCGGGCGCGGGAGGCGGCTCTGCTCTGCCCCCACTCCAATTGTGGTGACGTAACTACCACACCCTCGGGTCGTTGGTCCTGATCCGGATGTGGGCAGCAGCTCTGCTCGGCCCCTACTCCAATTGGTGTGACATGTCTATCACGCTGGCAGGCCTCTAGGCCTGTTCCGCCGGTGGGTCGCAGGTCTGCCTACCTTGCGGGCTCAGGCGGCAGTTCTGCTCAGCCCCCACTGCCAGTGGGGGTACCTGACTGCCTCTCCAACGGGTCGCTGGGCCTTTTCCGGACACGGACGGCGGCTCTGCTCCACCCCCACTCCAACCAGTGTGATGTGACTGCCTAGGTGCTACTTGTCCACCACGCTGGCAGGCTACCGGGCCTGTCCTGCCAGTGGGTTGCAGGTCTGCCTACCTTGCAGGCTCAGACGGCGGCTCTGCACAGCCCCTACTCCAAATGGGGTGACTTGGCTACCGCGCTGTCGGGTCGCTGGTCCTGTTCTAGGCGTGGGCGGCTACTCTCTTCGGCCCCAGCTGCAGTTGGGGTGACATGATACCACGCCGGCGGGTCACTTGGCCTGCTCTGGGCGCAGGCGGCAGCTCCACTCTGCCCCCCTGGCCCCCACAGCACCCAGCAGGACCCAAACCGAGAAGCAGTCACCACAGGTTCCCCAGCCCTGGGCCAAAGCAGCTTCGGGAGCCAGAACCCGGCCTCTCCGATCCCAGCCACGCTCCGCTAGGAGCAGGCTCCAAGGAGCGACCCCCGCGGGTTCCCCAGCCCCGGGCCAAAACTGTTCCGGGAGTCAGGGCCCAGCCGCCCCGAGCTCAGCGCACGCTCCACTTGGAGCTGGCCTCAACACGCAGTCTCCGCAGGTTCCCCAGCCCTGGGCCAAAGCAGCCCGGGGAACCAGAATCTGGCCGCTCAGAGCCCGGCGCACGCCTTGCCAGGAGCGAGCCCCAAGGAGTATTCTCCACAGGTTCTCCAGCTCCGAGCCTGAGCGATCTGTCTGCGAGACGCAGGCAAATACCAGCCTGAAATCACCTGTTCCATAGCTGAATGAGCTGAGATCAGTAGAAAACAGGGATGATTACATCAGCTCTCCAAGATGGTGGCTGCTATCCTCCTCCGTGGTCCGACCGGTGTCGAGAATCGAACTGGACCGCTTCTCTCCTCTGTCTCAAAGCTGGAACTCAGCACTAAGCACAGCCATTGCACCACTGGTAGGAGCCCCCAGAATCCGCATTGCTGCACTCCCGCTCTGGCACCTCGCCGCTTCCCAGCGCGCACCGCAGACTCCAGCTGCGGGGCGGTCCGCAGATCAGGCAATGCGACCCTCCGTGTGGAGAAATTGCCCGCGACCGAGTCCCCGCAGCCGAACCTCGCGCAATGGAAAGCTGTCCACTAGATTCTGGAGCACCTCAATTTCACTGGAAATTCCCAACAAGATAGCCTTCAGCTGTTTCACCTCGTCTTTCTCCCGCACAGTGACGCGGCACACTGGGGTGATGCACTCCCTTCGCCGCCATCTTCCTTCATCTGGTCAGATCTTTTAAGCATAGTGGCTAAGAAGTCGACTAAAACACAAAGCTATAATTTAATTCACTACTTTTTTCCAATGTGCAAAATCATTGTTCAGCCTTGCTTTTATTTTCCCTCTCATTAGTCATTATTACTATTATTGAATTTGCAGTCTATACTTGCATATAATTACTGCATGTTCAAAAATGTTATTGCTTAATAATTTTTCTTTAATCTGTTATTTTATTTTGCATTTGTTTTTTTCATTTTGAAGAATGTGTGTCCTTGAGCAGTTATTTCAGCTTTCTGGTGTAGTAAATTCTCTCAGTCTTTGGGCAAATCTTTTTTTTTTATGTTTTATTTTTAGAGTATTATATATAGAATTTGGGTTCATCTAAACCATATATGCAAGGAATTTGATTTTATACACACACACACACACACAGGTAAGATTATTTTTGGTAATGGCATACATATATGTAAAAAACTATTGTTTATTTCATTCCATATTTCTATCCCTTTTCCTTTCTTCCTCCCTCCTTCTTCTTCTCCTTCCTTTACTCCACTGACTTATCATATCTTTATGACATTTTTTCAATCTCCTTTGCTGCCAACTTCTTTCCCTTATTTTGCTCTAGCATCCACATATGAGAAAAAAACCTTTGGCTCTTGATTTTCTGAGTCTGACTTATTTCATGTAGCATGATTTTCTCCATTTCCATCCATTTGGCAGCAAATATCATTATTTCATTTTTCTTTAAACCTGAGTAAAGCTCCATTGTTTGTGTGTGTGTGTGTGTGTGTGTGTGTGTGTGTATCACAAATTCTTGATCCATTCATCGGTTGATGGGCATTGGGGTTGATTCCATGATTTGCTATTGTGAATTGTGCTGCTATAAACATTGAAGTGAATGTATGCTGATTTTAGTTCTTTTACACAAATACGGAGGAGTGGGGATAGCTGGGTCATCTGGTGGTTCCATTCCTAGTTTTTTGAGGAATCTCCACACTGTTTTCCATAATGGTTGTAGTAATTTATTCCCACTGGCAAGGTAGAAGTATATCTTTTCCCTCACATTCTCTCCAGAACTTATTGTTGTTTGTGTTCTTGATAATTCCCATTCTGATTGGAGTGAAATGAAATTTTAGTGTACTTCTGATTTGCACTTCCCCAATTGCTAGAATGCTGAAAATTTTTTCATATAAAAGTGGTTTTTTTTGGGGGGGGTACAGGGAATTGAACTCAGGGGCGCTCGACCACTGAGCCATGTCTCCTATTTTGTATTTTATTTAGAGACAGGGTCTCACTGAGTTGCTTAGCACCTCACTAAGTTGCTGAGGCTGGCTTTGAACTCATGATCCTCCTGTCTCAGCCTCCTGAGCTGTTGGGATTACAGGTGTGTGCCACAGTGCCCAGCCCATTTTTCTTAAATGAATAAATAAAGTTCTATACAGAATTAAAAAAATAAAAGAACAGAAAATCTTTACTTTGACCTCAGAGTCAAAGGATAATTCATTTTGTGCAGGATTCTAGGAAGACAAGTGACAAGTGTATTGGATTTGACCTTTGTATCCCATCTGGCCTCATTCTCCACCTTCTGCATCCAATTCACCACTCATAAAGCTGATCTTTGTAGACAGAATAGACAATCTCTTTGGCTTATGTTTGGTAAAGCAAGGGAAGACTCTGAGAGGAATAAGTTGGAGGGAGAAGAATGGGCATGGTACATTTATTTCTTCTACTGCTCTCTGATGGATCGCTTCAGGTTGGCTGTTGGCCTTGACCAAAGGCTGACACTGCCTTTAAGTGGACTTTCTCTTCATCTTCTGCAGGCTCCAATATTGCTCCTTCCTCTTGTTCCTTTAGGTTTAGGAGTGGTACTGACTCCAGCTGTTCTTCACTGTGGGCTTCCACACCATTCCCCATTGATCTCCCTGCAGCTTTTACCCACTTTGGTAGATACAGCCCCTTTACTGAATTTGTCCAGCTTGATTGTGCCAACTTTTCCCTGCTGGTTATAATGATAGTTTTTCCCTTAGCATTTAAAAAACCTTGGTCCATTATCTTTTGGTTTCTTTTATTATGGGTGAGAAGCAGGCTAGCAATAGAACTATTGTTTCTTTTTAAGTCATCTGTTTTTCCTCTCTGGTTCATATTATTAAGATTTTTTACATGTGTCATTGATTTTTGTAGATTCACCATCATGTCTATAGGTGCAAGACAAGTTTTTGTATATGCTACTTGATATGGTTCTTAACTATGGAAATTCATATCTTTGGTTTCATGACAATCTCTTTTGCTTCCAAATCTTAAATTCCAGAATTTATATTTCTAGTCAACTCTAAAAGTTTCTCAATTATTATTCCTTCAAAGATTACCTTTCTTTCATTCTGATTATTCTATATTCCTGTAATTTCTATCATGTGGGACTTTCTCATTTTATTCTCCAGATATATCTATTTTTTTTAAACATTCAGTTTTTTATTATTACAAAAATGATTGCAATAACTATCCATTCTCATATACCCTAAACACTGTTGGTTTTCATTTTGCTTATTTATTTATTTATTTACATCTCTTTTTCTTGGTTATCATTTTGATATTATTATAAAAGCATGGCATATATCTTGTTCTAATTCAATCCCTAGTACCTCTCCTTCCTCTTTCCCTTTCCATACCTCTACACTCTTCCTTTTGCTTATCTTTCTGCCATTTACCCATAGTTATTTTTTTTAAATTAATTTCTTATGAATGTACAGGATGGTGAGATTCACTGTGGTATATTCATATATGAACATAAGAAAGCTATGCAGATTCATTCCACTTTCTTTCTTTTTCCCATCCCCCTTTCCTTCATTTCCCTTTGTCTACTCCACTGAATTTACATTGTTTTTTTCAATTTATTTTTTAATTTTTATCCTCTACCTCCTCATTGTGGATTAATACCCACATACCACAGAAAATATTTTACCTTTGGTTTTTTGGGATTGGCTTATTTCACTTAGCATTTTTTAGATCCATCCATTTATCAACTAATGTTATAAAGTCATTCTTCTTTATAGCTGAGTAATATTTCATTGTATATATACCACATTTTCTTTATCTATTCATCCAGATATATCTTACTTTAAACTTTCTATTTTCTATCTCTTCATTTTTCTGTGCCTTCCTTTCATATTTTCCCAGAGCTGTATTTTAATTCACTAAATATTTCTTTAGCCATGTTTAACATGCTGTTTCTCTAGTTCACTGAGTTTTTAATTGTAATGACCAAATCTTTTATCTTGATGCTTTAGTTGCTGTTTCAAGTTGCCTGTTATTTGCATACATTTTTCCTTCCTTAGCAGTTTTAAAGAGTTTAATTTTATACTCACTCCCAGATTGTATTATGCCATATTCTAGTAGAGCTAATCTCTTAGTATATCACCTCCTCCATGAGCTTTCCTTCATCAGATAGAATTTATTTTTGAAGATGTCACAGACATGCTGAGTTCATCACTGTTGTTCCTCACCTCACACAGCAAGACACAATGATAGACAATAAGGGCCAAGTAAGTTAAGGTTTTTCAGTGGGGGAATGATCCCTACTGCTGATTGTGTTCGTCAGCTTCTCACCACTGTGACCAAAATACCTGACAAGAACAACTTAGAGGAGGAAAACGTTTATCTTGGGCTCACAGCTTCAGATTTTCTGTCCATGGATGGCCAATTTCATTGCTCTGAGTGTGAAGTGAAGCAAAACATGACCTATTCATTTCATCTGTGAACATTCTTGTGTTGCCACATGAGTTTTTTGGGGACTTCTTATATCCAAGCCATAACACTGCTGAATCAATAAGGAAAGGAAGTCAGAACATGATGATTGTCATGAGAAGAGATGAGTAGACCCAGGAATTTAAAGAGAAAGGAAAATTAGAACATCTACCACAATTAATTAAAACATCTACCACAAAATTAAAACATCTACCACAAACCATCCCTGGGTCAAAACTCATGAGATCAGAAGGTTCCAGACAAAAGATGATGTCAGGCCCAGGGCCCACCTCAGGCAATAAAAGGCAGATAGTTACAAGGGCCTCCCACTGAGTCAAAGGCTGTTTCTTCAGAAGTTCCCTGCTGGCTATAAGCAGGAGAGCTCAGTTTTCTTCCTGTGTCTCAAAGCCAGTTCTGACAATAGTGAGGTGCTCCTAACACCTTTAGGCTACCATGGAGGTCCAGCCCAAATCAGCAGGTGAGGGCATCTGCAAGGGGCAGGATAAGTCAAGAGCACCTCCAAAGGGCCTTGCCACTAGCTTTGTCTTGGGAAGGGTGTGGCAGAGGCTGCATTAGCACCCAGCCAGGAGGGATGAATACCCCACAATCAAGACTGCCTTCCATTTCAAATGCTGATTTTATAATTGGGTCTTTTAAATCTTGTCCTTTGTTGTTAGGCTCCTGCTATTGGTAGAGGTGCTTTTGGGCAGTGAGGTTAAAAAATAAATATTAAAAATTCTCTCTCTCTCTCTCTCTCTCTCTCTCTCTCTCTCTCTCTCTCTCTCTCTCTCTCTCTCCTCTCTCACTCTCTCTTTAAAAAAAAATCAACTGCCACTTAGAAGCCTCCCTCCCTCTGTGGCTGGTGTGTTTGAGGGACCTGTGTGATTCTGCAACGCAATGCCCAATTCTCCTTCCTTTTTCTTTTTGGACTCCTAAAAGAGCAGTAAGACCTAGTTCTTCAACTGTTTGTTGGTGGGGACTTTGCCATTCTCCACTCAGCAAAAGACAATTCCCTCTGTGTTGCAACTCTATATTTGGCAAGAGGATAGGAGCCTTGGCACGTCCAGAGCTGGCTACTAAAAGCAGGCACAGTAAAATCCCACAATGATTTGCCTCTTTTTCAGCTTGGCACATCATGTTAGAAGCTGGAATAGAGAAACGTTTGTAATAAACTGCAGTTGGGAGGAGGCTGATGGTGCCTCTGGAAAAGTCCTGTGTTCCTCCCCTCCACCCCTTCCATGGCACCGCCATGAGCCTCACTTTTGTTTTTTCATATTTTAAATTCAGCCTGTACTGAACTTGCCACAGAAATAGATCTGCATTGACACTCCTACTCTCAAGCTGCCGGTGCTGCAGCCGCAGGTTTTGACATTGCTTGAGCCAACCCAGAAACTTGAAAGTGGAAGCAGAATTAAAGAGGTAGCTACATGCATCAACCCACTTCCTGGTTGGAAAATCTGGATCATTTGTTATTTCCATCTCTGACACTCCTATAAATTTTTAACATCTCCGCTATGCTTGTCACATAATGATTGCCCTCATGCATAAGGTCTTGCTAAAAAAGGCCACTGTTCTATGGCACAGCATATTTTTTTTTTTTTTTTTTGCCTAAGTGAAGGCACAGTGGAATTGCCTTTCTTGGACCATCTCTACTCTGGATGCCTGAGCCCAGGAAGTCCAAGCCAGTTAGTTGTAAGTGATTGATAGAGAGTTAGACATTAGAGTAGGAGGCCATCATGGAGGAGCCTTGGAGAGGTACCAGGAGGTCCTGGCAGGTGAGTAGGATGGAGCATCAAAGAGGGGAGGTCTGGAAAGACAGCCAAAGTGTCAGGGAGATCAGGCAAGGGGCTTCACTCTGGTCTGAAAACCAGAAGGGTCCTTAGGCCCTTGGAAGTCAGTAGGTTGAGCAAGGAGAAAGGAGAGACCCAGATATCCATCCATAGAGACTAATAATGATAGCTAGCATTTCTTGAACAATTTTTAGGAGCCAGGCCCTGGGCTTCTGACATTCTCTGCGTCTATCACAGCTTTTACCATGACATCTCTCCTCTCCTTCTTCTTTCTTCTTTCCTCCTCCTCCTCTTTCTTCCCTCTTCTTTTTTCTTTCTTCTTTCCTCTTCCTCATCCTCTTCTTCCTCCTCCTCTTTCTTCTTCTTCTCTCTCTTTCTCTCACTAGACTGTGGGATCCTTGAAGGAAGGAGCATAATCTTGATCAGTAGGAAGCTGAGTCTGCACATAGAAAGTTTTTGGTAGATTGATGCTGATGGAGGGAAAGACCTTACATCTTCCAACAACTCTGTGAGCTATTATTATTCCCTCCCACATTCTTTGGTGAAACTAAGTCTCTAAGAGACTTGCAAAGGCCTCACACAGGCTAGGAATGGCAATGCTAAGTTTTGAATGCTCTTTCCATTAACCACACTCAGAGGACCAAATCAGAAATAGGAACAATGGGGCAGGAGATGTCCCGAATTCTGGAAATGGGCTCAATGTGGAGAATTCTCAGAGAGGAATATCTTACTGAAGTTGGTGGGTGGTGAAAAATGGAAGCAGAAGTAGAACTGACTTGCTATTAGATTCCTTAGCTACTGGCATAACTCTTATCATACTCCATGGACCCCACCTGTCCTACCTACACCTGCTTATGCAATAGTGGTAAGGATACTAGACAAAATCTAGGCCCCTAGTCAAATTTGAATTTCAGACAAATGAATAACTTTTTAGTATAGGTTTTGTCCCATGCAATATCCGGAACATACTTATACTAAAAGAATGATTATCTGAAATTCAAATATAACTAGCATCCTATGTTTTTACTTTCTAAATTTGACAACTTTAGATGGAGGTTGGTTTAAGGATGCATGTGGGAATCAAGAGGTAGGATAAACCATTTTAGCAGTAGCAAAGCTAGTTACAGAAGGTCCCAGTGTTTCCATGACTGAGATGTTTGGTGGAAGCAAGAGGTTCTAGAATGACAGTCCCCTGGCTCTAGATAAAACAGGAACTTCAGTGACCCTTTGTTACCTTCTCAAAAGTGGAGTTCATTGTACCCAGTGCTGCTTCTTTCCCCCTGTGCATCTCACTGTCACATTTCCAAAGGGAGCATATGGTTAGGCTAATTTGTCACTATTCAGCATGGAGGACCTGGCACAGATAGGTACTTGGTAAATACTTCTTGAATTAAGGAAGAAATAAGTTGAAAACCTGTCACCTCCAAAGTGGTTGATCTCCTTCATGTTTAGACTGTCTGTGTTGGTCAGCATTTCATCACTGTGACAAATACCCAAGATGATTAACTTATTGGGAGAAAAGGTTTATTTTGGCTCACAGTTTTTTAGATTACAGCTTATGATCAGGCTGTTGATTGCTTTTAGGCTTCTGGTGGGGAGGCCAAATGACAATGACAGGGAGCATGTGGAGGAGTAAAAGAGCTCATCACCTCATGTCTAGGAAAAAGAGGAAGAGGAAGGAGTGGGTGTCCCACTATTCCCTTCAAGCTATGCCCCCAATGATCTATATACCTTCCATGAGGACCCACCTCTCAAAGTTTTCACCACCTCTAAGAGTGCCATAGGCTGGGACCAAACCTTCAACACATGGACCTTGGTGGGATACACCCAAAGAGTAACACCATCCATGGTCAACTTTGTATATTCTCAGGTCCAATCAGTTACAGTTAGAGTCTAATGTTAATTAGGGCCACAATCCAAAAGCATAATAGTTTTTTTTTTTCCCTGAAAAGCCTCTTTGGGCTGCTTTCTCAGGGAGTTGTGGTTGTGGCAGAACATTTTGGCCTATCTGAGACACGTAGCCTGATTTATCTATATGGCTCATCTGATAAACATGGACTGTCCGGTCTGCCATCCTTAGGCCATTAGTATGTTAGTAGCTAATAAGCTCTAGGTTCATTATTCTTGGGGGTGGTATGTAATTTACTATCTAAACTACTTTGATGCATAAAAGGGGATTCCGTTAGTAGTGCCACTAGGTCAGTGAAATTTGTACTGTTCTGAGCAAGCTGGTACCTAGAGACATCTTAATTTTTGTCAATAACAAATACCCTATAGAATCCCCTGGATACTATAACCTCTGTGTCACTTTGTGGACACAGTGACAATATTACCCAATCAACTGGAGCATGACCACATTGCTTTTCCTCAGATTGTTTATCAGGAGAGATTCTCTGAGCTTTTCTTCCAAATCTGATTCATATATTTTGTTGAACTACTATCCTTCTTGCTGAATGGGAATCTCTTAGAAAGGGCCCAGGTCATTTACCTTTGTATTCCCAACACTTGGCACAGTTCCCTACACTTAGAAAGTATACTTCCACCACTCACAATAGGCTGTGGTCTGGCTGCAATAACAAGCTACTTTTAAATTTTGGCAGTTTATGAGACAAAAGTTACTTTATTGCTCATACCATATGTCCACTGCTGGTCAATTTGGGATCTGCTCCACATCTTATTTAATCTGGAGCCCAGACTAACAGAGCGGTTTTTATCTGAAGTATTGCATATCTCATGGTAGAGGGGAAAAGGGACAATTCTGAGTCACAGATGGGCTTTAAAGCTCTTCTCAGAGGAGAGAGTTACTTCCACTTGCATTTCATTGCCAAAGCAAATCACGGGGCCAAGTCGGCCTCCTGTGAGGAAAGGAAATATTCTCCTACAGGGCAGAAGAGAAAATGATATTGAACAAGAGCACAGAATTGACTGCAGTGCCCAGTAAATGTGAATGGAATTAAACTTACATTAGGATTTCACTCTGCACCTCAGACTTTTCTGCCATGGAACTGGGGTGGGATAAAGTGAGATGGGTGTGGGTGAGGGGAAGAGCACACTCTTGGGCACAGCATTTGAGGAACCAGCACATATTCTCACCTTTCCATTTTTCATTTAGATACATTTTACCTGGGAGAGAGTGTTGGTCTTTTCCCTCCTTCTCTGTAGGGATTAGCCTCCTTTCCTAGCATCATGATAGAGCAAAGTTTAGCCATCCTAGCGGGGACAATGCGCAGTAACTGATTCCAAACCATACATAGCTCTGGGACTATTAAATGGATTCATGCAATTTATGGACACCTATCAAGTTCCAGGGTACCAGGCACATGGTGCTGGGGGCAGGCATGAAGCCTTGAAAATAGCAAACTCCTTGTCTTCAAGCAGCTTCCACTTTAGCAGAGGAGAAAAGTGTGAGTGTGTAATTCTAGATGAGGAGGAACATGTCAAGTCCTAGTTGATTGGAGTTCTTGCAGTACAGGTGACCTGGGGCTTGACTTCATTCCTGCCCAGATACAGCAGCAGCTGTGCAATACCAGTGCTTGTCACAGTGACTCCTCCCGTCCCCAGGAAGCCTTTCCCAACTCAGAGGAGGTCTGAATTCCTACCAGACCTTGGCTGACCCCTCATTTGTTTTCCTATGCTGTATGTATTTAATGCAATTATGAAGATATTTGATTGAACTTTCTACCTAATATTGAGGTATCTCATGACCCTTGTGATATAAATCCCTGAAATACAATCATAGCTATTCTCTATATCCACAAGTTCTGCACACTTGGATTAAACTACCTGAGGATGGAAAATATTGGGAAAAAAATTTGCATCTGTACTGAGCATGTACAGACTTTTTTTTGTTTTTCCTTCCTTTAATAACACAGATAACAACTATTTAATAGCACGTACATTGTGTTAGATGTTACAAGTAATATAGAGATGATTTAAAGTATATAGGGAGATATGTATAAGTTCTATGAAAATACTGTGCTATTTTATATGAACGACTTGAGCATCAGTGGATTTTTGGAACCTGAGGGGGGTTTTGGAACCAATCCACTGTACGTACTAAGGGATGATTGTATACAAATATAGTTGGATTTTTCTTGGTGATCCTATATCAGAATACAGAAGGAAACCCAGTCACAGTTCAGGCAAAACCATTTCTATGTAGACAAGACCTATGGAATTGTATTTTAGGGATTTAAATCACAAGGGTCATAAGATAACCAAATATTAGCTAATTCATCAAATGAGATAAGATAGGCTTGAGCAGGGTGTCCTTAAGATCCATCTTAGGGAGACCACAGGTATTCTAAACAATAACATCCCCATATTCCAGGACATCCCCAAACTGGAACATCATTTACCTCCTCTCCTAGGTGAGCCATTTCTACTCCCTACATATCACTTCATGTTTTTGGAAAATTTGAAACTTTCCTAAGGTCTTCAGCTACTTTTCTAAAAATCATCAAGATTGAACTATACTTCTAAACATGCTCCTCAGTGGGTTCTAAAGCTCTAATCCATTAACATTAGGATTCCATGTTGACATCTCGGAACTTGTATTTTACCCATGAAAAATAAAACTTCAGAGAGATATTAATCAATTAGCATATTTGGTTGATTGACACCCTGCAACTCTAAAAGACTGATCCTATATATGAACTAGAATCCTCAGGCACAGTTGATGACAAGAATGATGGGGCACATTTCCCTGAGTTCTGTGTTTGTAGAGACATCTCTTTTTAGATCTCCCAGTTTATAAGTGTCATGTTAAATGAGGTAAATGCTGAGCATGCTCTGCCTGTTTCACAATATTACTGGTGCTTTAAAAGTCAGATTTATGAGTCATGTTGAGTTATTCATACAAACAAATGCTGAACCTGGCAAATAGCTTAGTGGGGACAAACACAGTGACATCATATATCTCTTCTATAAGAGGCTAGAGAGGCCCAGAAGGGATCCCTCAAGGAACCATGGCAGAGGTGAATGTTGAGGATCACCCACTTACTTTGATAGACAGCATGTCTGGTCAACTGGACAACATTGAGTTATTGCCTTTAACAAGGAACTTCAATGAGTTTAATAACTTTAATAAGTGGTGTTGATGTGGAATCTGGCTACTGAACAGTTAAGACTAAACTGGATTGTGAACTCCATTTTACTGCTTTCACGAAGTTCCTCATCTTTCTTTGGTTCCTCCTTGGACTCTCCTGCAACATCTCTAACAGTCCAAATACCATTAGTTTTTCAGCAACAACTTTTTTATGAGTTTACCAAGACTTTTGGTTGGAATTAATTCCTGTTTCCTTGGCACACTGTCATGGAACTTTGATTAAACATTCTGTATAGCCCTCATTATATTCTAGACAGGCACAGGTAATGATTATCTTCATGTTTCACTTCCTCTGCTGTAGAATAAGCCTCCCGAAGACAGGAATTGTATATTTCTTCCTTTCTGTCTCTGGAAGGTGTAGTGCTATGACAAGTGTGTATTCTGTAGTCTCCAAATGTCAGTAAAATTAAAGGGAATGGAATTATATTGATATGAAATACACTAAAGAAATATTGAGAATTTTAAACGCTAGAGTTAAGATAGGAGAACATGGAACCATTTCATGAGACCCTCAGCAACTTAGTGTGATGCCATCTCAAAACAAAAGATAAAAAGAACTGGGGATGTAGCTCAATGATAAAGTGCCCCTGGGTACAGATAACAATTTCCAGTATAGGAAAAAAAAAAGAAAGAAAAACATAAATGTTTCAAACATGGAAATATTTTTCTCTTTTTTCCATGTCTATTTTGTATGATATGATTAATATATTATCAAACATGAGTTAACTCTATTAAATTTTGTGTTTATAAGAAAGTATTTATTTAATAAAACAGTAAAAAAAGACCATGAAATATTACTTTCCTCTTTTTCTATGCTAATACTATCCTGAATTATACAGAGGTCACGTCAATAACCTGTGTTAGAAAGTCGGCTTTAAAAATAAATCATCATTATACACATTAATCTCTACCCTTTTTTACCCTCCTTATTTGGTGGGGAATAGAGGCTCCAAGCATATGGAAATACTGCCAAATTTTGAGTAGATGAGGCTGAGGCCAGTTCATCCCAGGGTGAGAAAAAGATGAAAGGCCAACCCATTACACATTCGCATGTGTGGGCCTCAGGGAAATGTAGTGTGTATCTCCCATGAGAGATTCTCAGAGGAGATAGATGTATGACTCTAGTCTAGAGTGACAGTTTGTGTTGCTGAGTACCACTGTGCTTGTCTGAGTTTGCGTAAATATTTGAAATGTAGTGATATTCTAGGTAGTATACATGCATGTTAAAAAGAACCATAACACGGCAGGAATGGATAAAAGAATTAAAATTTGTTAAGTACCTGCCATTTACTAGGTAATGTGCTTTTAACTAATAATAACCATGATAGTAAAAATAATAAGTTATTTTTAATGAGTGCTTACTCTGTTCATACATTGCAGCATTTGGTCCTTTCGGCAAATGTTATAAAGTATCCTCTCTATTTTATAGACGAGTAAAGAAGCTCAGAAATTATAAGCAATTTGTTTGTGGTCAGTCATGCAACCAGTTCATGCCTGAGCCAGAATTTAACCTGGTCTAGCCAGTAATAGTTTGGTTGCATGGTCAGACCTCATCTAAGTCTAGCTTGAAGAAAAAACTTTTTTTTTTTTTTTTAGTAAAATGTTTATTATAGAACAATTTGAAATGTATAGAACAATTGTGAATATAGTACAAAGAGTTCTTATATACACAATACCAGTACTACTGTCATCACATTATACCAAAGTTGCATACATTTAATATGAATCATCATTGCTGATGTCATCCTTATCACCTGTCGGAGGTAGCATTTCTCAGGTTTCTCCAATATAAATTTACTCAGAATATTTTTTGTTGTTCTACTGCAGAGAAATCTCACACAAATTAATTATAGCTGGTTCCACAGGAATTGAAAATCATCAGGAAGCAACTGTCTCCAGTAGTCCCTCTTTGGGACTGTATGGTCTCTCATTTCCTTTACTTTGGATGTTTCCTTCATTATCTTTTCTTATTTTTTACTGACTGGTGAGAGATTCCTGGCTCTAGGTAAATGTTTCCTGGTTTCCTTATACCTATGTCTTCGCTTTGTGGTTTGTCTGCCAACAGCCTGCTGTACGTCCCTCTCACCTTTCCTGGTCAAAGACTGCTTGGCATACACCTCACTTTCTCCTAATTTCTTTTCTCCACTCCTGGTGCCACTTCCTCCCTGCTAGCACCAGTCACAATGGTGCTTGTTCCTGAATTAATTTGATCTTTAAAACAACTCTGTGAGGTTGACAGAGTTATTTCCATTTTATGGATTATGAAATGGAGGCCAGAGAAAGTCATGAAACTTTCTTAAGGTTTCACAAGGGACAGACCTTCCTTAGAGAAGGGTTTCCATATTCCAAAGCCAAGGCTTTAAAACCTGAAGTCATAGTACCATCCTGTCACCATTCTATTATCTCATTCAAAATTTTCAACAATCTTTTGATGTTAGGTAGTTTTGCTAATATTAAACAGCTGCTAAGTGGTGGAGCAGGACTTGGACCTTGGTTTTCACAGCCCGTAGTCTACCATACCAGCTTGCCTTCCAAAATAGTGCCCCCTAAAAATTAACGTAATAAATAATCATTGTTTTAGGTTCTGAACAGGTGAAGATAAAGATGTGAACTCTATAAATACCTTCCTATCTCAGAGTAAATCTGTTCTGATCCTGACTTTGACATTCATTAGCATTCACCTTGAGCAAGCACTCAATAGATATTATCCCATACAGAAAAGAGAACTGCAGATTTTGGCCTTGTGATTAAAATTTGTACTGGGAAGTTGGCAAGGATAGATGAACAAAAAGATCAGGAAGATAAATAAATACTAAAGAACTCTGAGCCTTCCATAGGTGAAAAATGTGCAACTATGTGAGTCTTAGGTGTTTGTATATATGTTTGTGAATGTTGGTATAAGGTATTAGTGTAAATGGTTGGGAGCCATGCAAGGTGAGGGTGTTTCCTAAGGCCCTGATATCCTAGGATATTGAATGATTGTAATTGGCCTTGAACTTGTAGCAAATAGCCCTACTTCATCTTGCTTGTTCTTAGTATGGGAGTGGATATAGTAAAAAAAAAAAAAAGTAAATGATGAAAATCAAAGATGAGGTACCTGTGACCAGATGGTATCAGAGGAGTTAGAGAAAAAAATGAATAGTTTCAAGATACTGCATATATGGACATAAAGTTGTAGGTGTGGAAGTTTCTGAGGATGACTGGTGGGTGGTAGTGCCATTTGTTGAGAAAGGGGACATTGGAAGAAGACCCCATTTGCTCGGGGTACGGTGGGGAGGTCATGATTATGGGTTACTTAGACCTTTAAGTGGAAATGTCAAGTGTAAGCTATTGGATATATATCTAGAACTCAGAGGTGTGGGCTGAGGACAGGACTTTGTGAGTCATCTTTGTACAAGTAAATAATATAATGGGTGCTGTCCAGAGCTCCTCCAGAGAGCATAGAGTGAAAAGACAAGAGGGCCTAATGGATGAATAATGAGTAATTTACAAAGAAGCAAAGGAAGGAACAGGCTACTAAATAGGAGACAAGTGGAAAAAAAAAACTAGTGTTGAGAAAGAGGCTGATTCAATAAAAGAAGAATTATAAGGAGATAAATCATAGGTTAAGAGACTGTGGGCTCGTTAATGAATCAAACGACTAATGAAAGTTGTTCTGTGCCAAACAACGTTTAGAAAAGGAGACCATAAAGACTATTAATGCTCCAATTAAGCGTGCCTCTTTGACACAGCTTTGCTGAGTTGGGTCATCTGTGGATTACACATGTGAGCCATTTTCCTCCTAATTTCTTTGACTCTTTTATTTTTGTCATTGCTCTGTTTTTTTAACATTTCTATCAGAGAGTAGGCAGGAATAAGGAAACAAAGTTATAACAAAAATACTAGTTTTTCTGGTTTCTTGTCAGTGCTGATAAATATTTGATGGTATTGGAATAAAATTCTGGGGAAATTCAATGACTTTTTAAAAAATCTCCATTTTTTTTCCTCATTGAATATGAGAAATTGGAGTTTATCTTATCAGTCATATAGTATTTCAAAAGAATGCAAGAAAATATAATGCACCAAGAAAAAGAAGCTAATATTATTGAGGAGGCAATATACACTTGCCAAATATTTAATATTTCAATACATTTTTATTCAATTCCATCTAAGTACTTATAAGGTAACAATTTTAAAATTAAATATGGAATAGTATAAAATAGCACTCTATTAACAAATGTAATTATTTTCCATCATCAAATGATTGTTACTCAAGATGAGTCTTAATGCATCACAATTTCAGTATTGCACTAAGGTGGATAGGTAAAAAATGAGATCAAGTTGAACACAGAATTCATTTTGTAGAAGTTCTTTGTTGTTTAGAAACTACTTATATTTCTAATGCATCTTGACTAATATTGACTAAGTGTTATTTAGAATTATGGCTCTCAGACTATCTATTGTATCTTTTGGTATGAAATGACATTATGCAATAGAAAATCTGGCAAGCACATGATCTAAATCAAATGCACCCTCTTACTGTCCTATACCAGAAGCAGAGCCAGGTAGGGCATTAGGAACATGGAGGTGGCAGAATCCTGTCTTTTGGAATGAAAGCCTAGTCCAAACACTCCACACCAGGATATCCCCATGTTTGACTCCCACCTCCAACCAGGCACTGAGCTAGACATTTCCCATTACTGATTCTAGTGAATAAAAGCACTAATGTATAAATATTATCTTGTGGTGATAACATACATTTTTTTTTTTCAAGATAAGGTATTTCATTAGAACATGGGATGCATTTGGATACAAGAAAGAGCCAGATTAAACACTCCACACCACATTAGCCTTCTTGGATGATACAAAGGCTTGTATATGTGTTTCATGCCTTCAGACAACTTATATTATTATTATAAGCTATACAAAATGAAAAAATAGGTGTTTATTTTAACATTATTAATGTATAACAAAAAAAGTCAAATCTAGAAAAACTATGTTTTAAATAGAGGGAAAATGACCAAAATATATATTAGGTATGCGTTAGTATTTTACTAACCTCTTGAGGGTGAGGAAAATAAAAGGAAAACAAGTTCCCTAGATAGGAATGTTACGATTTAGATATGAAGTGTCCCCCATAAGCTCATCTGTGAGACCAATGCAAGAAAGTTAAGAGGTAAAATGATCGATTATGAGAACTTCAACCTAATCAGTGCATTTATTCCCCTGATAAGGGCGAACTGGGTGATAACTGTAGGTAGGGAGGGTATGACTGGAGGAGGTGGGTTTCTGGGAGTGTGTCTTTGGGGTTTATATTTTTTCCTTATGAGCAGAGCTTTTGCTCTGCTTCCTGGTGCTATGTCCTGAGCTGCTTTCCTCACATCCAGCCTTTAGGCTGGATTAAGATCTCTAAAACCATAAGCCCCGAAATAGACTTTTCTTTCTCTGAAATTTTTCTTATCAGGTCTTTTAGTCACAGCAGTGAAATAACTGACTAAAACATGAAATTTCAAAATCCCACCTACTGGCTTAAGGACTTATCATTCCTGTGTTTAGGTAGTATTATTAGTACTCTTTTTCCAAGGACTATTCATATACTTTTTCACATGTTGTTTATTTATAATAATGACTCGTCTGCCTCAAAAGTTGACTTCCAGCTGGAGTACATTGGAATTTTGCTAACATTCTTCGGTCACAACTCAGAAGACTGTCTCACCAGTAGTCTTAGGCAATCCTAATCCATCCGAAGCACCAGGATGCTACACTTGGGGTTTGCCCTAGCACACAGGCCTGCTCTGTGGGTGCAGAGAGGGGCCTTCCTCAAACCATACCTTCCCTGTGGTCTTAGTAGCTGGGAATTGGCTTCAGCCAGCCCAGTCCAGTAATGGGACCTGATAGATAAGGAAGTTCTACTTTTCACTCTCCACCCTTCTCCCTCCAGCCCTGAGCTCTGTCTTCTGGTGTTCCTACCCAGCTGTGCTTTAACTTATTATCCTGCTGGTCCTACTTCTCCCTCGTGGATCTTACACTTATCTGCAAGACTAATTCCTAAACATTCTGCACAGTGTCATTCCGGATGACTGTGGTTACTAACCAAAAGTTAGACAACCAGCAAGTCAGAACATATCAAGAAGGCTTGGAGAAAAACAGTTAAAGAAAAATTACTTGAGTGGAAGATAGACGTCCAGTACGTTTTGATTTGATTTGGCTAAGATGGTATGGTATTAAATTATCCAGTCATCCATATTCATAGCCATAAAGTCATTTTTGTGGTGGCTAAATCTAAAAGAAATCTGTAATAAATAGACATCCTTAAATAAAATCAGCTGCCTTATAATTTGTATTGGCTTCAATGAAAGGATAACATAAATAATATTTTGTTTCTATCATAACACAGTTATTAAGGCAAAATAGTCAAACATTGTTTTAGTTACTTCTAATTATATAATTGCTATTATGTAAACTAATTTCCTGTCTGCTAGTTAAAGAAGAAACTGTCTATTTTAGAGCAGTTCAACAATGTCACTTGTGTGTTAATTAAGCACTGTTTGTATCATTCAAGATGAATTTGTCCTCTAATACTTTTAAGATTTTAATCAATATCATTATTACTTCTCTATGGAAAACAAGAGTTTGACTCCAGAGGGGAAAAAAAAATATAAACACGCTGTATTCTTAGAATGAATTTTTGTTAAGACCTTATTTTCATGTTTGAAATAATTGATGAATGTTCTTTCCAGTTAGAAAAGACAATGGAATGTATAATATGTTCTTTCTTTAGGGATTAGGTATTTCAAGCTTCATTCCTTGGATTTATTGAGAAGGCTTTGCTTGCTTTAGTAGGTCTATTGCCTTGAATAAGAGATGTTCTTTGGCCATCTGTAATTAAATAAATGGGACAGGTCATATTAAAAAAAAACAGCATTCCTTGAGTTTTGTTCACAGTGCTTCATAGTTAAGATTGCAAATTTCCTTCTTTCTTTCTTCTTAGACATGGCTAGGGGAGGGTGACATGCTGTGGAGTCAGAAACCCTGGCTCTGTGACATGGGAAAGACATTTAATGTATCTGGGCCTCAGTTCCTAGTAAAGTGAAAAGTTGAAAGTTGATGTTCTTTGAGTTCCCTTTAAATTATACAGAAATTGTAAAAAGCTGGTTAAGCTGACTTTTAAAGTTATTTATGAGGGTTCTTTAAAACAGATGACAGAGGGAAAAGCAGCAAAATAGTGGAGGAAGAGAAACTGAAATGTGGAAAATGTGTGGGAAGACCTGAGGGTGGCTCATCATGGCTAGCAGCCTGACTTGTCCCTCCCTCTGTTTCCGATAACTTTCTCCATGATATGCTGAATGATCTCACACAAATAGGAAAATCTGGGTGTGGGTTGAAAAGAAAGGGGGTGAATTTTACTGGTTGAGAATGCCAAGTTTAGTCTGAAATTCATCAGCTGCTTAAGTGATCATTAAAATGATGAAACAGTAGGTCAGTGAAGCAATAGTTAAGAAAGTCAGAAATGCTGCTAATCCAGTGTCCCTGCAAGGACATCTGAGGCAAGTTTACCACAACAATGAAACAACAATGTTTAGTTACATCCTTTATATGGTCAACACATGTTGCACCCCTAAAATATGCCTTTCTCTTCTCTTCTAAGTTTGTATCTCAATCTCTCTCTCACTCTGTGTGTGTGTGTGTGTGTGTGTGTGTGTGTGTGTGTCTTATAATAAATCACCTGGGAACCTATTTTAGTCCCAAATAAATCCACCTGCTGACTTAGGCACATCTATCTCCTTCACGGCCCTATTTCTCCTTTATCTCTGTGTTTACCACCATATGTTTCAGTGGTTTGTCTCCATTTCATTTCCCCGCAATAAGAGAAGTTTCCGGAGGAAATAAATTATACCTTTTACTATATTTTCCAAGAACTAAAGTTATTTTTGGTTCAGAGTGGGTAAGGCATGGTCCTAGGGACAGGAGATGGGAAGTTATGGTTTTACTTAGCAAGGTAGCCTTAGATACCTAACATTCTGCAGGGAACTCAGGAGAGAAAAATATAATTGGTGCAATGGTCTGCAATACATACTCTAACTGAGATGTGACTTGGGGACAATAAGGAGTCAAAAGAGATTTGGTTGTAAGAACAAAAGAATGAGAGAGAGGGTCAAAGAAGTTGCTTGCCTTATAATCACTGAGCACCAGACTTTTCCCATTGCCACTAGATACAGCATCACTAGGAGGAGAAATGCTGAATTAGAGGTCGGTTTCCTTCCTCCAAGGAGATGATGATGACTCAGAAGTCCACACAGGTCCAACATGAAAAAAAAGATTTAAAAATTGAACAACAGGAAACAAATAGCTCAACTTCCTCCAGCATGCACCCACGGGCCTCACACTCCAAGCAGAGAGAAGAAGAATGTTGAGTCTACCTCCAGCCTTGTCCACACCATCTCTCCTCTTGGTCTGTGAATGCTTCCCCACTCTGGTGATTTCCCACACATCTGTGATACATTAAAGATAGCCGCAAGTCTTTGCTACTACTCTTATTGAGAAATGGGCATCTGTGTCCCTTCACTTTGAAACAGGCTGAGCTTTGTGACTGCTCAAGCAATAGAATATGACTTAGCCAGACAGACCTCAGACTTGTGACTTCCCCTTTCTGCCTCTTGGAATGCAAGTTGAGGACGAAGCCAGCAGCCATGCAATAGGTCTGGCTACCCGGAGACTGCCTTGCTTGTGGGAAACCCAAGGCACATGGAGAAGCCATGGAGTAGGAGCTGCTGTGAGGGGCAGAGTCCAAGGAACACTGGTACTAGAGGAATGGGTGAGGGGTGCTCTTGGAAGTGGGTCCTTTAGCCTAGGCTGCCTCAGCTGACACCACATGGATCGGAGATGAATCACACATCTGAGCCTATTATGATCCTGAGCATTACAATCAGGAGTAAAATTAGATGGCTATTTTAAGCCAGTGAGTCTTAGTGAAGTCTGCTGCATAGAAATGCATACCTGAAGTGATAGTCTTCAAGAGCCAGTTCGTGTATAATTTCCCCCAGATAGTACATATCCTGCTTTGAGGAAGAGTTCACCTTTCCCTAGTCTTCTACAGAGTCCTGTGTCAAAAGCAGCAGAAGTAGTAACCTTTTGGTGAATATCTCTTACATGTCGGGCATAGTACTTGCTGTCACACATTCATTTTCTTCACTCATTTCTGAAAACACATAAAGAATATAGTATCCTTATTTTGTACAGGAAATTGGGGCTCAATTATTGAAGATTATCAGTGGTCACACAGGGGTTCTGAATCTATTCCTGCCTGGCTCTTTCCATAGTGGAGCACTGTCATCCTATAGATTATGATTATTGCTTATGAATCTTTCTTCCACACCACACAGCAAGGCATAGTTTCTGTTCACTGTGATGCTCCCCAGTGTCTGGCAGAGTGTCTCATGCTCAATAAATGTTCACTGAATGAGTGAACAGCCTGCAGAATAGCTCCTAGAAAATCAATTACAAGACCCCATTCATTTGAAAACAGAAAACTGCTTTCCAGTGAAAAGGTGTAAGTCTTAGCAGTTCATTGAAAACCAGCATTTGCTATTCCTACCTACACTGAGAATGTTAGGAGAATGCTAGCCATGGTAACATCTGGGTGTTTGGCCAAGGGCCTGGACTATCTTGCCTGAATCTTGAATAGACAATACCTCAGCAGGTTTACAGGGAGCTAATGTTGTTATCTGCAGTTGCTATGAGGCAACACCTCTCTAATAAAAGAGCTGACTCATAAACAATAGGGAACTCAGTCACCTCTGTAGAGGGTATCCCTCCATCTCTTACTGTGAAAGCTATGGGAATCAAGAATGCAGGGCCAGTCCCTACTTAACAGGAGAGAGGCAATAAGCAGTGTTAGATAATGCAGCACAGGCTAGATAGAGATAAGATGTTCCAGAGGGCTGGACTTTCCAATTTGCTGGTGCTCTCATCCTTGTTGACTATGGGCAAGAATTTCCCCTGGATCCTCTCAATCTTTGCTATTGCTGACACTATGCTCCTTCTGACATTTTATTGGCCAGACTCCATCAAATTTGCCTACCAAGATTCAGTATAAAATAGTTCAGAAAAAAATAGCACAGCCTGAGTCCTTTGTGAAGGCAGAGCTGCTGAGAGGGATTTCCAAGTAGAACAAGACAAGTAAAATGCAAGCGTATAGCTTCAATCCTGCCAGATGATCTAAGATAACTTACAAAGTGTGCCCTGTTCCCCAGAAGATTTGCATGGAGGAATTACTGCAGTATGGAAAGAGAAACTGTGTGGAGGAGAGATTAGACTTTGGGGTGTTTATTGTCATATTGTGTGGATACCCCTCAGAGTGCAGTTAGAGACATGTGAATCATGGGATGGTGGAGATTTAGTTAATTGTATCCTGTACTGAAAGACAGAAACGAATTCTCATTATAGGACTTGTACGTTTTTAATGCATTTGATAAAAGAGGAGGATTTGTGATGGATTGATTTTTCATTACCTTTCTGTTTCATTCTTGAGTATTCTGAGGTTTAATTAAGAAAAAAAAATCCCTCTGTAGAGGATATCTGTCCATCTTTTACTGCTAAGGCTATGGGAATCTCGAATGCAGGGCTGGTCTTGGGGTCAATTGTATGGGTTTTCTTATGTGCAGACACCCTTTTTTGCTGGCCATCTGAGAGTCTGTTCTCTTGTCAGTAACATGTCAGTATTGTCTGCCGTCTGAGGAATGTGTTTGAAACTCAAGGGGAAAATATGGATCATCCACTGCTTGTATTATATTTCTTTCTTTGCATGTCTGTCATTTTCTTTGGAACATTTAGTAAAATTAGGTCAGTTATGGTTTTAGTTAGCAATGTAGCTCTTGTGGTGTACACAAATCCTATGATGTTTTTAATTATCTCTGCTTTTTAACATTGATCTGAAACCAAACCCTTAACTATGCATGGCTTAGAGGTGTTTCTCTCTCCCTTTCTCCTTTTTGTTTTGACTTCTTTCTGGGACTAAAATGAAACTTAATCTTGCGACAGCAAGATATAATATTTTTTTGGCTTTATATAGGCAGTTTGAAAGTCCAGGGTTAGGAGGAAAAGATATAGATAGTTACTGGATATACAGTTGTAAATGGAACTTTTCAGAGTAATTAATGGGGTGACCTATTATTTTCTTGTAGGAGTTAGAATGATGCCTATCAATGAATTTTATAGCTATACAGAAGAGCCTTTTGGAAAATCTCAGTGGTTTGCTGAAGGCCAAGATCTCCAGATTTTCTGATTCTTGAACTGTGTTCAGTTTCCAAGAGTAGGGAGGCAGTTGGACAGGATTTCCTAGTTCCTCAGAATTTGGGCCTCTGCATGGCTGGCAAAGGGTGGAGAGCCTGGGAAGGCAGCACTACATAAAAGGAAGATTGGGATTGTTTTTTTAATAATACTAATGGGAATGGTGTTATAAAAATGGGATTTCAGAAGCATGTCTCTCTTGGTCCTTACAGAGGATTGACTGACCTCAGTCTTGTTTATTAGGTCACCTGTCAAAAGCACCTCAAGGCAGGGGCTGGATGACTTCAAGAAGCTTTCAGGTCTGTGATCTGTGAAGAGACAGGAAAACCTTTGGCACCATTCCAGCCCCTGGGGAGTTGTCCTTGGTAGTGTTCTTGTTAAGAGTAGTAGGCATGGAAAATTCTAGGGAGACGGAGGATGGAGGGAAGCTTCATGGTAGGGAGGTAGCCAATTTTTCTTGTAACCTACCTGCTTTTCATTTTCTTCTTTATATATATACTTATCGATTACTGACTAGGTGTTTGGAGCTGTCATAAACTGAAGAGATTAATTAAGAAAAAAAGTTGTAGATGGATCTTGCCCTCAAGGAGTCCACAGTCTGGTGAAGGAGACATACACGTGATCACATCTTATGACAGTCTGCTGGAGACATATGGCGGATTGAGTCGTGTCCAACAAAAAGATACATCGAAGTCCTAACCTCCAGTGCCTGTGAATGTGAACTTCTTTGGAGATGGGATCTTAGCATATGTAATTAAGAATCTCAAGATGAGAGCACCCTGGATTTAGGGTGGGCCCTAAATCATAGATTGTGTCCTTATAAGAGAAAGAAGGGGAAGATTTGAGACACAAAGAAGCCATGTGACTATGTGGGTAGAGACTGGAGTCCTTCAGCTCCATGCCAAAAGATGCTACAGGTGCCAGCAGTTTGGAATTGGCAAGGAATGATTTCCCCTCAGAACCTACCAAAGGAACCAGCCCTGCTTACCCCTTGATTTTGGATTTCTGACCTCCAGAATAGTGAGATCATAAATTTCTGTTTCTATAAGCCACCTGACGTAACACAGGAGTCCTAGGAAACTGTTATAGATGTGTACAAAATGTTATACAGGAAGGAACAGGAGGAGACTGTGTCTAAGGATCAGGGAAGCCTTCCCAGAGGAGGCACTGTTCCACTAGAGTCTTAAAAGAAGGAGAAAGTTTGCCAGTTGCACAAGGATATGAAGGACATTTGGGGCAGATAATGTCAAGTTCAAATTTACTGAACTTGGTGTCTTTGGGAAAACACTGTTCTTGGAACACAGGGTATAATGTGCAGAATGAGTGACAATAAGAAAACTGAAGCCAAGTTGTGAAGGCTTTATATGATATGCTAAGGAGAATTGGGATTTTTCTCTAGGCTATTTGTTCTTAACTCTTATGCCAAGGTGCTGTGTACCTCTGGGGGTATTTGTAAGTAACTTGTTGTGAATAACAAAATGTTGAAGTTTTCTAAAGTGATTAGTCTTATTTTCAGGTAGAGAAGACTTGTGGTTATCCTGGTAAGTAAGTTATCCTACTCACTTGCAGTTTGAAATCTTTCTTCATTGGGAAAGACAGGGGCAAGGCTGTGACAAACACTCAGAGAATTGTGTGGCGCTGCGACCCACTGGAGCATATGAACATCTGTTTTGTGTATGTCAGAAAGGTGGCTGAGAATCATTGCTTTGGGCAATAGGGACCCAGCAGAAACTTTGAAGTTGATCAGCGAAAAGATGATTTTGAATTTTTAGGATGACAACGTTGAAGGAAATGCTGAGAATGAATAGAAATGGAAACGTCTGTCCCAGGAAGCTGGTTACAGTAGTTGTGACCAGAATCAGTGGCAATTGTGATCTTAGGCAATGTCTTTGTGAATGAAAAAGTGAGGGTGTTAAGAAACCTGAGATAGAACTTGCTGGCGTATGTGATAGGATGCTTTCTTCAAAGCATGGAAGAATGGATAGATGATGATGCTATTGGCTGAGTTAGAGAAAGGGAACCATGAGCAAGCTTGGGGGAAGATCATGACTGAGTTTGGACATATTTGTTTTGAATTGATTGTATGGCATCCAGGAAGAAGTGTCTGATTTCCTGCAGAAAATAGGGTACTGGATCTAACCACCCATGATGGGGTCTGATACCATTGTGAGGAATAGTTCAATTGAGGAAAAGTGTCTTAAGTTGTATAGAAAGGGCTACACATAAAGCCTCTCATAGTTCTAGAGAATAGAAGTTCTAAATCTAGGTGCCAGCAGGGCCACACCCCCTTCAAACCTCAAGGGAAGAATCTATTCTTGCCTCTTCTAGCCTCTGCTGGCTCTTGGTGTTCCTTGGCTTGTGGTAGCACAGCCCCAATCTCTGCCTCATGACCTTCTCTTTGTACCTCAAATCTTCTCATGACCTTCTCTTTGTATTTTTCCTTGCTCTTTTCCTTACACGGAAACCAGTCATTGAATTTAGAACCTTCCCTAAATCCAGGTTGACTCAATGGCATCTGTGAAGAACCTATTTTCAAATAAGGTCACGTTCACTGGTACCAGGCATTAGGATTTGGACATATCATTTTATGGGACACACTCAAACCTCCATAGTAGGCCCTGAAAAATACCAGAGAAGTAACTAGGTATACAATTGGATGTCTCAATCAACAAGGGGAATATGAATGTCTTCCATCAGAAAACTCTAAGATAGCAGTGTACTGGAAGCCAAGCTAAGGGGCCAGGTGACAAATGGGGAAATCATTACTCTTTCAAGATATTTATTCAGCTCATTACTTGAGAGACCTGAAGGTATTAGTATGGTCTATTGCTCCTGGAAGGAGGCAGCATCAAGAGTGCAGCAAGTAAGATCAGCCAGTTTACAAATGACTTGCCAGAGAAAGGTCAAGTAACTTGCTTAAGGTCATGTAGTTGCAGCTTGGCCTATTACAAAAAATTTCCATTTTCCAGAACTCTGTTCAAATTTACATATATATGTATGTATCTAATGAGAGCAATAAAAAACATCATTCATAATCCCATAGTGCTAGAAATGGCCTGCAGAAGTCTAGAGAGGTTCGTGTTTTGCATTTTGCCTTGAGACTGAAGGAACAAGGGGAGTATAATGACCAATTGTTCCTGTTTGCCTGGGCCTCAGTGTTTTCTGGGACATGAGATTTTAGTGCTAAAACTAAGAAAGTGGTTACTGTAATTAGAGGAGGGAGTTATTACTGGGACCCAACAAGTGCTGTGGCCTAGGGACAGTCATGTCAAGGTAGAAGCAGAACTGAGCCATGGATAAACTAGGGTCTGACAGAGAGGGAGCTGGGCGTGGGGAAGGGCAGGGAAGTGGGAAATGGATTTGGGGAATAAATACCCCATCCCCACTCTCCTCCCAACCTTTGATCTGCTGGCTTCACCAGGGGGCTAACGAGCCTGGGTTTGCAGTCCACTGAGCTCATTTTCCAAGGCCCGAAGCAGGGCAGAAAGGGCTGATAGTGGATCTGGAAGAACAAGTAGCAAAATGGCCAGAGGCATCTACTGTGTACTAGAAGTTGTGCTGGGTGCTTTACAGAAATTATCTCCTTTAATCCTCAAAATCACTTTGAGAGATAGAGATCAGTAATACTATGACTTACAGTCAAGGAACTCTGGGTAAGAGAAGTAACTTCCTATGTTTCTCATTTTGAACTATCACATCTATACGTCTTCAGATGCTGAGGATACAGAAGTAAAGACCTCAGTTTTTGCATTCAAGGAGTACCCAGTCTAGAAAGCATGCCATCTGCAGTTATTAATTTATCCAATACATTTAAAAGAGTATTTGTTTAGAAACTGTTGTGTGCTGGGAATTTTTCTAGGAACAGGGCATGAGTTAATGAATAAAGTTAGGAATTCTTGCCTTTGTAGAGTATCTTTTAATGGGGCAAATGAGAAATGTGTTAATGTTCTCTCAGGTGCTAAGAGTTTTGGGGAAAATTAAAGCAAGATATTGGGGGTAGGGATGGGGATGGGGATGGGCAGTCAAAAGTTTGGTTGAGCCTCCAGGGCTTCCTGGAAATGTCTCTCACACTCCCAGATCATCTCACCATGGTTAGATTTGCTGAGCTAGAAAGCCTTGTGCCAGACATAATCCAATAGTTTAGAAAATGGCCTGCTTTTTCTGAGCATTATTTCATCTCATCCTCCTATGAAGTAGATTGTGATTTTATTCTAAGCTGAGGCTTAGAAACACAATAATGTAATCTGAATCATGTAGCTACTTTGTGTGGAATCATCTAGTTTAAATTCTAGAAGCTGTCCTCTCTCTGTTTTTCTTTCTCTGTTTCCCATTTTCCACCACTGTGATTTCTGATCTTGATTATTCTCCCTAACTTCCTACTACTGAGTGTCCTTTGTCCTGGTTGTTTTGGGCCACACAGGAAGCTGCTATCTACACCACAGGGATAAACACAGAGGCCATCAGGCAGAGATGCTTCCAGCAAAAGTCTTTACCTTCCATCTTCCCAATTACAAATATTCCTTCCTGCGATCATGATTACTCTTTTTCACCTGTGCTATAGACCCCAACTCCTTCTAATTTGGGAGGGATGTCCCTCTAGAAGTTACCCCTCTGTGGGAAGTGAGTAGGGAGGGTTATAGGAAGAGAGGAATTCTCCCAGGAGAGGTGCTTAGCACCTCTATACAATGATGTTCTCAAATGGGGCATAGGTGGATGTTCTCTGGAGGTTCCCTGAGATCTCCTCACTGAAATCCTCTAAGATCCCTGCAACACACTTTCTGGATGACCTCAGAGACTCTCATTGTATAATTGCTTGAGGAAGTCACCCTTAAATTAACATCCTCCCCCTTTACAGCCAAACATTAAAACAAAACAAACAAACCAAAACCTCTACTCTTGAAGTCTTTTCTTTCACCACTGATCTCTCCTAAAACTTTTTGTACCTGACTCTTCTGTACCTTTACTGAAGCTACTCTGGCATATGTCATCAATAATTTTCCTGTTGAAAGAAACTTGGCTGAACCTAGGTTATATTTATTTTACAAAGTAAGAACCTAATAATTTTAAGTATTTATGGAGTACAATATGACATTTCAATTTATGTATGCATTATGTAACATTTAATTCTTTGAAATTAAGTGTTACATAAGAGGGTTTTGAATATATTCATATAAATAAATGATAAAAGTTGAGGTGATGGATAAGCTAATTGTCCTGATTTAATCATCACTAGATAAATCTTTAAATATTAGAAAGTCTATAATACAAGGGTGTTTGGGACCAAGTAGTGTTATTAGGAGTGCATTTAGGGCTGTTAATAATTCAATATGCTCATGTCACTGAATAAGATTTTTAATCTTCAGTTTCGAATTTGGGGACCTTCTGCAGAAGTTGTCTTCAGTTGAATGCATTAACTCAAGTTGCTGCCATGTGGCATACATGTTCTTTTTTTTTTTTAAGAGAGAGAGAGAGAGAGAGAGAGAGAGAGAGAGAATTTTAATATTTATTTTTTAGTTTTTAGCGGACACACCATCTTTGTTTGTAGGTGGTGCTGAGGATCAAACCCAGGCCGCACACATGCCAGGCCAGCGCGCTACCGCTTGAGCCACATCCCCAGCCCGGCATACATGTTCTTGAGCAAATTGTTTATCTCTGGCTCTATATGATGGGTTAGGGCAATATGCAGAAGCTCTTCTCACCAAAGTACTATGAGGATAGTTGATTTAGTGGACACAGGCTACATTTTACTCCTTAAACCATCAAAGCTTGCTGTGATTTCAGCAGCATCTGTGACCCTGATGGAGACGATGTTTACTGGTTGGGTGTGCTCACCAGCATTTACAACTTGAGCCTGATGTTTTCTGTGATGATGGCAACTTAGTTCTAGTTCTTCTGCAGAGATTCCAGAACCACAACTAAAAGCAGAGTTGTAAGGGAGATGGCGAAATAAAGCTAGTGGCATAGGACTGTAAATGACATCTCTTATACTGATTAGGGTACCTACTCATATCCTTAAAACCTTCCCAAATGTTTGGGAAAAGATGTTCGGAATTTTTGTCATCCCAAGCATCTATCCTTCCATTCCATCTAATTCCTTGGCATAGACCTTGTCTACACGGTAACTGCTTTGTATTCATGAAGCATGCCACCCAGCCCTTCCAGAGAATATACCACCTGTCCACTGAGGGAATGGTATCTAACACAGTAATTTTGAAGATTGATGGTTCCTATTTTTTAAAATAGTTCACTGAGGTGACCTTAATATAGGCACTGTATTTCAGGGTTTGTTCTCAGTTTGGCAATTTAAACTGCTCAGGGTCCCCCCCCCCCAATTTTCAGTGTCAATCAGAGTTTTAGAAAACGCACTCATGGCAACCAAATTCCCAAGAGAGTGTTATGTAAAATGAGTGCCCCGTGGGAAAAATTCATTTTAGTATCTCTTTTCAAGGAAAACCATTCTTTTTTGATCTATAGCTGTTCTTGTATGATAAGTCATAATATAGTGCCTAGATTTCCTCTTTTACATTATACTCACTTTAGCAACTCGGATTGTCATGGTACTTCCAAATTTAAATATTTGTAGTTAAAATTTATTGATAATTTCTAGGGTTACTTTTACATATTCTTCTCTTTCTTCTTATACAAAGAATTTAAATCATGTTACCAAAGTATTTACAATTTAATAATAAAAGTCAAAATGGGAAAACAATGTAGATTTGAAAAAAGTGAGACTGAAGAAAAAACAAATAGAATATTGATATTTAGGTTATAAAGCATTATCAGTTACTATAGTTGGGCTGGAAATTTGACCTAAGCTTCCTGGTGGTCAAAATGAAAAGGAGAATGTGGACAGTAAGGTAGTTCTTATTATTCACAAATAATAAAAACCATCATGATGAGATAGATACTGTTCTGGTTTTCATATACGTATCTCATATCCCCTTGCCAACTCCAATAATTTTCATTCTGTAGATAAGGGAAAAAAGGCACTGAGAGGTTAAGAAACTTTCCCAGGAACCCATGGCCCTAAGTAGTGGAGCTGAGGTTTGAACCAGACAATCTGATTCCAGATTAGACCCTGCTTTTACCAGTACAGTAAGCTTTTCTAATTTTTTGTTCCTGAGAGAAAGAAAAGCTTTTCAAGTATCTACAGTACTACCCTGAAAGCCTCCCGTCAGTGTGAAGTGGGCATGGGCTTCCAATGTGGAACATTATATTGTGAACCCTGAAAGAAGTAGCAAGTCAAGTTCTTCATGATCCTTCTTCACTTCAAGTTAAAGACCTAGCATAAAAATGTGACTCAGTGGACATCATCCTTTAAGAAACCAAGACCATAAGGTCTACATTGGGCTAATCACATCTATGTGTTAATCTTTGTTAGTTTCATGTGTTTTATGCTCATGAAATGCCTTTCTTTATTCTTATGTACAAAATGGAACCCATGTGTATAAGGATGAGCATATGTGTGTACACATTGTAATACTAGTGAGGCAGAAGAAGGAAAAAGAAAGAAAAGACTGATAATTCATAGAAATGAACATTAATGCCAAGAAATGAAAAGATCGGGGTCTTGATGGGGAATTTGATAATATTGTGTCATAACCTATTTGATGTTATGTTGAAAAGTTTTTGAACATGTTCTATCCTGGAGGAATTTTTGTCCTTAAAAATTTTCAGAATGATAACTAAAAGTGCTGAATCCAGAGAAACATATTTTGACTAACATATTTTTCATGTCAGGTGCATAGGATTTAGAGAGGTTCAGAGCTGTTCACACTTGGTTAGTCCACAGGTGGCTTGAAAACATATAAAACAATTTACAGTGGAGTTCACATTATATAGCTTGAATGAGAAAAATCTGGCATGAGAGTTCTTTTTTTTCCTCTGCCTATTTGGTGCCCACTGTACAATCTGTATGACTATACACACAACACGTAGTAGGCTTTCACTTTCAGACATGTTTTCATTCATTGATTTTTGTTGGATCCTTTTAGTTTTGGAGTTTAGTTGTTTTAGTTTTCCCATCTGAAATATACATCTATACCTTCACTCTTAGAAGATGGAAGACCTAAGGCATGTGAAATCTTTGGCAGAGGGGTGCTGTCACAGACACAGGTTGTTGACTGCAGGGAACATTTAAGCTGAAAATATATGAGGCACAGTCAAGGACATTGCTGTGCTTCATGTTTTAATGCACTGTTTTTTTGGCTTTGGTTTGTGACTAAATTTAAATGTGGGAGGATCTTGTGGTTGGGTGGATGTTCTCCATGAAAAAAAAATTTTTTTGATAATGCTATGAAATTTTTATTTCTTCATTCAGGTACACAGCAATTCACATGGTCTGAAGCCATAAACATTACCTCATAAATGGCACCATGGAAATGTATTCACAAAATTTGACCCACTCAGATCAGGTCTTAGAATAACAGCTGCTGGTGCTCTGGCTCAAGAAGCAGGTGTGAGACCACCTACAGTACCAGCTCAGAAAGCTTCCTGTCAGTGTGAAGTGGGCATGGACTTTCCCCCAAGGTGCCAAATAACGCAGGGGATAGGAAGCCAGCATGAAGACAGAATGTTAATTTGGTTTACTTTTTTGCAAGCACTTGGGGTAGTGCCACAGAAACAAACAAAAAAATTATAAGACAACTGCCCAAATGGAGGCATTCAGCCTGCAGGCAATTCACCAGAGCCTGTTTCTGAACACCACTTGTATTTTTCTGTTTGTGGATTGCAGGGTATGAATATCACTGTGAATGGAGGTGGGGAGTGGAAGGTTGGTTTCAGTCATTGTAGGACAGCACTTTGCATTTGTTTTTATAAGAAAGAGTATGTAATATAAACTGAATGTGTGTGTGCTCCAGGGAGCCACTGCTTAAGAGTGGAAAACTGAGAGGGCCATCAAACTTGGAAGGAGCGCCTCAGTCAGGGAGGTCTAAGTTTTATTGCCTGAGAACAGTGTAACCCATTGCCAAAGGGGAAATGGGCTCCACCCTACCTGCTCAAGTGAAAGCTACAAAAGCAAAGGACCAGTGAGGAAATAATTAGGAAATCTTTGCTCCAAATGTAAAACAGCATGAATTTTGCTCTCAGCTATCTTTCATGGGAGGGCCTATATCCCTTTAAGTTCTGAGAGACAGGCAACATCAAGTCCATGCTGCTGGGAAAGACATTATGCACACCCTTGTAAAATCTTGCAAATTTGGCTTGCAGTTGCTTATACCCAGATCTATTTAGAAGATAATTTTTTTTTATCACTGCATGCAATGGCAATGTATTTTAAGTTCTGATTAATTTTATAGTTTATTAAAATAAGGTTTTATGGTGCAAGTGAGCATGGGCCAGGAAAAAGTATTGGGGAAAGGAGCAAACTGGCTGACAGTGTGTTAGGAAACTGGTGGCAGAAGGCTGGAAAGAAACTTATGTGCCTTTATGAATTTTATCTTGATTTGAAGGGCGTCTGGTTTGAGAGGGGCACATATGCTCTAAGTAAGGCTGTGGCAGCTAATAGCTTAGTGTGTGGTGAACTAGGAGGATTTTTATGATGTGGTTCTAGGGCATTTTTCACCCACTGCAATTTATTTTCCGTGAAATTGATATCTGCAAATAAAAATGTAATAGTTCAGTACCAAGGCAACAACAATTACGCTGATTAAAATTGAATCCCATTACATTTATTCTCTTTGGAGATCCAGGTTCCTCTGATGCGGGGGAGGTAGTTAAGCAAGGTATGTGTCTGAACTATTTTGAGTTCAGCTTGTCTTGTATCTAGACTTCTTGGGGCCAGGCATGAAATATATTATTACATTTAAAAAATAGAAATCTAAAGATATATTTTAAGGTTCTTCCCCTATCTGGGAAAGCCTAGAATGGTCAATAAGACAAACAAGATATTCCTTTATATTATTACATTTAAAAAATAGAAATCTAAAGACATATTCTAAGATTCTTCCCCTATCTGGGAAAGCCTAGAATGGATAAGACAAACAAGATATTCCTTTATATTATTACATTTAAAAAATAGAAATCTAAAGACATATTCTAAGGTTCTTCCCGTATCTGAGAGAGCCTAGAATGGGCAATAAGACAAACAAGATATTCCTCTATATGAGCAGCTGGAGAGGGCTCTTCATCAGATATTTGATTTCTTTTTAACTAATAAACTTTATTTTTAAAGCAGTTTCAGGTTCACAGCAAAACTGAGCACAAGGTCCAGAGATTTCGCATATACCTCTAATCCCCACATGTGCAGTTATCCCCATTAATAAGATCCTCCACATCCTCCAGCAGAGTGATACATTCATTGCAACTGTTGAGTCTATGCTGACACATAATTAGCCACCTAAGTCCAGACTGTACATTAGGATTCACTCTTGATGTAGATTTTGTGGGTTTTGATAAATGTATGATGACGCGTATTCACAATGATATTATCACACTTCATATTTTCACAGCCCTAGAAATCCTCTGTGCTTCAAGTATTCATTCCTCTCTCTCTCTCCAGCTCTGGCACACACTGACCTTTTAATTGATTTTCTCTGTCTTGACTGTTTTTCTAGAGTGATATGCATTCTTTTTCAGGTTGGTTTCTCTCCCATGCATGTAAATTTCCTTCACGTCTTTTCATGGCTTGATAGTGCATTTCTTTTTAGTGCTGAAGAATTCTCCATTGTCTGAATGTATGTATTTAATTTCGAGTCAAGAATTCTGCTGAAGTGGAAGAAATAAATGTGGCTTATGCAATATCAGACAGATAATAGACTAAATAAACATTTATCTGCACTAGTAAAAACTGAGTGAATCAAACTGAACCATTTTTCTTGAAAGAGTAGAGTTGAATTTTCCAATACGGAATATTCCCTCTATTCTGGGAGTTACCTCGTTGCCACAAGGGAATCTCATTTGACTGAATTCTTCAAATATTGGACTGTGTTTGTTAGTGGAGACAGGTCTTTCTGTTCAACCACAGAACATGTATTCTTTATATGGTATGACTGGATATTTTCAGTAGAGAGGAACTTTCCATTCAAAGAAAGTTTCAGCCCCCATGTGTGTGAGAAATTGGCTTGCCATTCATGTGGTAACATACTCAAGAGTTGCTGGGTTCTGTCTGGCCAAAAAGATGGTTCCATACTGATGAATTTGAGCTTGTATGCTTTTCTCGGTAAGTTCAAGAAATCTTTATCTTTTTTTAGATTTAGTGGTGACAGAAGGAAAGAAGTTTCACATAAAAGATAAAGAAAGTGCAGAGGAGATGTTTAAAGATGGTATGAGGAAGTGTTAAGACCATTAAAAGAAACAATTAATTACATAACCATGGTGTGCAATAGAGGAGGTTAAGGAACTGATTGATTGCTGCTTTTCAATGCTGTTGGGTTTAGTAGAGTTGCCTTGAAACATTTTCCAGTTTAATACTGACTGTCACGAGGAGACACATGGGCTTTGCAGTTTGTTAATGATGTGTCGTTAGCATTTAGTTGAGTACTGACATGGAAGAGCTGCTGCTGCTGACTCAACTCAATAAACATTTGACTCATCATGACAGAGCCTCTTTTCATGGTGAAGGGCACCACCTGCCACAGAGAGAGAGAGAGAGAGAGAGAGAGAGAGAGAGAGAGAGAGAGAGAGTTAAGACTGATTTATGGTCCCAGAAACATCAACATCAGTGATTTCCAAATTCTCTCAAATTGCCAGCCACCTTTTCAATGCCAGAATGGCATGATCTTTTCCTATAGCATCAACTTCAGGACTAGTGAGCTTTCACCCTGATATTCGACTCCATGCCCCCTTTTCAAATCCTTTATCAGTGTGGCCTCTTTTGGTTCAAATTAAAGAAGACACTTTATTTCAAAGTTGATTTCTATTAGGCATTATAACCTAGGCATGCAAAAATTCCCAGAATAGATCCTGAAAAATTATTATCTGTATAAACATGAAGAGAATCAAGAGGCATGAAACAGTCACACGGGATTAAAAGATAGATTGAGCTCTCACCCTATGTTAAACACAGAGTTAGATAATAAGGCGGTATTGATGCTTTGTCAATCCATAAACCTGAGAAATTGACAGTTGAGTGTGACAGACGATCACATAAATGGATACTTACAGGGCAGTCTAATATAGGCAATTGTATAAATATCAATACAACAGTAATTAGCCAGGGGGGCAGGGGGCCACATGGGTGTGTGCCATGGAAGTTCATTGAATTCCTAGGTGATTAAGAGGAGATGAGGAGATGCATTCCACCAGAAGGAACTGTATGACTAAGGCACAGAAATACGGTGTATTGTAGTAAGTATAAATTAATTATTGCTGAAACATAAAGAGGATAAAGGCAGCTGAGTGGCTGTAGGTCTAAATAAAAGCCACCTCAGAAGGCAGTTTCTATGCCACTGTGAAAGAGCTTGTGTTAATCTTGTAGATACTGGGGGAGGCATTAGAGGATTTAATCAGCAGAGCAACTTGGTTGCCCTTATAATTTAGAAAGACGTTCCTGAGCCCCATGGAAGGTGATTTGGAAAGAGACAAGGTGATGAGTTAGGAAGCTAACATCATATTTCAGGGGAGAGATTATTACTTCCAGAACCAAAGAGATTGAGACATAGTGAAAACAGAACAGAGAAGACAGAGTAGGTGGCAAATGGATGGAATTTGGAGATCTGATGGGGAAGAGGTCCTAGCTCTCTGTTGTGGGGAAGTAGTCACTGCCACAGTGAAGCCACAATGGAGGTAGGGAAGACATGGAGATTTGTGAGTGTATGTGGTGGGGCAATGATTATAGCAGCATTAAAAAAAAAAAAAGAATCAAGGCTGGGCACTCGGTATTTGGAGTGTCCGTAGGTCAATAGGTGGAGGATTCCAGTGGATGATGGTGTTCAGGAGAGGGTGAGATAAGATCATCTGGACTTCAGGCCCAGGCATATTTCACAGGATTTTTCTGGCCTGGGCATTTTGTCCTTTTAAAAAAATTAATTGCCAGGCATGATGGCACACACCTGTGATCCCAGTGGCCCGTGAGGATGAGGCAGGAGGTTTCCAAGTTCAAAGCCAGCCTCAGCAATGGTAAGGTGCTAAGTAACTCTGTGAGATCCTGTCTCTAAATAAAATACAAAATAGGGCTAGGGATGTGGCTCAGTGGTTGATTGCCCTTGAGTTCAATCCCCAGTACTGCACACATCCCACCTCCCAAAATACTTTGAAATTTATATGTTTAACACTACTTGTCAGGATTTAAGCTTGGCAGAATTCTGCTTTCTAAGATACATGTTATTCCAAATAATACTCAAAATTTCCATTTCAGTTTTAAGTGCTTATGGGTAAGACAACTATCTGTTAATAGTCTTGCTATTTATCTTTTCCTCTTGCAGCAGAGAATTATGAATAACACCTACCTTGAAACAAGAAGAGATATTTCTCCTGTCTAATATTCCAACTTCATCTTATGCCTCTCTCTCTTCTCTTTCTCTCTCTCATTGTCTTCTACTCATTGTGATAAATGCAACACCTGTCTTATTCTATTTAACCTTCATGGAAACCTGATGGGAAATGCTTCTCAGCTCCATTGTAAAGAAGAGCCATTAGGTAGAGACAAGCTAAGTGAATTATCTGTTAACATATGGCTGGAATAGGCAGAGCTGGAATTGAACCTGATGATTCCAAAGCATATGTTTTAGATGCTAACTATTATATTGACACTTGTATTTTTCATGATTTATATAATATGTTAAAACAATTTTTTTCTGTATCCAATAACATTTATTTAACATTCCATGGAGTTGGAAACATGAACAAAAGAATGCAACTCAACATAACCCTATCACTTCTTTTTACTTCATTTACAGTATAAGAATCTATACATGGAAAAATTTCACTGTCTAGACTGGCACAAAATAATGTATCTATTTGTATGAAGAAGACAAATCTTTATTTTGTGGTTTTTCAACTAAACATATCTCCATTTTCCAAACTTACTGTGAGAATTACAGTAAGTTCTGTATGCCTTTAAACAAATAATTTAACCTTTCTGTTCAAAAAAATGGTATATTGAAAGCCATGTAATTGGATATCTTTGATAGCCAATGTCTTTAATATTTACAGATTGGACCTTAGACAAAGTGGTGGTGGTATTTTGTTTCCTAGTAGCTTTATGTATGATTGACATACACCATATTGTATATGTACAATTTTGTCATGTGTATACTCATAACATCTTCATTACAATCAAGATAATGAATGTATCAATACTTCCTTGTGACCCTCCCTGCCTTCTGTTGGATTGCCAGGCAGCCACTGGCCTGATTTTACCACCATAGATTAATTTGTATTTTATAGAGCTTCATATAAATGGAATAATATAGTATTTACTCGTTTTTTTGGAGGGGGGTTTGGCACTTTTCACTCAGCATAATTATTTTGAATTTCATCCATGCTGTAGTGTTAATCAGTGTATTTGTTTTCCTTTTAATTGGCAAGTGGCACAACATTGTATGGATATACCACAGTTTTCTTGCTGGTGGACATTTTGGATGCTTCCAGTTTTAATCTAGTAAAGTATAGCTGCTAAAACCTCATACACAAGTCTTTTTATGGGCATATGCTTTCTTTTCTCTTGGGTAAATATATAGGAGTAGAATGTCTGCGTCATACTATTGGCATATATTTAACTTTCTACGAAATTGCCAAATTATTTCCCAAAGTGATTGCACAATTATACATTTCTGCAATTTGTGAGAATTACAGTTTTTATATATCCCTTCTACTACTTGCTATTATCAGATCTTGTTACCTTTCATCATTCTGATGTGTAGTACTAGTAGGACCTTACATTTTTAAAATGATGAATGATATAGAGCACATTTTCATGAGCTTATTTACCATCCCTGCAATGTAGCTGTTCAAATAGTGACTATTTCTAAAAATTAATTGGCTCTCTTATTATCATTTTAAGAGTTATTTATTTTTGGTAAAAGTTATTTGTCAGATATATCATTAGTAAATATTTTCTCAGGGTCTGTGTCTTGCTTGTCTTTTCATTCTCTTAATAGTGTCTTTCCAAGAGCAGAAGTTTTTAATTTTGATGATGTTGAATTTGCAGATATTTTCTTTTGTGGAGATGCTTTGATGTTATATAAAATGTGTGCATTTACTATTATAGATTTCCTTGTAAATATTGCTTCTGTGGCTTCCCGAAAATATTAATATGTCATACCACCATCTTCACTCTTCTTAATATACTCTTTGTTTTCATCTGTTACCAATGGATTATTTAGAAGTGTGTTACTTAATTCCCTAAAACATAGGTGAGTGTTTTCCACATAATTTTCTGCTACTAATTTTTCATTTACTTCCACTATGGTCAGAGAATATATTTCATATAAATTGAAACCTTTATTTAAAGTTATTGACACTTGTTTTATGTCTCAGAATGTGGTCTATTTTGAACAATGTTCCTGTGCAGTCAAAAGGAATGTGTATTCTGCTGGTGGTGGAATGTACATATCAACTAGGTCAAGCTTGCTGATGGCGTTATTAAGTCTTCAATAACATTAATGATTTTCTGTCTATTTTTTGGTCCATTATCAAAAGACATGTATTGAAATATCTCCAATCATACATCTATTTTTACTTGTAGTTCCATCAGTTTTTGTTTCATGCTGAAGCTCTGTTTTATTGGTATATAATGTTTATTCACCTCTTGGTGAATTTCCCCATTGATTATCATGAAGCACAAGTTTTTTTTTTATCCTTACCACTATACTTTGCTCTGAAATCTGCTTTATCTGATATCAATACAGCCATGCCAACATTTTTTTTGATTTGTGTTAGAATTTTCTACTTCTTTGTGCATAATCTGTGTCTTTATATTTAACGTGAATTTATTGTTGGGTCATAAAATCAGGCTTCTTAAATCTAAGGACAGCCTCTGATCTTTAATTGGGGTATTTATACCACTTACATTTAATGTAATTGTTGATATGATAGGTTTAAATCTGTCTTCTTTTTATATTTGTCTCATGTATTCTTTGCTCCCTATGTCTTCTTTCCTGCCTTCTATTGAATAAATTAAGTATTTTTAAAGATTTAACTTAATCTAATTTACTGGCTTATTAGCTCTAACCCTTAGTTTTATTATTTCAGTGATTTTTTTTGATTTATAACTGTCACCCTAAATAAAAAATGTGGAGTGATTCATCAAAGATAAATAAATTTATTTAGGAACAGCAGAGCATTGCAATGGGGCTGCACATGACACAGTAAACTACGAGCATATTCAAAGATGTTGAAGCAGGAACAAGTTTTTAAAGGCAAAACGAGGACTTTGTAAGTCATTTTGAATCAATCAATTATCTTTGGCTACAGGTGTCATTAACAAGGTGGCATCAGTCCACTCTTAACAGGTAGTTGTCGGAGACAGCCTTACAGAAGTACTTTCTGTGTAAGGCTGCTTCTGGCTTTTTCCCCCCCACCTTTTCTTTTTTAATTAATTAATTTATTTATTCTAACTAGGTATGTATTACAGCAGAATGAATTTTGATTCATTGTACACAATTGCAGCACAACTTTTCATTTCTCTGGTTGTACACAATGTAGAGTATTGTACCATATGTGCGGTCATACATGTACCTAGGGCAATGATGTCCATCTCATTCCACCATCTTTCCTGCCCCCACACCCTATTTCCTCCCTACCCTACCCTCTGCCCAATCACAGTTCCTCCATTTTTCCCATGCCCCACCCCCTGCATTATGGATTGGCATCCACTTATCAGAGAGAATATTTGGCCTTTGGTTTTGGGGGACCTGCTTACTTCACTTAGTGTGATATTCTCCAACTCTATACATTTACTAGAAAATGTCATAATTTTATTCTTTTTTAATGCTGAGTAATATCCCATTGTATGTTTATACTACAGTTTCTGTATCCATTCATCTATTGAAGGGCATCTAGGTTGGTTCCACAGTTTAGCTATTGTTAATTGAGCTGTTGTAAACATTGATGTGGCTGCATTACTATAGTCTGCTGTTTTTAAGTCTTTTGGGTATAGATCAAGGAGTTGGATAGCTGGGTCAAGTTTTCTAAGAAATCTCCATACTGCTTTCCAGATTGGTGGCACAAATTTGCAGTCCCACCAGCAATGTAGGAGTTTGCCTTTTCCCCCACATTCTCGCTAACACTTATTGTTGCTTGTATTCTTGACAACTGCCATTCTGATTGGTGTGAGATGTCATCTGAGAGTAGTTTTGATTTGCATTTCTCAAATTACTAGAGATATTGAACATATTTTCATATATTTGTTGATCAATTGTATATCTTCTTCTGAGAAGTGTCTGTTCAGATCCTTAGCCCGTTTATTGATTGGGTTGTTTGTTTGTTTGTTTTTGGTGCTAAGTTTTTTGAGTTCTTTATATATCCTGGAGATTAGTGCTCTATGGTGCATGTGGCAACCTGCTGACCCATGCCAGAACCCAGGCCCAGGCCTAGGACCTTTGTTTTTGGAAAGATATTTTCAGAGAATCTCAAATTGATAGTTTTATAGTTTTATTTTTTAGTATTTTGAAGATGTTGCCATATTCGTTTCTTACATGATTTCTGATGAGAATTGTGTTGTCATTCTTAAGTTTGTTCCTCCTTACAGAACTTGCCTTTTGTGCGCTTGTGCAGGTGTGTATGTATGTGTTTAATTATTTTGGCTTCTTTAAGATTTTCTCTTTATTACTTAGGCTCAGCTACCAAGCATGCTGAGTCCATAATGTGCTTCCACTTCTGGTAAAGAAATCTTGGAATAGGCCTATATATTGGGGTGTAGGTGGTAGAATTCTGTCTTTACTGGAAAGTGGCTGGTTAGGATGGCCGAGGAGGACAGGGGCCTCAGTCAGGAGTCTTGTGGTATAGGGTGGGTCACATGACCAAGTGTAGGGGAAACACTGAACAAAGACATCCTCATGTTTTTGGCCTGTTACTCATTCCAAAAACTGTGATACAGGGTAATAAGCTCTGGGACATAGGGTAGGAAGTGAGGATGCCCAAACCATGAAGAGTGGGTATTTCTTATAAGGAGGCATAAGAAAACTTTCTAGAAGGGGTAGTGGATGGCAGACTTTAAAATGACCTAAAGTAGGATTAGTGAAAAATGATGGATGTGAAAGAGAGGAATTGAACATCTAATTCTGAGCCTATGACTATTCAATGAAAACATTTAGATGCACCTCTCTTCTCTCTCTGCATGTGTGTACGTGGTTTTACCTGGTAGAAATCTGATACATTTTCAAAGTAGCCTTTTCCGAACTGACAAAAAAGTAAGAATCATTTTGTACAAAATAGCTAACTTATAAAATGTATTTGGAAAATATTCTTTAATTTTGCAAACTATTAATAGTATTAAGAAGCAGTTTAGTATTAGAGTTTTTGGAATAGTATCAGCAAAAAAGTCTAAAAACACTTTTATTGTTCCCATGTGCTCAATTAAAATTTTTCAAAAATTTGCATTTGATGTACTTTTGTTTTTAAATTCCATTATTTGCCTCTTATTCTATAAGGACAAGTACTGTACTATTGCCTTTTGAAGTCTTTGCAAACAGGGCAGATCTCTAAAACTTTTTATTTATTCTGGTTAAATAAAAATATTAATTGTCTTTAAGCAGGGGCATGTCCAAAGTCGCCACATGCAGGATAATTCATAATGATTTTTTAGGCAACAACTTTCTTTTTTTCTTGCCAAGCCAGTCAGCAGTCTGGCAGTTTGGTTTTTGCAATGAATCAGAATATATGTGCCAGGCCATTTGCACCATCTGTTACAGGAGTGTCGAGAGAGAGGACTGTGGACACCTGGTGGGTTGATGTTGAAATGTCAGCTCCAGGGTAAACACCAGCTTCAGGGATGAAAGATCAAAAGAGTAAGAGTCCTGGGAGGAGAAGATGCTGCTGGTAGAAGCAAAAGAGAGACACCTGTTTCTGAACTTGGAAGAATGTATATTTGTACATATGTCTCTTCAGCATCAGTGAATTTTCAGAATTTTAATGATAATAAGATTAAACTCCTAGGAAAGGTAAAGAATGATTAGGTAATCTTTTTATTTATTTATTTATTTATTTATTTATATTGGTTCTTCACAACATTACAAAGCTCTTGACATATCATATTTCATACATTAGATTGAAGTGGGTTATGAACCCCCAATTTTACCCCAAATGCAGATTGCAGAATCACGTCGGTTACACATCCACAATTTTACATAATGCCCTATTAGTAATTGTTGTATTCTGCTACCTTTCCTATCCCCTACTATCCCCCCTCCCCTCCCCTCCCATCTTCTCTCTCTACCCCATCTACTGTAATTCATTTCTCTCCTTGTTTATTTTCCCATTCCCCTCACAACCTCTTATATGTAATTTTGTATAGCAATGAGGGTCTCCCTTCATTTCCATGCAATTTCCCTTTTCTCTCCCTTTCCCTCCCATCTCATGTCTCTGTTTAATGTTAATATTTTCTTCCTGCTCTTCCTCCCTACTCTGTTCATAGTTGCTCTCATTATATCAAAGAAGACATTTGGTATTTGTTTTTTAGGGATTGGCTAGCTTCACTAAGCATAATCTGCTCTAGTGCAATCCATTTCCCTGCAAATTCTATGATTTTGTCATTTTTTATTGCTGCATAGTACTCCATTGTGTATAGATGCCACATTTTTTTTAACCATTCATCTATTGAAGGGCATCTGGGTTGGTCCCACAGTCTAGCTATTGTGAATTGTGCTGCTATGAACATTGATGGGGCAGTATCCCTGTAGTGTGCTCTTTTAAGGTCTTCAGGGAATAGTCCGAGAAGGGCAATAGCAGGGTCAAATGGTGGTTCCATTCCCATCTTTCCCAGAAATCTCCAAACTGCTTTCCAAATTGGCCGCACCAATTTGCAGTCCCACCAGCAATGTACAAGTGTACCCTTTTCTCCACATCCTTGCCAGCACTTGTTGTTGTTGGACTTCATAATGGCTGCCAATCTTACTGGAGTGAGATGGTATCTTAGGGTGGTTTTGATTTGCATTTCTCTGACTGCTAGAGATGGTGAGCATTTTTTCATGTACTTGTTGATTGATTGTATATCCTCCTCTGAGAAGTGTCTGTTCAGGTCCTTGGCCCATTTGTTGATTGGGTTATTTGTTATCTTATTGTTTAATTTTTTGAGTTCTTTGTATACTCTGGATATTAGGGCTCTATCTGAAGTGTGAGGAGTAAAAATTTGTTCCCAGGATGTAGGCTCCCTATTTACCTCTCTTATTGTTTCTCTTGCTGAGAAAAAAACTTTTTAGTTTAAGTAAGTCCCACTTGTTGATTCCTGTTATTAACTCTTGTGCTATGGGTGTCCTATTAAGGAATTTGGAGCCCGACCCCACAATATGTAGATTGGAGCCAACTTTTTCTTCTATCAGACGCAGAGTCTCTGATTTGATATCAAGCTCCTTGATCCATTTTGAGTTAACTTTTGTTCATGGCGAGAGAAAGGGATTCAGTTTCATTTTGTTGCATATGGATTTCCAGTTTTCCCAACACCATTTGTTGAAGATGCTATCCTTCCTCCATTGCATGCTTTTAGCCCCTTTATCAAATATAAGATAGTTGTAACTTTGTGGATTAGTCTCTGTGTCCTCTATTCTATACCATTGGTCCACCCGCCTATTTTGGTACCAGTACCATGCTGTTTTTGTCACTATTGCTCTGTAATATAGTTTGAAATCTGGTATCGCTATACCGCCTGATTCACACTTCCTGTTTAGAATTGCTTTTGCTATTCTGGGTCTTTTATTTTTCCATATGAATTTCATGATTGCTTTATCTATTTCTACAAGAAATGCCGTTGGGATTTTGATTGGCATTGCATTAAATCTATAGAGAACTTTTGGTAATATCGCCATTTTGATGATGTTAGTTCTGCCTATCCATGAACAGGGTATATTTTTCCATCTTCTAAGATCTTCTTCTCCTTCTCTCTTTAGGGTTCTGTAGTTTTCATTGTATAAATCTTTCACCTCTTTTGTTAGGTTGATTCCCAAGTATTTTTTTTTTTTTTGAGGATATTGTGAATGGAATGTTTTTCCTCATTTCCGTTTCAGAAGTTTTGTCGCTGATATACAGAAATGCCTTTGATTTATGCGTGTTGATTTTTATATCCTGCCACTTTGCTGAATTCATTTATTAGTTCTAGTAGTTTCTTTGTAGACCCTTTTGGGTCTTCTAGGTATAGAATCATATCATCTGCAAATAGTGATAATTTAAGTTCTTATTTTCTTATTTTTATGCCTTTAATTTCTTCCATCTGTCTAATTGCTCTGGCCAGTGTTTCAAGAACTATATTGAATAGAAGTGGTGATAGAGGGCATCCCTGTCTTGTTCCAGATTTTACAGGGAATGCCTTTAACTTTTGTCCATTCAGAATGATGCTAGCCTGAGGCTTAGCATAGATAGCTTTTACAATGTCAAGGTAAGTTCCTGTTATCCCTAGTTTTTCTAATGTTTTGAACATAAAGGGATGCTGTACTTTGTCGAATGCTTTTTCTGCATCTATTGAGATGATCATATGGTTCTTATCTTTAAGTCTATTGATGTGGTGAATAACATTTGTTGATTTCCGTATATTGAACCATCCTTGCATCCCAGGGATGAATCCTACTTGATCATGGTGCACAATTTTTTTGATGTGTTTTTGTATTCGATTCGCCAGAATTTTGTTGAGGATTTTTGCATCTAGGTTCATTAGAGATATTGGTCTGTAGTTTTCTTTCTTTGAGGTGTCTTTGTCTGGTTTCAGAATCAGGGTGATGTTGGCCTCATAGAATGAATTTGGAAGAGCTCCCTCTTTTTCTATTTCCTGAAATAACTTGAAAAGTATTGGTATTAATTCTTCTTTAAAGGTTTTGTAAAACTCCACTGTATACCCATCCGGTCCTGGGCTTTTCTTGGTTGGTAGTCTTTTGATGGCTTCTTCAATTTCCTCCATTGATATTGGTCTGTTCAAATTGTGTGTATCCTCCTGACTCAGTCTGGACAAATCATATGACTTAAGAAATTTATCGATGTCTTCACTATCTTCTATTTTATTGGAATATAGGTTTTCAAAATAATTTCTAATTGTCTTCTGTATTTCTGTAGCATCTGTTGTGATATTGCCTTTTTCATCCCGTAAGTTAGTAATTTGAGTTCTCTCTCTTCTCTTCGTTAGCATGGCTAAAGGTCTGTCGATCTTATTTATTTTTTCGAAGAACCAACTTTTAGTTTTGTTAATTTTTTCAACAGTTTCTTTTGTTTCAATTTCATTGATTTCCACTCTGATTTTAATTATTTCTTGCCTTCTGCTACATTTGCTGTTGTTTTGCTCTTCCTTTTCTAGGGCTTTGAGATGAAGTGTGAGCTCATTTATTTGTTGGTTTTTTCTTTTTTTGAGGAATGACCACTAGGCGATGAATTTTCCTCTTAAAAGTGCTTTCATTGTGTCCCATAGATTCCGATATGTTGTGTCTGTATTTTCATTTATCTCTAAGAATTTTTTGATTTCCTCCTTTATGTCTTCTGTAACCCATTGATCATTCAGTAACATATTGTTCATTTTCCATCTGATGTAGGATTTTTCCTTCCTTCTTTTGTCATTGATTTCCAGTTTCATTCCATTATGATCAGATAAAATGCAAGGTATTATCTCCACCCCTTTATATTTACTGAGGGTTGCCCTATGGCATAATATATGGTCTATTTTTGAGAAGGATCCATGTGCTGCTGAGAAAAAAGTATATCCATTTGATGATGGTTGATATATTCTATATATGTCAGTTAAGTCTAGGTTATTGATTGTGATATTGAGTTCTACAGTTTCTTTATTCAACTTTTGTTTGGAGGATCTGTCCAATGGTGAGAGAGGTGTGTTGAAGTCACCCATAATTATTGTGTTGTGGTCTATTTGATTCTTGAACTTGAGGAGAATTTGTCTTATGAATGTAGCAGCACCATTATTTGGTGCATAAATATTGATAATTGTTATGTCTTGTTGGTGAATGGTTCCTTTTAACAGTATATAATGTCCTTCTTTATCCCTTTTGATTAACTTAGTCTTGAAGTCGATTTTATTCGATATGAGGATGGCCACCCCTGCTTGCTTACGAGGACCGTGTGCTTGGTATATTTTTTCCCATCCTTTCACCTTCAGCCTGTGTATGTCTTTTCCAATCAGATGTGTCTCCTGGAGGCAGCATATTGTTGGATTTGTTTTTTTAATCCATGATACCAGCCTATGTCGCTTTATTGGAGAGTTTAAGCCATTAACATTCACAGTTACTATTGATATATGATTTGTACTTCCAGCCATGTTTGATTATTTATCTTTTTTAAAAAAAATTTAGTTTGTTTCTCCATGATTATCTTTCCCCTCGCCCTCTGTCTTTACTGAGGCACTTCCCACTGATGGTTTTGGTTACTGTTTTTCATTTCTTCCTCGTGTAGTGTTTTGCTCAAAATGCTTTGCAATGCTGGTTTTCTGGCTGCAAATTCTTTTAACTTTTGTTTATCATGAAAGATTTTTATTTCGTTGTCATACCTGAAGCTTAATTTTGCTGGATACAGAATTCTTGGTTGGCATCCATTGTCTTTCAGTGTTTGAAATACATTGTTCCATGACCTTCTTGCTTTCAGTGTCTGTGATGAAAAATCTATTGTTAACCTTATTGGTTTACCCCTGAATGTAATCTGTCTCCTTTCTCTTGTAGCTTTTAATATTTTCTCTTTGTTCTGTATATTGGATATCTTCATAACAATGTGTCTTGGCGTTGGTCTACTGTGATTTTGTGTGCTCGGTGTCCTGTATGCATCTTCAATTTGTATATCTGTTTCCTTTTTTATTTCTGGAAAGTTTTCTGTAATTATTTAATTCAGCAGGTTACTCATTCCCTTGGTTTGAATCTCTGTACCTTCTTCTATCCCGATGACTCATAAGTTTGGTTTTTTTATGTTATCCCATAACTCTTGGATGTTTTTGTGGTGATTTTTTACCAGCCTTTCTGAGTTGGCTAGACTCTTTTCAAGATGATATATTTTGTCTTCATTATCTGACGTTCTGGCTTCTACTTGCTCCACTCTGTTAGTGATACTCTCAATTGAGTTTTTAATTTGGTTTATCGTTTCCTTCATTTCTAGAATTATTGTTTGATTATTTTTTATAATCTCTATCTCCTGATAAAGATGCTTAACTTCTTCTTTTATCTGTTTATGAAATTCATTCTCAATGTGTTCTTTCACTGCTTGAATTTGCTGTCTTGTATCCTCTTTAAGGTTCCATTCCATCTGTCTAAGGTGTTCCTTGAGTTTTTTATATGACCATTTTTCTGATGACTCTAGGTCCTCCTGAATATTTAGGCTGTCCTGCATTATTTGTACTCCTTTTCTTCCTTGCTTTTTGAAGCTGCTCATGTTACTTCTTGTTCTGTTTGACTGATGAGTTACTGTTTACTCCTATGAATTTATTAGATGCTTGGGAGGAAAGGTATTAGAAGGGAAGGGAAGAAGTCACTAAAGTGAATGAGAGCATGCAGGTAGAATTCAAGGAAGGGGGGATAAGATAATTGAAAAGAAATGAAAAGACAAAAGAAGAAAAAAAGGAAATAAAAAAAGAAAAAAAAATTAAAAAAAATAATAAAATTAAATTAAAATTAAAATTAGAAGAAAAAAAATTTAAAAAAATTGTAAAAAAATTTAAAAAAAAAACAACAAGAAAGAAAAATGAAAATGAAAGAAAAACCCAAATCAAAAAAAAAATAGAAAAGAAAAAAAGAAAAAAAAAAACCTAATAAATGCAGTCTTAGAGTTTGATTAACTTCTCTTCCAGTAGGTGGCGCTGTGCCCACCAGGCCAAGTTTCTCCTGTCAATATGCGGGAACCAATCACTGTGCAGCAGCTCCTCCCAGACTGGGCGAGTCTCCAATCCTGAGTGCCTAGGGCCTCCTCTTGTGTCTAGTCACTTCCCACTTTTCCTCTAGCCAGGCCCCTCTCACGGGTGCTGCTCACCGCAATACTGGCTACATGCCAGGTCTGGTGCTCCCGGGAGCCCTGTTTTCATGAATGACTGGGCACACTCTTCCATTTTGCCATTCCCTCAGACCCTAAGTTTGTAGAGCTTGGGGCTGGGAATCCTCAGCGAATTTTACTTGCCCTCCGGTAGCCACTACCCCGGTAACTGGTGCAAGAGACCTCAGCTGTCAGCACTGGTGGGAGCGGTAGTTCCGCGCCGCGAGTCCCGTGCTACCTCTGATTCCCTGGGTCTGGCTATCGTGCTCACGGGAGAGCTGGGAGGGGCCCTTACGGGAGAGCTGGGAGGGGCCCTTAAGGTTTCCCCGATGTGTGGAGAGGGAAGTCTAGGGAATTATACACCTGTAGCCGCAGGTTTCAATGAAGTTATCTCCTCCTTCGCAGTCTGTTGACGTCAGTTCTCTGTCATGGTGGTATCTCTTGCAAATGGCGACAGTTCATTTCCCTTTGCCGGGCGACCAATGCAACGGGTGGGTCCTTACTGTCTCTCCCAAGCCCCATTTCAAACCTGTGGCCACTACTTATGAAGGCTCGGTAGGCATTTACCTCCGTAGGATGAGAAGGGCTGACCAGTTGTTTCAGCCAGATGGATTAGTGCTGAGTCACAGCTGTTCGTCTGCGGGAAGCAGGCGAACGGGAGCTTGAATTCAGCCGATCCGGGCTCAGAGTGTGTTCTATGATTAGGTAATCTTACACATGAAAGTTCTAAAGACAATTGAAGCTATTTGTAGAAAGATTTTTAAAACATGCCTGTATTTATATTGTCTTTAGGTGGCTTGATGTGAGATTCAAAGAATATCCTTTGGGGAATGAAGAGTTAACCATCAACTCAGAAAAAGCTGTTATTATATCCCATCATCTTATATATAGGACACCTACAAAATTGTTCAATGTAAATTTTTTATAAGTGTCCTACTGATGGGATGATGGGACACAATGAGTTAACTCTCCACATCATCCAACAGTTTTGGTTTTGTTTTGTTATTGTTAGGTGCTATGAGTTAAGAAACTATACAAGATCTCACACTTTTTAAGGCAATTGAAACATCTACTAGTTGGAACCAACCTGGAGTGCTTATGGATTGTTTTTTCAGTACTGGGAATCAAAACCAAGACCTTGTATTTAGGTAAACCCTCTACCACTGAGTTAGCATTCTTGAATATTGGTTTTGGGCAACAAAACACCTGGGCATGATGGGCAAGGAGTTTTGAGACCTTTCTCAGTTATAGACTCCTATAGCTAGTTCACTACTATAATAATTCCTTATAAAAATAAAAAAGAATTGTTTGTGGTATTGTCAGCTCATGTGTACACACACACACTCATACACACACACACACACACACACACACACACATACACACACATACATGCTCATCACACACATCCTTTCCTTTTATCTGACGGTGCATAAGGAAGAAAGATCATCATCAGTATAATGTTTATTTCTGACTTTGTTTGAGTTCAAAGTCATATAGCAAATATTGGAGGCTTGTTCTCCATTCAAGATTTTCCCAGCCCTGGGGATCATGCCTATGTTACTCTACCAAGTTTGGTATTATAAGATCTTTATTCATTAATTCCAACCTGCCCATCATGGACAGCAGGGCCAAGGGAGATCCTACAGTAGGATGCAGTTGACTTCATTTTAATCAATTTCAAAAGTTCAGACCTGATCCCAGGCATTTCTAACTTCATATAAGTGTAAAGTTATTGTAGTGAGCATACATGCAAATCATTTTTCCTGGTGGTTGTGCAGTGTTAATTTTGGTATACATCTAAAATGTTATTTTCTGATTTCTCTATTCCTTCCCTCTCTCAAGTCTGCATCCATTTTCTCTGTTCCTGTCTTGGGCTCTGACAGTTTTTCCCCAGGGAATTCTGCAACTCCCCAACAGGATTTTCTCATTTTGCTCCTAACTGCGACACACAGGACAGTTTTTGATGAACTTTAAAACCTTGCTTTCTTCTGGGCATGGTGACCCATCTGCTATTCCCTGAATGTAAAGTGCACAAGACTGCGTTGTGCTCCTGGATGCTTCTCTCTTCTCTGCTCCACTTCTCTTCCTGCTGAGGGACCTATTCCTCAGACTCAGCCCAAAGGTCTCCACTTGTTCTTCCTTGAGGTCTTCCTTGATTGTTTGAGGCTTTCTCCTCATGGCTCTCTTGTTTATTGTAATTACATTGCTCTAATTACTTGCTAATTGCCTTTGGACCCTGTTGCACTGTGAGCACTTTGAAGGCAGGACCTGAGTCATGTTCATCTCTGCAGCCCAGAACCAAGCACAGCCCTTGGCAGATAAGAGATGCTTAATGAGCATTTGTGTTCGTTCATTGTTCCTGAATGCCTTCTCAAGTCTTTCAGAGACACTGTTGGTGTATTGGAGAAGTATTTTACTGAATATCTGTGGTGTGTCTACAGGGGGATATCTGAACACAACTGGGAGCTACTGAAAGAAATTTGACAAATTGTCTACTTTGTAAACATATCTAAATGCCTTGGAATTGGCATAGTTCCTCACTTCTGATCCTCAGTAGGCCAGAGACTTATGCTGCCAAGTATATATGCAGATGGTTCTAGTCTTAAACTACTGCTCAGAAAGTTCTGCAAATGGAGCACTGCTCAGGATCCAGAGTGCCTTTTAAACATGCCAGCTTGCATTCCTCCCAGACCCCTAAATCCCTCCCTTCACTCCCTTGATAAAGATGAGTGGTACCCAGATGCCAACCAGCTGGGAATCATTCTGGAGTACCTGTCCTCCCTCCTTTTCCCCTATACAGCAGTCACCAAGGTCAGCCAATTCTCCCTCCTTAACCATGCTGCAAGTCTGTTCTCTTTCCTCAAGTTTCATAGCTATCCCTTCTCCGCAAGGGGCTCTCTGGGGAACTCAGAAAGGCTCTGGTTTGTGCCATCTTCCCTCATCATTTGTTCTTCACAAAGAAGTTAAGTGACTTTTCTGAAAGGCAAATCGGATTCTGCCATGGTCCCGCACCAAGATGGCTGCAGCTCTCCACCAGCTCCAGTGTGGGTCGGATTTCCCAGGAGCTTCAGGTGTGCCATTTGCTTCCTTCCTGGTAGAGCTTTGACTCCCTGCCTTCCTCTCAGTGTTTTCTCCATACTCAATTACTTCTCCTCTGAAGTCTTTTTTTTTTGTTTGTTTCCCCTTCAGGTTTTTGAACACAGTGTTCCCCTTTTCTAGAACTTCCTTCCCACCTCCACATTTCCCCCTCCACATTCCCACCTTCTTCCTCCTACTCATCTTTTTGTCCTTTACTTAAACATTCTCGCTTTTGGAAAAAAATTCTGAATTCTCTAAACTGGGTTAACTGCTCATCCTAAGTGCCCTATGAATACATCTTTTATGATTCTAATGACAAGCATTGTGGTGATGGATTCCATGTTTATCTCCCTCTCTAGACTGAATTCCACAGGGACAAGACTGGGTCATATTAATTATTATAGTCACAGTTTCTAACACAATGTCTGGAAACAGAAATTGCTCAAGAAGTATCTGTTGACTAAACAACAACAACAAAAATGGACACTACCTAGCCACGTAAATATATTGGGCAATTTGCTTTGGAGATCTGCTCAAGCAAAACTTGCTATAACCAATACAGTCTTGACATTTGTTTTGACCCAGGTACTTAAAGAGTATTTAAAATATACTCACTGCCCATTCAGATCTTTATCTATTTGTTTATGAAGCTGTGAGAGAGTCAGTCCAGTCTAATTAGGAGTGGAAAGGGTCTGGGGTGAGCCCAGCCCTAAAATACTCATGAAGGGTGAGTATTGTTCTGGCCTCTGCCAATTAAAATGATAGTGATGGAGAAGTGAAACTAGGAAAGCATTCATTTGTCTTCTTAAGGCAGAGAAAAGTATAAGACAAGATAGATTACTTAAGTAGAAAATATTTTGCCCTTGTATAATAAAAAGAGAGAAGTTTGTGTAAACAGAGAAATAATGCTCATTTTTTGCACTTGGTAAGTGTTGAGGGCAAAATTTACATATGATTCTAATCCATAATGGATGACCTCATTTAAAAGGTGTTGAAAGTCAGACATCATTATATATACTTGAGGTCCTTTGCCAGTTTCAGGTCTAGGAGTAATGGTATAATTCATGAAACTTTTCTGGGAACATCAGTAAGACAAGTTAAAAAAGGAACAACCCTCTCAATCCACACCCATAAAGACATACACTAATAGCAACTATTGGTCTGTTGTTGCGTGTATAATTTTTTTACGTTTGAGGGAGAAAAAAAAACTATTTGAGATACACACACAAAAAAATCATATCCGAAGTAGATGCAGAGAGAAAAGTCAAACTCTAAAACTGAAGGAAAATATTTAGAATTCCAAAATTTGTTGAAATTTTGATAGCTGATAAAAGAGACAGTGAAGGTAGAAAAGATCACTATTCTGTGTGAGCTTGGTGATTTGTTGATATTTCCTGCGTGTTTCTCTTTTTGCTTTATCTATGTTGTGACTTCCTGGCCTGTTCATTCAATACTCAGGACTCAAATTCCATTGTGTGCTACAGTTTCGGTGTGAAAATAGCCCATGGTGGGGATGTGACTGTGAGGAGGGGACACAAACACACATGCAGAATTACAATTCAACAGGAAGGATAAAGTGACTAGGATGGGGAGCAGATGGATTGAGATGGGATTTGTTGAGAACATTCCAGCCAGAGGGAATGGGATGGGCAGAGCAGAGCAAAGTAAAGGTGCACTGGATTTTAGGGGAAAAGGCATTTTATAAGGGGCAGGTAGTAAGACGCATGGATAAGGAGTGACTATAGAGATGCTGCTACCAAGGTGGGCTGTTTTTGGATTGTGAAAAGCATGGCATAAACAGACTGGTAGACCAATGATACAGAATAGAGGACACAGAGACTAACCCACAAGAGTATAATTATCTTATATTAGAAAAAGGTGCCAAAAACATGCACTGGAGAAAAGATAGCATCTTCAACAAATGGTGCTGGGAAAACTGGAAATCCATATGTAACAAAATGAAATTAAACCCCTATCTCTCACCATGCACAAAACTTAACTCAAAATGGATCAAGGACTTAGGAATTAAACCAGAGACTTTGTGTCTAATAGAAGAAGGCCCTAATCTTCATCATGGGGGATTTGGCCCCAACTTCCTTAATAAGACTCCTATAGCTTAAGAAGTAAAACCAAGAATCAATAAATGGGATGGAGTCAAACTAAAAAGTTTCTTCTCGGCAAAAGAAACAATCTGTAAGGTGAACAGAGAGCCCCCATCCTGGGAACAAATTTTTACTCCTCACACATCAGATAGAGCACTAATCTCTAGAGTATCTAAAGAATTCAAAAAGCTAAGTACTGAAAAAACAAATAGCCCAGTCAACAAATGGGCCAAGGACCTGAACAGAGACTTCTCAGAAGAGGATATACAATCAATCATCAAATATATGAAAAAATGCTCATCATCTCTAGCAATCAGAGAAATTCAAGTCAAAACTATTCTAAGATATCATCTCACTCCAGTCAGAATGGCAGCTATTATGAAGACAAACAACAATAAGTGTTGGAGAGGATGTGGGGAAAAAGGTACACTCATACATTGCTGGTAGGACTGCAAATTGGTACAGCCAATATGGAAAGCAGTATGGATATTCCTTGGAAATCTGGGAATGGAACCACCATTTGACCCAGGTATCTCACTCCTCGAACTATACCCAAAGAACTTAAAAAAAGCATACTACAGGGACACAGCCACATCAATGTTTATAGCAGCACAATTCACAATAGGTAAACTGTGGAACCAACCTAGATGCCCTTCAGTGGATGAATGGATTAAAAACAACATGTGGCATATATTCACAATGGAATTTTACTCAGCATTAAAAGAGAATAAAATCATGGCATTTTCAGATAAATGGATGGCACTGGAGAAGATAATGCTAAGTGAAGTTAGCCAATCCCCCAAAACCAAATGCTGAATGTGTTCTTTGATATAAGGAGGCTGATTCATAGTGGGATACGGTAGGGGAGCATGAGAGGAATAGATGAACTCTAGATAGGGCAGAGGGGTTGGAGGGGAAAGGATGGGGCATGGGGTTATTAATGATGGTGGAATGTGATGATTATTATTATCCAAAGTACAGGTATGAAGACACAAATTAGTGTGAATATACTTTGTATACAACCAGAGATATGAAAAATTGTGCTCTATATGTGTAATAAGAATTGTAATGCATTCTGCTGTCATATATAAATAATAAAAAAAAGAAGGCAAGGAAAAGATTAGAAAAGCCATTCTCAGCTGTGTTCCTAAAACTTTTTGAGGGAATGTTATTACTGTTATATGAAAGAGAAACTGTCCTCTTCCTATCCTTAGGTTTTCCAGCTTGGGTCATGACAAAAATAGGCAGCCAGCCTCGAGCAAGGAGCCCATGAGATTCATGTTTGTAGAAGTCCTATTTGCAATAACTCCCCCCTTTGACCAGCTTATCCTCATCTTTTATAACAAGGAAAGAGAGCTAATCCAAGAAGATCCTCCTCTGAATCTGCTGAGAAAGAAGACTAACCCGGAAATAAGTATATGAGAAGCAGATGAGTTTATAAGTGGTGCAAACTGACTGGCCAAGGGCTGTGTCTACTTTCTCCCCTGAGGAGTTTCATCATCACCTTCTTCATCACTGAGGCAAGTCTCAGGGGTGGTGTACACAGGGATAATTTGTCAAAAATACAGAGGCTTTATATGTCAGAGGTCATGGTCTGTGAAAACAGTTTCTTATTTCATTAATTAAGCTGTTTATTTATTTTTATTTTAAAAAATTCAGGCTCTAGAATCTATTGGGGGCACCTCTAGAAGGATAGAGATATGGGAGGTTAGGGGATGGAGGTGAAGGTGAGGGATAAATGGTCAAACTTTCCTAATTATAGTGGTTTGGGACTTTTACATGCTATCATCTCTTAGAGTTTATTAGAAAATGTGCTACCACCAGAAAACAATATAAAAGAAGAAAAAAATGAGGAAAAATTTTTTAAAATTAAAAGGAACAGCTGATTCAGTGGAAACTAAAGTCTAAAAAAGAGGGAATAAGGTAAGCTAAAAGGGAATGAAGTAGAAGCTAAAATAAGAGATTTTAAATCTCTATGAAGGTAAAAGGTTAAGAGTTTAAAAATACAAAACAGATGAGATTTAAAAATAAAAGATAAAATTCTATAAGCCCATGAGATGAAAGGTTAAAACATGAGTAAAAGCTATAATGGTTTAGGCTAAAAGGCTAAAGCATATGAGATGAAAAGCTAAAAACAGACCATGCCTTGGTATTAAGGAGTTAATACTTAATTAATTAAGATAAAATTGTAAGAATAAAGTTGATTAGGAAAGATATTATTATTATTATTGTTGTTGTTGTTGTTATTTAAAAATATGTAACAGAAAAGCAAAAAAAGAACTTAGAGGAGGTAGTATGTGACAGTTCTTAGGGCAGCGGGGCATTCCTGGGGACCGGTGGGGTGGAGGCCATGTTGATTGTGCCCCCTGCATATGGAGCCCATGGGCAGAGGTCAGGGACTGTCTTCCAGGAAGCTGCAGGAGCTGCCTTGCTCTGGAGTTATCAAAGGGAAACACTTCCTGCCTCTACTTAAAATATATATTAACAATCAAACAAAAAAAAATTCAAACATTTCTTGCTGGCTCTCCCATTTTTCATCGCCACTCAGTCTTCAAGATCTCTCTGATCTCTGAGGTGGCTGCAGCTCCATGCCTGCCTCCTTCCAGTCTCTCCCCACACTGCAACCAGATGAATCTTCTGAAAACACTATTTTGGTTGTGCAATTATGTTGTGTAAAAATCTTCTGTGCTTATCATTCTCAAAACCAAACTCCTAAAAGGTCTAGCAAAATATGGCTTTAATATGCTTTTTCAGATAAGTTAGAGATTGTCTAGGTTCACTCCGAAAATGAGACTTCTCTGCTGCATTGCATACACTAACGCCAAGATACCTGGGGATTAAGTATTCCAAACTGGAAATTTGATCATGAGATTTGGAATTATTTCAGGAAAAAAAAGGAATTCTTAATTCCATTTTGGAAAAGTCAAAGTAAATTGATATTGATTTTGTTTCAGTCTTTGGTTCTTAGAGAAAATTAGATAGTGAGAGGGCAAGCAAACCAGAATTCATGTTCATGTGCTTCTGGGAAAATCAGAAATTTTTGTTTATTTTTTTTAAGGAATTAATGCTAGAGCTCCTTTCTCAGCCATTCCTCAAAATAACTTTCTTTCCCAAGTTTAAGAGTATACTGTCTTTTAAAAAAAATTATCCTTGAACATTTTTCTGTTCTCAAAATAATGAAAATTCAGCTTCTCTCAGTGTTTAAAGGTGGAAAAAATTGGAAAAGAAACTAACCACGTATGAGATTATCTCAAAGAGGTTTTTTTTTTTTTTTCCTCCAAAATACCAGATGCTACTGGAAAAAAAAAATATCTGCTGCCACAATTTTCTGTCTGGGAACTGTGTCTGACTCTTTAACAGGGATAAGGAAAGCACTGTAGAATGAGGTAAATGGCAAACCATTTACCATTAGTAAATAATAAATAGTGCTTTTATGTAAAAAATGTTCTAGTTAAGAGTATTATGATTATAGCATTACTTCACTTTAAAAGTTCTATTATTTATCAGAAAATGCAAGAGCAGTTTAGAGCAAATGCAGTGTGAATACTGTCACTTTCAGTCATCCCACTTTTTCAGATGTTTGTAACAAAACTTTCTGGCAATATTGTCAGTTTCAGCCTGGGAGTTATCTCCAGTCAGAAGTAAGCTTTATATTTCTCTTTTCCTCATGTTGGTTGTTTTCTTTTTAATTTTTACATGCATTTAGATATGTCCAAAGCCTTCTATAAGCTAAATCTATGTATCATTTGCTGTATCCAGATTTAAGCCCTTTTCTTTCCCTCCTGGTGAATAAAAGTGGCTTTAGGAATAGAAATGAATTTTTAAGAAATGGAATATGCATGTAACTTAAAGGGAGGCAATTAAAGCAATCTAATCAGAAGGCAGTTCCAATGTAATATTATTTTTGAGCATAAAAATGCTCAGGTGACCTATATCCTTTCGTTTTTATCTAATTCTGTGCTATCTGGGCCCAGTCTAGCAGGAGCAGAAGTTCCCATAAATTGTGTGAAAGGCAGACTTTGCTATAACAAAGTCTCAACACATTAGGGTACATAGGACACCCAGAAGGAAGATGTTATCTAAATTTCCTGCCTTAGGCTTTTCAAGTTACCCAAGTCTTATTCAGACAGGGCTTTAGATTATTCAATAGTTCATTAGCAGCAACAGCAACATTACATTATTTGTTTTGGACTGAATGTCCATATCTCCTCCAAATTCATACATTGAAGCACATCACTCAATGTGGCTATATTTAGACTAACAAAATAAATGAGGTTATAAGGCTAGGTCTCTGATTTGAGAAGATTGGTATTCTTGCAAGAAGAGACACTGGAGAGCTCACTCTTTGAGTGTACCCAGGGAAGGGCCATGTCAGAACTCAGTGAGAGGGTAGTGGTGAGAGGGTAGTAGTTAGAGGGTACTGGTGAGAGGGTTGTCTGGAAGCAAGGCTTCACCAAAAATTGAATTGGCTGAAACTTTGATTTTGGAATTCCTCACTCCAGAACTGAGAAATAAATTTCTGGTTTATATCCACTCAGTCTAAGGCAATTTGTTATAGTAGCTGAAGTGCAGTAGGCAACAATGAAACTTTGCACATTCTGATTGGACATAGATCTCTGTTTCACATCCCTAAATTCATTGTAGAAACCTTCTCTTTTTCCTCTATGCTATCAGATGTAAGATTATGTGAGTATCTTTGTGTGTGCTCTTATGCACAATGAATATTATCAGTACAGCCAAATCTTTTTGTCTAAAGAAACATAGTAAAATGTGCTAGTTAAATTAATAAAAAAAAAAGTTCCTCTAAGTTTCTTGGTTCATTTCTGAGACCCACATAGAAACTCTTATGGCATAGAGTTCTACATAGCCTTCCCAGCATTAGCACATTAAGCACCTTATAAAATGTAATTTATTTAATGTCCCACCAGTCATACCACCCTCAGTGTGATGTCATCAACACGTTAATTGAGGACATTTGGGACCTTCAAGAAAACAAGAAGTGAGTTTTGGCAAGTAACCCAGAAGGTAGTATGGAAGTAGTAGTGTGGCCTCCTTCAGTTCTACCTGAACAATGTGCTCATGAGTGATGAGCTGTGTGCTTATGGGCAAAAATAAAGGGACTTGAAACTGAGTCAGAGCCCTTGATTGTGACGAGATTGAGGTGTTTCTCTCTGCCTGACTTTCTGTGGGAATATTTTTATTGGAACTTATCCAAAGTTGAGTCAACTCAGGGTGAGTAAAGCAGCCTCTGGGGAAAAGAGTGTTCTTCCAGGAGAGGTGATTATCTTGGCCAGAGTGTTCACATGAATGAACACTTTACTCCCAACAAGGTCTTCAACCGGCTCAGCCTTACTTGTGAGTTGGGCCCATTGTGCCTCCTTAAACTCTTGAAATTGTATTGGTTGTTCATATTTTACCTTCTGTCCTGGGATTTAACTTAATGTAAGTCACAATCAAGAAATGTCTATGATTCAGAAAGAGAGAGATACCTCTGGATAGATAGTAAAGGAAAGTTCTGGACTGAAGATGAATGTTGACTCAAACTACGATCTCATATAGAGAATTTTTAGTGTTTTTTTTCCTAGTTCAGGATCCCTGTTTGAATACCTATTATACACAAATCAGTGTATTAGATCTAAAAGGGTGCAAAGAAAAATAAGCAATGGCCCTCCCTTCATATAATATATTGCTAGACAAAAATCAAATGCACTATTAATAAAATTCAGAATAGTAGATATACTAGAATGAAATACAGCAATAGAGGTTGTGATTCTATTTGCATTGTTAAGATACAAAGAGAAATGTAAATCGGATGAACATTTCACTTTGTTAAGAGCTGAAGGTGTGTCTGGGCAAAGTGCCTTGTATTTGATCACCTGTAAGTATTTTTTAATCTCACAGGTGAAACTTCATAACCCTTGCCCTTAGAGTTTTGTTATGGGGCTATTATCTCAACAAACTAGAAGTCAACTTAAGAGCTCTCATCTGTATACCTTGGCAGTCCCAAATACTGCACCCACATTCTTTGGCAGAAAGAGGCTCCCAAGAATTCTGAGTTCTTAGCCTCTAAGTTTTCTTGGTGGTATGTCATCTACCACACCCGTAGTCACCCTCTTCATTCCTTTAGCATTCTGCTAGGCTTATATGATCACTTAATCTACCTGACATATACTCTTAATTTTCAAAGTGTTAGGTGATGCAATAAATATTGGAAGGCTTGCAAAGAAAAATACATGTGAAATCATTCTAATGACTTTCATATTTATTAATTCCGACCTGATTTGAGTGATCTGAGGATTTTCTGAGTAGGTCAGCTTTGGAAGGCACTGCCCAGCAATCATGATCCCACTTCTGTTTTGGGGAATGGAATTTTGTCATGAGGTATTCAGGGCTTTCTTTGTTTCCTCACTTTTGAGTGTGGGAAAGTTTGGAGCTTGGAAATGTTCCTTATTATTGTGTATTCTCAGCAATGGGTTTAAAGTAATTTTTTTTAGTTTATTCAGCATTTAGACTTCTAGGGTTGAAGAACTTCTTGAAATGTTTGATTCATTGTACTCCTCAAAGTGGAAGTTTTCTTTAGAAACTCAAAGGGGTAAATGAGCTTGATTTGATTTCTGTCTTTTCAGCTCTATCTCCTGCTCTACACATAAAACATTTGTTGCAAAGAATAAATGAGGTTCAGCAGTCAGGTACACTGATATTATTAGAAAATACATAGACTTCTGTCAGGTTCTTTGAACAACTAAGATCTTTTAGTAATTTTTGTGGAAATGGGAGATGTGCCCTGGTCATCCTCTGAAAAAGCAGTAGAATGTCAGATTTTTACTCTTTCTCCAGGCAAGTTTTTCTGGTAGACTTGGCCTTATGCAAGAATTTGAAAGAGTTTCATGGTGGAGCATGAGTTGGTATGCCAGTACTAGGGCTCAAAATAAAATAGGGGTATCATCTGAATAGCTAAAAGGATCATTTAAGATTCAGTAGTACAGTGTCCCTCCATATCTGGGGTTTTCTGTCTACAGTATCAGTTACCTGCTGTCAACTGTTGTCTGAAAACATTAATAAATGGAAAGTTCCAGAAGTTGACATTCACAAGTTTAAATATATTTTGTTGCAGTATATTGGTGTAATTGTTCTATTTTACTATTAGTTACTGCTATTAATCTCCTACTATGCCTAATTTATAAATTAAAATTTATCATAGATATGTATGTATAGGAAAAACCCATATATACAGGGTTTGGCACTATCTGTAGTTTCAGACATCCACGAGGAATCTTGGGACATATTCCCTGCAGATAAGTGGGAGGGTGGACTACTACTACCAGCCAGGCATTAAACATGCTGTATATTTAAACCGAGTAATGCTCACAACATCCCCATGAAGTAGAAACTATGATCATCTTCATTTTATATTGTACATATAATTTGATCAAGGTCATCCGGAAAGCAAGTGGAAGATCCAGGCCCCAAGTCCATGTTCTCTATCTCCATCTCACTGAGTCACAGGATGTGGCTAATGATACGATTGCACCTCTTTAGATATGTGGAAAGAGATACATTTCAGTTGTGCTTTATATTAGCAATAGGTAATTAATTACATCTAGGCATTTTTGCATATTTACTTAATAAATTTGTACTTTTTGATTCTGAGGTAGATGCTAAGGTCTGATTAGGGTGAGTTATTTTTTGTGTTTAGGACACAAGCCTGAACAATATACCAGACATAAGCTTAACTGAATTCAATTAAGCTGAATTCCTTAGGGTCCTTTCTATCATCTGTTTCCAACTGGTGTCTGTCACTTGGTAGATGACCAAAAAAGAAAATTGAGTTTACTTCTCTGCTTTAATGGATAGCCATGTTCAACTAAAATGTCCAACAAATATCTCTTTTTCAGTGTCCTCTACAGGCCAGTTGTTTCATTAGGATCTGGAATGACAATGCTGAAAGGGCAAGTCAGGTCACTGGGCCATGGAGGTTTAGAATCTGGTGAAGTTATTGACAAGTAAGTACGAAATTAGAACCCATCTGGACAAAATGGAAGAGAGAGCTCAGTCTCTTCTACCGCAGACACAGTTATTTAGAGATTTTGCTATTAAAGTCAGAATGTTAAACAAAAAATTCCACTAACATGGATATAAGGAAAACACGATGGTGGCTGTTGGTTTATGAAATTCTGTATTGGTGATTCCTCAGTATAGTAAAATTTTACACAATAAAAAGCATTACTGTTGAGGGGGGTCTGTAGTTTTAACCTGCACAAGTATATAATTTAAGTAGATGGAAACACAATGAAATTCAGAAAAAAAATTAAGTGGATAAATCAAAAAAAGCAAAGCTGACTGGAGAACTCTTCCCCCCATCCCTCAGTTGAGGATCGCTGGACCCACTCTATGTCTGAATCTCGCTTAATTTCATTCCTCATGTTAATGATTGCCTTGCTAAGTCTCAATTATTTTTTCAGGTTTTATTTTCCTTCACAAAGAACTCAGCAATTCTCCTCTTTGTTTTGCTTTGGGAACATCTGTTACAAATCTAGTGTTGAGTTTATTTGAAAGTAACAGCTGCCCAGTAGCCCATTTAGAGAAAAAGCCTAGGTAAAAAGTCCTGTAGATTCCTTTCTAAAAGGGCTAATTTCTAAAACGATACCTTTAGTTACAGTTAAGTGATGTGATATGGGAGATAGAGGAAGGGCTACAATATTCCCTGTTTAGCATGCTAGATCAGTGTTTTGTGCTTATCATAATCCCAATGTATTTAAATCAACGTGAAGACATTTCAAGGCTATATAAGAGAACTGGAGGCCAACTGGCTGATTTGGCGCTTGGCTAATAATGCTTTCCAAGTGAAGTGCTGCTGCTCAGAATCTGTAAGTTTCTTTGACAAATCCCCAACTTATGTCTTCTTATAAATCCCATTAAAATAAAAGTGAGTGCTATAACAGTCTGAGTCTTTGAGTGGAGTCAGTTACTTTTCAGAACTAAGCAAACAACAAGCTACTACTAAAACAACCATTAAAAAGAAAACCACAAGACTACTACCAGACTAGACTCTGCAAATCTTGGAGCCTCTGACGCCCTGCTCAGAAGTTTAGCTAATTCACCAAGGGCATTTATGAAATGTTAGCAAAGACTTCTGTGACTGCATAAAATATGATAGCAATAATATACTCTTTTAACCTTCAATGTGTAAGAATTACTCAATACCCAAACAAGACTTATGCTTATATAGGTCACATTTTGTATAGCATCTACTGTGAGTCCCAAACTATCCTGAGCTTCTACACATACCATCTCTTCACCCAGACAACAGTCGTAGAGGTGAGGATTATTGCTAACCACAAGTGGCAAATGAGGAACTGAAGGTGAATAACTCATTTAAAGTCATGTAGCAAACCGATGGGTGAAGTCTAAGGTCACTGAGCTAGCAAATGACAGGGCTGGATCTGAGACACGGTCCTTTCTGATTCAAAACTCCATCTACCTTACTGCACTTGAGGACCCATCTTTTGGCATCTGCCTTGGGGGATTGCAAAAGTAATAAAGGAGACTTTAGGAATATAACTGAAGACACCGAAACACTGAGTAATTTTTGGAAAGATGCTGATTCTTTTTTTTTTTTACCCAATTTCCTGAAAGAAAAACCTTTTTTGCCTTCCCTTTCTCCTTTTCTTCTCTTGATTCTCTATGCCTTATTTTCTTTGGTCTCCATCCTGCTTATTTCTGAACTAATATGGACGATTACTTATAGATGTCCATTAGATATTCAAAGCTGTGTACATATCACAAGATAAAGAGAGGGTGTAGAGACCAAAATGTATCATTTGAACCTCAGAGTTGGGTGATATTTTTCTCAACTATTCCAGTAAACTGGCCATAGAGAATCATTAATTGATGACATTTTAGAGGTGGAAGAACTGTAGCTGTAATGAAGTCAGTCTCTTCACAGTTTAAGACAAGAGAAACGTCCTAGGAGCTGAGATGAGTTGTCTAAAGTAGCAAAGCAAGCAAGTGGCAGATCCGGGATTGCCACAGGTATGCTCACACTTAACTCATGCTTATTCCCCTGACTCTGTGTGACAAGAGTGTCTTCCTTGGCACACAGAGTTACTTCTTGGCTTCTCCTCACTGGATTCTGTGCCATGCTGGGTAAGGCAGTGGATCCTGCCTTGAGTTCTGGAATCAGGGAGCTGGATTCAAATCTCAACTCTGCTACTTATTAACAGCAAGATTCAAAGTATGTTACTTACCCTCTTTAAGATTGTTTCAAATGTAACATGAGGATGATACTCTATGCTTTCAGTGAAGATTGAGTAAATAAAAGAAAATAGCAGTTAATGCTTATAGACTGCTTGCTCTGTGTTGTATTCTGTGTTAAATGTTTTATATTTTTTTATGGAAATACTTATAATGAATGCAAAGTGCTTAGACCATATAATAATAAATACGTGTGTATGTAAACAGAAACATACTCATACACATATTGGTTAGTAATATCATACACATGTCAGGTATTTTGTTTAAGCCTTGACTACATTGGCTTAATAACTGGCTATAGTCCTATGGTAGACAGTTTGGGGCCCTTGTGTTTGCCTCATGACATTATCAAGGCTCTGCCAAAACTTTAGAAGAAGACTTATACTCTCCAGGTCACAGGATGGCTACACAGTCATACCATCTGTGCTTCCTGTGAATAAATAGCAGGAGCAAGGCAGAGGAGCAAAGCCCACTCTCCAGAAGGGCTGCCTGGTGATAAACACTCTTGCCTTTGTATCACTAACACCTCTACTTATAGGAGAGGCTGTCACACATAGATAGTTTTTATTGGTGCGTATTCAACCCCCAAGAATAAGAAATGAGATAGCTGGTAGTTTCTGCCATATCCTTGTAGAGGTCAGGTGAAGATGTCCAACTCCAGTTTACTGAGGAAGTTACTATATATATATATGTGTGTGTGTGTGTGTGTGTGTGTGTAATTGTAAAGAAAACATGGCTACTTGTCACATGTAGAGCTCTAATAAACAGATATGCTTTCCATATCTTACTAGTGAATTGGTGGCTGGAATTTGGGACAGTGAGTCAGCAAAAGAACATTAGCAAACAAAAGGATCTGGGTGTTGTAGTTTCTAAAGCAAGATATAGAGCAGAGGCAAATGGGCTAGAAAGGAGAGAGAACAAAGGAATGGGTATGGAAGGAAACCAGGTTGGGTAGAGAGCAACTGTCTAGGAAAGGCAGCTGTATCAACAGAGAGGAGAGCTGAAGGCTCTGAAAGCCGGGGAGCTGGTTTAGGGCCAGTGTGGCCTAACCTTGAGGTCAACTCAGGGGGAATCTGGCAACTACCAAGAGGTAGTCTGTCCTCATTGACTGAAGAAGGGTGGGTGGAGGACAGGTGGCAGGGAGAGAGATTACAAACTATCTCCATTTCATTTGGGGGGACATGAGGGAGGTTGGGAACAAAAGGAAAATATAATACTTTGTGATAAATTGCTCTAATTTTGCTTGATATACTGAACTTATAATTCATGACATGTAATAAATTTTTCTACCCTCACTGCCACCTTAGGCTTGGGATTTTTTCAATACCCCTTACTGAACAGGGTCATAGGGGAGAACAAACAGGAAGGAGCCTCAGAGCCAAATTTGTATCCCTAGGAGAGAATCTCCTAAGACATTGGCTGAGGACCAGAGAAAGCTAACTTGTGGCAGAATCTTTCTGGAACATTTTCTATCCCAGGATACTCTGAGTCCATTTATTTAATTGGTCATCATGCCTTGATAAATAAATGTCATGTTGACTGTCCCTGTAGCTTAATATAATTCTTTGCTCAAAGAAAGCATGAAATCTTATGGCTACATTAACCTCTTCTTGGCTGTGATTGAGGCTTAGTGCCTTGCACATAGTAAGCACTCAATAAAAAAGTAATTAATTAAATGAATGAATAACCATTTAGAGAGTGGTTAGTGTGGTTCCAAGAAAGACCAATTTGCTGATGATGTTTCATTACTCAGCTGTTGATAGTTTTGGCAAAAAGTAGCCTGTATAAAGCAGCTTTTGAGTTTTTCTTTTATAGCATTTGTTTGACACCATCATGGTTGGATTACTTCCAAGGGGTGAAAAATTACCTTGAAGGAATAATAGTCACAATTCCTTTAAAACATGTAGGTTTTCTATTAAAATGCCTTGAAATCATATCACTTTTCCCAAATCTACTATTTATGAGGATTAGAAAATCATTCCTTGTGCCCCTGCCCAAGCAAAGAACAGATTAAATTATATCTAATGTTTTATTGCTATTCATAACAGATTGGGAAAAATCCTAACTTAGGCTGTCCTCTTCAGCTAAACATTCTTTTTTGAAAGATAAATTTTAGATACACAGACTTGACTTGCTCAAACTCTTTTCAACTTTGTACATCTGAATGTTCATTCCTTTAATAAGAGTATGGTCCTACCACATTCAAGTCAGTGAGTCAAATGAGATCTGATTCTTGCCCTCTCTTCTGATAGATTTCAGTGTGTTAGAAGATAGAGATGGGCGTCTGAAAAGATGAGGTAAAGATGATTAAAGGAGATCTGTCGACAAAGACCCAGCACCATGTCAAGAAAGGGGCCTAGGTGGAGTGAATCCGCCACGACTCCAGCCAAGGTGGAGTGAGTCCATCACGACTTCAGCGCGAGCAGTAAGGCTGCAGCCCGAGCTGCCCGGCTCCCTCGGCCCCTTCTCCTTCTCCTCTCCGCCTTTTCGCTTTGCTTCTCCCCAGCTGTCTCTCCTCCCACGCTCAGTCCCTAAATCTAGATCTCAATTTCTTTCCCCCACCCCGCCCGCTCTCCCACGTGTCCGGTACCCGGCCCACACGGCCCCGAGGCGCTGCCTCCCCTCCCCCAGCCCGCACCCCCTCCCGGGGGTCCCGAAGGCCACAGCTGAGCCGCCACCGCGCTGCCGCCGCCGCCGCCTCCCGCAGAGCACCATAGAGCAGACTCTTCACCGCGCGAGTGAGCTGCCGAGTTAAATGAAACAGCTGATAAGATGAGTGACAATTTAAAATCTAAGTGATCCAACATGGCGGCGGACGCGGAGAGATCAAGTCTCTAACCCCTTCAGCTGCGCGAGCATAGGGAGAAGTAAACTGTCAAAATACTGTTCGCTCAGGACCACTAGGCACTGTTGAGCTGAAGGGGATCCCGGGCGAACAGTCTGCCCCTCTCAGAACACACCGAGCCCGGATTGGGCTGCATTCTAGTTCTGGTTCGCCTGCTTCTCGTGACTCAGCACTAATGATCCCGCTGAAAAAACTAGTCGGTCCACCTGAACTCACAGAGGCAAAAGCCAACTGAGCATGATAGTCAGACCCAGGGTATCCCTCTGCTGACAAAAGAGGTCCCTTGCACCAGCTACCAGGGGAGTTGCTACCTGAGGGCAAACAAATTCGCTGGGGGTCCTCAGCCCCAAGCCCTACAAACTTAGGGTCTGAGGGAGGCAAACAGAAAGGGTGTGCCCAGGCATCCATGGAAACAGGGCTCTCAGGAGCAGCAGACCCGGCGTGTAGCCAGTATTGTGGCGAGCTTCACAGGTGAGCGGGGCCTGGCTTGAGGAACCACAAGAGAAGGCCCTAGGCACTCAGGATTGGAGACCCGCACAGTCTGGGAAGAAGAGCTGAGGAACAGTGATTGGTTCCCACCCATCAAGAAGAGAAGCCTGGCCCAGTTCCCACCTACTGGAAGAGAAGTTAATTGAGCTCTATGACTGCATTTAATATTATTATTATTTTTTATTTTTTTAATGAATATTATTGGTATTTTTTAAAATTTTATTTTCACTTTTTGTTGTTGATGTTGTTGTTGCTCTTCAACTTTCTTATTAATGATTTCAATTTTTTTAATTCTTTTTATTCTATTATTATTACTATTATTTTTTAAACTTTAATTTCCTTTTGTTTATTATCATTATAATTTTTTTGGTTTTAAATTTTTATTTTTTCGTTGTTTCTTTCTTTTCACTTTTTTTCTTTTGTCTTTTCATTTCTTTTCAATTTTCTTATTCCCCCTCTCTTGAATTCTACCTGTCTACACTCACTCTCTTTAGTGACTTCTTCCCTTCCCTTCTAATACCTCTCCTCCCAAGCATCAAATAAATTTATAAGAGTAAACAGTAACCCAGCAGTCAAACAGAACAAGAAGTATCATGAGCATAAAAAAGCAAGGAAGAAAAGGAGTACAAACAATGAAGGACAGCCTAAATATTCAGGAGGACCTGGAGTCATCAGAAAAATGGCCATATAAAGAACTCAAGGAACACCTTAGACAGATGGAAAGGAACCTTAAAGATCACATTGAAAATGAATTACATAAACAGATAAAAGAAGAAGTTAAGCATCTTTACCAGGAGATAGAGATTATAAAAAAAATCAAACAATAATTCTAGAAATGAAGGAAACGATAAACCAAATTAAAAACTCAATCGAGAGTATCACTAACAGAGTGGAGCAAGTAGAAGCCAGAACGTCAGATAATGAAGACAAAAATATCATCTTGAAAAGAGTCTAGCCAACTCAGATAGGCTGGTAAAAAATCACGAGAAAAACATCCAAGAGATTTGGGATAACTTAAAAAAACCAAACTTACGAGTCATCAGGATAGAGGAAGGCACAGAGATTCATGCCAAGGGAATGAGTAACTTGCTGAATGAAATAATTACAGAAAACTTTCCAGAAATAAAAAAGGAAACAGATATACAAATTGTAGATGCATACAGGACACCGAGCACACAAAATCACAGTATACCAATGCCAAGACACATTGTTATGAAGATATCCAATATACAGAACAAAGAGAAAATATTAAAAGCTACAAGAGAAAAGAGGCAGATTACATTTAGGGGTAAACCAATAAGGTTAACAACGGATTTTTCATCACAGACGCTGAAAGCGAGAAGATCCTGGAACAACGTATTTCAAACACTGAAAGACAATGGATGCCAACCAAGAATTCTGTATCCAGCAAAATTAAGCTTCAGATATGACAACAAAATAAAAATCTTTCATGATAAACAAAAGCTAAAAGAATTTGTAGCCAGAAAACCAGCATTGCAAAGCGTCTTGAACAAAACTCTACACGAGGAAGAAATGAAAAACAATAACCAAAACCATCAGCGGGAAGTGCCTCGGAGAAGACAGAGGACGGGGGGAAAGCTAAACATGGAGAAACAAACTAAATTTTTTTAAAAAAAGGATAAATAATCAAACATGGATGGAAGTACAAACCATATATCAATAGTAACTCTAAACGTTAATGGCTTAAACTCTCCAATAAAGCTACATAGGCTGGTAACATGGATTAAAAAAACAAATCCAACAATATGCTGCCTCCAGGAGACACATCTGATTGGAAAAGACATACACAGGCTCAAGGTAAAAGGTTGGGAAAAAATATACCACGCACACGGTCCTCGTAAGCAAGCAGGGGTGGCCATTCTCATATCGAATAAAATCGACTTCAAGACTAAGTTAACCAAAAGGGATAAGGAAGGCCATTATATACTGTTAAAAGGAACCATTCACCAACAAGACATAACAATTATCAATATTTATGCACCAAATAATGGTGCTGCGACATTCATAAAACAAACTCTCCTCAAGTTCAAGAATCAAATAGACCACAACACAATAATTATGGGTGACTTCAACACACCTCTCTCACCATTGGACAGACCCTCCAAACGAAAGTTGAATAAAGAAACTATTGACCTCAATATCACAATCAATAACCTAGACTTAACTGACATATGTAGAATATATCAACCATCGTCAAGTGGATATACTTTTTTCTCAGCAGCACATGGAACCTTCTCAAAAATAGATCATATATTATGCCATAGGGCAACCCTCAGTAAATATAAAGGGGTAGAGATAATACCATGCACTTTATCAGATCATAATGGAATGAAACTGGAAATCAATGATAAAAGAAGGAAGGAAAAAATCCTACATCACATGGACAATGAACAATACGTTACTGAATGATCAATAGGTTACAGAAGACATAAAGGAGGAAATCAAAAAATTCTTAGAGATAAATGAAAATACAGACACAACATATCGGAATCTATGGGACACAATGAAAGCAGTTTTAAGAGGGAAATTCATCGCCTTGAGGTCATTCCTCAAAAAAAGGAAAAACCAACAAATAAATGAGCTCACACTTCATCTCAAAGCCCTAGAAAAGGAAGAGCAAAACAACAGCAAGTGTAGCAGAAGGCAAGAATTAATTAAAATCAGAGCATAAATCAATGAAATTGAAACAAAAGGAACTATTGAAAAAATTAACAAAACTAAAAGTTGGTTCTTCGAAAAAATAAATAAGATCGACAGACCCCTAGCCATGCTAATGAAGAGAAGAAGAGAGAGAACTCAAATTACTAACATATGGGATGAAAAAGGCAATATTACAACAGACACTTCAGAAATACAGAAGACAATTAGAAATTATTTTGAAAACCTATATTCCAATAAAACAGAAGATAGTGAAGACATCAATAAATTCCTTAAGTCATATGATTTGCCCAGACTAAGTCAGGAGGATACACACAACTTAAACAGACCAATATCAATAGATGAAATAGAAGAAGCAATCAAAAGACTTCCAACCAAGAAAAGCCCAGGACCGGATGGGTATACAGCGGAGTTTTACAAAACATTTAAAGAAGAATTAATACCAATACTTTTCAAGTTATTTCAGGAAATAGAAAAAGAGGGAGCTCTTCCAAATTCATTCTATGAGGCCAACCTCACCCTGATTCCGAAACCAGACAAAGACACCTCAAAGAAAGAAAACTACAGACCAATATCTCTGATGAACCTAGATGCAAAAATCCTCAATAAAATTCTGGCGAATCGAATACAAAAACACATCAAAAAAATTGTGCACCATGATCAAGTAGGATTCATCCCTGGGATGCAAGGATGGTTCAATATACGGAAATCAATAAATGTTATTCATCACATCAATAGACTTAAAGATAAGAACCATATGATCATCTCGATAGACGCAGAAAAACATTTGAGAAAGTACAGCATCCTTTTATGTTCAAAACATTAGAAAAACTAGGGATAACAGGAACTTACCTCGACATTGTGAAAGCTATCTATGCTAAGCCTCAGGCTAGCATCATTCTGAATGGAGAAAAATTGAAGGCATTCCCTCTAAAATCTGGAACAAGACAGGGATGCCCCCTATCACCACTTCTATTCAATATAGTTCTCGAAACACTGGCCAGAGCAATTAGACAGACAAAAGAAATTAAAGGCATAAAAATTGGAAAAGAAGAACTTAAATTATCACTATTTGCGGATGACATGATTCTATACCTAGAAGACCCAAAAGGGTCTACAAAAAAACTACTAGAACTAATAAATGAATTCAGCAAAGTGGCAGGATATAAAATCAACACACATAAATCAAAGGCATTTCTGTATATCAGAGACAAATCCTCTGAAACGGAAATGAGGAAAAACACTCCATTCACAATATCCTCAAAAAAAATAAAATACTTGGGAATCAACCTAACAAAAGAGGTGAAAGATTTATACAATGGAAACTACAGAACCCTAAAGAGAGAAATAGAAGAGTATCTTAGAAGATGGAAAAATATACCTTGTTCATGGATAGGCAGAACTAACATCATCAAAATGGCGATATTACCAAAAGTTCTCTATAGGTTTAATGCAATGCCAATCAAAATCCCAATGGCATTTCTTGTAGAAATATATAAAGCAATCGTGAAATTCATATGGAAAAATAAAAGACCCAGAATAGCAAAAACAATTCTAAGCAGGAAGTGTGAATCAGGTGGTATAGCGATACCAGATTTCAAACTATATTACAGAGCAATAGTAACAAAGACAGCATGGTACTGGTACCAGAACAGGCGGGTGGACCAATGGTACAGAATAGAGGACACAGAGACTAATCCACAAAGCTACAACTATCTTATATTTGATAAAGGAGCTAAAAACATGCAATGGAGGAAGGATAGCATCTTCAACAAATGGTGTTGGGAAAACTGGAAATCCATATGCAACAAAATGAAACTGAATCCCCTCCTCTCCCCATGCACAAAAGTCAACTCAAAGTGGATCAAGGAGGTAGATATCAAATCAGAGACTCTCCGTCTGATAGAAGAAAAAGTAGGCTCCGATCTACATATTGTGGGGTCGGGCTCCAAATTCCTTAATAGGACACCCATAGCACAAGAGTTAATAACAAGAATCAACAAATGGGACTTTCTTAAACTGAAAAGTTTTTTCTCAGCAAGAGAAACAATAAGAGAGGTAAATAGGGAGCCCACATCATGGGAACAAATTTTTACTCCTCACACTTCAGATAGAGCCCTAATATCCAGAGTATACAAAGAACTCAAAAAATTAGACAATAAGAAAACAAGTAACCCAATCAATAAATGGGCCAAGGACATGAACAAACCCTTCACAGAGGAGGACATACAATCAATCAACAAGTGCATGAAAAAATGCTCACCATCTCTAGCAGTCAAGGAAATGCAAATCAAAACCACCCTAAGATACCACCTCACCCCAGTAAGATTGGCAGCCATGATGAAGTCAAACAACAATGAGTGCTGGCGAGGATGTGGGGAAAAGGGTACTCTTGTACACTGCTGGTGGGACTGCAAACCGGTGTGGCCAATTTGGAAAGCAGTATGGAGATTCCTGGGAAAGCTGGGAATGGAACCACCATTTGACCCAGCTATTGCCCTTCTCGGACTATTTCCTGAAGACCTTAAAAGAGCACACTACAGGGATACTGCCACATCGATGTCCATAGCAGCACAATTCACAATTGCTAGACTGTGGAATCAACCCAGATGCCCTTCAATAGATGAATGGATAAAAAAAATGTGGCATTTATACACCATGGAGTATTACGCAGCACTAAAAAATGACAAAATCACGTAATTTGCAGGGAAATGGATGGCACTAGAGCAGATTATGCTTAGTGAAGCTAGCCAATCCCTAAAAAACAAATACCAAATGTCTTCTTTGATATAATGAGAGCAACTAAGAACAGAACAGGGAGGAAGAGCAGGAAGAAAAGATTAGTATTACACAGAGTCATGAGGTGGGAGGGAAAGGGAGAAAAAAAAGGAAATCACATGGAAATGGAGGGAGCCCCTCATTGTTATACAAAATTACATATAAGAGGTTATGAGGGGAATGGGATAACAAACATGGAGGGAAATGAATTACAGTAGATGGGGTAGAGAGAGAAGATGGGAGGGGAGGGGAAGGGGGATAGTAGAGGTTAGGAAATGTAGCAGAATACAACAGTCACTAATATGGCAGTATGTAAAAATGTGATGTGTAACCGATGTGATTCTGCAATCTGTATTTGGGGTAAAAATGGGAGTTCATAACCCACTTGATTCTAATGTATGAAATATGATATGTCAAGAGCTTTGTAATGGATAAAAAAAATGTGGCATATATACACAATGGAGTATTATGCAGCACTAAGAAATGACAAAATCATAGAATTTGCAGGGAAATGGATGGCATTAGAACAGATTATGCTAAGTGAAGCTAGCCAAGCCCTAAAAAACGAATGCCAAATGTCTGCTTTGATATAATGAGAACAACTAAGAACAGAACAGGAAGGAAGAGCATGAGGAAAAGACTACAGTAAACAAAGATGAATGGGGGGAGAGAAACGGGGAGAGAAGGGAAAGCACATGGAAATGGTAGGAGACCTTCAATGATACATAGAATTATAAGAGGTTATGAGGGGCAAGGGGGAGGGAAAAAAAGGGAGAGAATTGAACAACAGCAGGGGAGGTAGAGAGAGAAGATGGGAGGGGAGGGGAGGGGAGGGGGGATAGTAGGGGATAGGAAAGGTAGCAGAATACAACAGTCACTAATATGGCATTATGTAAAAATGTGAATATGTAACAGATGTGATTCTGCAATCTGTATTTGGGGTGAAAATGGGAGTTCAAAACACAATTTGAGTCAAATGTATGAAAGATGATATATCATGAGCTATGTAATGCTTTAAATAATCAATTAAAAAAAAGAGCTTTGTAATGTTGTGAACAACCAATAAAAAAAAGAAGGTAGAGCTGTATAAATAATAAATATTTAGTTATAAAATATATTTATAAAATATATTTATTTATGAAATATAAAATATAGTGCCGTCAAATGATGTAAGTGCTTAAATACAGTGATGTTGGTGTCGTAATGGTGATCTATACAGGGCCTGCTGGCAGTACAGGATGCCGTTTAGTGTCATTTTTTTTCAAAGAACTCAATTTGGGTTTTGCAGTCTGTTTTCTAATACTGCCTATGCTCCTCATCGGTTATGTGATGTGGGGCAAATTACTTTGCCTCTCAGAACCTCAGTTTGCTTATTCATAAAATGAAGATAATGGTAGTGCTCATCTCAAAAGGTGACTTGAGGATTTAATGAGATTTGCTTACCATGAAATCATGTAGAATAAAATAAAACCCCCTTGGCATCATGCTAGATTCTAGCCTCTGCCTCGCCCATCAATCTCATCTTTCCCTTCTTGCTTTTTTTTTTTTTTTTAAAAAAAAAAAAACACACACACATCACTTTTAAAAACCACGTCTCACTTCCTCCAAGTTCTGCAGTGCACCAAGCTTTCCCTGCTTCAGGGTCTTGGCCCATGCTGATTTAATGTCCTCATTCACCCCATTAATGACTCATTTCAGAAGTTCCACCCAAATATCTTTTAGCAGTCCCAGCTCAGATATCTTTTTTCCCGACCCCAAAGTATAAACCAGTTCCCTTCACTTTGTTGTATTCTGTCCTACATTCCTATTGTTGTCTGACGCAGGCTCATCACAATTTGTAATCTTATATCTTGGTGTGTTGAAAGGATATTTACCTTCCTCACTAGACAGCAGTTCAAGGAGGGTGAGGATTATATCTTTTGGGTTCATCACCATAAACTCATTTCAGCACAGAGCCTAGTGCCAGGATGCACTTTAAATATTTGATATTCAACAAGGAAACAAATGAATGGAAACATGGCTTTGCTTATAAAAAATTAACACTGTGTCCATCTTATCAAATGTGTTCTACAAATGCCAACACTTATCGTTCCAAAGAGCAGGTATCAAATTTAAATGGTTGTGGGTGTCAGAAAACTTTCCTAAATGAATTGACCTTGGAATTGAACTTTGAAGTTTTTATATCACTCATGGTTTTCAGCCTTATAGAACAGAGGTTTTGAAACTGTATCAGTATAGTTTATAGCAATCTATAAGGCTTTTAGGGGAAAAAAAACCTATAAAACACTTCACTTTTTTTATTGATTGTTCAAAACATTACAGAGCTCATGATATATCATCTTTCATACATTAGACTCAATTGGGTTTTGAACTCCCATTTTTACCCCAAATACAGATTGCAGAATCACAACTGTTACATACTCACATTATTACATAATGGCATATTAGTGACTGTTGTATTCTGCTACCTTTCCTATCCCCTACTATCCCCCTTTCCCTCCCCTCCCCTCCCATCTTCCCTCTCTACCTCCCCTGCTGTTGTTCAATTCTCTCCCCTTTCCCCCACCCTCCCCCTTGCCCCTCATAACCTCTTATAAGAAAGGGAGAGAGAAGGGAAAGCAGATGGAAATGGTAGGAGACCTTCAATGATACACAAAACACTTCACTTTTGAAATTATTTGTATGGTTTCTTCCAAAGTGCATAAAGCATTGTCTCACATTTTCTCTTCAAAGTAGGTCACAGGAAGGGTGCTTATTTTCTGTTTCAGGTAGAGAATGAATGAACAAAGAATAAAAAAACTGTATCAGGTCATGTAGTGACACTTCTGCAACAGATGAAAAAAATAATAATAAAAGGCAAAGGGCAGCAAAGCAAACCTTATAGCTAACAGGTTAAGAAAAGAATTACTGGATTCTCAGCAATGTACATGTTCAGCAGCACAAGCTATATGCTAAAGTTCATCTGCCTAACAAGGGCATGCAGCCCAAGGGAGCATCCCACTTCCTAGCAGTCAGAACTTCTAAGTGCAGCTCAGTTTAGCCATCACCAGGCATCAGCATGGCTCAGTTGTAGCAGGCCGTGGCCACCAGTGCCTGGAATGAAATGACACCCTGTAGGCTAAAATTAGGTCTGACAAAGTCTGAGGAATTGCAAGGTGCTCAGAGTCTTGATTTAGGAACTTTTTCTAGAAAATAACAAAGATTTCAGATTAGAATGCCTATTTATGGGTTTTATAGGAAACCATCATTCTACCACACACTCTATGATTTCAACTTTGCCAATCTAGGCTCACTTACAGAGCTTTAAAAAACCAAAGATGCTCCAGTATTTAACATCTGTTTTCCTTAAAATAAGAGGACGACAGAAGGATTAGATCTTCCTTTTGGGCAACGCATCAGTCTGCAATAGGAAGAAAATAGTTCTGATTTTTGTGCAAGGACAACTTTTTTTCTCTTCTCCTTTGTTCTCTGGCCCTTAAAGTACTAACTCTCAAAAAAGATGACAACAGAGACTATTTATCCAGTATAACTCCTCAGCTTCCTCTATTTTGGTGTAGGAAGATGTTTCCCAGACCATCTGAATCACTGAACTTTGTCATTCTTAAAATGAACATGGATAAACTTTCTTGTGTCTGACCAGCCAGTCTCATAGGTGGAAGCTCTGACTCTTTTGAATCAATGTTTAATTATTATTTTTTTTAGTGTTTGTTTTAGACTAAGCTCTAAACTAAGGTCTAATAATGCAAAGAAACTAAAACACAATCACTACCTATAAGAAATGATCTACTGATTAAGGAGAAATCAAAAATATTTTTGTAGTGTGATAAGTGTACTCCCTGGTAGACTTTTTTTCTTTTTTTCTTCTTTTTCTTTTCTCTTTCTCTTCCTCCTCCTCTTCCTCCTCCTCCTCCTCCTCCTCTTTTTCTTCTTCTTCTTCTTCTTCTTCTTCTTCTTCTTCTTCTTCTCCTTCTCCTTCTCCTTCTCCTTCTCCTTCTCCTTCTCCTCCTCCTCCTCCTCCTCCTTCTCCTCCTCCTCCCCCTTCTTCTTCTTCTCCTCCTTCTCCTCCTCCTCCCCCTTCTTCTTCTTCTCCTCCTTCTCCTCCTCCTCCTCCTCCTCCTCCTCCTCCTCCTCCTTCTTCTTCTTCTTCTTCCTATTCTTCTTCTTCCTTTTCCTCTTCTTTTTTAGGAAGCCCAAGGGACAGAATAAAGCAATGAAATCATTGATTTCTAGAGTGCCCACTTAAGGTGAAACCTTGTTGTATAGCCAAGGGAGATTAACTCTAAAAAAGAAAGTTACCTTTCCTCTAGGAAGTCAACATGTTCTTATGAGAGGTAAGCACAGAGGCATATAACTTAAATAATATGCAATCAAATCTGTCATGGTCTCCTTAAAATAACTATGAAAATGTACATTTGCTGGGAGGACTACCATTTCAAAAGCATTATGGCAGACTAGAACTTCTAAAACCTTCCCATACAAAGAACAAATTCATAGAGGTAAGCCAATGGACCAGCTGTTTCCCTAAAATTTTCTGCCAGTTCCCCATGACTTACAACATTGGTTTAGTGGCTAAATTCAGGTTCAGAAGAAAAAACTGAGATCACAATAAAAGGATAGTAGACTAGAGATTAAAAACTTCCAATATACTCCTGGCCAAATGGTGAACTAGAAATATTCCTGCCTTGACTATGACTCTGGGTAGAAGGGAAAAATCACCGAACTGCACATTGCAGGATTTTATGGTCAAAATTCATACTGCTCTTGTATTTGAGATATACTTAAGCTGAGAATTTATTATAGAGGGACCCCAGTTTGGTAGTGTCTAAAGATGATTTGCAGAAACAAATATAATTCCTTCTGAAGAAATACACCTTTAGCCTAGGCAGGCCTCAAAACTTCCTATAGATGAATGTGCTTATGATAACAAAATCATAAAATGCAAGGAAAGGAGAAACCTTGAGCATACATCAGCAAAACAAAACTAAAGAAGCAGAAAATAGCTAAATAAATTAAAAAATAAGAATTTCAGCTTCATATTCAAAAAGTTATCAAATATTATAATTATTGAATTAACATATTACTGTATTTAAAGACATAAAAAAGAATATTTTAAGGATGAATATAAAAGAAGAAGTCCTTGAGAAGCAAACATTTGTTTTTAAAAATTCAAATGGAAATTGTGGAAGCATACATAATAATTGAAATAATAAACAATGAATAGGTTGAATAGATTAGACAAAGCTAAAGGGAGAATTAGTGAATAGGAAGATATCCAAAGAAATCCAGAATGTAGCAAGAGAAACAAAGTGACAAAACATTATAAAAGAGGAATAAAGAAATATGAAAGCTAGAAAGAGACAATGTAACATATGCCAATTGGACTTCCAGATGAAAAGCAGAGATAAGTCAGAGAGCCAATATTTGAAGTGATGAAGTCTGAAAAATATTAAAAAGTTGTATAACAACACGAATCTCTTAGAATTCTAGAAATAAGATATTCATAAAATTTCCCAAGCAAGTTAAATTAAAAGCAATTTACATCAAGACATTTTGTAGTGAAACTTCTTAATATCAAATATTCCTCTTCCTTATCCCTTTCTTAAATATCGAGAGAGAAAAAACAACAACAACAGGTGTCTCTTTGTGGGAGAGGAATAATTAAGTTGACATATAACTTCTCAGAATGAGCATTGTAAAACAATAACAACAAAAACTATCTTCAGCTTGAAGAAAATACCTGTTAATTTACTTTTGTGTACCCGGAATACTTATCTTTCAAGTTTGAGAATAACATAAATTTTTTTTCAGATAAATAACATTGATGAGTTTGATCAATAACACACCTTAAGTAAGAAGATCAGATGAACAAGAACAATTTGTATAAACAATAACAACAATGTCTAATGTTGTGGTCACAATAGTGATATAACCAAAATATTGTGGTAAATGTGTTTCACTAGCTTTATTTAGACTTTGTTAAATTAAATACACATGTTAAAATTTCTAGGTTAATGATTAAAATAATAAAGAAGGAATTTATATTTCCAAACTATATATATGACCAGCTTTAGACTTTGTTAGATTAAATACATATGTTTGTTAGATTAAATACACGTGTTGAATAGAAAAGGCAGAAATTTAGAAAAGCACAAAATAAGAAAGTAGAAATGAGTTGAAATATGTCAATTGTAATAACAAGTAAGTATGAGCTAAGTTTTTTTTTAATCAAAAGACAAAACTACCAGATTGGTTAGGAAACAAAATTCAGCTGTATGTTGAATTCAAGTGGCATACCTAAAAATAGAAAGGATGGTATATGAGGCATAGAAAAAGGTACTCAAACTCTAATGCAAATAATGACAACACTAACATACATTCCAGTTACCAAAGATTTTAAATTTCATGGATGGGGAGGATGGGGAGCAATAAGAATTTTTATCTTATGTTGGCAGTAATGTAAATTGGGACTATCATTTTGAAAAAGTGCTTTGACATTATCTAGTAGAGAAATACACACATGGGATGTGGGATGCATATATAAGAATATGTGTAGCAGCACTGTTTGGAATAACCCAGACTAGAAACCAAATGTCCATCATCAAAATAATGACTCCCTATGGAATGTGGTGCTAAAAACTAGGAAAAGGAATGAAAACCAAGAATAAGCATGGAGGGCAGTTGATCCCTGACTGGGAACTGTTAACCTCGTGTAACTGTGAGGTAGAAATGCTGAGAGGGTATTGCTAATGCTGGACTCCAGCAAAATCAGGTGTGAGTGTCAACATCTGTGTTGGTAGTGGATGTTCATTCAGCAGCTTCTGAAAGGAATTTTTTCAGTGTAGAAGATCCTACCCCATAAGGCAAAGTGAGAGGAGAGAAGGATGAGGAATTGTGGAGGCCTGGCGTCTGCTCCTCTTTAAGAAGTTGAGTAGGAAAGAGAAAAAGAAGAGCAAATGGTAGGCTGAAGGAAAAGGGGGTCAAACCTGTAACAGTTGCTGGCATTTATTATTTATTTAGAGCCTTATATTGTTAAACTAAATCATTCAACTCGCTACAATGGTACTTTTACAATTTGGGAAACTAAGGCCCAGAGAATTTAAGACTTCACAGAGAGTGATAAAAGCAGGATTTATACCTTGGCGATCTGACTGAAATACACTTTTTAAACATGATATTAGGGATAGAGAGAGAAGTTGGGAGGGGAGGGGAGGGGGGATAGTAGGGGATAGGAAAGGTAGCAGAATACAACAATTACTAATAGGGCATTATGTAAAATTGTGGATGTGTAACCGACGTGATTCTGCTATCTGCATTTGGGGTAAAATTGGGGGTTCATAACCCACTTCAATCTAATGTATGAAATATCATATGTCAAGAGCTTTGTAATGTTATGAACAACCAATAAAAAAAAAAAAAAAAGAAAAACAATAAAAAAAAAATAAAATAAACATGATATTAAAGCAAAGCAGGTTCTCAGCAATAGGTGAGATTTCAGCATGCCTGTGGCATGAAAGGAGTGGAATTAGGAGAGGGCAACTAATAGCCAGGAACAGGGTAGGTGGGAAAGGAGATAATGTTTCCCTTTGGGACTAAAGAGAAGGAAGGAGTCATGAAATTAATTTAAGGTGTGTGCGGCAGGAAGTTTGGGGGTTCTGTGTCTCAATTTGGTCATGAGAGCTCATCTGTGGAGGAAAAGGGAGACCAGACTGGCTTCATGGCATGGATGACAATTAGGGTTTGAGCCAGCTGCGACTGAGGAAGCTGAATTAGAAGTCAGAACAGGAAATGGTGCTATACCAGATTCGTGGGACCCCAGTAGACCTCCAAGAGCCAAAACCGATGCAATCACAGAAGAGTCTTTATTGCAAGCTTGAGCCTAGACCACAGCTGTTTCCGACACAGTGGTCCTGGCCCTTAGTTCAGTAAGGATTTATAGGTTTTGGGGGATATTTTTTGTGTCACAACATCACACAGCAAATCATTTCACACCGCGGGAAAATCAAACAACAACTCTTAACATTGGTTAGCACATTCATTGGCGGGAACAAGTCGGGTAAGGGTAATTGGTTAGTCCAAGTGGTGGATACATTTGAACTGATTGGTTTAGGCCATGAGGGGTTGCAAGAGTGTATATGCTAAACTGCAGGATTTCAGAATCATGTTATCAATCACTGAAACTACTGGGAGGGCCTCCTGGCATTCCAGATGTCTTCCTTGTCTCACACTGATTGGTTGTTGCTGTGGGTCATTATGGTTAGAACTTAGGCCTCAAGCATTCTTTGTCTTTCCAGGAACTTGCATTGCTGAGTTAAGGACATCTGGTACCACAGTCAGGGATATCTGGCTCCTCAGGTCTTTCCTGTTAATTCAGGGACAAATGACTCAGCAGGGTACCTTTGTGCCTAGGAACACTCTGTGGGTTTTCCAAGAACAAGGGACACCTCATTTTCTCAATGGCACAGACTCGATGCAAATTGCTAGTAGAAAATAAGAAAATCTAAAACCAAACTGTATTTCCAGCTACTGTGGATAAATCCAAGAAGGATGAATCAGGGACCTGGCCTAGGTCAGGAAGCCTGAAGCAGTTATTCATTATTTGTCCAAGATGGTCACAATACAGAGCCTAAAGTAAGGAAGCACGGGTTTGAGAATTGAGGAGCCACGTTGATGCTGTGTACCAGGCAGCATAAAGTCAAAAGCAATTGCACAAGGGTTCCAGGGAGGACAAGTGTTGAAAATAATGGTATTAGGAGGTTACTCTGGGTGTCCACAGAGGTAGGAGGAGATAATATGCCAAGAGAAAAGGGAAAATGGAGGAACTCAGACTTTACACTGAGAGGGATGAGCAAGATCACTTGGGATTAAAGAACAAAGGAGGAAAAGCCAGGGAGGTAATGGTAGTGGGGAGGCAAGACTTTTCCTTCACCCTCTCAGGTTCCATGACTGGGACCAACAAATTAAGCTGACCAAAGATGGATTAACAGGAGAAAAAGGCATATAAGTTTTATTGGATATTTATATTTCTATGTGGTTGAATGGCTTTAAAGAGGAAGTGAAACCCTGAGGGAACAGTAAGACCCAGGATCTTAGATACCATTTTAATAAAGAATAAGAAATTAAGGAGACATGATAAGACAAAGAAAAAGGAGATTTGGTGAAGAAGCAGTAATTGTGGGAAGTGACTAGGAAATATGTGGGGTAATGAATGGGATATAAGGATTGTTTCAGTAAGGTTAATTTGCATAGATTCTTTGTGGCATCTACTCCCATCTCTGGTGATAAGAATGTCCTTGTCAGGTATGATGGTGCACGCCTATAATCCCAGGGGTTTGGGAGGCTGAGGCAGAAGGATCATGAGTTCAAAGCCGGCCTCAGCATTTTAGCAAGGCTCTAAGCAACTTCATTGAGACCCTGTCTCTAAATAAAAATATAAAAAATGGCTGGGGATGTGGCTCAGTGGTTAAGGCTCCTCGATTCAATCCCTGATACCAAAAGAAGAAGAAGGAGGAGGAGGAGGAGGAGGAGGAAGAGAAGGAGATTCTTGTCTTTCTAAAATGAGGAGGCCCCCTTTCTCATGGGAAAGTAATGTCTTGATTTTAGATAGAAAGTCACAAATCCCTCTCTGCATCTGCTGTTTCTCAACTGCCTTTGGTTCAACATAATCAAGAGGCCAAAAGGGTGTATTGTGGGGTAGTATGTTCTGATCTCCTTGTGTGGGGTTCAGAGGAAGTATGTAGAGATCATCCTTGGTGATTTTGGACCTCTTCCTTCCACAGTGAAGCTTCTCATGGACTCGGGATAATCAGACCCAAAACACTTCTAAGCTCAGATTTGAATAGTGTGTCACAGCATATTTCTTTGAGCAATTATTGGAACCTAGTTAGTTTTAAGGATGACAGCACTATATGCTATTAGGATCATGGGGACCCTTGCTAAATTCCAGTGTTGGCTTTTCCTTTGGCTGCTGCATGACCTCAAGCTATGGGACTCACTTCTCTGTCTCTCAGTTTTTCTACATATAAAAACAGAGGAAATGTGATTGTCAAGAGGTTTAAATGAATAATTTACTTGGAACTGTAATGAACCCATAGGAAGTACATGACAGGAGAGCAGTTACTGATATGAAAACGGAAAAAAGAAACTCATTTGCCAATAGGTGCTTTGCTTTTTCTGAACTGGTTGTAATTTCATTGTCTAGTTTTCTTTTAATCAGTGGCAGGTACTCTGGAGTTTCCTGGTGGGATTAAAAGGGCTATCTGTCGTGGTCCTCTCAAGCAATGACAGAGCTACTTCCACATTGCCCTTCTTTAGCCACCACAGGGACAGATCTGTATCCTCACTTTTTTATCTAGGGATGTTTTCATCTTTAACAGGATGTCTGTCTAGCCCCAGCTCCTGGGCTACCCTTACAGGGAGTCTTGTACAATTACACTTATTGTTTTTTTTTTTTCAGCCATATTTTAAACTTTTTTTTTTTTGTCTGTGTAGTTTACAACCTAATGACTGTAACATCCATCACTCTGACAGAGATAATAACACCCAAGTAGAATCAGGAATGAATAATTTAACAGGAAAAATTAGATTCTCAGTATAATCTTCTTCAAAGAGATTTTCTGAATTAAAGGTGAGGTAATCTGTTTGGTATAAAATAAGTTAACCCTTCCTTTTATCCTCAAAGTTCCTGGGAAGATTGTTTATATCTTACAGGAATGAAGTTGAAACAATTAGATATGATCTAGACCTCTGAACACATCTGTGTAAGATATTTTTCTCTTATTATATAAAAAGGCTTTTGAGTGGCTATTGCGACAACCTGTCTAGCCTACATGTCTAATGTAGGTCCCTGTTGTAGCCTTTAAAAACGTCTTTCACAGCACAGGACCTGATGCGACAGGGCTCTCTGAAGCCATGTTGCCTGTGAGTCTTATTGATTGGAAAACCAAACTGCTTTGATTCCTTCCACAAGGCTTAGAAACTGACTCTGATGAGACCTCAGCACTGTATGCTCTTAACATTAGGATGGAACTGAAGCCAGTTTTGTGATGCATTTTTCTTATACACTGACAGTGTTTGCAATGCTTGCTAACAGAAAAGCACAGGAGAAGCCATTAAATGACACTGGTATTGCCAAGCTCCATAGGGGTTAAGGAAGATATAGGGGCCTCAGTGAAATGCAAGTTTAAACAAAGAGGAAAGATGATTTATAGTTTAATAATCCATTATAATTTTTTTACTTTAGAATTTCTTCTTGAACTAAAGACCTGGTGAGCAGTAGCCAGGTAGGAAAGAATTTAAAGAAGAAAATATATTTGGAGCTTCACTAATGCTTTTAAATCATGCCTTGAAATGGGTAATGGATGTTTAAGTCTGCAGCTGGGAGGTCAAAAGGCCAAGGGAGAAGAGGTTCTCTTTTATTGTAAACATATGAATTAATCATGACCCAAAAATGGAATCAGGAGAATATCTTCAGCTGGAAAGAGGAGTGAAAGAAGGAAAGATGTTTTCATTTAATTATTTGTATATATACACATACATGGTACAACTTTGTCACTTTGCCATTCACTTACTTGTATGCACACTCATGGTATAAATATGCACTCATATTCACCATCCAGGTCCTGAACATCATGGCCACCAGTGTGGAAGTGATACCAATCTACACTTGGGAAGAAAAGCAGCATATGTACTTTTATCTTGGGCTCCATGTTATCTAGAATTTGTGCTTAAGCAAGAATCTTTTTTCAAAACAAGACTTACAGGTACATTATAATTATATGTAATAGTGGCATTCATTGTGACATATTCATACATACATATAACAATTTGATCTGTTTCATTCTCCAGTACCTACCTTTCACTCCCCCACATCCCATTCCTCTATTTTACTAGCATCTCTTCTCTTTTCATTTTTTGAGATCCTTTTTTTTCCTTTTTATTCTTTCTAGCTTCTACCTATGACAGAAAACATATGGACTCTCAGACTTTTCTGAGGCTGGCTTATTGCTTGACATGATACTCTCCAGTGCCATCCATTTTTCTTTAAAATCATATAATTTTGTTCTTTATGGCTGAATAAACTCTATTGTGTTTATACATCATATTTCTTGTATCCATTCATCTGTTGATAGACATCTAGACTGGCTCTGCAACTTCGGTATTGTTAATTGCACTGCTATACGAGTGGGTAAGCTGTGTATTGCTATGGTATACTGATTTTAGGTGTTTTTTTTTTTTTGATAAATATCAAGGAATGGTATAGCTGGGCCACATCGTGGTTCCATGCCTAGTCTTTTGAGGACCCTCCTTACTGTTTTTATAGTGGTTGTACTAATTTTCAATCCCAACAGTGAATAAGAGTTCCCTTTTCCCCACATCTTCACCAGCATTGATTATTATTGTTTGTATTCTTTTTTTTTTTAAGAGAGAGAGGTAGAGAGAGAGAGAATTTTAATATTTATTTTTTAGTTGTCGGTGGGCACAACATCTTTGTTTTGTATGTGGTGCTGAGGATCGAACCCCGGGCCGCACGCATTCCAGGCCAGCGCACTACCGCTTGAGCCACATCCCCAGGCCTTGTTTGTATTCTTGATGTTTAAATAAAAATCTTAATAGTCTCATACAATAGGCTCTCCTTAGTTCTATTTGCACCCCGAATCTGAGATATTTTTAAAAAGCAGTAATTAAATGTCATGTGAGCTCTTATATGACAGAGCTTTAGAACTATAAAGTGACCAAGCAGTCACAGAGAGACAGAGAAACCAGTGGGAGGTCAACCTTGCAGTAAACTAGGTTCTTCCTGACTCTTTTAAAGATTTTATTTTTCCTATTTAAAATTTTATTTACCTATCATCTATCTACCTACCTACTTATTTACCTACCCACCTACCTATGTATCTTTACCACAGTATAATGTACAAAGACCTGGGACCTTCATTTCTATATACTTTGCTCTTTTTCTTTTTCTTTCTTTTTTTCTTCCCAACTAGACTTTCAGAATTTATAGCCCAGAATCCTGACTCTAGTCAATGTGGTCTTGGGTTAGCTCTCCCTCACAATTACTGGCTACTCCAGAGGGCTGGGGTCAGAGGCTTGATTAAATAAATTACAGCTTCAGGTCCCCTCCAATAAACCATGTCAGGCTTTAGGCAACCCAAAACAATGCTCCCTGTTTTAACCCATAATGGGCAGTTGAGTTCAGTAAATGGCCTAATCACTGCAGCATAAATATTTATGGGAGAATTTTTCCAATTAAGGTAGAGGCTTGTTTAGATGCTATCAGTTTAGAGAGGGCTTTTCCAACAAGAAAATTACTGTTAAAAGACATCAGGAAATGGTTAAACTCCAGAAGGCTAAAAGGTCAGCGAGTCTGCAATGTGCAAAGCCTGCATTCATAGCCATGCTGTCTATATGCATTAAATCCTCCCCATACCCTTTATAAAGGGGGGATTAAAAAATAGCCCTTTGTACCTAGGGGAAAAATGTTGGTTCATTCATATAAAAAATATTTATGTTGAGAACTAAAAATGTGGGGCAATGGCTCAACCAGATTTGGTGTTATCCAACTTTTACAACAGGCTGTACATAGGTCTTACTTGTTTGCTGGGCCCAGTGTAGGGAGGGTGGCGCCCATGATGGTACTGAATGATTTTCATAGTAGGTGGTGTCAGCAGGGCCCAAGAATTCCTGCTGTATACACCCTACAAAGAGATGTAAATATGCGATTTGTAAGTCATGTTACCAAGAAGGAGCTGTATAAAATCCCAAATGTGACATACAGGCAGAAAAACTCCCAGAGGAGAAGACTATGTGATCTCAGTGGGAATTCATTAGTCTCCCAAACAGTGTACATGTGCGTCTGCCATATGGCATTTTACTCTAAAGGCAAACATAAAAAAGAAAAAGAGAAAGTGGGAAAAAAACAATCCCCTCGAATGTGAACATGAGGCACCTTTGCCTAAAAAATCAGCTTACTAAGTTTATAGCAGAAGAAGCACAGCCGGGTCGCCTAGACCATGCCATTGGAGCCGAGAAGGTTTTAGAAGCATTACCACGTGATTTTGATTCTCCTAGGAAAATAAAATAAAGTATTAAAGATTAAGGCTAGTTAGCAACCATTTCAGCAGTTAGCCGTGATGTAAAATACAGCTTAAACTACACAAGGGGGGAGGTTTGGTCTATGTCAGGATAGCTTTGGTTTGTTTAAGCCAAAAGTACTAACAACCCTTTCCAAGGCACAGCTGTGGCCAAACCAGAAGGCAGTGAGACACCTGAAAAAATAGGAGACTATGAAGAGAGGCATTTGCCATCTGATGTAATTAAACTGCAAGACAATCGACTTTGAGCTCCTATCCAATTTCACCTCCACCCCCCCTCCTCAACACAAAATTTTTAAGGATCTAAAAAGAGGGAGGGAGTTGGGGTGGGGGAGAAGCCTCAGAGCTCAACACCCCAACAATGACACTTGGCTTTGGCTTAGCACCCTTTTCCTCCCAGGACTATGGATTAACCAAACCAATTCCTGGATCAGCATGGGAGTGGAGCCTGAGGGGTCCCCAGAGCATCCCCTCCACCAGGAACCATGTTTACCTGCAGATGGAAAGTGTGTATTTGAGGGCAGGTCACTGCAACCATAGCAACAGTCAGTGTGGACTGGGGTTCTGCACAGAGAGCCTCAGGTTTGGGAGAATGTAGGGCGAGTTATCTGGTTTGGAGGCCAGAGAATTGAAATAAAAAAAATAAAAATCCTAAGTTCTTTTTCTCATTCTTCTTATACACTTCTTTTAAAATAGCATGAGTCTTTATATTTCCACTTTCATTGTACATCTTCTATTTCCTATTATTAGTTGCTTCAGAATTGAATGCTCCCAGCGAGGGAAGCTGAAGCACCTTTTGGTCCGAAGGACTCCTAGACCCAATTAGACCCTGTGGATGGGAAGGCAGTCAGTTTCACAGATGTAAACAGATTCTTATTCTACTCATACTCCTATCCTATTAGTAAAAGTATGTTTGTTGTTAGGGAACTTGAGTTTTCACTTAGAAGAGGCAATGTTGTACAGTATGGAAGATAGGAGTTGGCTCAGATCCCTGTCACTACCCTTTTCAGAGGCTGATGGGCCTAGGTTTAGGGAAGGACACACTTTTTTTCAGCCTGTATCTGGCTCAGGATCCAGCATCAGGGAAACAATGGTAATCAGAAGCATCCTTCTACATTACATTGCTAATACTTGTGGAGACTTGAGATTTGGGTAAATTTGATATGATTTGCTGATTTCCCATCTAGAAGTGCTTTAGAGATTAACAAAATGATGTTGATGACTGTTTTAGGGAAATGCTGTATAAGTTTAATAGGTTGGAGATTCATTGCTAATTAAGAAAAGGAAGTTGATCTTCCTTCAACACTGTCCCAGTCTGTTTAAAGAAACCACTGCAGACAATTTTAAGAGGTTTGGCAGGAGTGCTGGATCATCGTGATTATCACACTGGGGCTTTGGTGGAGGGGCGATTTCCTCCTGCCTCTAGCTAATGCATATTGCAGCCTTGACCATCTGTAACTCGCTGTAATACTTCCTTTTCCTGACATAAAGTCTTCAGCATGAGTACTTATTCAGGAACTTTTCAAAATGGGTATTTTTCATTATTAAAACTATAATCCGTTGTTTAAAACCAAGCCCTCGAATTAAAAAGACAGAATGTTCTTTAGGTTTAGCAGATAGCTCATAGCAACACTTCTCCATTCAGATAGCTGCTTTTCACCTACTGAAGAGAAGGAATGACAAAGGCGACATGCTGAATTTAACTCTGATTTGTCCTCTGACCCCAAATGCTGAAAAGAGAGTTATTCTTGGTAATACCACCATGATTTGAATTGGACGGTTTGTCTTGAGTTTCATAATGCAGTGGCTGTGACTAGCCCAAACTCAATAACTAAACCCCCAAATCATAAACAAAATCACAAAACCGGAACATGCAGTAGTCATTACAGGAAGTCTACTATTTATGTGTAAATAAGTGAGCCTGTCTGAGACTAACGGTGAGCCAAAGCATTGCATCCATTTCGACACAATAAACTTTAGTCTCTAGCTGGCAAAAATGGCTTTGAACAAACTGTTTATTCCCAGCATCCAAATTTATTATTATTATTATTATATTATTATTATTGATGGTGCTGGGGATTGAAACCTTGCCCTTTGCATGTGAGGCAAGCACTCTACAAACTGAGCTATATCCCCAGCCCCAAATTCATTCTTTTCTAAAGCTTTGCAGCATCATTTAGAGCAGTTACAAAACAAACAAACAAACAAACAAACAAACCAGAATTGCTGGGCATGGTGGTGCATGCCTGTAATCCCAACAGCTTGGGAGGTGGATGACAGGAGAATCACAAGTTTGAGGCCAGTCTGAGCAACTTAGTCAGACCCTTAGCAACTTAGACCTTACCTCAAAATAAAAAATAAAAAGGACTGGTGATGTCACTCAGTGGTTAAGCATACTTGGATTCAATCTCCAGTACCCCGCGCCCCCCTCAAAATAAAAAAGTTTAAAAAGAAAGAAAAAAGCACTGTTCTGCACACGCAGAAAAATGACGACCAGGCTATAGAAACTTTTCGAGATAGTAATTTGATATATTCATTCTCTTTTTGCCTTTTTCCTTTTGTTTTGTTCTCATGGAAACCACCATTTATGAGAAAAGTCTGAATTTGTTTGCTGTTAACATGAGTTTGTGGGGCTGGGGATGTGGCTCAAGCAGTAGCGCGCTCGCCTGGCATGCGTGCAGCCCGGGTTCGATCCTCAGCACCACATACCAACAAAGATGTTGTGTCCGCAGATAACTAAAAAATAAATATTAAAAATTCTCTCTCTCTCTCTCTCTCTCTCTCTCCCCCCCCTCACTCTCTCTTTAAAAAAAACAAAAAAAACAACAAAAAAAAAACATGAGTTTGTGCTATATTACTCACGTTATACAAAAGAAAGAATAGTTTCCATACAGTCAATTGTATTGAATGGAAAATTTTAATTTTGAACTGCTTATAGTTTGGTGAATAAGTTCAGCATCTTTCAAAACTTAACATCTTATTCTTCAGTAATTTCTTATTTTACTGCATGGGTGTAATTTTTTAATATTTATTTTTTAGTTGTAGTTGGACACAATACCTTTATTTTGTTTATTTTTATGTGGTGTTGAGGGTTGAACCCAGGGCTCTGTACATGCTAGATGAGTGCTCTACTGCTGAGCCACAACCCTAACCTGCATGGGTGTATTTATTATATTCTTTTCTTACATTCCATATTTTTTAAACCAAATTTAATTGTAGGCACCATTAAAATATGGGTACAATACAAACAATACAAAAATACATACAATGTAAGACAGCACTGTAGTAAAAAAAAAACATAATTTTAATAATATGTTGTATTACTAAAATGAGCTTCAGGTGTGCCAGCTTTTGTTTGTAGCATATTACTTTAAAAAATAAGCCCATAATACACAAGACTAATTGCTATAGTTTGGAACTTGAATATTTCCCAAAGACTCATATGTTAAAGGCTTGGTCTCCAGAGTGGCACTACTGGAAGGTGGTGAAACCTTTAAGATTTGGGTTCCACTGGGAGAACTTTATATCCTTGGAGAACATGCCATCAAAGGGAATTGTGGGACTCCAGCACCCTCCCCATGCTCTTTTTGCCACCTGGTCACCAGGTGAGTGAGTTTGCCTTGCCAAGCCTTCCAGCCATGATGTGCTGCCTTGCCACTGGCCCAAAGTAGGAGGGTCAACTGATTATAGACTGGAGCCTCCAAAACTGAGAACCAAAATAAACTTTTTATTCTTATAAGTTGATTGTCTCAGGTATTTGTTCTAGCACTAGAATGTTGACTAACACACTTTGACTATTACAGTTTTATAGTACTTCAGAAGTTTTTAGCTGGAGCTCTAGCTCAGTTGGTAGAGTACTTGCCTTGCATGCACAAGGCCCAGGGTTTGATTCCCAGCACACACACACACACACACACACACACACACACACACACAAAGTTTTAAAATTATTTTGTATCTGCTACTTTAAAGCATCTTTCAAAATCAATATAGAAAAGTGAATTATATTAATAATGTTTGGGGAGTAATATATACCTGGTTTTCTTCACCAGTGTCCCTAATGGCTAATGATTGAGATTACTTTTTAACCAGATCACTTAGCAACTTGGCCAGAAGTCGTTTTTTTTTTTTTTGTTTGTTTGTTTGTTTGTTTGTTTTTGCTGTATTAAAGATTAACAATATGTCTATGAATAAAAGGCATACCTATTCCATTTTCCCCTAAGTAAATGGCATATGAATGACATATGTGAAGTTTGAAACTCCAGACATTCTGTTGATTTTTAAGATGGACAACATGATGATCTAAAGAAAAGAAATTTTCAAGATTTAGACTCAGTAGATGATGTCAAACCATAGGCTTTAATTATTTTCAGAAAGTGGAGGCCTCAGCTTAGTGTTTCTGACACAGGTTTATAATCCCAAAGTTGGCACTTGGGTCATTGTGGCATAGACGACATTGTTATAACTCAAATACTTCACAACTAAGGAATGCATGTCTGGAAATTTCCTTCTGGAGGGAATTGCTCCTCATGCTGATAAATGCAGTGCTGAGAGTGACTCTACCCCACAATTTTCCGTCCAGGGCTAGTCCAACTCCGTGTGTGTGAGAAGTCATGTGTTCAGACAGCTGGGGCCTCCTTGCCTAAGACCCCTCAAAAGCCTCCATCTTTCACTTCGTTGTACACCTGCTGACAGTTTCTTAAATGGATCAACGGTTTCGTTACCACTCAACAGAACTGATGACAGTTTTCAAGGGGGTATGAAAAATATCCCAGCCTTGAAGTTGTTTACACCAATATTCACAGTTGATAAATTGGGTTGTCATTCTGATCCTACCATAGAGGGCAAAGAGAGGATTTAGTAGTAGTGTTGATCTCAGCGATACATGGCACAAACTGATCCTACACCCGTTACCCAGTTTCTGTCTGCCACCATCTGTTGTTCTCCATCTCCACTGATGGTGGGGGAAAAAAAAGCCCAAACTTGCCACAGGAAGGATGCAGGCTGCCTTCTAGAGGGACATACATCTGGGAAGCAAAGGCTGTTAGATCCTGAACTTGACACCTGAGACAGTTTATGGACCCACCTTACGCTAAAGTCTTTTAAATAAAAACTAGAAGCTTTACCGTCTGGGGACTAGTTACAAAAAAAAATCCTTGTTGGAAGACAGATGAGAAGCAAAAATGGCCTCTTGGGGTGGTTTCATGACCTTGGTTGTTCGTTGTTCTCACTTCCAAATGACTGAATGTGTGGATAGGCAGGCTAGGTTACAGAGTTTAGAACATACACTGCTAAATTTAAGAAATAACAATTTCCAGTGAAATCTCTATAGCTCTGATTCCCAAGTGGTAGTGCAGGTTAAAATTCTCTGGATAATTTTTGCAAATCCAAGAAGCCTGGCCCTCAAAACTTCAGTGCTGCTAAACCAGACTCTTGGGGCTATGGTGGGTGGCCATGGGGTTAGGGAGGTCTGGGCATGTGATTAGCCCTGTCCTGCTGGTCAGAATCACTGTTTTGATTAGGTCAGTCTTTCCTGATATTGCAGCCCACCAGGGGTAGCTGGGGGCTTCACTGAAATGTCAATATCCAGGTCCTAAACAACAGTCTTGAGGGATTGTAGTGGAACAGCACCTAACTATTTTGAAAAATGTCCCCAGGTGATTTGGAACCTTCCTCCGGCAGCATTGGGGATCATTCCCTGGATGATAGAAGAAATTAGTGGAATGAGTCCATTCTCAGTGATGAAAAGGTCACCTGGCACTGAGGAAGAGATTCATGGGACTGGGCAGGGGTGGGGTTCAAAACAGATCATGAGAAGGCTATTTTCATTCCATCAGGGTGCTACTTACAAAATCAGTATATCTAAGTTGTCTCTTCCCTCCCTGCCTGCCTTCCTTCCTTTCCAGTTGGAAGTATTTATAGTGTTTATAATGATAGTCAAAGCACACAAATGTTTCTGAATCCTAGTGTAGGAAAGTTCAGGAATGGCCTTTAATTCAGAAATTAGTCTAAGGTCTAAGGCTCCTGGAACAAAAATACAATCTATGCAATCTGGCCTAACTCCCGGGCTGTTGTGCAAATTAACAGGGGAGGAAATACGGATCCAGTGGCTGAACTCTTCTCAGCCTTCTTGCACTGTGCTCTCTGTGGTGACTTTGCCTTGAGAAAGATTGAAACAGAGTACTGACTCTTTAAATATATAGGCAGTCACTTCAGTCACCTGAGATTGGCAGAGTGCTACATGAGGGTGGGTTGTGGTGCTGGGAGCGGGGGAGGTGTAGGAAGAAGCTGAAAGGCTTGAAAGAAAACAGAAATCACTATGTGGTCTGATCAGGGTTGAGAAATAGACAAGGTGTCCTATTGCAGCCCAGTCTTGTCAGCTTGTAGGAATGACAGTGCAGCCTCTTTCTCAGTGCTAGCTTTCTAAGAATGGAATCTGTAAAGCAAATTAACAATCGGATGTAAAAATTTCATTTGAGATTGTATAGGAATACAAATATGAATTCCCTGGTTACAAAAAAAAAAACACATTTATGAAGTGAAAACTGGCAGAAAAAAGAGTCTGGATTTATGAAGTTAAGTCGTTTCTGTCAGAAGTGGCCCCATTAACCTCAAAACTGGAGTTACAAGAATGGTTACATCTTTTGTAGAAATTGGATAGGAAGTAACTGAAGCTGGTTTCTAAAAGGCAAGTATCAAATCATTTGGAAGCTATAGATAGCAGGAACAGAAGGGTCTGGAGCCCTGCTCTGTGAGCCTCACTCTAAGTCCCTTTAAAGTTAAGCCTCTGACTGAGGAGATAAGTAGTGATAAGAGACAGATAGCAGCAGGGTCTGAACTGTTCTCTTTCTGGCAAACTGCCTCAATTTGAGCTCCTCCACTCCCACCCCTACCCCTATTCTCCAAATTATAACTTTTTGCTTTTTAAGATCACCAGAGTTCAAATAGAAGATCCTAAAGGGATAAGGACTATTTCATTTGAATGTTTTACTGTGTGTTTCTCAATATAGAGGGAGTTTTTAATAAATATTAAGTAATTGTAAAGTTCATATTTACCTTCCTGATGTGTACTTGAAGAAACATTCTATGATATCAGATGTCTTAGAAGAGAATGTAGCAGATTTCACAGAAACTTCTTAGCACTTTAAGACCAGAATGGAAATAAAGACTTTTGCAAAACAAGCCAGGCATCCTTGTAATAGGCATCCATGCAGAGTTAATATGTAATATGATCAATGACCAATATCATGTTAATAAAGCCAATCTAACATCATTTAAATTCTCCCACAGAAAATGCCTATGGGTTTATGGTTTAGGGCATGAATCTAGATCACATGGATTTTTGTTCATTACCAGAATGGTATTTAATTCAGTTAACAAGTATTTGAGGGAATGCTGAAAAACTGTTTTGAAGTCCCTTACAACCTTCTTGGAAGATCCCATTTTTTTGAACAGTTCTATCATCCCTGACCTGAGGGAAAGCTTTGGCTCCTAGGACCTGGGCTGCATTGATACCCTACAGCACAATAACCTGAAGAATAATAGGATCTGATGAAAATAAATGTCAGACACAACTTAACAATCACAACTTGCAAGCAATAATCTGATTTAGAAAAATATTAAATTAGGACCTAAATGGCAAGTGGTGTTTAAATAGTTCCATTTGGGGGACCCCAAATGTGCTCTGCTAAGTGGTATTGGTGGGCAAAGGGTGCTCATTTCTGTTGTGGCAGTGGCATGATTGATGCAGCTGCTCGTGCAAACCTAGTAACCAACTTATTATTACAGCAGCTCTGAGGTTTGTCGCTGGTCTGTGCAAACAAATGATCGACATCATGTGGGAATGGCCATAAGTGGAAGGGTCTCGGTGGAAAACCCTGTTTGTGAAATAAGCTTTTCAGCCCCGAATTTAGCTACTGAGAGTGTAAAAACAAAGGTCTTTGCAAGAGAGACAGTGAGCAAAGCATGATGGATAATCTCGACCATGCACATAATTGCTTCCAGGTGTCTGGCCACTTTATTACTCTGGGGGTTTTGCTACCACCCTGACAATGTTTTCTTTCTCAAACACGATAACTCCTCAGAAGGCCGGTGCCAGCAGTTACTGTTACCTACATGACTCTAGGTCGACTCAGTTACCGCCCAGTCTCCAGACAACTGCCACATTAGAAAGATTTAATAAGGTGTGCATGTAAGATGGAGTTCAGGGAAACCCCAGGAAAAGTCAGCTGAGTGCTGGAAGTTTGTTTTCTCCATCTGGGTGAAGTTGTCAACTGGTAGAGCTATTGATGATTTTTTTCAAAGTCAGTTTTTTCCTCCTCTGTATGACATTTTCAGATAAGGTACATAACTTTCTTTTTTTATTTAACTGATTGGATTTCTAATACCATTTTTTTTCAGAGATTTTTGGTATCCATGATTTTGTGTTTAATGATTTAATTATGATGCAGAGTAAATATATAGTATGTTCTTGCCTGAATGTCAACACCTAGAATTAAGAAAGCTGAAGCAGTTTTTCTTAACCACCTGCTTTTCTAGGCTAGAGAAAATAACCCCAAAAGCTTAAAAATAATATATCATGTTTCATTTCTGAAAAGTTTGCCCCAAGAATAATCAATACAAACTCTTATGTTCTTTAAATTCTTTCATACAGACAGATTTAAGAGTTGTTGACAATTCAAGATCTGGCTTTAAAAATTGCTCTAAAAAAAGCCCAAAACCTTATAAATGAAAATAAGTACTATGGATATTTTGTAGCTAGTCAGTTGTTTTCCTCCAGGTGATCCCTAGAATCAATAGGGAATAAATATATCATTTTTTAAGTTGAAAATAAGTGATATGATTTGATTAAAATGTCATAGTGTATAGGATAAATAAATATAATAACACCTGTTTTACATTTAGGTAGCACTTTACTTAAAATATTCTCAAAGAACATATAACTATATAAGTACGTATTTCAAATTATCTTATACTCCTAAAATAATATTGTTACATTAATTTAAATTCACCAGAAAAAAAGTTATCAAATTTGAGAATAATTACAACTTTATTAAATTTTTCCCCCATTGTTTTAAACAAATGGCTTATTATCATCTTCAGGGAAGTCCTTCTATCCTGAATGCTATTTGCTGGGTGGCATCTATGAGTTGAGGTCCTGCCTTGGGGCTCTGGAGGACATTGTGTTTCAGAACCCTCAGTCATCCATGTGTATCTGGGTACTTATTTTCTTTTTGACCTTATTAAATTTATTTGCAATTTAAGAATGTGTTCAAAGGTTGGATATTACATGAAAAGATTCAAATGTATTTTTACTTACATGGCTCAATCAAATTTTATACTAAAAATGAATTGTGTTAGAGCATAGACCTAATCTCCAGGGATGCACTGAGGCATCACTTTTGACCTGGGTGAGGCCTAGATGCATCTGTATACTAACAGGGGATGCAGCAGAAGCAAGATGGTTATTAAAAAATATAATAGCATGAGAATTGCAATGAATTTTAATAAACTCATCTTCCTATAATTCAAGTCCATTTCTTCTACAAGAATACAAATATGTATGTATGTATGTATGTATGTATATATAAAATGGTCTTCCGTCTTATTAAAAAAGATAATGACCTTTCATTGTTAAACATGCCAAGCAAAAGGCTTTTTTTTTTAATAAAGCAATTTATTCAGAGACCTTGAGTAAACCATTTTTACATATTTGCAAATGCAACAATTTTAATGCTTTGTCTAGATTTAGCTTTCATTCTCTGTGACTGAAGTGGTAGGTCTAGAATATGTAAAAGCCTGAACTGAGTATTTCATAGATATCTGGTCTGGGTCTACTCTTGCTCTGTTGCTCTGCTTTTGCGAATTTTGCCTTCCTGTAATGGCCCTGTCTTGCTGTGAAGGTCTCTCTTGCTACTGAGCCAGTTAATGGTTTCATTCTGTTTCTCTTGGACACCCTGTTTCTTGCCTGCCTCTCTCTATTTCCCGGTGATTTAAAGGGAAATCTCCTAACAAGACCTGCTCCTTCCCATGATGCCCCCTGGGCCTCCTTGACAAGCTTGCATTTGTAGAGAGACTCAGCTTAACCCCGCTCTCAGAATCTTGCCTGAAAAATTAAAGGTGAAAAAGGAACAATAGTGACTCTGAAGGGAGACAATCAAGGTCAAAGAGCCCTCCTCACCTAGAGTCCTGGAAAGGTTTTCAGCAAAGAAACCTGTCATGATGGTCATTTTTCCCCCCCTCTCAAAGGTGTTGGATATTGGAGAATATCAGAAAACAGGAGATGAAAGAGAGAGTTGTATTGATTGTTCACAACAGGGGATCAGTCTGAGAGCAGTTAGCAGAGGTTTTATAGTTTAAGTAGGCATCTAGGTTAGTCACCAGCAAAGGGACACAAGAAATAGGAATGTAAAGAGGGGGCCGAGGCAGGAATAACTTAGTTCCGTTTTCAGAAACATGGCCAAAGTCGAGCAGCCCAGAGACATAAAACTCTGTGGACATTGTTTCATCCAGAAAATGGCAATTTGAGTTTGAGTCTTTAGATTGTTTTTGCCTACTGGGTCTAAGATCTGCAGCTGTCACCATGACCCTGATTTCTATCCTATGTACACCAAACCCATGTTTCCTCTCTGGCATGGAGCACTCTCCCTCATCAGTCCTATCTCTGAGGCTTGGCTCTTGCCTTTTCCCCAGATGGAATGTCTTCCCTCAGCCATATCTACCCAAACTTTGACCATTCTGTGTGGCTTATTTTACATACCATTTCCTGAAGTTTTCTCTGATCATCTTGTCAAGGACCAATGTCTTCCACATGAATTAATTGTAATGTACTTTGTCACAGTGACAGAAAACTAACACACTATCATTTTAATAACATAAAATTTTAATATGATTAATTTAAAAATTTTGGGGGAGCAATTAGCTTATTTAAAATGCAAATTAAAAATAAGAGATGGTCTTCTGATTTTCTTGATCATTTTCCAGTGGATAAGCAGATGTTGAACTCCAAGTTATCCTGAGAGCAGAGAAAGTCTATACACCTGGTCTAGAGTCAAATTTTCTAGAAAAGGGATAGTTTTGAGTATAGTTTAATGCAATGGTCCTGGAATTACCCAGTGGCCCAAATTCAGGGGAAACTTGAGTCAAGTTAAATTAAAAAGCCACAGCAAAAAATTACCTGAAGGTCTTCTGTCTGCTGGCCAAGTGAGTGAACACAGTACAAGGGAGGCAGTAGGAGTGCGTGTGCGTGTGTGTGTGTGTGTGTGTGTGTGTGTGTTTCCTCACTAGCTACAGAGAGGTTGGGAGTGACATAGAGGATCCATGTGGCCTTGACAAATAGGGAGAGAGGGTAGAAATAAGGTCAGGACTCCGAACTCAGGGGCAGATAGGAAGTCTCTCCTACTCATTCTTTAATCCCTAGTATTCAGAACTTGACCTGCAAGTAATACCCCAAAAACAGTTGCTGAATGAAGGATCATTAGAAGCTGCTATGAAACCAAGCATTTGCCAAAATATAATTGTTATGTAATATGTTAATTAATGTTAATTATGTGAGAGCAAGAGAGAAATTCTTCAAGAACACTTGTGAGACACTCAGAATTACCCTGAATTAGGTAGGAGGGACTTGGAGGCTGATGGACAGATTTTTCCAGAGTAGTAACTGGGATGGGGATTAAGATTCCTTTTTTCTCAGGTCCCATTACTTCCTAGGTTGTTATTGCTGTGAGAACATAATATGCTTCTGTATTTATGCTGAGATTTATGCCATGGGAAATGGCTCCCAGGATAACAAGACAAGTACTCTTGGACACTGCATTATTATTTTCAGATTAAGCTAGGGACTATTTAGTAAATTATTCTTTTTCAATTATTAAATAGGTCCCAATATAGCCAGAAAGAGTTAATGTAATTTCCAAAAATCCTTGACGCCATCCTAGGGGCTGAGAAAGTCCTAGGAGAAACTATTTCCAAATTTAGTTTACAAACAAAATATAATATATGTGGTGGAAGGGTTTGAAGATATCAAAGTATTTAATTTGGTTCTGCCTTTAGCTCCAGTTTAACTCACCATGTAAAGCCTGGTAGAGTACTTCTAAGACTGCTGACTTTGAGTTTCATTTTGAGCTTTCAAGTTTTTTTTTTTTCTTTTAAGTCATTTCCTTAAAAGGAACAAGAAGTCCTGTTTTGGTCCCTCACAGAGGAATTTGTGCAGGAAACAAGAAGGTAACAGGGTTAGTTATTTAGGCAAATTCCTGCTGTATGCAGGATCCTTGAATAAATTGCATCTGAGACTCCAAAGACAGTTTACTCAAAATAGATATAAGAGCTTTCTGTTGATCCTAGAAAATAAATGAAATCAAGGACACACTGTATATCTTCTGCATTTCAAAATTCTTAGAAAATGTTTTTTTTTTTTCTTTTCTTACTGGGACGCCATGCAAAAATTCATGGCAAAAGGCAGATGTTCTTAATTAGCACCTTGAAATATTGCTGATAACATAGAAGTCTATACGTTTGGTAGTAAGTCCCTAAATGAACTTGGAAAGCAAGGAGTGTTTTAAGGGAAGAGAAATGGAGAGCCTGAGAAAAATGGAACTCTGTTAGACTGAACTGGGGAATGACCCCAATTCTCAGTTGATGAATAAGGTTTTTGTTTCCAAGGAAGTGACATTTATTCAGAGGATGAAACAAAGAGAACAAACCTCAAACTGGGGACATGATTTCCTTGGCTTATAAGGTTTAAGGCAGCAGCCAGACCCCAGCACATGGTGATGTCCTGTGGGTTTTTAGAAAATGTCATCATGCTGAACTCAGAAATAGTTTTTTTTTTTTTTTTTTTTTTGAAAAACATTGTTGCTTAAGTCAGAATGATAATGTGCATCCAAGGTCTCTAACCAGATGGCTGCGGAGTTGTCCTTTACATGACTTGGGTTCACTCAGGTCATCCATTTATCTGTCATTAAAAACAAAATATAATCAAAATGGTGAGAACTACTATCAAGTCCAGACAAGTAGCCTAAGTGAAGAGGGAAGAAGGTCAAGGCCATGGGAACAAAGTGGGGCCTCCATGTAATGTCAGGTTAGGTGTAGCAAGAAGCAGAGCAGGAGCAAGATCAACAACAGAAAAGTCAAGGTCAGAGTAGAGAGAGGCAGGAAAGAGGACCACGGGCTGCCACTAGAGGAGCTGCATTGAAGCCTTTCTTCCCTATTTTTTGAGGAGAAAGCTGGCTTGTACCTTCTATGATAGAATAATAATGCTTTGGGTTTACATAAAACCTTTATACTAAAGAACCCCAGTTCTATTAACTATTGACAATTAAGAGCACTAAATATTTTGTTAAATATTTTATTCTTAAGAATTTTTGGTTTTCCATGCAAGAAACATCTCTTAAATCTTAAATGTAACCACCACAAAAGAAAGAGCTGTGTTTCATTCCCCTCTGAGTTCCCAGTGCATAGGACAGAGCCCACAGACTGTTTATTAAGTGACTAAAACAGAAATGAAGCTCTCCTGTTCCAGGCACTGTGCTGGATGCTGCAGAGACACATTGCTCTGGCCTTCCAGGGCTTACTGAGGATTTTGGACATGTGTGTAAATAACCATACACAAGGTAGAGAGAGGGATCAGCCAGGATGGAGTCTTGCTGGTGGGTGGGCTGTGGGGGTAGATAAGAAAAGACTCTGTGTGGTCAGTTACAGATATACAGTTATAGGATGAGGCAGGGTTATAAATGGCAAAGATGGATGAAAAGGTGTTCTAGGCCAAAGAAAATACATAAATGAAGGGATCGGAGACAGTATAGGGAATTTTGAGTAATTATACCCATGAAAGTGAGAATGGCTGAAATCACGATCATGGGAAGTTAGGTGGCCAATGTGAATCTGGATCAATTGATGGAGGCTCTTGAATGCCACAGAGAGGATTTTAGGCTACTCTGTAGGAACAGTGGGGAGGTCCTAGAAGTTTTGGAAAAGGGGAAACATGGTCAGCGTTGTACACTTGGAAAGTGCCTCTGGCAGCAGGGCAGCCGAAGGGTGAGAGGAGCCTGGGGACAGAGGCCGTTAGGGAGCCACTTGTAGGTGTCCAGGCAAAAGGCCATAAACTTTTGAACCGAGGTGTTGATGACAAAGGTGAAACATGGAAGTGACTGTGAGGTGTATCATCTCAAGGTGGGGGCTCAGTGCTTGTATCAATTCATTTTATATTATTATGAAGACCCGAGGTTGTGTGACCTTATAAAGAAAAAGAGGTTTATTCAGTTCACTGTTCTGGAGATTCAAACGTCTGCATCTGCTGATGGCCTTCTTGCCAGCAGTGCCCCAAGGTGGTGTAGGGTGTTACATGTCAGGAGTCAGGGAGTGTGTGTGTGTGTGTGTGTGTGTGTGTGTGTGTGTATGTGTGTGTGTCTGTCTGTCTATCTATATGCTCTGGTCTTTTTCTCTTCTTGTATATCCAACAGTACTCAACCATGGGGCCCCCACCCTGATGACTTCTAATCCTAGTCACCTCCCAAAGGCCCACCTCTAAACACCTAGTGGGATTTTGTTTGTATACCCTCTTAATACCTTGCAATGGGAATTAAATCTCAACACATGGACTGTGGGGGACACACTCAAGCCATATCCAGGCCATAGCAGTGCTGATAGAATACCCAGGTGTCATTGTCTGATGTAGAGTTGGAGACATGGACCAGAAGCTTGGCAGGAAAATCAGGGCCAGAAAAAGAATGGGGAGTGTTTGAAGAGAGCTGTGAGTTGAAGCTGTAAAATTGAATGGGGCACCAAGTAAGCAAAAGTAGAATAAATGGAGAATTTTGCTAAGGCAGGATCCTTTAGGAATACCCGAATTTATGAGATAATTATAGGAAATCTAGAGAGAAATGTAGAAAAAGAATTGTCAGAATCAGGAGAGAGTGAGGAGAGTACATTACAGAAATCGCAGGAGAGGATTTCAAGAGGTCTAGTAGTTTCTAGTGTGGCAAAAAGAGGAGAAGAGAATGTAAGCTGAAGAAGAGGCTCTGTCAACAACAAGTTCATTAAGACACACGGCAGGCGGTGGGGAATGGGTGGAGGGAAGTTTGGGTTTCAACACAGTGAACAACATGAGGCAGGGATACATTCACTATTTCAGGAAGTTTGGAGGTCAAGAGCAAAAGTAGCGTCCTGGTGGGAAAAACTAAAAAATGGGAGAGGCTCATGTTGCTTATAAGATGGATGAATGGAGAGGGCTGGGAGGAAAAAAGAGAGGGAGAGAGAGACAGGGAAGGGGTGGAGATTTGATAGTGTAAGTTGCCAGGAAGAAAAATGCTCCTTAGATTGAGAATCCTTTTTACAAGTTATAAACTATTCTGAAAGCATGGCATGTTAACAGTGCAACTACTAGGATGAAAGTTGGAGACGAAAAGCATTTCATTGCTTCAGTTGGTTAATGTATTTGTGTGTGTGTGTGCATGTGTGTGTGTGTGTGTGTGTGTGTGAGAGAGAGAGAGAGAGAGAGAGAGAGAGAGAGAGAGAGAGAGAGAGGAGGGAGGGAGGGAGAGAGGGAGGAGAGAGAGAGAAGGTGGGGGAGAGAGAGAGAGGTGAAAAAGCATTTTGAAGCATTTGGGAATATCCTGGAATTACGAGGCATTTTTTTTTCTCTGATTCTTTCCAGTGGTGCTTGGAGAAGGTGTCCCATGAATACAGATCTGTCTGACCAACTGCTCAGTACAGAAAGATGATGACCTGAGCAATTTTTTGATTTTTCCCTCCAACATCCAAATTATGATTTTTTTCTTATTTTCTTATCATTTGTTGGCTGAAGTTTCCCCTGAGGGATCCTACTCTGCCAGTTTGGAAACAGATTTAGATTTTGGGTTCCAAAGTATAAAAAACTTGATTTTGAAACTATAGCCATGATCTAGTTATTCATGTGAACGACCAGAGATTGGACAGACTCCATCCAATTTGTACCTTTTAAGGGCTATTTCTGTTAGTTTCTGGGCATGGTTTTAGGCTGCTGTTGAAAATGGAAGCCAAGGCCAAAATTACACGCATATTCATAAACTATAAACAAACACACAATTATCCATGCACAATCCGACACACCCCCTATAATAATAAAACTGAAACCAAAGGCACCACACGAAATCCTTTCTTGCTTCACTGGCAGAGGTTGTGGACAACGTTTTGTAACATGGGGCTCAATTTTCATAGTTTGTTACAAGTCCACAATTAAAGATAGTCCACAAGAAAGAATTACTCTCAGATGTACCGCTGCAGTACTGTTTGCAACTCAAATATGCATATCTGGGGCCCTGTTTGAGCCTCACAATATAAGGCATCCAATTGTATCAATACATTCTTAGAAAAGTTCTTTTATTTGCTTTTTAGCGTCCATAGACCTCCTCAATTTGTTCTCTCATGTGAACTATATAAACAGCATCAAGATGCTTTTTTCTTTTTATTTAAATAAACAATGACTTTGTAGCTAAGATGAAAATTAGTAACAGGTGAAAGTTTATTTTTAATGATGTTGAGATCAAATTGCTGTTTAACTTACAGAACAAACTCCCCTCATGTCTCTTTTAATGTTTCAAAACTATTTATAAATTATACTTACACAACCTCTAAACATGCTCTGAGGACAAAAACAGCATATTTATTCTGTGCTACTCACAGAATACAAAAGATATTGCTTTGTTTGGACTTTTCTTTTTGCGATTGTGTTTTTAAAATGTCTTGAATTATAAAAATTACATAGAACTCTCTTGGAGATTATTTTAATTGGTAAGTAAATCAAAGTTCCGTGCTCCGAATTATGTTTCTTCAAAATAGGTACTGTTTGCTTTTATTAGGTAGGTTGTATATTGTATATGTAATTGTTGTGTCCGATTTCATTATATTAACATGATTGTGTCTTTTGGGGAATTTTGGGTAATTATCCTCTTTCATTATCTCAATTTATAGCGCTTATAATAATCAATACAACAGGAATATCTATAAGGGCTCAATCTTCCCTACCTCCTTCACCTTTCTTTAAAGTCAGAGCATCTAGCACCTTTAGAACAACATAGACAGTATAAATTTAGATCTGGTTTTACACAACATTTCTCTACTTCTATTATTTATTTCTTTTAAATTCAACTTTGAATGATTTTATTAACAAACACTTTATAAAATATTTGAACCAGAGGAAGATAGATTTTTAGCTCAGCACGAAAAACGTTTTAACAGTCAAGAGCTCTTTGAAGAAGAGCAGTAGCCTTGGAAAGTGGATAGTTCCCTAACTTGGTTGATGCGTCCTGAGTGGAGAACACTCCCTCTTAGGTGAGGTGCTGGGGGAAATCACCTGTTTGGACTTTTGTGTAGGTAAACTATCTACCAGATTATGAGAATCACAAATTTGAGAAAAATTTCACAATGGAATTGTTATCAATGCCAGTTTTGAATATCAAGATTTGATGTGAGTGAACAATTTTGAGGAAGGGGAAGAATGCTTATATGAAATTGAAGATGAGTTCAGTGACAAATTAGATTTTTAGTTTCTTTTTCTCCAAATATTTTCTTTTCTTTTGCTCTAAGAGATCCCCCCCACCCTGCTTTTTTCTGGTGTTGGGGATCAAACCCAGGTCCTTGTGCATGGTAGGAAAGTCCTCTTCCACTGAGCTACATCCCCAGCTCCTATCTCTATTTTGAAGGGTTTTACTGGTAATGCTGTAAGATACATGTGAATAGCTCCAAACTAAATTCTTTTAATACTCTCACCTTTCCCAAGTATAGAAAAAAGTTACTTAGTACAAATCTTTGTGGGCTGAGAGCACAACATCTTCACTGAGTCCTTATCAGTCTTGTGCAGTATTTTTTAAATTCTTGTGAACGGTAGATTTGGCAAATACTACATGAATTTATTTAATTCAGTTAAACTTAGTAAGCAACATATTAGATATGAGTCATATATAGTTAATTATTTAAGCTTAACACTCATTGTATAATTCAGAGTTTTGTATCTAGAGGGAATTAGAAAGTAGGTCTGGACAGCTAGATGGGTTACATATGCTCTTTTCTTCTCTTCTATGTTCTCCTTTGCATTCCCTTTCCTTCTTTCCCCACTGGGGAACTGAATGATTATATCCAGACTAGGGAGCCTAGTATGACCTGAGAGCACTTTAGCTTTGCAAACACATTCAGGTAACAAACATTCAAAGCAGAATTCTGATAATGGATAATGACTTAGAGATGAAACTTGCAAAATTCCTTTAAGCCAGAAAATGATTTTAATTCATTCCCCTATTGCCAATGTCCAGCAATGCCCAGCACACCCATGGTGCTCATCCATGTGGATCCAGCCAATGAGTGGGCAGGGAAAGTTCCATTGTCGCTCTCTCACGGACTCTTCTTGGAATCCCCCCCACTTCTTTCATATAACCTCTGTTCTTATGTTTCTTAGGCAGCCTGTGTCTTCTGATGGCCTCTTGCTACCCCAAGGTCCTCTCAGACCTAGGCCTGGGCTCAGAAATGCCCTTCTTCTTCCTATTCTCCTAGTCTAAGTACATTATTCTGGTTATTCCTGCTCTTGGCTGAGTGAGTCCCAGGTTCCTAGGATGTGTTTACACTTGAAAGACAGACATGGATCAAATCAAGTTATTATCTAACTAGGACACAGTGTTGGTGACAATAGTGGAGACATAATTCCAAGCTGGGTGTTCCTGCACCTCTGTTCTGCCTTTTCTTCTCCAAGGACTAAAATGAATGAAATCAGTATGTACAGCAGGAACAGATCATGAACTGTTACTTCCTGCCACTTTTGCAGAGCTGCTGTCCCAGAGTCTCAGAAGAAGATAGTGTTGTTGCTAAGTAGAAGAGTGCATATTGACAATGTCACACATATTTGAAATCTGGGCTCCCCAATGTAAAAGCCTCTTAGTTCTCTTGTAGCACAGTCCAAAGCACATATCAACATTGTTCCAGTTACCTATTTCCTATATAAAAACCCATCCAAACATAGAGGTGTGAAATGGCAAAAATTGGACCATGCTTATGATTCACATGGAGCATAGGATCTCAGTTGGACAGATGTAAATGACCGGGGGTGACTCAGAGGACAGGGGCCGGCATCACCTGGAGGTGTGTTCAGTCCCATGTTGCCATCTGGGCTAGCGTTACTCCAAGGCTGGGCTCAGTTGGCATTGTTTCTCCCAATACCTCTGTGTCTCCTCTCTCTGTGGCCTGGGCTTCTCAAAATGCAGTGGCTGTGTTCCCAGAAGGAGTATCAGGAGCGTGCAGCCTCCTAGGGAGCCAGGGGAAGTCACATGAGTCTCTCACCTTGCCTCAGAAGTCATGAAACATCACTCCTACTACATACTGTTGGTGATGAGGAGGCCACCAGAAAGGCCAGATTCAAGGGCAGAGAAGGTCAGCTCCACCTCTAGACAAGGGGGTGTTCTTCTGTGGAGGATTATGTGGGGTGGGAGTTGACGAAGTGGTTGTGTTCAGAAAATAGAGTATACTTCAGCACTTCACAGTGTTGTCCCTTATTTGTGTAACTCATGCTTACATGCATGGTCTCTGATCCCCTTGATGACCCTGCAATGTACACAGTCCTCATTTTTGAGTTAGAGCAAATAAGGCCCAAGAAGCCTTGGAACTTGCTTGGGTTGCAGAGCTACTGAGAGCTGGGATTGTACCCTAGGCCTACTCTGCCCATACTTCTGCCATTATGTGATATTTTTATACTAGATTATATGGTAGAAGGGAAAATTGTACTTTATGAAACTAGTTTTAATTTGCTATCTTAATTAGCATATTATAAGGGATTATTTAAATGAAAATAAATGTATTTTTCACTTTTGAGAAATGAGGAAGTCCACATATAATACAAGTCATTTTTTCCTTCTTACTGATTTTTTTCCTTCTTTGTGCTGAAATGGGTTAAAAATATGAAGTAAACATTAATGTAGACTTTTACAATTTTCTGTGCTGTTTCAGCATTATTGGGGAAGTCAAGATGCTTTGGGGAGAAAAGAACAACTTCTTTTGCAGTCATTGAACAATAGATTATCTGAAAATGTTAACAATGTGAGACAGATGCATTGTGAGAGGGGAAAAACCAAGATTGTTTTAAAACTGCATTCCTTTATTTTTTTTTTTCAAAAATTTCCAGAGCATCTCTCTGTAGACTCTCTGACATTAATTAAAAACAACTTGTTGAAGCATTTGTGATGCACTGAATAGAATTTTAAGAGATTTTGTTTTCAAAGGAAGTGGAAGTCGGCAAAAGATTGTATCTGTATCTGAAAGTATTTGAATACATTGCTATGGCCTGAAAGTAGCTGAAAGGGTAGGAGATAAATTTTACAAAATATACACAAATGCTAAATTTCTGGTTCTAGATTCCTGGTGCTTGTGTGTATGTGCATGTGGGAGGGGGGTGGGTGGTAAAAGGGCAAAGTTGCTGGGAGAAGCATATTGTTTTTTTCTATGAGGAAAAATATTACTTTTAAACTAGGTTTGATTTATGTAACTTGCATATATTTACATTAGAGAACAAAGAGCAAATTATCAGGCCTCGGAATGGCTGGTGAATTCCATGAACACAGATTCCTTAGAATAGTGTGCTGTTATGCTTTCTAGATAAATGTGTTAATAATTTATAATTCCCAGGCAGTTAGAGCGGTGATCAAGAAGAGTTTTCAAGGAAGGACTCCTGGCCCTGATAGATGTCTTTATTGCTAATTGAGCATCTGTGTCATTATTTACAGGTTGGTTTTAAAAAGTTCTCTCTGGAGTTCCCATGGAGTACAAGCAACTGGTGTGTAGGGTGGTCTGTTATACTCCCAGTATCTAGGAGAGTGGTGTTTTCCTAGGGAGGAAGGCTCAAAAACTAAGACAGAGCAAGAGCTGTGCCTCCTCCTTTGTACTGTTGCTCCTCCAGGGCTGTTGTAACAAAGCCCAGCAGATTGTGCAGCAGAGCCTTTACTGTCTGTGGCTCTGGAGACCCAAAGCCTGAGATCCAGGTCTCAGTAGGTGGGATCCTGTGAGGGAAGTATCTGTTAGGAGCCTCTCTCCATATCTTGTGCAAGCCATGTTCTCCTTGTGCCTAGCCACATCATCTTCCCTTAATGCTTGTCTCTGACATTCCCCTTTTCACAAGAATGCTGGTCATGTTGTATTAGAGATCACCCTAACAACCCTGTTTTAATTTGATAACTTCTGTAAAGACCCTGTTTCCAAATAAGATACATTCTGCGGTAGTGGGGGGGTTAGGATTCAGCATATGAATTTGGGAGGGAATGTAATTCCACTCCAAGGTTTGGTGCTGAGATAGTATCTCCTCAGAATCTCAGACATGGACCTGGAAAGGTGCATGAAACTCTCCATATGTTTCAGAATCTGGCCACTACAAAATTAGCCAAGGAAAGAAGACACTAAATTTCCAGTGTGAGGGTGATGGTATGATTTATCATCCAAACAGGTACCTGGTGAGCAAAAGGTATACTAGCCAGATGACATGTTGGGCCACAGGTATATCATGGGACTGTCCCTTTTCTCTAAACAGAAGTATGCCATTTCAAGAATCCCCAGCTGAGAACAAATCCATCCCCAGGATTGGTGCTGCTGCCTCTAAATGCCTGTCAGTCATGGCATATAACAAGAGCTGGTTTCTGAGCAATGGATGTATGCTCCTCCCTTTCCAAATGTTGTCTCATTTAATAATTTTTCGCAAGGTAAGTCTTATTTCCATTTCACAGATGAGGAAAATGAGGCATAGAGAGAGTTAATGATTCAACAGCAATCAAAGAGCTACTAGAATGAAAGGCCTGGATTCCCACCCAGGTTTTCCAATACTCAGACTGTTTCTCTCTCTCTCTCTCTCTCTCTCTCTCTCTCTCTCTCTCTCTCTCTCTCTCTCTCCTTCTCTGGAGATTCATTTTGCTTTCTTTTTTTGCAAGCCTTACAGACAGGCCACTCTGGAATGCAGCAAGCTGGCCACAGGGGGAACTTTTATGAGTCTGAATTTGCATCTGCTGCAAACAAAGGATAGGCCTGATAAACACAAGGCTTGTTGGTCTTGTGCTAGTTCTACAACTGCACGTGCCCAGAGCATCCTCAGTGAGGAAAAATATTGTCCTCATACATTTTGTTAAGTTCACTGATATGCTTTCACAGAAATTTCTTACCAAAAAACTGGATAGATTGTGCACGCATGTTGGGTAAACTAACAGGGGTTTGGTGAGCTTGTACCCCCCCACCTGAGTCTTTGCCTCTGTTGTCTGCTTGCCACTCTTTTCTCACAATGCATCATTTAAAGCTACTTATAAGTCTAAGTTCTGGTACAGGATTGCACAGATAGCACTTAGCAGGAGAGATAATTATGCCCTTTGACCCAAGAAACAGGATTAAGTGATTCAATTCACATTTAATCATTTTTATTTCGTTCTGATGCAGAAATCATTTCCTTCAGAATGAAATAAATGATCCAATCTTCCTCCAGGGAAGAGTTAAGGTAAATGCAGTTGCCACATAAAAGCCAAATGGCTCAAGGTAATATTACATATTTTTAAAAGTAGGCAGTTGAAGATGGAAATGAAACTTAATAATAATATTGCAAGCATGCAGTGGGATTTTATTATAAGTTTATTGCAATCATAAATATGGAATTTACATGCAATATATATATGTTTCAATATTATATTTTATTAAATTAGTTCAGCATTTAGTCATTAACTTGTTGGTGGTATGTTGCTTATATTCCCTTTGCATTACATACTCGACTTCTGAGACCTACAAAATGAATTAAAAATCAATTCTTTACCTTCACAATATGTTCTAAAGCCGAGTTTGTGCATATTCTCAGAGTTTTAACCACTTAGGAGGTTTTTGGCTAAAGCACCTGTGAAAAATTAAATCTGTTCTGTAATTTGTGTTCTTGGTGGGAGTGTGTATGTGTGTAAAACTGAGGGTTTGACATGGAAATTAAGCCATAAATGACTTAATAACCCACCTAATGATCCACTAAGAAACCAAACAACTTCCTTTTCTAAATTCCTAAATGAAACTTCTAGGACATTCTATCATATTCATTCACCAAGCAAGCCCACATGTTGTCTGTATCTGAACTGCCACTTTCCAAACACAGGCCTGAGCAAATCTGCCACCGCACTGCACTGTGGGGAAGCGATCCTGCCCATTTGCCTTTCCCTTGGACCCATCCCTTTTTCCCACTTTTGTCTCTGTGTCTCATCTCCCTCCACATTTCTCCCATATGCACCCCTCCCCCCCATATTGTTAAGCATTTAAAAACAGAGTGGCCCCTTATTTTCCTAATTTCCTATTTCCAAAGTCAAGTCAACTTGGTTAGGACAGGGTGTTTCCCCTTGTTTTGGACTGCCCTGGGTCTTCCTGAGTTCACATGAATTTCAGAGTGAGTGTCAGAGACTTATTTTCAGTCGATTCTGATTCTGTTGACTCCATTGATTCTTAAAGTGAATCCTGTTTATGTTAAGTTCCATTTAGTGTAAGCTTATCACATGTGCTTTTAGAAAATGAAAAAAAAAAAGTTTCGAAAGGATTCAATTTGCAGTATTTATCAAAACACATAATGTTCTTGAAACCACATTATAACATCATTTTATAGTCCAAGACACACAATTGCAGAAACAAAAAGTGTTCCAGTACTTTTTTTTTTTAAAGAGAGAGTGAGAGAGGAGAGAGAGTGAGAGAATTTTTAATATTTATTTTTTAGTTCTCGGCGGACACAACATCTTTGTTTATATGTGGTGCTGAGGATCGAACCCGGGCCGCACGCATGCCAGGCGAGCGCTCTACCGCTTGAACCACATCCCCAGCCCCTGTTCCAGTACTTTTTGTAACTAAATTTACTTGGATAAAATTCAACATAGATCAAGTTCATAGGCAAGAATTGGATCATTATATCCATGAATTAAGCTATTTCTGCACCCATGCTGCATGCTGGGAAATGTTTATTGATAGTCAGTAGTGACTAGATAATCTTTCTACAAGAGGGTGGTGGTGGTGGGGAGGTGTTTTCGTGATGAATATATATATATATTTTTTTAATTTAGAATGTATGTTACAAATCAATTAAAGTAGCAGCTTCTATTTCCAGATGCTTTTGTTCACACCTTATTAACCTTGAGAAATGTCGAGGGTCTATATGGAAAAATATTACTCATTTTACTCAGGGAGGTTAGGGATTGATAGAGAACATTTGTGTGTGGGATTCAAGTTCCCTCCCTACATTTAAGCCACCTCTTGGTGTCTGACTAATGAGAATTAAAGCAATTTAAGAAAACAAAAACCAAACATAAGCATCACATTTTTCACTGGGTCAACTGGTTGATTCATTCATTACTGATCCACACCTCCTGTGGCCTGACAAATATCTTGGAGGTGACGCATTGTAAGCAAAATGTAAGTAGGGGAAGAGGAAGACAATTTAAAACTTGGAAGGGGAAAAAAATCATAAAGATGCATGTGAAAGATCATAGGAGTAACATGAATGTAGAAATTCTTCCAGATATTCAGGGGAGACTCTTGATGTGACTGTTTTCTCCTATTCCGCTCATGTCACCATACACAAGGGTGCAATAGGTTTCTTCCTTGCTCCTTGTGGCCACCTCCAGCTCACTGGATCCCCTTCTTCCCTACCAGCCCTAGACTTGCTGTTCAGACCTTCCAACTGTAACACCCCACCTCCTCCTTGTGACAACTGACCACAGAGCTTTGGTTACTTTCTCTCATGCCTTCAAAATTAAAACTTTTGTTTACTGTCTTTCCACTCAGTTCCTGAATATGTCAGTAGCCATGTGAATATCCTGATGGCCAGCCCTTAAAATCTTCTGATTTTCTTGTTGTCCACCCAACTGTCATCAAGGACCCCATGACCATATTACCCTTTCTGACACCTGCACCTCTTTCCCAACAGCACCAAGCATGGACTCTGCGTACCTCCTCTCTTTCCAACTTGCTCCGTCTAGAGTTTGGCTCAAAAAATTCTGATCCCCAGGATAAACAATCCATTAATTTTATTACCCTTCTACTGTTTTTTCTTCCTTTGTTGTGACTGTTTCTTTCTGTACCCAACTTAGATTCTATGATCTTCTGTCATAATCATCACCATCATCACAATTATTAGCTCCACAGTGGGCCTTTTCCTCCTCCTTCTGTTCTTGTACATACCGAGAAAATCCTAACTGCACAAATTCAACCCTGGATTCATGCAGCAGACTGTGGCTGGAAGTAAAAATTAAAAACTGAAACCTGCCATGCTGCCTGGTCTCTCTTTTAAATTCATGGCTGCTGTCCTCACATGGGCTCTCAGCATTGCCAAGCAATCTTCTCCCATGTCCCCTGTCAGTTCACTCCATCACCAGCCTACTGATTATTTCATTCTTTCTTATCTTCCTTAAAACTCTAAAACCTCTTCACTCACCTTCACTCTCATTGATAACCTTATTTTCTGTATCACTGGAAATCGGATCTTCTATTCCTCCATCACATCTACCAACTCACTGGCTCCTGGTGTCCAGCTGCTCAGGTGTCCACCTATAACTATGAATAAATTGTCATGCTCCTACCTGCCTAAACCTTCTGACTGTGCACCCAGTGCCTTAAGTGCCTCTCCTTCACAAGGCCTCCACTGAAGCAGATTTCCCTTCTTTTTCCCTAGACCCTAAATTTTTCCTTTTATGAAAACAGAATCCCATAAAGATATCCATGTTTGTTAAAGTCCTCAACTAAAAAAACAAGAAACAACCCTTTGAATCTACTTTCTTCTCTATTTACTGCTTCTTTTCTTTACTGACAAATTCCTTCAGATAGAGTGACATTAAAGTTTAGTATACCCCCACCCCTGCACACACCAAATATATGTTAGTGGCTAAGGAATCCCAACCAAATTGTAAATCAAAGAGCATATGCCAGGGTCAAGGAGGAAAGGCAGGTAGAAAGCAGGTGCTTCTCAGTCTTTGTCACCCAGGCTCATGAAACTTACTGTCCCTCTCACTTTTCTTCATACATCACAATAATTAATTTTCTTATCCATAAAGATCAAACTTAAAAGGAACTTAAAATTTGGAATCTGGTTTCAGCTTTGCCAGAGCTATTTTGTGAGACATGTACTTTATTCTCGAACATTGAAACTGTTGGTCACCTTAGTTGATACTTTGCGTGGTGATAAGTCTTTCAGGGAATTTCATGGAAAAGGATCAGAACATGAGGGACCAGCAGGAAGAGGTGTCAGAATAGAGCTCATTCTGCATTTATTCGAGTCTTCTGTTGGAAAAATTTTCAAACTTTTTAGATCAGACTGAATGTATTCCTTTAAGTAGAGCCTGGATGACCATAAGTCACATGAAGAATATTTATTTGCTTTGCTTACAGCTTTCTTTAAGCTTGGCAGCTAAAATGAAATCCTGCTTTCATACCGTGTTTTATGATGTTTCTTGAAAGAATATTTTAAAACTGAATGCCACCCACCTTGATGTAACAAGGGGCCCAAACAGAAGGGGGAAAAAAGTCAAAGTCAAATTCCATAAATAAATGAAATAAATTGGAAAGTCAAAGATAACTCACTAACCAAAGAACAAACAAACAAACAAACAAAAACCCTTGCACAGTTGAATTTTCTAGAGCAATAGGTAATGAATTAACAACTCTGAAGAAGGATGTGCCACAGAATTGATTCAGACTTTGTTTCTATTCTCACCAGAAAAGCTTACATTAAAAGAGCTTTATGTCTCTTAGATATTTTGTCTCTATGGTTATAATGTTTCACAATGTAACAGAACACCTGATTGATTCAGGAGTCCAGAAATTTACATACTTCAGTAGTCAAGAGACACAGAATGCTGTTGAAATAGAATCTTTCTATACAACTATTGGGGACAAAGTTTTCTTGAAAAACGCTTGCAAGTCCCACTGATTTTGTATTTTATGTATATATGACTTCTGTATTTAGTTATTCATTTTTTTCCCAGAAAAATTCAGCATCAAAGTCATTCCTTGAGGCCATGTATAAAAATGTGAAAACCAAGTCATACAAGAATAAACAAAAGCCATGTGTTATGTGAGTGAGCTGTTTGAGGCATGATTAGGAGATGCTGCCTTAGAAGTCTTCCTAAAGACAGAGCTAAAAAGTGACCCAAATATCATCATTTCCAAAAACTCCAACTGTTTTGATTTATTAGGAAATAAAAAACCAACCCTGATGCTCTAAATGTTCTTAAGCTCACCTTTTCCTGATCTCTCTTCCTGAAAAATACTTCGCTGGTAAGAAGGAACAATAGTTATTTTGATTTCTTTCTTTGTATTTTTTTTCAGTCAGTGCCAGTCCCTTCCTCCTCCTTTTTGGCACTTCTTGAGTCAGCAAAAGCCTTTCAAAGCCCTCCCTGAGCTGGAGCCTTACAGCTAGCAGAGGCCAGAGTTCTGGCAAGAATTCAGTTCTTATCATTCAAAGTCACCCTTGTTTCTTCTCTGTAGGGGACAGGAAAGGGAAGATGATTTCATGCATTGCTTGCAGCCAAGTCATTTTGTATCTGTTCAAATAAGATATTTTCCATAAGTCTCTATCTATAAAACTTTATGTAAATCTTGAAAAAAGCATTTCTGCAGAAACTGGGTGTCCTGAACATTGCTTTGTATAATTCATTGACTGGCTGGGTAGAAACCTTTTATCCAACATAAAAATGTCTTTTATTAACATATTTGAGCCAAAGGTAAAATGGAGAAAAATGTATTTGTAAATTTCCATCCTAAATCTGTTCGAGCTATCTTATTTTGATGAAATGTTTTATATGTACAAAGTGGTGTAAGGTAATATAACCACCATGTTTCCAATGCTCTGTTAAGAAATAACACACACTAAACCATAGAAATCTCCTATTTACCCTCCTCAGATCAATGTCACTTTGTACCTAACCCAGAAGTAACTATTGTCCAAGCTTCTGCTGATCCTCCCTACTGTGACTATTCATATACTGAATCTTCAAACCAAATTTCATGATCAAAGCTAAAGAACACATAGCCACAGAACAAGAATTTATAGAAACTATGTGTATACAGTTGTAAAGTAGCCTCTCTTACCACTCTAAAATTCCACAGCTCTGTAACATAGAAAATGCAATGAATCAGCTAATTTGTTTTCATAAAAAATCCCATGACAAGTTTAAAATCCAATTCGATTTTTCTGATTTCTTTGTTTTAATTATTGACATTCTTTCCCATCCTTCATATTCTTATATTGATTGAATACATTATTCCTGGGAAGTTTCAGAAGTTATAAAATTACCATATTCTTCTGGAGATAACTTTTGATTTCTTCTGATCTTTTATTGATACATATTTTTATGACACAGTTCTCTCCGTAAAACAAAGAGCAAAAGCACATTGAACATTAGAGACCTGTGAGCTTGTGAATCCCATTCGCACCGTAAGTCACCTGCAGAATTAGTCTTTGCCTTTGGTTTTTCCATCTGAGGCTTCAGAGAGTGACAGTGCAGAGATGGCAGCTGTCCTTGGACTTTTCCACCAGTTCCCCTTTGTTGTCTCAGCCAAGCAGCTGGACTTGCCTTGAACCCCAGATTCACTTGAAGGTCTGACTTGTCCACCCGCAGAAGTGCTTTGAGAAACCCATTTAGTGACTTTTTCTCTGATGCACCAACGCCCCTCTTTTGAAAAGCATAGTTGTTAGCTTAACCAACCTGACATAAACCTAAAGTTTTCTGGTCCTTCACTCAGACTTGGAATTGGCAATGTAAAGGCTTGCATTGATTTTCTTTCTCCACAAAACCCTCAACTTAATGTATTCTCCCCTTTTCGTTAAAATGTCATAGTGGCAGCAACTCCTTGTTCATTCAAAACCTCATATTCTCTCAGTGTTTGATTATAGTTGATGAAAGATGATGACTTAAGTATAACTCTTTTGCAGTACCGTACCATAGACAGTGAGTGTCTTCATACTACTGGGCGTGGAGTCACAAATGCCTTTAAATCTAATTTAATCAGATTAACATTTCCAGATTCCCATCCTGATAGTTCTGTTCCCTGGAGCCAATTCTGGTAGCCATAACTATTTGTCAGGATTGAATTGAGGAAACAGAAGCACGATGATGAATATTTTGTTTTTTTTTTTTTTTTTTTTTTTTTTTTTTTTTTTTTTTTTTTTTTTTTTTTTTTTTAAAGAGAGAGTGAGAGAGGAGAGGAGAGAGAGAGAGAGAATTTTTTAATATTTATTTTTTAGTTCTCGGCAGACACAACATCTTTGTTGGTATGTGGTGCTGAGGATCGAACCCGGGCCGCACGCATGCCAGGCGAGCACGCTACCGCTTGAGCCACATCCCCAGCCCGATGATGAATATTTTGGAATAACAAATTTATATAAAATTTTGGCCTACACAATTGTAGGACAAGCTAGAGACATTAGGGTCCAAAGGAAGGAATTGGAGGATCAAAGAAAATTCACTAAGCAATCCTCCTAAAGCCACCACAGCTAGAGGCCAGATGTGAGCACAAAGCAGAGCCAGCAAAGAATAGGAAGGACAGTGTCCGCATCTGTGGCTGAGCCTGCAGTCACCACTGGCCATGAGGCCAGCTGACAAAGAGCTGGGTACGGAATGGGGGAGAGGAAGCTGGAACCTCCAGCATCTCAGCATCTGTGTCCTGCTGCAGGGAACCACAGTGACTCTCAAACAGTAATGGCTGGTTCCTCACATCTGCCATCTGAAACTTGTGCCAATTTCTCTTTTGGTCATTTTCAACCTTGAACCACATAGGAAAGAGGACGTTAGGAAATACGAGTTCTAGCTTGTCTGAGTTGATAACAAAACACCACACTACATTGTCTTATCTTCATTTCCTGACTTCAATTGCTGACTTAGAATCTATCTCGAGGATTCTGACCTTCTCATTCATCTTTGTTTTGAGCTTTACTACTATTTTTTTTCCTTCATATACTGTCCCCATATATCTGAGTTAGGCCTATTGTTTGTTTTTATACCAGAGTTAGGTTTGTTTTTATTTATTACTTCATTCAAAAAAATACCAGTCTTTCCTATTTTAATGTATATTCTTCCCAGTATTTAAAATTAGCCCTTACGGGGTTTTTATAAGGTTTGTGGCTGCCAGATTTTTTAAAAGCACATTTTCTACATTATGAATTCTTTCCTCTCAAAATATAAGCTACAACTCACCTTCCCAGCCTCCAGTGGTCTAAGTATTTCAAATCAGACTTACCCTAGTATTAAAATTTTGGAAGCAGCAATAGCATAAGGCCCAGCAGGTATATTCTGTACCAGGCATGCGCAGGGAGAGAAATAGTACCTGTTCCTCATCCCAGGCTCAGAGATGTTAGGGGCATACCCATAAGCTCCTGATACTTTATGGGTAATTCCCAGATGCAGAGTCTCCAAGATGATTCCAGGGACCTCCTGAAGCTTCAGCGAGCTATGTACTATTCTTTGGTACAGCACTTCTCAAACTTCACTGTATATATGAAGTAGGTCTAGAATGAGACCTGGGAGTCTGTATTTCTAACAAGCCCCTGGGTAACGGGAAAACCTCTGGACTAATTGATACAGGCCTTCTTCTGTTTTCAGCTTTGCTACTTTCTTGCCATCAGTGTTGAGGCCAGAGTAGTGGATGATACATCAGAACCCCAACTGGTCAAGTCTGGTGCTGGTGGTAGGAGTTCCTCTTGGAGGTCTGGGTGCCCGAATGTGTCCATAGCTTTAACTTCAGTGAATTTCTTTTATTTGTTTGTTTATTTATTTATTTATTTTAGTTTTCGGTGGACATACATCTTTATTTTATTTGTATGTGGTGCTGAGGATCAAACCCAGCGCCCCGCCCATGCCAGGGGAGGGCGTTACCGCTTGAGCCACATCCCCAGCCCACTTCTGTGAATTTCTAACTGCAAAGAGGTCAAGTGTGACTATTTTTTCCTCTCTTCTTTGGGGGAAGGGGAATTTCTTGCACAATTTTGCTTATTTCATAACCATCTAATTATGATAGGCGAAGTCAGATTATTTTATAGCTTCTAGCCCCATCATTGTTCTTACATTTCTATGTCTATCTTGAAACTTACCTTGGAACTCCAGATTTGTAGATTCAGCTTTCAATTTAACATCTCTTACTTGGGCATCTCATTATTTTAGATGTCACACAAACCAAGCTGATCTTATTTTCTCCAAATGCTTCAGTCATAATCGTTCACATCTCAGGTAATGAAAAATTCATCATTTGGTCTGCTCATGGCCAAACCTCAGAGTCTTTCAGATGCCTTCCTTTGCAATGCACGTCTAGTTCCTCCCCGACTTGTCTGTTCTCACTGTGGCCTAAACCAGTTTTATCATCTTCTGTCTGTACTGTAAGCCTTCTCAAGCTTCCATCCTTTTCTCGTGGGTTTTCTGTGACACATCAGCCAAAGTTTTGTGAATAAAGCACATTCCTTTCCGCAAAATATCTCAGCGACCCTTGCAAGACCCGCCCCCCCCACCGCCACAGTTTAGTCCTTTGTCAACATTTGGCTTTATCTTCTACTGCTTTGACCCTTTCTGCATTTAGCTCTTTCTCAAACACACTGGTTATAGGCTAACCTCAGGACCTTTGCATTGCTTATTTCCTCTATCTGAATTGTCCCCCTAGTTAGTCACACAGTTTGCTACCACACTACCTTTAAGTTTTACACAAATGTCAGTCTTCTCAGGAGGTCTTTCCTGGCTTTCCTCTCTAAAATCCCATTCCTTTACTGATCTTTGCTGTCCCCTTTCTCTGCTCTAGTTGTTTTCCTTATACTTAATACCATCCACCACATTATATATTTTATTTGCCTTGTCTATTATATATTTTTCTCACAAGTTTGTAAGCTCCACAAGGGAGACCTTTGACTGTTTTCTTTACTGTTCTATCCACAGTGTTTAGAAACATGACTGGCACATAGTAGGTGCTTGCTGAATATTCCTTTCTTTATTCTTCCTTCATTCCCTCCTTTTCTCCTTCCTTCCTCCCTCCCTCCCTCCCTCTCCCTCCTTTCTTTCTTCCTTTAGACAAGCACTCCACCACTGAGCCACGTCCTCAGCCCTGAGTGCTTGCTGAATGTGTGAACCAACAGGAGAAAAGATGGATGGTTTAGCCCCACCAGCCAAGAAATGAGTTTCAGGCCTGCCAGGAAGATACAGTCATGAAGTAGTAGCCTTCAGTTCTTTGGGTAAGATGATGTTGTACAGAGTATTTCTTTACAGTAACAATGACTCAGAATTAGGAAATATTGGGTATAAGATATATAGAAGATATTTTTGCTCCTAAAATCTATAAATTAAGTGAAGAAGGAGAACATCTCTATAAATAACTGTAATACAAAGTGAGAATTATTGGGCAGGGTCTTTCAATAATGAACTTCAAGGAAGTGATTAGTTTTAACGGACACATGAACATACCAAGGTGCAGGAGTCACTTTTAAAGTCTTTAAGTGAGATGATGAGCCTAAATGTGGACTGATTTAGTAAGTGATAGCCATTGTAAGTAATAGCATGTCTTTCTAAGGCCACCATCAGAAGTAGAAGAGAAACTGAGTGAAAAAAGATGCTTATCTCAGAATTAGCATGAAACTACCATCATTTTTTTGATTAATTAATATGGGTTATTATGTAAAATTGGGAAGTTGAGAAATGTAAAAAGTATCAAATCAATAAACTGACACTCAGTGATAATTCTACTCTCCAAGTTCACTAATTTTGATGCATATAGAAATCAACCATGTAGTATATCCTCTCTTCTCCTTTATTATTGTTGTAATTATTTTATCCAAAACATTTCCTTTTATTAGGAAACATTTTAAACATAATTACAAGTACCAGAAAAATGCTTCACCTTAATATTTTTAATCATTCTTTAATTGTTAAATATTTTCACCATTTTCTTTATTTAAAATCATAAATAACTCCAGCCACTTTCTTATTATTTCTTTAAAATGGATTCTACAAAAATTGCTTTATCAGTCAAAAGTATAGTCATGTGTAAATTCAAAAACACACACTTTTGTGTATATATAATCTAGAAAGGCTTTACAAATTAACTTAGTGAGTACAAAAATAAATAGAAGTGGACATTTTTTTAACCAGCTGAATAATTAGAAAAAAAGCACATTTACCATGTTAGAGTGTACACACTCTCAATTCTATATTTCAGGTTGACTGGATTGGTATCCAGAATTCTTGGCTTCAAGCAACAATTTCACTATTATTAGGAAGGACTCGGAGGTGGTACTGGGAGTATGGTTAGGATTGTTCACCTGGTTTATGCTTGTCTCTGGGAAGATTTCTCTTACATGACATAATGAATTAAAAATATTTTCTCTGATTCAATGCTCTGGTCTACTGCAAACCACTTATAGTATAATGAGAGAGCATTGCACCCCCATGCTGCCTTTAGGTGCGAGCAAGCTTGGGAAGCCTCATAATGCCAGGGAAAGCCAGCTACTACATCATGGGATTAAGTTCTTCTCATCTTCAAAAACATTTGCCAGCAGTAACCTTTTGGCCTTCATGCCATCACTGTGAGGCAACACAGTAGTTAGGAAAAACTAATGATCATAAGATCCCTTTAAAATAAAAATGCTATTTAAATGCTGCGATCAAATCATAAAAAGCAGATAAATATCCTTGTCTTCATTTTATAGACTGGGGAAGTAGGTCATGGGTATGAAGTTATTACTCCCTGGGGATAATATAACCAAGGGTACAGATTTCATAATTAGAACTTGGGCATCCTCCAGTCTAAGAGGCTGTGCTGAGATTTGAATCAAGCTTTTCTGGCAATAGTATCAGGCATAGAGAACCATTGGGAATTGAAAACTACTAGAAAAGATCTTTGGCTTAAAAGCAAAATATTCATAGTTCATTCTGAAATAATCTTTATACTTTCAGAAATAAAACAGTAAATTGCAGTTGAATCCATTGTGTGTTCTTACCATGGTAGAGTTCTCTCCTCTGAGCTCCTTTTGCACATTATTTATATACTTACTTTATAGTGCCTCTTGTCTGTATTGTTATTTTTTTCCATTTGTGTCCTTCACTAAAAACATCCTTCAGATCATGTGTTGTATGTTATTTTTTGTATCTTTAGTGCCTGTTATATTTTTTAGTATATTGTAGGTGTTAAGTAAAGTCTCACTGATTGTACAATAAAAGAATAAATAGAAATATGGTAGAGTTATTAAACTAACTGATTTCAAAATATATTACAAAGTTATAATAATCAAAACATTATGGTACTGGCATAAAAGCAGATTCATTGATCAACTGAATAGAATATAGCACAGAAATAACCAATGTATTCACAGTGAGTTGATTTTCAATAATCCTGCCAAGACATTTGCAGGGAAATGGATGGCATTAGAGAAGATTATGCTAAGTGAAGTTAGCCAATCCCTAAAAAACAAATGCCAAATGTCTTCTCTGATATAAGAGGGGTGACTCAAAATGGGGTTGGAAGGGAGAGCAAGGGAGGAAGATTACCTCTAGATAGGGAATAGGGGTAGGAGGGAAAGGGAGGGAGAAGAGGAATAGCATGGATGGTGAAAGGAGACCCTCATCACTATACAAAATACATGTATGAAGATGTGAATTTGGTGTCAACATACCTTATATATAATCAGAGATATGATAAATTATTGTATAATGGTGTATTAAGAATTGTAATGCAAAAATAAATAAATAAATAATAAATAGAGTAAAATAAAATAATCCTGCCAAGAACACACAATGGAGAAATGACAGTTTCTTTAATAAATAGTATTGGGAAAAATGAATATCCATGTGAAAAATAAAATTGAACCCATATTTCACATTATATGCAAAGTTCAACTCAAAATGATTGAATACTTACGCATTAGACCTGAAAATATAAAACTACTTGAATAAAAGATAAGAGAAAACTTCTACAACTTTGGTCTGGGCAATGGTTTTTTGGATATGATCTTGAAAGCACAAGCAACAAAAGCAAACATAGACAAATGGAATTGTGTCAAACTGAAAAGCTTCTGTACAGCCAAGGGAGTAGTTAAGAAGGTGAAGAGACAACCCATATACTGGGAGATGATATTTTTAAACCATAAATCTGATAAGAGGTCATTACCCAAAATACATGAGGAACTTAAACAACTCAATAGTAAGATGACAACCCAATTTTAAAAACTAGGCAAAGAACTTGAATAGATATTTCTCAAAAGAAAGCATAGAAATGCACTATATATATATATATATATATATATATATATATATATATATATGATTCAACATCACTAATCACCAGAAAAAAATGCAAATTAAATCCACAATGTTATGTTACCTTATACTTGTTTGAATGGTTATTATTAAAGAGACAAATGGTAACTTGTATTGGTGACCAAATGAAGACGACAACACTTTTATGTTCTTACTCTATATAAATTAGCCCGGCTATTATGGAAAACAGTATGGATGTTCCTTTAAAAATTAAAAATGGAATCACTATATGATCCAGAAATCCTACTTCTAAGTACATTTCCAAATAAATTGCAATTAGATTGTTGAGGAGATACCTGCACTCCCATGTTTATTGCAGCACTATTCACAACTGCCAAGAAATGGAAACAGCCTAAGTAGTCCTTAGCAGATGAATGAATAAAGAAACTATGGTAAATATACACAACAGAATATTATTTAACCTTTAAAAAAGAAGCACATTTTCATACAACAAATAGCTGACTAAAGAAAAAATATTCCAGAGGTTTTCAATAGAAAGTTCAAATCAGAATCAATTGTAAAGCTTTTAAAAATACAGTGTCTAACCAATCTGGCCTTCCAGTTTATAAGTCACAGGTATCTTTTCATAGGGTTCCACAATGGATCCCAATATTCATTACTGATGGAGAATGTTCAGTCTATTTCTAAAAGCTTTCTTCTGCTATCTTATGAAGGTTCTTAAATCCCTATTGTCACTCCATGGAAAGACAGAGATAACAGGAATCCTTTGGCATTGTATATTTAATTGTATATTGACGAAAGGGTGAGAAAGTCACCATGTGCCACACACTGTCCTAGCTGCTCACACAGATCATCCTGTCAGTCTTCACAATGACCCTGTAAAATAGATGCTGTTATAATATTCTTTTTTAAATTTAAAGATGGTAATGTTGGGTCTTCATATTTCAAGTTAAATGTTAAATCTATTATTACTTTATTATAGATTTCATCTTGCACCCAAGAAAATTGTATACAAATATATCTCATCTTTACTTCTGCTATCTTACGAAGGTTCTTAAATTCTTACCACATTGTTGTCCTTTTTTCCAGTAAATACTCAGCTTATTTTTATTATATTTCATTTTTTGCCTTGTCCTATCCTTCCTGTCTTGCAGAAGGCAGAACTCATCTTGCTCTTTCCCTTTCTTTGGTTTCTTTCTCTCTCTCTATGTTCCTCCCTTTCTCTTTCCAACTCTTCTTTTCGTTCTTGCTTCTCTCCTCTCTTTCTCTTAAATTAAGGCTTAAGAAATGGTAAGAAGAGCATGTAAGAAGACAGCTATCTTTTCAGTTGGTTGTTACTCATACTTCCCAAGGAACGGATTCATGTCATGTCACTAAAGTCCACATGGGGAAACACCCAGGGTCAGTCAGGAGGCAGAGGTAGCAGTGGGAAAGCATGGGCTACAGCCTTTGTTGAGGTTTCCACAGGAAGGAAGAGGATGAGAAGGTAAGGAGGCTTCGGATGGTCTAGTTTGAGTAATTCTAGTAGGTTCTGGGATATGGGAGTGATCTCTAGTTAACTGGTTTCTGGTCCAAAGGTGACTTAGGGTAGGAGGATAGTATTCTGGACTGCAGAGAACTTATGAAAGGAGGGGAATGTGGATCTTGTTTTGTTGTTTTGGATGAACTTGTTGTTTTGTCAATCAAAGTCTTGTTCCGGTCAAGGTTTTTGTTATATCTAAGAAATAGCTCACCTTGGGAAGGGGCAGTCCCTCCTTAGGTCCTCAAGGTCCCATGATATCAAAACATCACAAAATATTGAAAACTTTAAAACTATGACAATACTCACTTCCTTGTTTTTCTTCATATTCATCTATCAAAATTATAGTCACTGTAGAATGCATTTCAATATATTGCTTAATTAGGATCTATAACAACAAAAGAAAAAGCTATAAGAATATATTCTAGAACATGCATAGCATATTTGAAACTTAATGTCTTTGTAAAACTGCTTTTTATTTCACATTTTTAAATTGGTTCATTATAGTTGTATATAATGATGGGATTTGTTGTTACATATTCATACATGCACATAATATAACAATATAAATCTGACCAATAGCATTCTTTAAAACTATATTTTTTAAGAATGAAAATTTTCAAGTTGGAAATTAATGATTCACTTGAAAAAGAATTAAATTTGTATTTCACTATTGTAAGAAATGTGAAAAGAAAGAAAAACCATAACTGAACCAATGACCCAATGGAAGCAAAAAGGCACAGACACAGAGCCTGGACCTTTGTCCCTAAATACAAAGGAGATGTCCAGTTTGTTCTTTTGAGTTCAGAAAGACTTTTTTTTTTTTTTTTTTTAATGAGAACAGGCACGTGGATTCAAGTGCCCAGGAGCAATAACTACAGAGAAGCTTTTTATCTTAATGTGCCTGCCTTACCAACAATGACCTCAGGACAATTTATGATTCAGCAACAGATTTTGGCGTGATAACATAGCATGTAATTAAAGGAAGAGGTCTAGGTTTCAATCTGTTGAAAAACCCTCGAATAATGTTCATCCAGTATGAGGCAAATATATCTAAGTGTCAACTTTCTGTTCACTGAAAATGAATAATGAGTAACAAGAAGTTGAATCCACTGAGAAAATAAAAATTATTCCATGCTTTTCCTGAGTAAATCATAAATATGATATATTGACTGGATTTTTTTCTCCTTACTATGCATTTTTATTCCAGGTCAAAAAGAATTCAGGAGGAAATATCCATGATTGAAATAACAGATGCTTTTAAAAGAGGATTAAAGATAAGAAACATACTCTACATGAAATGAAGGATTACTGAAGAACAGGGTGACTAATTTTAGAAAAGCTTCATGTAGTCCTACCTCTGAGATCCTTAGGAAATAACCCTTGCTCATTTAAGCAAGCTGCACCTTCCCAATAACATTGATATTGTTCTTGAAGGACTGAAAATATATTTTAAGTAAAACCATAGTAAATGACATTCCTACGACCTTCGGCACACTTGTCACTTCATTTAATGCTTGGAACAATTGTGTAATCAGGTTATTGTTTTTATTTTACAGATGATGGAAGGGAGGGTCAAAGGTTTACATGACAACTCAAGGATAGTATAAATAGCTTAATTATAATTGGCTAAACTAGGGTTCAAGTTCATGTCTTGTTGATTATGTATTATGCTCTTTCAATTACAACATCCTGCCTCCTTGCCCACTGGAGGTACAGGGATAGATGGGTGTTGAAATATACTGAGTTGAAATTCAAATTTTGAAGGCATTCCCAGAGTATACAGAGGTTTATTTTCTTTAGCAATCTTTTCCTTTTGAACTTTAAATAGGCATGGCATATGAAGAAAAAGTGGACTTGGCCCTGCAAACATTGGTAATTTTTTTATATATATATAATAGAACTAAGATAAAGGGATTCTACTTTCCTTAGTTCATTATAAGTCATACACACACACACACACACACACACACACACACACACACAAAACCACACACACACACACACAAAGCAAAATAAAACAAAAAAACAACAACCCTGCATTCTCTACCTTGGGGTGTCTAGCCTGCCTGCAGCTATTTTGGGGAATACATCAGAGCCACTGTTTTCTCTTTTGCTTTCTACCACTTCTGCCCCAATAAAAGTCTCACCATCAAAAGTACATGGAAAGGAAGAAAGGGAAGGAAAAGAAAGGACAAGACCTAGGTTACCTGTCTTTGAGGACAGAGATCACTTTCACTGCCATTGGATTGGAAGATATGCTCAGTGGGGTAGCCAGCCTCACATATCTCCTGGGACAGCTTCCCAAATGGTTCAAACTCTGACAATGGTTCCAGTGATTTCCCTCAGGTGGTACAAACCCAACTCCCAGTCTTACAGCTGCCATTATCCAATGGCAGCTTCTCTTTACCCATTATTTCCTCTCCTTAGAAGTGATCCTTGTGGAGGACATAGATGAGGGAGTATCAGAGAGTTCTTGAGACTGAAATACCAGAGAAGTTCGTTTGTCCTAGAAAATATCTCCTGTGCACAAATTATTTCCTTGGTTAGATTATTGCCTTTGACAGAAACATATGTGGCACAGAGAAGAACAGTTTATACATTTTTCTCTCATCACCAAAATCATCAGGGTATTTCTCACAAGCCATGTTTATGATTGCTGAACCTGACATTGCTGACTTTTCTGGTGTAGATTAGTGACTTGAGGTTATAACTGCAAGTCAAGGAGGCTCTCTTGTTTCTGGAGTGTTCAAACTGCAGCTCATGTGAACATTTTCCTTATGATCTGTTGCAAATTGCTATGCATAGCTGTGAAATTCTTTGGTCTCCTCTTTGGAGAGAGCCTGGAGAAAGATACAGTAGGAGGTGCCAAATTAGAAGACCAATCCTTCTTGTCTCCTAGCCATAATAAACCTTACATTTTCTCCTGCATAGAGATTCATTCAAAGAGGAGCAGATCCTCACTATGCTGCTTCTTAAATTTGATGATTCGGTGACTGCAGTATTATTCTTCTGTCAAAATCACAGTTGGATAGCTGGGCTAAATGAACCTACTCTTGATTGTGTATGAACTTCAATCCTTCTTGAATTTAGGAAAAAAAAATGCTATTCTAACATGCTTCAAAGATACTCTAATAAAGCAAATGGCAGATGAACTCCCCAAAGGTCAAGGGCAGCAGCTTAATGCAGAGGGTGAACACCATTGGGATTTAACTGAAGCAAATGCATCTCAGGCTGTTTTTGGCTAAACATCCCTATGAAGCACTAAAATGAATGGCCTCTGGGTTTTATGACCTGAGGATGAGATGCAGCTTACTATCTAAAAAAAGAAAAAAAAAAGAATTGAGTAGTTTTTTTTCTCAATTTGGCCAAAGGGGAGAGAAGTACTCATAGGAACCTAAATTGAAAACTAATTTGTTTTGCTGATATCTGTGGCAGGGAGGAGAGTAAGTTCAGGGTAAAAGAGGAATTTCATTAAACATTTGTCTCCCTGAATAGTAAAGTCCAGTGGTTAAAAGAGCTCTTTACATCTAGTGTGCCATTGGACTACACCAAGTAGTTTCCCAAGACAGGCTACTTACACAGGAGTCACTGTAAGGGAATTGCCATGTTTGGATTTGTGGCCTACATGGCATTCATTATTTTACACCTGATATCACTTCCAGCATTGGCTGTGTTTCATACTGCACCTGGCACATATAATTTGAAAGTTTTCCCTTTAATTATACTAATTGCATAACTTCAGTTTTAAGACAAGTACATTAAATGCACTAGTTTGTCAACTAGAAGTTTTAATGGTTCGATGTATATGGAACATTATAACAAAAAGATTGAGAACAAGCAAGTCAGAGTAGTGGTGGGATATGTGGGAGTGATAAAACCAATATAGTCACCTCTGATTAAACACGAAGAAGCAATTCTCTTCAATAGTTCTGAGTAGATAGTCCACTGGAGTGAGGCCTGCTTGCTTAGAACACCAAATTATGAGTGCAACTTCTTAGGTGAAACAAAGTTGGTTAAGATGATATTCTCCAGGAGGTGAGAGTGGGGCCGAGGGGTGGGGAGCCCGGGAATTCCCTCCTCCACAAGTAACGAGTCCCGGGCCAGCTCCGCTGTCGTCGCTACCGCCTCGCGCCCAGCGCTGAGGAGGTGGAGGAGGGAGAGGGCCCCGCGGACGTTGCCTCCGCTCCGCGCCCCCTCCCCGCCGTCCGGAGCCGCAGCAGCGGCGGCGACTCATGCGAACGCGGCCGGAGGGCAGGTAAAGAAAGCTTCAAGAGATTTAATTTACTCAAGTTACCAGATTATTCTATAACCCAGAAGTGTTTTCGATATAGATTCCAACATGGTGGCGGGCGTGGAGAGATCAAGTCTCTGACCTCTTCAGCTGTGCGGGCATAGGGAGTCGTAAACAACCTAAATCTGTTTGCTCAGGATCACTAGGCAATGCTGAGCTGACGTGGATCTGGGGCAAACAGTCTGGGCCTCTCAAAACACACACTGAGCCCGGATCGGCTGAATTAAAACTCCCGTTTGCCTGCTTCCCACAGACAAACAGCTGTGACTCAGCAATAATCCAACCGGCTGAAACAACTGGTCAGCCCTTCTCATCCTACGGAGGTAAATGCCTACCGAGCCTTCATAGGTAGTGGCCATAGATTTGAAACGGGGCTTGGGAGAGACAGTAAGGACCCACCCGTTGCATTGGTCACCCGGCAAAGGGAAACGAACTGTCGCCATTTGCAAGAGATACCACCATGGCAGAGAACTGACGTCACCAGACTGCGGCGGAGGAGATAACTTCATTGAAACCTGCGGCTACAGGTGTGTAATTCCCTAGCCTTCCCTCTCCACACATCGGGGAAACCTTAAGGGCCTCTCCCAGCTCTCCCGTGAGTGCGACAGCCAGCCCGAGGGAATCAGAGGTGGCGCGACACCGCAGCGCAGAACTACCGCTCCCACCAGGACTGACTGCTGAGGTCTCTTGCACCAGCTACCGGGGGAGTGGCTACCGGAGGGCAAGTAAAATTCGCTGAGGATTCTTAGCCCCAAGCTCTACAAACTTAGGGTCTGAGGGAATGGCAAACAGGGAGAGTGTGCCCACTCGTTCATGAAAACAGGGCTCCTGGGAGCAGCAGACCTGGCATGTAGCCAGTATTGGGATGAGTGGCACCGTGAGAGGGGCCTGGCTAGAGGAAAAGTGGGAAGTGACTAGACACAAGAGGAGGCCCTAGACACTCAGGATTGGAGACTCGCCCAGTCTGGGAGGAGCTGCTACACAATGATTGGTTCCCGCGTATTGACAGGAGAAACTTGACCTGGTGGGCACAGCGCCACCTACTGGAAGAGAAGTTAATCAAACTCTAAGACTGCATTTATTAGTTTTTTTTTTCTTTTTTTTTCCTTTTTTTTTTCTTTTCTCTCTTTTTTTTTTGATTTGGGTTTTTCTTTCATTTTCATTTTTCTTTCTTGTTGTTTTTTTAATTTTTTTTTACAATTTTTTTAAAATTTTTTTCTTCTAATTTTAATTTTAATTTTTTTAATTATTTTTTTTTAATTTTTTTTCTTTTTTTATTTCCTATTTTTTTCTTCTTTTGTCTTTTCATTTTTCTTATCCCCCCTTCCTTGAATTCTACCTGCTTACTCTCATTCTCTTTAGTGACTTCTTCCCTTCCCTTCTAATACCTTTCCTCCCAAGAATCTAATAAATTTATAGGAGTAAACAGTAACTCAGAAGTAAAACAGAACAACAAGTAACATGAGCAGCTTCAAAAAGCAAGGAAGAAAAGGAGTACAAACAATGCAGGACAGCCTAAATATTCAGGAGGACCTAGAGTCATCAGAAAAATGGTCATATAAAAAACTCCAGGAACACCTTAGACAGATGGAATGGAACCTTAAAGAGGATACAAGACAGCAAATTCAAGCAGCAAAAGAACACATTGAGAATGAATTACATAAACAGATAAAAGAAGTTAAGCATCTTTATCAGGAGATACAGATTATAAAAAATAATCAAACATTAATTCTAGAAATGAAGGAAACGATAAACCAAATTAAAAACTCAATTGAGAGTATCACTAACAGAGTGGAGCAAGTAGAAGCCAGAACGTCAGATAATGAAGACAAAATATATCATCTTGAAAAGAGTCTAGCCAACTCAGAAAGGCTGGTAAAAAATCACGAGAAAAACATCCAAGAGTTATGGGATAACATAAAAAAACCAAACTTACGAGTCATCGGGATAGAAGAAGGTACAGAGATTCAAACCAAGGGAATGAGTAACCTGCTGAATGAAATAATTACAGAAAACTTTCCAGAAATAAAAAAGGAAACAGATATACAAATTGAAGATGCATACAGGACACCGAGCACACAAAATCACAGTAGAACAATGCCAAGACACATTGTTATGAAGATATCCAATATACAGAACAAAGAGAAAATATTAAAAGCTACAAGAGAAAGGAGACAGATTACATTCAGGGGTAAACCAATAAGGTTAACAACGGATTTTTCATAACAGACACTGAAAGCAAGAAGGTCATGGAACAATGTATTTCAAACACTGAAAGACAATGGATGCCAACCAAGACTTCTGTATCCAGCAAAATTAAGCTTCAGGTATGACAATGAAATAAAAATCTTTCATGATAAACAAAAGTTAAAAGAATTTGCAGCCAGAAAACCAGCATTGCAAAGCATTTTGAGCAAAACACTACACGAGGAAGAAATGAAAAACAATAACCAAAACCATCAGTGGGAAGTGCCTCAGTAAAGACAGAGGGCGAGGGGAAAGATAATCATGGAGAAACAAACTAAATTTTTTTAAAAAAGGATAAACAATCAAACATGGATGGAAGTACAAACCATATATCAATAGTAACTGTGAATGTTAATGGCTTAAACTCTCCAATAAAGCGACATAGGCTGGTAACATGGATTAAAAAAACAAATCCAACAATATGCTGCCTCCAGGAGACACATCTGATTGGAAAAGACATACACAGGCTGAAGGTGAAAGGATGGGAAAAAATATACCACGCACACGGTCCTCGTTAAGCAAGCAGGGGTGGCCATCCTCATATCGAATAAAATCGACTTCAAGACTAAGTTAATCAAAAGGGATAAAGAAGGTCATTATATACTGTTAAAAGGAACCATTCACCAACAAGACATAACAATTATCAATATTTATGCACCAAATAATGGTGCTGCGACATTCATAAAACAAATTCTTCTCAAGTTCAAGAATCAAATAGACCACAACACAATAATTATGGGTGACTTCAACACACCTCTCTCACCATTGGACAGATCCTCCAAACAAAAGTTGAATAAAGAAACTGTAGAACTCAATATCACAATCAATAACCTAGACTTAACTGACATATATAGAATATATCAACCATCATCAAATGGATATACGTTTTTCTCAGCAGCACATGGATCCTTCTCAAAAATAGACCATATATTATGCCATAGGGCAACCCTCAGTAAATATAAAGGGGTGGAGATAATACCATGCATTTTATCTGATCATAATGGAATGAAACTGGAAATCAATGACAAAAGAAGGAAGGAAAAATCCTACATCACATGGAAAATGAACAATATGTTACTGAATGATCAATGGGTTACAGAAGACATAAAGGAGGAAATAAAAAATTCTTAGAGATAAATGAAAATACAGACACAACATATCGGAATCTATGGGACACAATGAAAGCAGTTTTAAGAGGAAAATTCATTGCCTGGTGGTCATTCCTCAAAAAAAGAAAAAACCAACAAATAAATGAGCTCACACTTCATCTCAAAGCCCTAGAAAAGGAAGAGCAAAACAACAGCAAATGTAGCAGAAGGCAAGCAATAATTAAAATCAGAGCGGAAATCAATGAAATTGAAACAAAAGAAACTGTTGAAAAAATTAACAAAACTAAAAGTTGGTTGTTTAAAAAATAAATAAGATCGACAGACCCATAGCCATGCTAATGAAGAGAAGAAGAGAGAGAACTCAAATTACTAACATACAGGATGAAAAAGGCAACATCACAACAGATGCTACAGAAATACAGAAGACAATTAGAAATTATTTTGAAAACCTATATTCCAATAAAATAGAAGATAGTGAAGACATCGATAAATTTCTTAAGTCATATGATTTTCCCAGACTGAGTCAGGAGGATACACACAATTTGAACAGACCAATATCAATGGATGAAATTGAAGAAGCCATCAAAAGACTACCAACCAAGAAAAGCCCAGGACCGGATGGGTATACAGCGGAGTTTTACAAAACCTTTAAAGAAGAATTAATACCAATACTTTTCAAGTTATTTCAGGAAATAGAAAAAGAGGGAGCTCTTCCAAATTCATTCTATGAGGCCAACATCACCCTGATTCGGAAACCAGACAAAGACACCTCAAAGAAAGAAAACTACAGACCAATATCTCTAATGAACCTAGATGCAAAAATTCTCAATAAAATTCTGGCGAATCGAATACAAAAACACATCAAAAAAATTGTGCACCATGATCAAGTAGGATTCATCCCTGGGATGCAAGGATGGTTCAACATACGGAAATCAATAAATGTTATTCACCACATCAATAGACTTAAAGATAAGAACCATATGATCATCTCGATAGATGCAGAGAAAGCATTCGACAAAGTACAGCATCCCTTTATGTTCAAAACATTAGAAAAACTAGGGATAACAGGAACTTACCTTGACATTGTAAAAGCTATCTATGCTAAGCCTCAGGCTAGCATCATTCTGAATGGACAAAAGTTGAAGGCATTCCCTCTAAAATCTGGAACAAGACAGGGATGCCCTCTATCACCACTTCTATTCAATATAGTTCTCGAAACACTGGCCAGAGCAATTAGACAGACAAAAGAAATTAAAGGCATAAAAATTGGAAAAGAAGAACTTAAATTATCACTATTTGCAGATGATATGTTTCTATACCTAGAAGACCCAAAAGGGTCTACAAAGAAACTACTAGAACTAATAAATGAATTCAGCAAAGTGGCAGGATATAAAATCAACACGCATAAATCAAAGGCATTTCTGTATATCAGCAACAAAACTTCTGAAACAGAAATGAGGAAAAACACTCCATTCACAATATCCTCAAAAAAAATAAAATACTTGGGAATCAACCTAACAAAAGAGGTGAAAGATTTATACAATGAAAACTACAGAACCCTAAAGAGAGAAGGAGAAGAAGATCTTAGAAGATGGAAAAATATACCCTGTTCATGGATAGGCAGAACTAACATCATCAAAATGGCGATATTACCAAAAGTTCTCTATAGGTTTAATGCGATGCCAATCAAAATCCCAATGGCATTTCTTGTAGAAATAGATAAAGCAATCATTAAATTCATATGGAAAAAAAAGACCCAGAATAGCAAAAGCAATTCTAAGCAGGAAGTGTGAATCAGGCGGTATAGCGATACCAGATTTCAAACTATATTACAGAGCAATAGTGACAAAAACAGCATGGTACTGGTACCAAAACAGGCGGGTGGACCAATGGTATAGAATAGAGGACACAGAGACTAATCCACAAAGTTACAACTATCTTATATTTGATAAAGGGGCTAAAAGCATGCAATGGAGGAAGGATAGCATCTTCAACAAATGGTGTTGGGAAAACTGGAAATCCATATGCAACAAAATGAAACTGAATCCCTTTCTCTCGCCATGCACAAAAGTTAACTCAAAATGGATCAAGGAGCTTGATATCAAATCAGAGACTCTGCGTCTGATAGAAGAAAAAGTTGGCTCCGATCTACATATTGTGGGGTCGGGCTCAAATTCCTTAATAGGACACCCATAGCACAAGAGTTAATAACAAGAATCAACAAATGGGACTTAATTAAACTTAAAGTTTTTTCTCAGCAAGAGAAACAATAAGAGAGGTAAATAGGGAGCCTACATCCTGGGAACAAATTTTTACTCCTCACACTTCAGACAGAGACCTAATATCCAGAGTATATAAAGAACTAAAAAAATTAGACAGTAAGATAACAAATAACCCAATCTACAAATGGGCCAAAGACCTGAACAGACACTTCTCAGAGGAGGACATACAATCAATCAACAAGTACATGAAAAAATGCTCACCATCTCTAGCAGTCAGAGAAATGCAAATCAAAACCACCCTAAGATACCATCTCTCTCCAGTAAGATTGGCAGCCACTATGAAGTCAAACAACAACAAGTGTTGGCGAGGATGTGGAGAAAAAGGTACACTTGTACATTGCTGGTGGGACTGCAAATTGGTGCGGCCAATTTGGAAAGCAGTTTGGAGATTCCTGGTAAAGCTGGGAATGGAACCACCATTTGACCCTGCTATTGCCCTTCTCGGACTATTCCCTGAAGACCTTAAAAGAGCATGCTACAGGGATACTGCCACATCGATGTTCATAGCAGCACAATTCACAGTAGCTAGACTGTGGAACCAACCCAGATGCCCTTCAATAGATGAATGGATAAAAAAAATGTGGCATCTATACACAATGGAGTACTATGCAGCAATAAGAAATGACAAAATCATAGAATTTGCAGGGAAATGGATGGCACTAGAGCAGATTATGCTTAGTGAAGCTAGCCAATCCCTAAAAAACAAATACCAAATGTCTTCTTTGATATAATGAGAGCAACTGTGAACAGAGCAGGGAGAAAGAGTAGGAATAAAAGAGTAATATTAAACAGAGTCATGAGATGGGAGGGAAAGGGAGAGAAAAGGGAAATTGCATTGAAATGAAGGGAGACCCTCATTGCTATACAAAATTACATATAAGAGGTTGTGAGGGGAATGGGAAAATAAACAAGGAGAGAAATGAATTACAGTAGATGGGGTAGAGAGAGAAGATGGGAGGGGAGGGGAGGGGGGATAGTAGGGGATAGGAAAGGTAGCAGAATACAACAATTACTAATAGGGCATTATGTAAAATTGTGGATGTGTAACCGATGTGATTCTGCAATCTGCATTTGGGGTAAAATTGGGGGTTCATAACCCACTTCAATCTAATGTATGAAATATGATATGTCAAGAGCTTTGTAATGTTGTGAACAACCAATAAAAAAAAACATTAAAAAAAGATGATATTCTCATCAAGCTTGTTCAAACTTGTTCAAATCACCAAAGGAAATTAATAAAGTCACATTGCATTTCCAATCTGTCCTCAACATGTCAACAAATTGTAAAAGTTAAAAATTGGCAATTTCTTAAACATTACGTAACTTAAATATATATATATATATATATATATATATATATATATATATATATATATGTATTGAAACATCACATGGCACTTCATTTGTGTTAGTGAGCTTTTCATCACTGTGACCAAAATACCCAACAAGAGCAACTTCGAGGAAAGGAAGTTTATTTTGGCTCATGGTTCCAGAGGTTCAGTCTATGGATGGTTGAGTTTACTATTTAGAGTCTGAGATGAAGTGGAGCATATTGATTGAAGGGCCCCATGGGGAAAAGCTGTTCCTCTCATGGCAGCCAGAAAGCAGAGAGAGGAGGGAGAAGAGGGGAAGGGGGCAAGAGAAAATGAAGCCTTCCAGGACATGCCCCCAGTGAACCACCTTCTCCAGCCACACAGACTGATTAGGCTACAGCTCTCACTACCCAATCACTTTACCTCCAAACATTCCTGCATTAACACAACAGCTTTGGGGGCCACCTCATATTCAAATTATAACACCATTAGTATGTTTAAATAGTTACCTTTTTATCAGTTAAAATAAATTTATTTGGTAATAAAAATTGGAACTTACCATATGACAGTTAAGAATGAGATTATGATCAAAAGTTTGCAAGACCAATAGAGAACAGTACATGCAACTGGATATCAATTGTTGCAATTAGCCATCAGGTTGGATAAATAAACAAGTTATATATAAAATACATATGGAAATTTGTATTTAAATTAATTATGTTTAAATACAAATGTTATTACTCGGAAGAATGAGATTCTTTATCTCATTCGGAGCTTGATACATTTTGCTGAATGGTGTCTTTCGGTAGGAGAGTGGGTTTTCTAGGAACCTACTGCTCAGAGCCATCCCTTTTGTTTCCCAAAATAGTGTTCATCAGGTTTAAGTCACATAAGCTAAAAGTGGGGACACTAAATTTCTTCATACTCTTAGCTCTTGGACTAAATATTCATATTTCCTTAAATTAGTAACCCAAGATGAAAGATGGTAGGCAAGAGCATTGGTAAGCAAAGATTCTTGCTACACAACAGAGGCTATGGTTAACTAGAAAGGTGGAGTGCAGAATGTTTCCTAAAACCATAACTTTCTCAATGATTATAGCTCTCTATGTCAAAATATTCAGGGTTGAAATTACTAAAACCCACAGTAACAGGTGTTCTGAATGATGATCTATGGTATAATTAGAGATTCTGAAGAACACTATGAGTTAATTGAAAGAGACTATATGGTTAATCATGGGATGATTTATTAAAAATTAAAAATAGACTGACAAGCTATAAAAAGCCCTATTTCTCAAATCTCTATTTTGACTAAACATAAAGCAGAAATATGTGACAACTTTGATTAAAAAATGTAAACAATTTAGTTATGTCTTTAAAATGCTATGTAATTATCTCACTTTTTATGATAGTATACCTCATTATTTACATAATATGCAGGTTGTTTCTAAGGTTCCTAAACCCATGCTGAGCAGACAGATTATAGGGATAAGTGGTAGGACAGTGCTTTAAATTCCATTTGGATTAAAGGATTCAGAATGTACAATGAAATAGAGTCAGCCATCTCCTCTTGATAATTGTAACCACTTTGGATATTCACATTTAAACTACTATAATCTTTGTATTTCTATCAATAACTTTGTAGTTACCTCTTTGATTTCTTCAATTTCTGCAAACAACGGACCTAAAACTCTATAATTATGAAAATTATTTTAGTAGGTACTGGAGTGAAAAGTTAAAACAAGAATCACTTAGGAGTAAGATCTCATTTGAATACTGGTATGTGTGGTCAAGGATCCCATACTATTGATAATGGTGGAATTGAAAGAGTGAGGCTGGAAAGAATTTTAGAGATAGCATATTGTACCTCTTTATTTTACAAATAATAAAATTGAGACCCATTGAGGTTAAGTGACTGCTATGATCTGAATGTGTCCCCCCCCAAATTCATGTCCTGAAACATAGTGTTCCGTGTAATAATATTAACAAGTGTGGGGGGGCTTTGGAAGATGATTAAGCCATGAAGTTTAAAGAGTGAGGAAAGATTTGAGGGAGTGGGTCCTCTGTTCTGCTCCTCTGTCATGTAAAGACACAGTTCAAAGCAGAAAGCAATCTTCCCCCAACACTGAATGAGCCTGTGCCTTGACCTTGACTTCCAGTCTCTATAACTACAAACATTTATGTCATTTACAAATTATCCAGTCTCAGGTATTTTGGTATAATTTGCATCACAAATGGACTAAGACTGAACCTACAGGAGAGACACAGACAAAATAATGTGGGTTTTAAGAAGTAGGACACATCCTATTCAGTAGCAGCAATGATAATGACTTTGTGAAAAAAAGTGACCTCTATTTGTGGAAACAGGCTTTTGGGGTTGAGAGGATTAGGAACAATGAGTACCATGTGTGCAGTATTTGAAAAAGCACATACAAAATGCGCCTGTCTCTTTTGCATTTTCTATGACATGAACATCTCTCTGGTCAGCTCTTGTCATGTAACCACTGTGTGTGTGTGTGTGTGTGTGTGTGTGTGTGTGTGTGTGTGTGTGTGTGTAAGGAGGGGGGGGGACTTATAGCAGGATATAATAGGAAAGAAAGCATTACTCTTTAGTATCTTGCATCCAAAATAAAATTTTGTGGTAGTATTGTAAATTTTGTAGATTTAGAAGACAGATTTAGAGATGAAGATTAAATATTACTTTATCTCTCATTTTAGCATATCAAAAAGTCGAAGTGGCTGAATTGGGACATTATATAAAGGAAGTCCTGTCCAACCAGGAAGAGCCCCTGCTTTGATTCTAGGGGCTATGGGAGGAGGAAGAAGATGAGGGAGAAAGGAGAACAAGGAATAGAGATGTTTTTATTTTAATTTTTAATTTATTCTTTTTAGTCACACATGACAGTAGAATGTATTTTGATATATTATATAGACAAAGAGGAAGATGGGCGTGGATGCTATTAACTACATGCCATTCTTGTGGTTGAACAGGATATGCAGTTACACTGGTCGCGTATATGAGCATAGGAAAGTTCTGTCCAATTCATTCTACTGTCTTTCCTATTCCCATTCCCTCACCCTTCCCTTCATTCCCTTTTGTCTAATCTAAAGTACTTCTAGGAATAGAAATTCTTGAGGTGACAGCCTCCTCCCTGGATACAGGAGACTCTAGGTCTCTCTTGGAGGCAGTCTAAGGGGGTAGGGCAGGTAGTGTTCTCCCAAAGCAGTCCATCTTTGTAGCCTATTTAGGTAGATGAGAGACAGAGTGCACAATTTGTGAGCTGTGCTTTAATTCCTGTATACTGTGGAATCAAACCAGAATCTCCCAGAGGCCCACAAAGGTATCACAGAAAACAGCTCAGTGGAGAGCCAGTGTGGCCCTGCCACTGCATAGTCACAGTAAAGGGCATGGTGACGCTACAGCAGGAACTGCAAATGGACATATCAAGCCAATGGTCAGCAAGAGGAATTGGAAGTACCAGAGAGAGAATGAAGCAGCAGAGGAGAGGAGTGGGCCAGAGAGAGAAGTAAGAGTTCAGCAGCAGCCATACAATCAGATCCCCAGAGACGAGATCACATGGCCCTTGTCATAGATGCAGCAGGCAGCCCAGTGAGCAGTGAGGGCACACAATGCTGTCTAAGAGTGCCACCTACCTTGGCTGCCATGCAAAGGTGTCATCAAGATGCCATCAGGGACAGGAGAACAGGAAGAAAGTTAGGTCTACAAAAGATGGAACATTTTTACTCCGAGAGATTAAAAATTACCTAAGGGAACTCTTTGACTTGTTCCATTTACCAGATTGGACTAATATTTAGTTTTAGATTTTAGAACTAATATTTAGGTTTTAGGTGTTTATTTTTTTTTCTTTTCTGCTACTCTCCTAAGTAGGACTTATGAGTAAAAGTCAGAGCCAAATGAAAGAGGAAAAAAAAAAAGCTTATGTTTTCTTTGCAAAACCAGAATGCAGTGTGAGTAAATGTGACTCCAAGTTGTATAGTCACAGCTCGACACAAGAGTAGGCATTCAAAACTGTTTGCTATTACTATTAGAGCACTTGATAACTGATTTGATTTGGGAGACTCAGAGAGGGAAGAATTGCAGAATATGCCAAGAATTTGACCTGAATAATATGGGAAAATGAGGGCACATTTATCAAAAACATGGACATCAGCAGGGTAAGTTCACTTGGGGTAGAGACCTGTGCTACGGAGACAAGAGAGTCGATGAGTTCTGGAATGTAGAATAGTTAAAGAGGAATAAGTATATAAATATAAAGTGCTGCATATTTATAATGTTAAGCAGCAGGGGCTTCTGAGGATCAGGGAAAAGATTATTTATAGGAACTGGATCCTTGTGGTTGAACAAAGACTAATGAAAGTCTTGGTGGTGAGTCATGGATTTAATTCTTTCAATATAATCATTGGCTTCTAAAGTGGCCGACCGACCCATGAACTGATGTTGGCATTTTTGTAAGTGACCAAATACAATATGTTATGTAGCCCTAGTTTGTGATTGAAAAACAGGAAGTGTTTAGAATAAATAATAAATTTTATTATTATTTTTAATTGTAGAAGCAAGCTAGTTTTTTTCATCCCCATTTGTTTCTTCTGCTTCAATGAGGAGAAGCTGAAGAGGGGTAGGAAGATGGGCGTGGATGCCATGTTCTCTCTGGTTTCTCTCCTCTGTGGCTCAGTCTCCACCGTTAATATTTCTAAACAGAACTGGTGGAGGAAATTTATCTTCTGGAAGTTCCTTTTCTCTACTGAGAGAAGCTCAAAAAGTTTAAAAGTCATAAAGGTCTGGGTTGTTGGAACTTAATTCCTCTGTTGACACTTAACGCGAGTATTTTGGTTGGATAGGTGACTGTTCAAGTTGGATTGTATAAAAGTGTTAAAAGGTGTAAAGTAGAAAACTTTTGACAGAATGTGAGAGGAAATGAACAAATGTTCCCTATTATTTGCAAATGGATTCGTTTATCTGGAAGTATGAATGTGTTGGACAAAATGTAGATTTTTAGGGGCTGGGGTTATAACTCAGAGATAGAACGTTTGCCTTGCACATGTGAGGTTCAATCCTCAGCACCACATAAAAATAAATAAATGAAGTAAAGATATTGTGTCTATCTTTAAAAAAATCTTTTTAAAAATGTAGATTTTAAAAATGTGAATATATATTTGGTTCTAAATCATTTGCTATAGTAATGTGCAATGTATATAAACAAGTAAAATTATCCCAAAAGACTTTTTACTAGGTGACTGTAAGTTTAGTGTGCTTATTAATATGATAAAGCAAAAAATTTAAGGAAGGCAAGCCTATCTCTTAACTATAAGAGGTATTTCCTTCCTTTCTTTCCCTTTATTTTCTGCTTCTCTCTCTCTCCCTCCCTCTCTTTCTTTTCTTCCTCCCTCCCTTCCTCCCTCTCTCTTTTCTTCCTCTGTCCCCCTTCCTCCCTCCCTCCTTCCCTCCTTCCTTCCTTCCTTCCTTCCTTTCTTCTTTCTTTTTCCATACTGAATAAGAGACCTTAAAACACAACATTTGACTGGTCATAAATTGTTTTCCTAGACAGAATTTATATCTAATAAATTCAGTGAAATAGTTCACATTACCAGTGCTCCAGGTGAGAACTTGTCCCCAAATCTTAAGCACAAGGTAATTCTAGTACCTTTAGATCACTTGCCAGCATCTTTGTTTGTAGTTTATCACATTTTGCCCTTGGGTTGAATAATTAATTTAATGTCAGTTTCTCTCTCTCTCTCTCTCTCTCTCTCTCTCTCTCTCTCTCTCTCTCTCTCTCTCTCCCTTCTCTTCTTTCATCCTTCCTTTCTTTTTTGATTAACAAGCCTACATTATAACCAGGCAATTGGACATTATTAATAACTGTGAGGTCCCAGTAAATGATAACACATACATATGAAAGGCTCATAAAATGACAAAGTTTTGTTGAACAACAAAATTCCTATACATTCCTCACCCCCTTCAATCCAGCCTCCACCCCCACCATTCCTGAAATGGCTACTGCTAAGGTCACCAATCATACTTACGGCTAAAAATTTAAAGGATACCCTTCAGCTTTCATTTTAGTTGACTTCTCAGCAGATTTTGCAACAGCTGAGCATTCTGTCCCTAAAACAATCTTTTCCTTTGTCTTTTAGGACAAAGCCATTCTTCTGAGTTTTCTTCCATCCCCCTTTTGAGATGCCTTTTGCTGGCTCATTTTACTCTACCTATTTCTGTTTTCATCTTCCCTCTCCCATTGCTATAATTATCAACTCCATGTCAGTGGTTCTCAACATTTCATGCCCTTTTTTTTTAACCTAATGCCTCTGTGTATATGTATCCTTCTGCATGTCACTGAATTAATTTATACTCACCTATCAGATTTCATACCTACTGTCAGGGTCTCACAGAAACCTCCACATTGCCCACAATGTTACAGGCTCTCACAAATCCCCATTCTTCACAGTTTACAACTCTCTATGGCATCATTTGCTTATCATATGTCTTCCTCACGACACACTGAGCTCTATGATCAAGCTCTTAGAGACTATTTCTGTTCTGCCAATTACTATACCCCTAGTGTTAACGGCAGTTCTTAGCACATAATTGGAAACCAATATTAACTTGCTCTTTCCCACTCATACAAAAGAAAAAAAACGTTAATTTTATTATACTGCAAGTCTTTATAAACATACAAAATTGCAGAACCTGAGCTTGTGTGGAATGAACTACAATAACTTTACCCTATGAATAAAGAAGACACTAAATTTAGTTAGTATTGATCCTGGAATTTTTCTCTGAGATAGAAGGAATCCATGACCATTTTATTATTATTTATTTACTGCTTTGGGATCCAAAAAGTGATGGGGAAGGACAATGGTTGTAGTGTGGGTGGTGAGGAGCTAAGCAAGCCATGTTCAGCCCCCTGCTCCTCCCACTATCACAGAAGTAGCATGCTATTCTCCATGTGTCAGTGCGAGACACACTCAGGCAGGGCCTGCGGTGCTGGGCTTAGGACAGGAATGTGCTGGTGCACACAGCCGGTGGGAGTTGGAGGTTTGCCACTAGGGGAAAGGAGCAGGTGGTTATTTAAAAGTTCACAATCATTCCTTCATCCAATCTGAAATGAAAGAGTGTTCAAATTCTAGTTTGTGGATCACATTGCTAGGAAAGTCAAGTCAGACTTTAAGTTGGAATCTGCAGGTGTTTCCTTTCAGGTTTTTTTTTTTTTTTTTTTTTGCCTGCAGGAAGAAACTAAAAGTAAATAAAAATTATGGTTATTCCACTGGCACCAGAATAACATGCATGTATTTTTAGATTGCTGCATTTAAGTTAAAGCTCTACAGGATGAGCGAGAAAACAAAAATATTATATAAGAAAGCTGTCCTTTCTGTATTTCCTGCTTATTTTAATAGTTATCTCCAGCATGGGTTAAATTCAGAATTCTAATTCTTGTAACAGAATCTCAGTGGAGAGAAAATGGACCCTAGTCTTTCAAACTGCTTTGGTGTAATTGATCTTGAAATTTTGTCTGTTTTCTTTTTCAAGGTAAGGAATCTGTTTTTGTTCTGTTTATTTTGTTTTTGTCAGGCCATGAGGAAATGGGGTATATAAGTTAATTATTTTAATCCAAATAAAATGACAACAAAATACATGATACTTGCCCCAATTTGTCAATTTATTGAAACATTATATAAGCTAAAGTTTTTTTGCAAGTTGTACACTGAAGGTCAAAATTGTTCTTCATAGAAACGGATTGTTCTAAAATCACCCCATCCTAGGGAAAATCTGAAATTGAATAAGATACAAAATCCTATATTAGTATCTCTCAGAAGACTTGTCCACATCAGTATACTTTCAAAAAGATTTAAAGTAGTTTTTGAGATCCATAAAAGAACTATATTAAGTTATTAAGGCATTACCTGTTTTTGGCTCTCAGGGTTAATTTTCTTCATGGGCCTCCTATTTGGTGTAAAATCTCATAAAATTTTGGAACAACCATTTATGAAATAATTTTTGTCTCTAGGGAACATGGGTTCTCAAATTAGTATCATACATGTGTCACAAAGGACATTTATTTTTTCACATGTAAAATTACTAAATCAAACAAGCCAGCAAATAAACAAAAATCACTTCCCTTATATATTCCTGTGTTGGATTGAGTAATGTCATCCCCAAATTCCTGTTTATCAGAACCTCAGAATGTGACCTTATTTGGAAAAAAAAAAGGATCTTTCTTTGCAGATGTAATTATGTTAACATGAGGTCAGAATAGATTGGGGCAGGCTCTAAATTCAATGATTGATGTGTTGATAAAAGAAAAGGTGATTCAGAGATGCTGACATAGGGCTGTGAAGAGACCATGTGAAGTGGGAGGCAGGACTCGGAGTGAGTCAGGTATAAACCATGTGCTATGGTTTGGAGGTAGTTTGTTTTCTAAAGGTTTATGTGTTGGAGGCTTAGTGGGAGGCTCCTATGTCATGAGGGGTGTGTCTTGGGAAGGGATTCTGACTTCCCCTTTAGAGATGTGATCTCCTACATCTGCTCCGACCTTCACCAAATTCTATGAAGTAATATAATTGGCAGTGGGGCTGGGGGACTTGCACCATGTTGTTTGAATTTTCAGCCTCTGAAACTGTGAACTAAGTAAGCCTCTTTCTTTACAAATTTAGCCTACTTTAGGTATTTTGGTAGGAGACACCAGAAAGAGAAAGAGGCGAGAAAGGATTCTTTCCTGTAAACTTCAGAAGGGCATTTGCCTTGTCAACATCTAGAACTCTAAGAGTATAAAAGTCTTGTTTTAAGCCACTATAAAGGTCTTGTTTTAAGCCACCTAGTTACTGGTTATTTGTTATGCAGTTCTAGAATCTAGTACAATTTTCCAAGATCTTTCACACTTCACAGTTGTACTGGTTTTGAGAATTACCTCCATTGGAGGTTTCTTCTTTATCACGTGACATCCACTCCTCTACCACTGCAGTCTGGGCTCAACCTTTGTCATCACATAGACATTGCTTTGGCCTAGTTTGCCAATAATCCCTCCTGGCTGACTCCAGTGGAGAATTTTCAGCCTTAGCAATATTTTATCGTCTGAAGGGCTGGGTCCTCTTCACCACTTCCTCCCTGAATTCTGTGACTCTACACAAATCTAGTTTCTTCCTTTTAGGGCCTCTCCGTTTCAGTAAATGAATTCCTTGTGTAGTTGTCATTTCAATGTTGGTATTTGTTAGGATCCTGCCAAGAATCTTCTTTTCCCTGTAGGTACCCTCTCTGGATGGATTCACTTACACACATCGATTTCTCAATGTTTTGTAGATCTGTCGTAAGATCACATCTCCCTCCTGAGCTTCAGACTTGTTATTAGCTCCACAAGCTAATTGGTACATTGCATATTAAGTGTGTCATGGTGTCTTAAAATTAGTGTGTTCCAAATGAAATCAACATTTTCTCTCGAATCTGCTCCTCCTTTAGAACCACAGGCCTGTCTGCCATCATCTCTCCCCCGACTCTTTGCAAGAGCATTCGAGCTGCTCTTACCCCCACATATTCCTTCCTCATACACCCTGGAGTGATCTTTGTGAACCATAAATTTGTTCATGTGACCCTCTTGTTGAAACACCTGCACCATCTCCCCAAGCCTTGTGGAATAAGTCCAGAATGTTTGATGAGCCTCAGCATGATAAGTCTCTCTGTGTCAAGCCAAATTGAAAATCACCTTTTCAGCCTTCAAATATCCAGTTCATGCTCTCTGGACTTGGATGAGATGTCACTCCTGGGAACCTCTCTAACCCCAACTGCTCCATCAACCCGCCTGGCACTCATTCCATTGCCTTGAAGCTCTCTGCTGTCCCCAGTGGTTCTCTGAAGGGTAGGAACCTCCTCTATCTATTGACCTTGAATTTTCCATGCTGAAGTACAGTGCGTGGATTAGAGAGGCTCAATAAATATTGGCCAAATGAATCACCTAAAGCCTTGAAATGATGAAACAAGGACATTTGGCCAAGAAAATGCAAGCCAGGGTCAGAACCCCCCCTCCCCGCCCTCCAAGGCTTTTTTCATTCTTGTGCTTCCTTAAACAAACAAAAAACAAACAAAAAAATTGCATTATGCAAAATTAAATCATAAAGGTTAGTAAACATCATTTCTAAATTACAACATATAAAATCTAGAGTAAATGATAAAAACCAAGAAAGGATTATTTATGAATGTATTCCTCCTTAGCACTTTAAAACCAGCTCTTTCTTTTAACTACCACCCTGTTTCCTTTGTCTTTCAATGGACTAAGTCACTTTTACAGTATTTTAACTTCTCCTTCAATTTGTACTCAGCTGTTGGTTAGTCCACAGGTGTCAAATGCCACATTTTCTCTTTACTCACTCTGAGCATGTGTGGTGCCCTCAAGATGCCTTCTGCTCCTTTCGAGCTTAATCCACTCATTTGTAAGCTCCAAGTTAGTTCTGAACTCTGGCTCACCTTGCCTGCCTCTGAGCTGCTTTTGATGGGGGATGCATGTCATGGCTCTGAATCTGCCCCAGCTGTTCCTAATTCTCTCATTCCTAAACCACTCTTGCCTCAGAGCTGTGCTTGCTTCTCATGGGAGGGGTGATGCTGGGGAGAAGGGATGCTGCGCCTGAGCTCCACTCTACCCAGCACCTACCCTCCTCCAGGCCTCCCCAAACTGCTGACCCAGTAGGTGATGCAAATTGATTGTCTTTGTTTAACCTTAGTTTTTTTTTTCATCAAAATAGAAATTATTTATTAAAGAAGTTGACCATAGAGAACAGATAAAATTCCAAGGCTTATGTAGTTTCATCAGCCAATCACCACTGTCATTAAAATTGATAGAGTCCCTTTTAGTCTTTGTATTCATGTATAAAACTTTAATTTTGGAAATTGTTCTATTATGCATATAATTTATAGTTTTAATTTCTACTTAACACTGCTACTATTTTGTGTAAGGTTTCATTCAGTGGATCAGACAGAAAAAATAATTACTCTTCATAAGGTACACTTTTGAATTGTTTTCATTGTCATTGTGAAAAATGACAGAATGAATCTAATTTAGGCATATAGAGAGAAAAAAAACAGCCCCCAAATTCAACAACTAATAAACTTGAGGAAAAATCTCTTTGTGCCTAACACTTTACCTCTATTTATAATATCCCATTTAGATTTATATCCAGAAATGAAATTATCAGATAAATGGGAATGAGTACTTTCTCAAATTGCTTTCCAAACATGCACTAATTTATACTGCAACAGGCCCTGTATATGAGAGTATGCATTCATCCACCCTTGTCAGGTGACAGTATACACTAATTTTTCTCTCCAATTTCATGGATCAATCATTTCCGTGATTTCTAGAGAAGCTAAACATTTCCATATATGTTAGTTCATTAATTGTGTTTCTTCTGTAAACTGATTTCTTTTTTTAATATTTATTTTTTAGTTGTAGTTGGAAACAATACCTTTATTTTATTTATTTATTTTTATGTGGTGCTGAGGATCGAACTCAGCTTCTCGCACCTGTGAGGCAAGCGTTCTACTGCTGAGCCAGTAGAACTGTAAACTGATTTATGTGTGCTTTGATCATTAATGTATTTTGAACTTTTTCTTTTCTTTTTTTTTTTTAATTTTTTTTCTAGATGTTGGTGAACATTTAATTTATTAATTTATTTTTATATGTGGTGCTGGGAATTGAACCCAGTGCCTCATACATTCTAGACATGAGTTCTACCACTGAGCTAAAACCCCAGCCCTAGTTTTCTTATATTTTTATACCTCTTTGTTTAATAAGGAAGTTAACTTTCATATTTGTTGCATATGTTTCAACTTTGGTTATTATTCTTGGAATGTTTTACCTAAATATTTTTTAAAGTTTTATGTAATTAAATTCATTTTTCCTTTTTATTTACAGTTTTATTAAGTTTTGGTTTAACAATTATTTCTCCCTGTATGCCTTCCCACCACGGCTCTACACAAACATTTAATAATATTCACTTACATATTGTCTGTTAAGATTTTATTTTAATTTTTAAAATATATAACTCATATATTTGATTTTGTTATATATTATACTCAATAGGTATAGTTTTAGTTTCTTATATATGGAGTAAGGTGAGGATCTATATTTTTCCAAATTTTTGATCACATGAACTCAAATTAATTTCTAAAACATTCTTTTTCTTGTCCATTGGTTTGTGAGTCTTTGTTAACCATATTTTCAATTCTAAAATATACTGGGATTTATTGTTGGGTAATCTATTATATTCCATTGGTCTGTGAGCATTTTTGTTTAAGTACTCAGTATTTAAGACTTTCAAACTTTCCACGGTAATATGGTTAACATTTCTGGTAAAATTTGCACTTATTTTACAAATTTTTCCAAAAACTCTATTTGTTTGAAATTGAATCAAATCTATGTATTTATGGAGGGTACGGGGATTGTGATGCTTATGATATTTTGCCTTTCCATCAAGTGTATGAAAAACCTTATGGATGCATTCCTGAATTTTACTATTTATTTTTTGTAAATATTATTAGTGTAATCTCTTTTTCCATCACATTTAAAATGGTTATTTTAGTTCTATGAAAAACCTATAAAATTTTATTTTTAATTGATTACACATTACAAAAATTATTATTTTTAAAATGCTCTTATTAGGGCTCTATAGCTATACATAATACTAGGGTTCATTTTGGCATCATCATACATAAATGTAATTTAATTTGCTCCATTTCAGTTCACAGTGCTTCCTTTAGTCCTTCCTTTATCTCCCAATTCTTCCTCTATTTTAGTGTTTTTTCTTCTATTTATTTATTTATTTTTTAAAGATTGGTGCTTTATAGATAAACATAAAGACAGAATTAACTGTGAAATATTCATATGGGTACATAGCATCATTTTGTCAAATTCATTCCACTTTTATTTTCTTTCATCATCCCTCACTCAGTGCTATAGACTTTCCACTTAGTACTGTCTTCATTTTCCCAGGATATTTTATATGTTGTATCTCTGTTCTCATTTATTTCTAATAACTTCTTGATTTCTTCTCTCATTTCTTCTATGATCCATTCCTCATTCAAACAAGTATTGTTCAGTATTCATGTGTTTATTTGGTTTCTATATTTTTTCTTGCTGTTGAATCCTAGTTGCATTCCATTGTGAGTTGATAAGATTCATGAGATTATATCTCTTTTTTTTTGTATTTGTTAAAACTTACATTGTGACATAGAATATGATCTATTTTAGAAAAGGTTCCATGAGCTCTTGAGAAGAAATTGAATTCAGATATTTTTGGGGCCAAATATTCTGAAGGTATCTGATGGATTCATTTGATTTATAGTATTATGTAGTTTGGAAATATATTTCTTTTATGCCTGGATTACTTATCTATTGATGAAAGGGATGTACTAAAATCACCCAATATTATTGTAGTGGAGATTTAATGTCAAGAAGTTTATGTTTTAATGTAATTGGTTGTGCTGATATTTGAGGCATAAATATTTACTATTGTTATACTTCTTGTTGGATTATTCCCTTACTAGTATGTAATGACTTTCTTCGCACCTTTTGATTAATTTTTGCTTGAAATATGTTCGGGCAAATAGGAGAATAGCTACTCTTGCTTATTTTTGGATTCCATTAGCATGGAATTTTTTTTTCCATTCGTTTAACTTTCAACCTGTGGATTTCATTGCCTATGAGATGATTCTCTTGCAAATAACACATAAAGACAATAACATTGTCTTTAAACCATTCTGCTAATATATGCCTTTTAATTGGACCATTTACATTCAGTGTTGTTATGGATAGATGCTTAGTATCTTTTGCAATTTTGGTTTGTTTGTTTTTTTATATTTAATTCAGTCTTTGTTTTCTTTTAGTTAGTTCTTCTAGAAGGCATCATTCATTTGAAAACTTTGTGCTTTATATCTTTAAAAATTCTTTGTGAAGTTGGTTTGCTGGTTATGAATTCTTTTACTTTATTCTTACCATGGGAAGTTCTTTTTTTCCCTTTCATTCTCAATGGTAGCTTTTCTAGATATAGAAATCTTGTCTGGAAATTGTTTTTACTTCAAAACTTGGTATATCTCATTCCAAGATCTCCTTGATTACAGATTCTGAATTGAGAAGTCAGAAATAAGCATTATTGGTTTTATCACCAAATGTGACTTGACATTTTCTCTTGCAACTTTTAATATTCTTCTCTTATTTTCTATCTTAGGCTTTTTGATTATGATAACTTGCAGAGTTTCTTTTTTGATATTGTCTTTTTGGGCCCCTATATGCATCCTGTCTGTGAAAGTTCATTTCATTGTGAAGTTTGCTTACTGGTTATGAATTCTTTACTTTATTCTTACCATGGAAATTTCTTTTTTTTTCTTTGATTCTCAATGATAGTTTTGCTAGATATAGCAATCTTGGGAGGCTATTGTTTTACTTTAGAACTTGGAATATCTCATTCCAAGCCCTCTTTGATTATAGATTCTAAGGTTAGGAAAATTTTCTGCAGTTATTTCACTGAAAAGTTTATTAATGTCTTTAGTCTGTATCTTTATCTTCTCTTCTCAAATGATTCTCAAATTTGGTTTCTTGATCCAGAGTTTGTATATTCTGATCATGGTCTTTTATTTATTTTTTCCTTTATTGAATAGTGGGTGTTCAAGTTCATAAGCCTATTTTCAAGCCTAAAGTTCTTTCTTTGAGGCATGAAGTTCTATTTTCTATGTAATCTAATCTGTTGATGATATTTTCAAATACATTTTAAAATTTGATACATTGTGTCATTTCTAGAAGTTCTAATTGTTTTTTTTCCTGTTTTTCCATTTCTTTATTGAAATGGTCTTTCATCTCCTGTATTTGCTCTCTTAGTTTGTTCTTATATCTTCTTTTAGTTCATTGAATATTTTAATAATCAGTTGTTTATAGGTTTTTCTTTGGGATTTCATCCACCTCCATATCTGTGTGCTCCTTTGTGGGGGGATTGTAAGTTTTCTTGGGGAGAACTTGTCTGCCCATTTCCTCATGTTTTCAGAGGACTTGGACTTACACATACATGGAGATGGATTCTTCTTCCTCTTTTATGCATGTGCCCTTTTGTATATGTAGTTCACTTTTCTGTTCTAGGGACTTCTCTCTTTTTTTTGTTAGTTGAGTTGATGTCTAGGACTGTGGTGTGAGGTCCACTCTAGCTGTTTCTACTTGAGGTCTGGTTTAGGGTTTGAGGTTTGTGTCTTACCTAGTCTGTATTGAAGTATTTTTGAAGATGGAGTGGGACTAGTTCATGTCTGGAGTGGGGTTTGTTGTTATTTGGATGGGTTGTGAGTGTAGCTCAGTGGCAGGATCCCTACCCTGTGAACTTGTGAACTTATAGTGTGCTGAACACTTTACAGCCCCTCTTAGAGAAGGGGGCAGCAAGGGATAACGAAAATTGCAGCAACCAAGGTACAGCCTTAAAGTAAATGTCTGATGTGTACTATGACATCTGTAATTACCACCTGAAGAAGAATGGTGGGGTCAACATTTAGCTTCACTACCAACAACAAATAACCATGAACTAGATCAGACATTAAACAACAGGTGTTGACTATGTCATTCATTCACTGTATTAATAATCATAAAAAATTGAATGGAGTAGTAATTATATAAACTAATCAGTTCTATCATATAGTGTTATTACAGTTCCTTAAGTGATGAGAAAAATAAAGTAGGAGGGCAAGAGAAAGCTTGGAATATTTAAAAAGTAAACAGAAGGAAATCAAGAAAGAGGTAGAAGGTGATGGCTATAAAAAAGGTACAGTAAAAAAATAACTAAAATAATACAATAAGTAGGGAAAGGAAGTAGAAATTAGAAAAATTGGCTATTAGAGGAAAAGAAAGTGAATAAGGAATAATAAGAGGATCAAACTCAAAGTATGAACACACACAAAATTAAACAAAATCACACTCACATAAAATTGTACCTCACCAAAGTCAAGAAAGGCTAAATAACAAATGGATGAAGAAAAACAATTAAAATGAAAAAAAATTGTATGGAAAAAATACTTTTTTATGAACCTACTAGCACAGTGAGAACAGGCACACACACACACACACACACACACACACACATATACATAATCACATGGAATGGATAAAAGTAAAATAAAATTGAATTAGAAATTTTAAATTTTAAAAAAGGAAAATAGGATTAAATTCTTTTTAAAATTTATTCTTTTTAGGTATACATGACTGTAGAGTGTATTTTGACAGATTATACATACAGTGAGTATAACTTATTCTAATTAGGATTCCAATCTTGTGATTCTACACAATGTGGAGTTTCACTGGTTGTGTATTCACATATGAACATGGATAGTTACGTCTGATTCACTCTACTGTCTTTCCTATTCCCATTCCACCTCCCTTCTCTTCATTCCCCTTTGTCTCCTTCACTGAAATTCTATTATTCCCTCCCCTCCTATTTTGTGTTGGCATTCACAGATCAGAGAGAACTCAGCCTTTGTTTTCCTGGGACTGGCTTATTTCACTTAGCATGATAGTCTTTAGATCCATATGTTTACTGGCAAAAGTCATAAAGTCATTCTTTTTTTAAAATTTTTTAAAATTTATGTATGACAGTGGAATGCATCACAATTCTTATCACACATATAGAGCACAATTTTTCATATCTCTGGTTGTATATAAAGTCATTCTTTTTATGGCTGAGTAATATTCCTTTGTGTATATATCCCATATTTTCTTTATCCATTCATCTGTTGAAGGGCACCTAGTTTGGATCCATAGCTTAGCTCTTGTGAATTGAGTTTCTATTAACATCCATGTGGCTGTGTCACTGTTGTATGCTGATGGATAAAAATTCTTAATGAGAAATATAGGACTTGTTTCCACTGAAGTGGTCAAAAATGTTGGCAAGGATGAACATTCCTTGCTTATGATGTTATGCCATTATTTGTGTTACTTTCTGAGTTCTGTAACTCTTGAATCAAGGACTGGGAATTGTGAAATCTGACTTCTTTGTATTTCTCACCAAGCTGCCAGTTATTGTTGCCTAGAGCTAAAGCTAGTTTTAGTAGCCTTCAGTTTCTTAACTCACAGTCTAGGAGAGGATAGACCAGGAAGTACTAACAATTGATGAACTTCCAGAGCTGGCTGATGGAGAATTCTAAAAGGAAAATTCCAGTACCTGGGGTTTAATTGGTTCTGGCTGTATTTGGAACTTTGTCAGAGGTATTTGAGATTAGAGCCACACCCCTACCCCCTCTTTGCTGAGAAGAAGCTGATCTCTGCTGGACATCTAGTCTCCAAGACCTCCCCCAGATTCCACTCTTAGAGTGAGGATCTAACTCTAATCCTCTCTGTACCTGTTTAAGTCACCCTGGTCCAGACACTTTTTTTTTTTTTGGTGTTAACAAAGATCAATTTTATTCACTTTATATATTTGAAATGTCAAAAAATATTTGGAACAAAAGGTCTAGTTTATAAGATTTTATAGAAATTGGGTTTATTATTTTGGTTTTGGTGGAAGTTAAGGGTGGTATTATGAATATATATACACACACATCACACTTTTTAAATTTTTTTTTTTTTTTTTTATTTGTTCTTTTTTTTTTTATTGGTTGTTCATAACATTACAAAGCTCTTGACATATGATATTTCATACATTAGATTGAAGTGGGTTATGAACCCCCAATTTTACCCCAAATGCAGATAGCAGAATCACGTCGGTTACACATCCACAATTTTACATAATGCCCTAATAGTAATTGTTGTATTCTGCTACCTTTCCTATCCCCTACTATCCCCCCTCCCCTCCCCTCCCAACTTCTCTCTCTATCCCATCTACTGTAATTCATTTCTCTCTTTGTTTATTTTCCCATTCCCCTCACAACCTCTTATGTGTAATTTTGTTTAGCAATGAGGGTCTCCCTTCATTTCCATGCAATTTCCCTTTTCTCTCCCTTTCCCTCCCATCTCAAGTCTCTGTTTAATGTTAATTTTTTCTTCCTACTCTTCCTCACTGCTCTGTTCTTAGTTGCTCTCATTATATCAAAGAAGACATTTGGTATTTGTTTTTTAGGGTTTGGCTAGCTTCACTAAGCATAATCTGCTCTAGTACCAACCATTTCCCTGAAAATTCTATGATTTTGTCATTTTTTATTGCTGCATAGTACTCCATTGTGTATAGATGCCACATTTTTTTTATCCATTCATCTATTGAAGGGCATCTGGGTTGGTTCCACAGTCTAGCTATTGTGAATTGTGCTGCTATGAACATTGATGTGGCAGTATCCCTGTAGCATGCTTTTTTGAGGTCTTCAGGGAATAGTCCGAGAAGGGCAATAGCAGGGTCAAATGGTGGTTCCATTCCCAGCTTTCCCAGGAATCTCCAAACTGCTTTCCAAATTGGCCGCACCAATTTGCAGTCCCACCAGCAATGTACAAGTGTACCCTTTTCTCCACATCCTCGCCAGCACTTGTTGTTGTTTGACTTCATAGTGGCTGCCAATCTTACTGGAGTGAGATGGTATCTCAGGGTGGTTTTGATCTGCATTTCTCTGACTGCTAGAGATGGAGAGCATTTTTTCATGTACTTGTTGATTGATTGTATATCCTCCTCTGAGAAGTGTCTGTTCAGGTCCTTGGCCCATTTGTTGATTGGGTTATTTGTTATCTTATTGTCTAATTTTTTGAGTTCTTTGTATACTCTGGATATTAGGGCTCTATCTGAAGTGTGAGGCGTAAAAATTTGTTCCCAGGATGTAGGCTCCCTATTTACCTCTCTTATTGTTTCTTTTGCTGAGAAAAAACTTTTAAGTTTAATTAAGTCCCATTTGTTGATTCTAGTTGTTAACTCTTGTGCTATGGGTGTCCTATTAAGGAATTTGGGGCCCGACCCCACAATCTGTAGATCGGAGCCAACTTTATCTTCTATCAGACGCAGAGTTTCTGATTTGATATCAAGCTCCTTGATCCATTTTGAGTTAACTTTTGTGCATGGCGAGAGAAAGGGATTCAGTTTCATTTTGTTGCATATGGATTTCCAGTTTTCCCAACACCATTTGTTGAAGATGCTATCCTTCCTCCATTGCATGCTTATAGCCCCTTTATCAAATATAAGATAGTTGTAACTTTGTGGATTAGTCTCTGTGTCCTCTATTTTATACCATTGGTCCACCTGCCTGTTTTGGTACCAGTACCATGCTGTTTTTGTCACTATTGCTCTGTAATATAGTTTGAAATCTGGTATCGCTATACCGCCTGATTCACACTTTCTGCTTAGAATTGCTTTTGCTATTCTGGGTCTTTTATTTTTCCATATGAATTTCATGATTGCTTTATCTATTTCTACAAGAAATGCCGTTGGTATTTTGATTGGCATTGCATTAAACCTATAGAGAACTTTTGGTAATATTGCCATTTTGATGATGTTAGTTCTGCCTATCCATGAACAAGGTATATTTTTCCATCTTCTAAGATCCTCTTCTATTTCTCTCTTTAGGGTTCTGTAGTTTTCATTGTATAGGTCTTTCACCTCTTTTGTTAGGTTGATTCCCAAGTATTTTATTTTTTTTGCGGATATTGTGAATGGAGTGTTTTTCCTCATTTCCATTTCAGAAGTTTTGTCGCTGATATACAGAAATGCCTTTGATTTATGCGTGTTGATTTTATATCCTGCCACTTTGCTGAATTCATTTATTAGTTCTAGTAGTTTTTTTGTAGACCCTTTTGGGTCTTCTAGGTATAGAATCATGTCATCTGCAAATAGTGATAATTTAAGTTCTTCTTTTCCAATTTTTATGCCTTTAATTTCTTTCGTCTGTCTAATTGCTCTGGCCAGTGTTTCGAGAACTATATTGAATAGAAGTGGAGATAGAGGGCATCCCTGTCTTGTTCCGGATTTTAGAGGGAATGCCTTCAACTTTTGTCCATTGAGAATGATGCTAGCCTGAGGCTTAGCGTAGATAGCTTTTACAATGTCAAGGTAAGTTCCTGTTATCCCTAGTTTTTCTAATGTTTTGAACATAAAGGCATGCTGTACTTTGTCGAATGCTTTCTCTGCATCTATCGAGATGATCATATGGTTCTTATCTTTAAGTCTATTGATGTGGTGAATAACATTTATTGATTTTCGTATGTTGAACCATCCTTGCATCCCAGGGATGAATCCTACTTGATCATGGTGCACAATTTTTTTGATGTGTTTTTGTATTCGATTCGCCAGAATTTTATTGAGGATTTTTGCATCTAGGTTCATTAGAGATATTGGTCTGTAGTTTTCTTTCTTTGAGGTGTCTTTGTCTGGTTTCGGGATCAGGGTGATGTTGGCCTCATAGAATGAATTTGGAAGAGCTCCCTCCCCCTCTATTTCCTGAAATAACTTGAAAAGTATTGGTATTAATTCCTCTTTAAAGGTTTTGTAAAACTCTGCTGTATACCCATCCGGTCCTGGGCTTTTCTTGGATGGCAGTCTTTTGATGGCTTCTTCAATTTCATCCATTGATATTGGTCTGTTCAGATTGTGTGTATCCTCCTGACTCAGTCTGGGCAAATCATATGACTTAAGAAATTTATCGATGTCTTCACTATCCTCTATTTTATTGGAATATAGGTTTTCAAAATAATTTCTAATTGTCTTCTGTATTTCTGTAGCATCTGTTGTGATATTGCCTTTTTCATCCCGTATGTTAGTAATTTGAGTTCTCTCTCTTCTTCTCTTTGTTAGCATGGCTAGAGGTCTGTCGATCTTATTTATTTTTTCGAAGAACCAACTTTTAGTTTTGTTAATTTTTTCAATAGTTTCTTTTGTTTCAATTTCATTAATTTCCGCTCTGATTTTAATTATTTCTTGCCTTCTGCTATATTTGCTGTTGTTTTGCTCCTCCTTTTCTAGGGCTTTGAGTTGGAGTGTGAGCTCATTTATTTGTTGGTTTCTTCTTTTTTTGAGGAGTGACCACCAGGCGATGAACTTTCCTCTTAAAACTGCTTTCATTGTGTCCCATAGATTCCGATATGTTGTGTCTGTATTTTCGTTTATCTCCAAGAATTTTTTGATTTCCTCCTTTATGTCTTCTGTAACCCATTGATCATTCAGTAGTATACTGTTCATTTTCCATGTGATGTAGGATTTTTCCTTCCTTCTTTTGTTATTGATTTCCAGTTTCATTCCATTATGATCAGATAGAATGCATGGTATTATCTCCACCCCTTTATATTTACTGAGGGTTGCCCTATGGCATAATATATGGTCTATTTTTGAGAAGGATCCATGTGCTGCTGAGAAGAAAGTATATCCATTTGATGATGGTTGATATATTCTATATAAGTCAGTTAAGTCTAGGTTATTGATTGTGGTATTGAGTTCTATAGTTTCTTTATTTAACTTTTGTTTGGAGGATCTGTCCAATGGTGAGAGAGGTGTGTTGAAGTCTCCCATAATTATTGTGTTGTGGTCTATTTGATTCTTGAATTTGAGGAGAATTTGTTTTATGTATGTCGCAGCACCATTATTTGGTGCGTAAATATTGATAATTGTTATGTCTTGTTGGTGAATGGTTCCTTTTAACAGTATATAATGACCTTCTTTATCCCTTTTGATTAACTTAGTCTTGAAGTCAATTTTATTCGATATGAGGATGGCCACCCCTGCTTGCTTGCGAGGAGCGTGTGCGTGGTATATTTTTTCCCATCCTTTCACCTTCAGCCTGTGTATGTCATTTCCAATCAGATGTGTCTCCTGGAGGCAGCATATTGTTGGATTTGTTTTTTTAATCCATGATACCAGCCTATGTCGCTTTATTGGAGAGTTTAAGCCATTAACATTCAGAGTTACTATTGATATGTGGTTTGAACTTCCATCCATGTTTGATTGTTTATCCTTTTTAAAAAAAAAAAAATTTAGTTTGTTTCTCCATGATTGTCTTTCCCCTTGCCCTCTGTCTTTACTGAGGCACTTCCCACTGATGGTTTTGGTTATTGTTTTTCATTTCTTCTTCTTGTAGTGTTTTGTTCAAAATGCTTTGCAATGCTGGTTTTCTGGCTGCAAATTCTTTTAACTTTTGTTTATCATGAAAGATTTTTATTTCGTTGTCATACCTAAAGCTTAATTTTGCTGGATACAGAATTCTTGGCTGGCATCCATTGTCTTTCAGTGTTTGAAATACATTGTTCCATGACCTTCTTGCTTTCAGTGTCTGTGATGAAAAATCCGTGGTTAACCGTATTGGTTTACCCCTAAATGTAATCTGTCTCCTTTCTCTTGTAGCTTTTAATATTTTCTCTTTGTTCTGTATATTGGATATCTTCATAACAATGTGTCTTGGCGTTGGTCTACTGTGATTTTGTGTGCTCGGTGTCCTGTATGCATCTTCAATTTGTATATCTGTTTCCTTTTTTATTTCTGGAAAGTTTTCTGTAATTATCTCATTCAGCAAGTTTCTCATTCCCTTGGTTTGAATCTCTGTGCCCTCCTCTATCCCGATGACTCGTAAGTTTGGTTTCTTTATGTTATCCCATAATTCTTGGAGGTTTTTCTCGTGATTTTTTACCAGCCTTTCTGAGTTGGCTAGACTCTTTTCAAGATGGTATATTTTGTCTTCATTATCTGACGTTCTGGCTTCTACCTGCTCCACTCTGTTAGTGATACTCTCAATTGAGTTTTTCATTTGGTTTATCGTTTCCTTCATTTCTAGAATTATTGTTTGATTATTTTTTATAACCTCTATCTCCTGATAAAGATGCTTAACTTCTTCTTTTATCTGTTTGTGAAATGCATTCTCAATGTGTTCTTTCGCTGCTTGAATTTGCTGTCTTGTATCTTCTTTAAGGTTCCATTCCATCTGTCTAAGGTGTTCCTTGAGTTCTTTATATGACCATTTATCTGATGACTCTAGGTCCTCCTGAATATTTAGGCTCTCCTGCATTGTTTGTACTCCTTTTCTTCCTTGTTTTTTGAAGCTGCTCATGTTGCTTCTTGTTCTGTTTGACTGCTGAGTTACTGTTTACCCTATAAATTAATTTGATGCTTGGGAGGAAAGGTATTTGAAGGGAAGGGAAGAAGTCTCTAAAGAGAATGAGAATAGGCAGGTAGAATTCAAGAAAAAAGGGAGGATAAGAAAAATGAAAAGACTAAAGAAGTAAAAGAATAGGAACTAAAAAAGAAAAAGATTTTAAAAAAAATAATAAAATAAAGTAATAATAATAATTTTTTTTTTAAAAAAATTTAAATTAAAATTAGTAGAAAAAAAATTAAAAAAAAAAATTTTAAGAAAGAAAAAAAAATTAATAAAACAACAAGAAAGAAAAAATGAAAATGAAAGAAAAACCCAGATCAAAAAAAAAAAAAAAAAACCCTAATAGATGCAGTCTTAGAGTTTGATTAACTTCTCTTCCAGGAGATGGCGCTGTGCCCACCAGGTCAAGTTACTCCTGTCAATACGCGGGAACCAATCACTGTGCAGTAGCTCCTCCCAGACTGGGCGAGTCTCCAATCCTGAGTGTCTAGGGCCTCCTCTTGTGTCTAGTCCCTTCCCACTTTTTCTCTAGCCAGGCCCCCTCTCACAATACTGGCTACACGCCAAGTCTGCTGCTCCCGGGACCCCTGTTTTCATGAACGACTGGGCACACTCTTCCAGTTTGCCATTCCCTCAGACCCTAAGCTTGTAGAGTTTGGGGCTGAGAATCCTCAGCGTATTTTACTTGCCCTCCAGTAGCCACGCCCCCGGTAGCTGGTGCAAGGAACCTCAGCTGTCAGCCCTGGTGGGGGTGGTGGTTCCGCTCCGCGGGACCCGCACCACCCCTGACTTCCTCGGGCTGGCTGTAGCACTCACGGGAGAGCTGGGAGGGGCCCTAAGGGTTTCCCGATGTGTGGAGCGGTAAGGCTATGGGATCACACACCTGTTTCAACTAAGTTATCTCCTCTGCAGCAGTCTGATGACGTCGTTTCCCTTTGCCGGGCGACCAATTCAACGTGTGGGTCCTCCTCTCCCAAGCCCCGTTTCAAACCAGTGGCCACTACTTATGAAGGCTCGGTAGGCATTTACATTCGTATGATGAGAAGGGCTGACCAGTTGTTTCAGCCGGATGAATTAATGCAGTGTCATAGCTGTTTGTCTGCGGGAAGCAGGTGACCGGGAGTTTGAATTCAGCGGGTCAGAGCTCAGTGTGTGTTCTCGGATCACTTGGATTTTAAATTGTCACTCATCTTATCAGCTGTTTCATATAATTCGGCAGCTCATTCGCGCGGTGCAGATTCTGCTCTATGGTGTTCCGCGGGATGCGGCTGCGGCGGCGGCGGCCTTCGGGACCCCCGGGGAGGGGGTGCGGGTTGGGGGAGGGGAGGCGGCGCCTCAGGGCCGCGTGGTCTGGGTACCAGACACGCAGGAGAGCGGGTGGGGTGGGGGAAAGAAATTGAGATCTAAATTTAGAGACTGAGCTTGGGAGGGGAGACAGCTGGGGAGAAAGAAGCAAGGCGGAGAGGCGGAGAGGAGAAGGAGAAGGGGCCGAAGGAGCCGGGCAGCTTGTCTGCGGGAAGCAGGTGACCGGGAGTTTGAATTCAGCGGGTCAGAGCTCAGTGCGTGTTCTCGGATCACTTGGATTTTAAATTGTTTCTCATCTTATCAGCTGTTTCATTTAATTCGGCAGCTCATTCGCGTGGTGAAGAGTCTGCTCTATGGTGCTCTGTGGGAGGCGGCGGCAGCGGCCTTCGGGACCCCCGGAGAGGGGGTGCGGGTTGGGGGAGGGGAGGCGGCGCCTCGGGGCGCGGGGGCCGGGTACCAGACACGCGGGAGAGCGGGCGGGATGGGGGAAAGAAATTGAAATCTAGATTTAGAGACTGAGCTTGGGGGGAGAGACAGCTGGAGAGAAGCAAGGCGGAGAGGCGGCGAGGAGAAGGAGATGGGGCCGATAGAGCCGTGTACCTGGGGCTGCAGCCTTACTGTTCGCGCTGAAGTCGTGATGGATTTCCTCCACCTTGGCTCATGACTTGATGTTTTCAATTACAGGCCTGGGCTCCGTCCCAGGCAGCGGCTCCGCGGGGCTCCGGCGGTGCGGGCCTGGCGGCGGCGAAACCACACTCAGCCGCCCAGGGACCTCGGGGGCGCTCGAGCGGCAGGGGCCGCTCGGCGCGGGCGCTGCGGACTCGGCGCCGCGTCCCGGCAGGTCCAGGTCCCACAACGGCCACGCGCCCTCCTCCTCGCGCGAGGCGGGACGTGGCTTTGGCGCGGCCCGGTCCGAGGCGCCGGCGGCGGCGGTCGGGGTGCGGGGCCGTTCCACTCCCTCCGGCTCCGGCTCCGGCGGGCCTGTGGCGGCGGTGGTGGGAGCGCGGAGGCGCGGCGGCCTGTTACCGGGCGGCGGGGAGGGACCAGCGCTCAGGGGAGCGCGGTGGTATGGCCGCCGGCGGCGGCGGCTGTGGCTCCTCTTCTTCTTTCCAAGCCGGCACTGTGATTTCTTCCAGTCCCTGGGGACCCTCAGTCTTCAGCTGAAATTGGGGCAGATGCTGCTACAGGAGCTGTGGAAAGGCTCATCTAAGCTTTCCACCGCTGCCCGCTGCATTCAAGCCGCCATCTTGCCTTATTTGTTCATTTTTATGTACTTTTTAAATTTTTGATTGGTTCTTCTTCATTTTATATGACCATAGAATCCATTTTGTTAAAATTATCCAAGCATGGAATATATCTTATTCTAATTAGGATCCCATTTTTGTGGGTGGGTATGATGGTGGGATTCACTTTGGTATTTTCATTTGTGTACATAGGAAAATTATGTTAGACTTATTCTACTGTCTTTCCTATTCCTATTTCCCCCTCCTTCCTTTTATTCCCTTGTCTAATCTACTGAACTTTTTCCCCAGCCCCCTATCCCTTTATCCCTCCACCCCCACCCCCACTCCACTTATTGTGGTTTAGCTTCCACATATAAGCAAAAATATTTGACCTTTGCTTTTGAGGGACTTGCTTTTTTTCCACTTATCATTATGGTCTCCTGATCCATCCATCTACTGGCAAATGCCATAAAATCATTCTTGCTTATGCCTGAGTAATATTCCGTCACGTATATAAACCACAATTTCTTTATCCATTCATCTGTTGAGGGGCATCTAGATTGGCTCCATAGCTTCGCTATTGTGAATTGTGCTAATATAAACATTGATGTGGCTGTGTCACTGTAGCATACTGATTTTAAATTCTTTGGATATATGTCAAGGAGAGGAATAACTAGGTCAAATAGTGGTTCCTTTCCTAGTTTTTGGAGGAATCTCCATACTGTCTTCCAGAGGGATTGCACCAATTTGCACATTTGACCTCAGAATTGGTGATTGCTGGGTCAGGATGGCAACACCCTTTATGAGCTCCCAATCTCTTGCCTCTTCTCTCTACTGCACAATTATTTGCAGATAATTCCCACCAGAAAATTCCTCTCATGGGCTGATTAAATTCTGATTACATTCAATCATTAACTTGTCCCACCACAGTTAAGAGCAGCCTCCCTCTCTATCCCACGGATTCCCCCAAGGCAATTTTATTCACCACTGTTCTTCCTAGCTCTCTGCCTGTCCTTCCCTCAGCTCTGCAGCAGCTGGTAGCACTGTGCTCCTCCTGCACAGCCAAGCTGGAGCATCTCTAACATTATCTAATGTTATGTTCCAAGCTACTGACGGTCTGCATTTCTATGACTATTTTACTGTCCAGTGTTGAATTTCAGTGAATTCCCTCAGTCACCCACCTCAATGACAAGCAGGACTCCTGCTTCCTGACTCATGAACTGGGAGCAGTTGGAGAGCAGGCCCCTTCACTAGCCCGCCATCTTGCCAACCATGACATTATTTTAAAAAGTTGTTTCAATAAAGTTATTTTCCATATGATGGTATTACATAAAAGTAATAGTAATTTTGTCTCATTTTTTTCTTTTTTATCTAATAACATTTTTCAGAACTTTCATATTAAAAACAATAATAATGGCATTAGTTCTGGATTTTAGTAAAATTATTAAATTTTTGCGGTCAACATTTAATTGATAATTGATTTGCATTAAATATTACTTATCATTTTGAGATAATGTCCCTCTATTCTAATTTTTTTAAAAGAATTTTTGATTTAGGGACAGGTTTAGAGTTTCTCAAATATTTTGAATAAATCTTTTGGTGTGAACTTACTTAATAAAATTCAACATTTATGCTGGTTTTCAACCTCTTGAATTCAAAATAAATATTTTTTGATCATGATAGATTCTATTTTTAATGTTATTACTAAAAATTTTGTTGAGTATTTTTGCATATATTAATAAGTGCAATTGGTTTAAAATATTATTTGGTGTTTATTTTTATTAGATTTAATTTCAGAATATTTGCTTGGTAAAATAAAGTGGGAAATATTTCATGGTTTTATTTTTCTAGAAAATATTGATGTAGCATTGAACTTTTTTTTTTCTGATAATTTAAAAAATTTTGTAATTAAAACCACCTAAAAATGGAGCTCTGTTGGAAAGTATTTCTTTGTTGATGTTCTCAATTTCTATCTTGGCTATTGGTCTATATGTGCTGTTTTATCTTTTTTATTTTCATTTTTATTTTCTCAAAAATCACATTTTGATTTGTCAACATAAATTTGACACATAGAAAAAAAAAATCACATTTTGATTTTTGAAATTTATTAAATAAAATTATTGATTTTTAAATGCTTTAGTTGCTATGTGCTTTAGTATTATATATATCATATATATATATACACATTATATATATGTATATATGTTTAAATATTTTTTGCTTTTTCCCTTATTCTCATTAGATTTACTAATAGTCTAGTTGAAAAAACATTCATTTATTTTTGTTTACTTATTTCATATCTCACTATAGTCATTGGTATTCATACACTGTTATTTATTTTATCTGCTTTCTTTAAAATAGTTAATTCCAACAGTGTGAGTTAAATGCTTATTTTATTTCTGCTTTATCTCCTTTGAGATAAATGACTGTATTTGTATTTTAATTGCTGTCTAAATCATATGCTATTCTACTTTTATTTTTTACTTGAATCAGTAATTATTTTCCATTGTTGTAACTAGCATTTTTGTTATCATTAGCTTGAATTTTTATTTATAATTGATACTTATTTTTCTGTGAGAATCAGAAAATATAGAGAGGAAAATTTCTTCCTTTTTGGAATTATTTTATGGTTGTTCATAACTATAATCTTGATTGTGACTGTCAATACAATATTGGAGAAGGTAGTGCCTTTTCTTTTTCAATGTATGTCTAACATATTTTATGTTAATTTTGGATTAAATGAGTTTAAACATTTTCTATTTCTTTGTTTCATTTTTTATCTTGTCTCTTGTTTGACCATGAACTATTAAAATTGAGTTGAACTTTCTACAATTATGTTTATCAATTTCTTACTGCCTTTCAAAAGTTTTTGATCTGTTATTTATACTTTAAAGTTCTCCACTGCTGTGCTTTTCTTGTTCATTTTCACCATAAAATGATCCTATCTCTCCTATTTAATATTTCCCCCTGTACATTCTTCCTGGCCTAGTAGCAATCCTCCAATCAAGTTTGCTTTTTTATATACAGTGCACATTTCTTCTTGTGTTAATCTTTTAGCTTGTTACTTTTATGTTTTTAAAATTTCCTTTATTTTTAAATTGATCCTTTAATAAAGACGTGTCTTGTTGACTTTTCAATTAATAACTTGAAAAACAGCATTAATTTAAAACTATTTTAGTGAAATTATTCTTAAAACTATGAAAATTGAATTAGGAGAATAGAAAAACTAATATTCTATTCAGAAAATTTAGTATTCAATTGCAAGATCACATGCACGTAAGATAAAACTTCCTGAAGAATGGAGCACTCTACATTAGACCACTTTTTACCCCAAATTCACCTTTCTGAGCTTTCACACCAGTCTCTTTTGCAGTTCCTCCTCTCCCTCTGGCCATTACATCTTACTTTCCTTTGCCAGTTTCTTCTCCTCTACAGAACCCATTAAAGGGGTGGGGGAACAAAGGGAACAGTACCCTGAATCTATAAGAAGTGACAGCTGAGCTAAAACCTAAAGGGTAGGCAAGCATCAGTTCTCATGGAGTGGATGGCCACGATGTCCTCCAGCACTGGGACACCACATACCACCCTATTTTCCTTTGCTCTGCAAATGCAGTCCCTCAGCAAATGCTGTGGATTCTTGTGCCACCGTGCAGCCGAGTCAAGAGCCCATCTCCACCGAGTCTACTCCCTGCCACTTCAGCCCCTTGCTGCCTGAACTAGAGTGGCCTCCTCACTGCTGTGCCTGCTGTCACTGTTTCCATCTTTCACCTAATACAGTGTCATCTTTCCAAATCAGACCTCAGACTGTGCCACTCTTGGGCTTGGAAAGTTTCAGTGGCAGGCGGTGCATGCCTGTGATCCCAATGGCTCGGGAGACTGGCAGGAGGATTGTGAGTTCAAAACCAGCCTCAGCAACTTAGGGAGGCACTTAGCAACTCAGAAAGATCTTTATTCTTTCCCATAGCAACATCTTATAAATGTATATTTAATTGTGTTTATATGTTTAACAGTAGGCAGACTTTAAGATGGCCACCAGTAATTCACTGCACCCTGGTTTCATGTCTGAGTATGATTCCTCTCCTCAGTATGGGCTGGACTAGTCACCTGCTTCTAAGAGATACAATGTGGCAAAAACACTGCCTTTGACTTCTGGGCTCTGGCTGGTTTGCTCTGAGTGAAGGTAGCTACCATGTTACCAGCTTTCTTTTGGGAAGGACTAAATGGCAGGAAATTGAAGGAGACTCAGGTTAACAGCCAATGAGGAACTGAATCCTGCCAGTAGCCACTTGAGGGACCTCGTTGTCCCATGGCCAGTTCAGTCTTGAAAGCAGGCCCCAGGGGAGGGAACATGTTCAGTGGAAGCTGGCTAGTCTCTGCCTCCATAGGACTGGTTCTATTTTTCCATTCACATTTTTTATTTCTACTCCTTTTTTTTTTTTTTTGGAGTAGGGGTACTACGGATTGAATTCAGGGGCACTTGACCGCTGAGCCACATCCCCAGCCCTATTTTGTATTTTATTTAGGGACAGGATCTTGCTGAGTTGCTAAGTGCCTCACTAAGTTGCTAAAACTGGTTTTAAACTCACAATCCTCCTGCCAGACTCCCTAGCCATTGGAATCATAGGCATGACTGCCTACGGCTATTTTCACTCCTTCACACAGAAACTATTCTCTAGTAAGTACACCAAGAAATTTTTCATTGATTAATTAATTCAATAAATACCTATGCAGTGCTTTCTAAGTGCCAGTGATTGTGTTAGGCACTCTAATAAAACAATGTATGTGCAAAATGTACAAAGCCCTCATCTTCGTAGAGTTCATGATATGGAGAAGTGGAGACAAATATTGTAGCTATGTTATATCAAAATTTGGTGAGTCTAATGGAGAAAAATAAATTAGCTTAATGGGAGTGAAGGGTGCCAGGATTGGGATGTGTCACTATTTTATTGGGGTATGATTAGGGAATCTTCCCTGAGAATGTGAATTTTATTTATTTTATCGAAATATATATGTTTTAACTGATACGTAGCATAAAAATTATAGTTATTTATGGAGTAAAATGTATTATTTAATATACATATAAATTTTATAAATTTAGATCAGGTTAAACATATATACTTACTCTAATATATATAACTTCTTTATTGTGAAAACATTCAAAATATTTTCTTTTAGCTTTTTGAAATACATAGTACAATATCATTATCTGTAATCACCCTGCTGTGCAATAGAACACCAGAACATTTTACTTCTATCCAACTATAACTTAGTACATGTAACTTTTCCCCATCCATTCTTCCCGCTACTCTCCACAGTACTTCCCCATACTCTCTGATAACTACTGTTCTATTTTCAATTTCTATGCCATAAGCTTCCCCCACTCCCTTATATGAATGAGATCATGTGGTACTGGTCTTTCTGTGCCTGGATTATTTCGCTTGATGATCTCCAATTCCATCCACGTTGTTATAAATGATATGATTTCATTCTTTTTATGGCTGAACAGTATTCCATTGTATATACGTACTGCATTTTATGTTCATATCAATTGATAGGCATTTAGTTCATTGTCATTTCCAGGATTTTGTGAATAATGCTGCAATGAACATGGGAGTATAGATCTCTCTTCAACATACTGATTTCATTTTCCTTGGATATATACCAGTAGTGGGCTTGCTGGTTCATATGGTAGTAAATAATTTTTGATTGTTTTGAGGATTATAATAATGGCTGTTTTATATAATGGCTGTACTAATTTACATTACTACCAACAGTATGTGAGGGGGTCCCTTTTCACCATATCTTTACCAGCACTTGTTATTTTTAGTCTTTTTGATAATAGCTATTCCTACTACAGTGAGCTGATATTTCACTGTGGCTTTGATTTCCTTTTCCTCATGATTAATGATGTTGAGCATTTTTTCATATAGCTGATGGCAATTTGTCATCTTTTGACAAATGTCCACTTAGGTCCATTGCCCATTTTTTTAGTTGTTGTTGTTGTTATTGAGTTTTTTTTTCTCATATATTCTTGTGACATTTGAACAAAGACTCCAGAGAAAAGAGTCACTCAGCTATCAGGGAAAATATTCTGGGTCAGGAGAAAGCACATATAAAGGCCCTGGTACAGCTATGTTTGAACCAGCAAAGAATGTCCTGAATTCTAGACATTTACCAAAGTAGAGCCGATAAAATTTGCTGTGGATTAGATGTGGGATGTGAGAGAAAAAGGGACTTGAAGATGTTGTCAAGGTTCCTCCTCAGCAGCAGATGAAACTTTTACAGAGGTTTTACAGGGGAAATTTGGGGATCCTCAAAGTGTTGGTATGGGGTAGATTAGGAGTAGGTTTTACACATATTTTCTTGCAATACACTGAAGGATTTTCCTAGAGTGTTCTTTCAACACCCCTTGCCAGAGTCCCTCCTGTTTCCCAGTCCTTAGTGTCAGCCTCATTTTTCTCCAGCACACCTCTCTCCAACATCCCATCCTTACTTCAGTTTAACCCAAGGAACCTGTTTTCTTATATTCCTTCCTTATTAGAACACGGGCTTCTAAAAGACAGAAACCATGTCCTATTTATCTTTGCAAATCTAGTGTCTAGCACACTACCAGTTCTCAATAACAATAAAATGCTGAATGATTGAATAAATAGATTAAAGAAATTGAACAATAAGCCATGCAAAGAGTAAAGCATTTTCCAGATGTGAAGACTGAATCATATAATGCATTTGGTGAAACTCAAATGGTTAAAAATTGTTGATACATGGAGTGTGCTGCTGGGCTGGGGTGGGGAAGAATGGGGGAAACCAAGATAGTTGAGGTGCGGGTGAGATGGCAGGGCTGCATTCCATGCTGCAGTACTTGGCAAATGTGTCAACTCACTCACTGATAGGCCATGAGCCAAGGGCTTCTCATGTCTGGGATGGCATGTCTTCTGGTTTCACACTTCATCGGTAGGCAATTGCTACTGTGTCTTCACATGGCAGAAGGCAGAAGGACAAAGGATGAACTTCCTCCATCAAGCCCTTTTAATCAGAGCATCGGATTCCCTTAAACAAGAAGAGAAGCCACGTGACCTAATCACGTCTCAATACCATCGCAATGGTCATGAAGTTTCCACCTGGAGTTTGGAGGGGACACATTCAAACCATGGCAGCTATCACTTTCCCACATGTATATGTGGCAGCTACCACAGAGCTTCGTGCCAGACGGAACATGTGACTCCCTACAAGTATTAAATTCAGTCAGTTGTGAAGTTTACTCACTACTGTCACTGTTTTAAAATTTAATTTATAGTGATACATTTAAAACATGTACAAAAATATAAGCACTTCAAAATACGAGTTATATAAATCTAAGGCATAACTGTTCCCCAAGCTTCTTGTTTTCCAGGAGAGAATGAGAAATGAGATTTTTATGCTATGGATTAGGTCCAAAGTTCCTTTCTGACTCCCTCTCAAAAGTGTGGGGCAGGGGATGACTTGAGCTTGTTTGGCAGGTCAGCTTTTCTTTTGTATCCTGTCCTACTCCTAACCAAATAAAGTCTGATGAGTGAAGGAAGAAATACAAACAGTACATACTTGAAAAATTATATTCTGACCACCTCACAAATCCATCATAGGTAAAACCAAATTCTTGGATATAAGAAAGTCCCTGGTTGCTTAGATCAGGCTGGAGTGTTTGACAAGATCTTGCCATGACTATAAATTAACTTTTTCAACTTGGGTAAGTGAGAAGATACAAGCAGATAATTTGTCATGCTGAGTTAGTTTCCTATAGCTCATGCCAAAACCTTAGCTCCAAAATACCTTGTATAAGCTCACTGTTAATGGGGACACACAAGGAAAACCAGCAAACGCGGGGATCACAGCTGAAAGAAGAAACCCAGATGTCGTAGGTGTGGCAGGGCTGGGTTCAGATGTAGATGGGCAGGTGACAGCAACTCTGATGTTTGTAATAATTAAGAATATTCTGATTAATAATTAATTGGCACTGTATATTCTCATTGATAAAAATGATTTTCTCTGTATTTCACCCTGGCCTGGAATGTAATTATTTTTCTGGAAACCTATACAAAACAAACAACTGTGTGAAAAAGATAGGAATTTCCCAAGAAATAATTAGATTATTTTAAAATAAAATAGTGAATCTATCAAATTAAAACATCATTAAGAAAAATTTTCTTGGTTATTGTTTGTTTTGTAATTTAAGGATAAATGTGCCAACTCAAGAAATAGGTCTGATATGGGCACTGTGGTACATGCTTATAATCCCAGCGGCGGCCAGGAGGCTGAGGCAGAAGAATCAATAATTCAGAGCCAGTTTCAGAAACTTAGTGAGATCCTTTCTCAAAATAAAAAATAAGAAGGGCTAGGGATGTGGCTCAGTCCCTCGTACAAAACAACAATAACAAAAAAAGTAGATCTGCCTATTGGTGTGAGACCTAGTGCTAACCCACAGGAAATATCAATGTGGATGTTGAAGCTTCTTACCTTGTAAGGCACTAGCATCTAACTAATATTTATTATTATTTATTACTAATTACTATTATTTATTACTCATTGTAATGTTTTCAACCATCCTGGGAAGTATGCCATATAGGTATCAATATCACCCTTTCTGAACACAGAGGAAGAAACAGGACCAGGGAGGACTGTTGCCCAGCTCAAGGTCCAACAGTTAGGGAGGAATGGGGCTCTGGTTTCCACTCTCGTCTGTGGTCCACCACTGCCACTGCATGGTGCTTCCCACCTCTGGGCCTCAAGGGACTTACCATTCATGAAGAAAAGTGAGGTTTGGAAAACCTATGCCAAGGGGCAGAGTGTCGCCAGTGATTTATAATATCATAAATGATTCCCTGAAGGCCCCAAAGAAAGGGTAGTTCCAGCTGGGAAAAATGGAGAGACTTACGGTGGATCTTAAAAATGGTTTAAATTTCAAAGATCTGGCATTTCATATAGAAAATGGCATGAAATAAGAGCATGGGTTTGTGCAATTTGAAGAGCTGGTTGATGGAAGTTCTTGATAAAAATGTTGGAACAAGATTTATGAGAGAATGAGGTGCCACTGGATTTTCTTTTTTACAAGCCTACCATTTTTATTATTTGATTCAGCAGACATAAAAGTATTCAGCTAAAATGCCATACAAGTTTGTAAATACCCTCAATTTCCTTTTTATTATATATATATTGAAAGTTTCTACCATGACACTTTGATATACATAATGAAAGAGCCACTGTATTTCTGAGACAACTTCCTGCTTTTGCAGTGATATTCAGCCTGCTGAGGTCCAAATCTAAGTTCTACACATTATCTGCTCTTGGATATTACCTATACCTCAGTTCTAGCAATAGCAAAATCAATAAAATAAGAGTCACTACTTCAAAGAGTTGAGAGGATTTAAATGAGTCAAGGGCACATACCTGGAGTATAGCACCTAAAGTCCTGGAGATGACATGATCAGAGAAAGGTCTTTAGGAGCAACTCTGGTGTAGATGACAACTGCGGGTGGGTGGGGAAACCTGGTGGTGGGGAGCAAAATTGGAGTCCCCAGAGCAAGTTTGAAGCCTGTAGCAAAAGTTCATGTGAGCTGCTGTCTGGGACCATCCTGCGTTACCCACAGTGGAAATGTCAGGTGTCAAATATTGTAAAATCTTCCGGAGGTGAGAAGAAAATGTGCTTTTTAACTGCTTCAAAATTCAAGCTTTTCCTTCTTTATTAGCTAGATTTAAAGAGTTTGATGACCAAATTTGTAACGCTTTGTTCCCGTCTAAAAATCCTATAAATATACCAGATAATACTGGCCTTTGCACCTGTTCAAACAGCAACAAAGATAAAAGGAACTAAAGGAGAGACCAACTCCTTCCTTTCCTTAATGAGATTTCATTGATTTTTTGCAAACAAATGAAAGACAATAAATTGCCCAAATGACTCTTTATTTTCAAAGCCAGGCTACATTACTGACCAGGGTGTTCCCTGCAGACTCAAGGTGATAAGACCCCACAGCTGGACCATAAAATGCATTTGCAGCTTTGAGAATATTCTCAAAATCCCTTTGTTCCCACCAGAACTTTGGGAGTTTGGCCATATATCCAATTGCTTTCAAGACTATTTTTGTTTATTTGTGTTACAGGTCAATGACCAAAACCTCTAAAAATCACTAAGAAGTTCCTGAGCAAGTCGGAAACTGCCCAAATGGCTTTTGGTCTCAGGACTTTGGGGGAGACCTAGGGTTTAAGTGGGATCTGGGCAGGAGCAACTCTCAGCAACCTGTTGTTTCGTCCAGAACAGTGGGTTGGTTCCTTCCAATGGCATCTGTTTTGTTTATTGATCACTGCCCAGAAGACTGACATCTAAGTTGTTCCGTTCAATGTGGGAACCACAGCACCCAGGGGCTGCTGAATACCTGAAATGTAGCTAAAACTGAGAAGTGCTATAGATGTGAAATATACCACAGTTTTCAAAAATATAGCATGAAGAAAAGAGAGAAAACATCTCAATAATTATATTGATGGCAATTTAAAATTACGATATTTGAATACATTGGATTTAAATTTCATTATTAAATTTAATTTTACTGGTTTCTTTTTTACTTTTTCAAATGTGGCTACTGAACAACTTAAAATTACATATGAGGTGAAGCTACCATCATATATCTATTGGAAAGTCACTTTAGAAAAAGGATACCCTTTGTTTTTCAGATTCTCCTGAAGAATTCAAAGCATTTGTTTACATTTTGTTCCTAGGACCTGAATGAATTGTCTCTACTTACATTGTCCTACAATTTATAATTGTGCTATAAATTTGATGCTATTACAAGATGACTTACACTTTGTCTTAATAAAAGCTGAAACTGCTGATTTAGGTAAAGGATAGACAAATAAAGGCAGATTTTTAAAAAAAAGGAAAGAAAGAAAAACATAGTATATTCGGAAATTTCTACTCAAAACACATCTCCAGGCTTCATGTTATTTTTTTCTATTTTTATATAGAAGAAGCAGGGGATCACCACAGAGGTTAAAGAACTTTCTTAGAGCAATATAGCTCATGCCTGTCAGAGGATTCTAAGTTTTCCAAAGCACAAGCTCTTTCTCAATAACTCAATGCCTCTGCACCACTAGAAAAATTGAGAAAGTTAAACTGTCACGATTATTTTTGTAGATATTTCTTTTAAAAATGTATACTTTATTAGGCAAAAAGTATACAAGCAATTCAGTAAGATTGTGGAAAAGCCAACAAAAATATAAATTAGGAAAATGCAGTGTTCCAATCTAAAAAAAAATCTATATTTTCCATGTCATTATTTTACAGAATATTACTAATTAAAGTTGGTTAATGTACAAATGTTTGCCATTTTTAATGTCCTTTATTGTAAAGATAATTCTCTTGTCTGATGACAAATAGCAGCCCCACAGCCAGGGATTACTCTGGACCTCCACGTTGGATAAATCCAATTTCTTCTTGAGACACACATTTCCTTCGGTATGTCTAAGACAGGTTTTTATTATTTCTATAGTGTCTGCTAGACTGTGAGGCATTAACAAATCTGGTGGTTTACTTCCCTTAGAATTCTGTGAAATTGCAGACCAGTGAGAAATAGTCCTGTTGATCTCAAGGCTGTGGGCACGTGGGAATGGAGTTTATGGCTTGACTACCTGAATGACCAGCTGGCAGATGCATCCTGCTGCCACCAGGATCTCTGAGAAGATGCAAAGGTTTCTTTTGTCAATCACAAATGTCCTTGTTTAAGCTTTAGGCTTGTACTGTTGTTCATTTGTCAGATTATGTTGATACTGATTAAAAAGTATGGAATATAGTTCATTCATAAGAGCTTTTATTAATAGAAGTGACAAGAGGTTTTATTATTGAGCTATCAATACTTGTTCTCTGAGCCCTCTTCTTTCTCTTTTGGTTATGTGACTTGAATAAACATTCATGGAACGTGGAGTTAATGATTCTTACCTTGTAGTGCTTTGAGGGATGGAGAGAGGGGGCTACTTGGGAGAAAGTGCCTTGCAAAAACATTCACCAGCCAGAGATCTTCCTCCCTGCACCATCCCACCCCCCAGCATGAGCACGAGATAATGATTTCACTTCATTCTGCTCCATGTTCATATTGTATTTCTAGATACTCTGGACAACATTTCCTTTCTATAAATGAGAAACAACATGAAAAAAAATCTAGAAATCATAAGGACTCTTTGAGTCTCCTGGTTCATCTCTCTCTCTGAACACAGGACTGCTCTTTAGGAAACACAGACAGGTTTCATCAAGCCTCTCTTTCAGCAATGCATTCCAGCGTCTTGGATCTTTTTATTTAGAAAGTGTTTTCCTCTAATTACCTAAACTTTTCTCATTGATGATTGAATTAAAATGTGAAGGAGATTAGATTATTGTGCTATGACTATTGCTCTCTTAGTTCCTTCATATTTACTGATGTCCCCTGAAGCCCATTTACATGAATTTTCAGGCAACGGTTTCTTATTAATTCATATTAAGTATGTAAAGATTGTGATTATAGAGTGATGTACGGCTACTGTTGTTTTAGGGAATTTTCTCTAAAGCTAGTGCTAGACTGTAGGAATTTGGGGATCTAATTAATGGTTTGCTTGCTGTTATTTTACTGTATTAATTTCACATTTTAACATTTAAAACTAAAAGAAAGAGAAAGGATGGTGGAGCAAGAGAGCCAATAGAAAATACACCCTTTACTGTCCAGGACATGACATACCGTCAGTGAGGTGTAATATAGGAGGGAGCTAAGCTGAATCAAGCAAGTGATGCTTCAGGTCCCTTAGGCTGTGAGGCCCCTTTATGCAAATTGATTTTCAATTTAAGGCTTGTAGGAATTGCCAAAGTGAATCGTTAATAACCAAATAGGACTAAATGGAGAGGATAGCAAGAACACCTCTAGCTATTTGTTTTATCGACCCACCCCCAAATCTATTTCTGGTTCTTACATTACCACTTGCTTAGAAATGTTAGTTCATAAGGGGATGGGGTTGTAGAGCGCTCACCTAGTATGTGCAAAGCCCTGGATTCAATCTTTAGCACCACATAAAAATAAATAAGTAAAATAAAGGTAATGTGTCCAACTACAACTAAAATTAAAAAAAAAATAAAAAAATGTTAGTTCATAAAAGGAGAAATTCTTCTATCAGGGGACACAATAATGGTATCACTGAACTTGATGTTGAGACTGCTACCTGGTTACTCAGGGATCCTTGTGCCACTGAAACAACATGAAAATAGTCGTATTGTGGTTGGGATGATCAATCCTGATTATCAAAGGGAAACTGTCCTGACCAGCAATGAAAATGTCTGGAACTCGTGCTTCTCAGATTCCCATATTCTGTGGTACAATAGTCCAGACAGAACTGTTGGTGACATAAATCCTTCAGGGACAAAGATATGGACTGTCATATCAGACAAAGAATCAGGACTAAATGAGGAAGTCAAGGATCGAACCCGGGCCGCACGCATGCCAGGCGAGCTCGCTACCGCTTGAGCCACATCCCCAGCCCCTCTTAAGCACTTTATTGCCAAGAACAAAAATTAAGTAATGCCTGATATTGTTTATTTGAAACATAATTTATTATATTTTTATTCTCCAAAAACATACACATAATTCATGCAGTAGATGAACATAAAGATTTACTTAAATTTTGAGATTCTATGAATTTAATTTTGACATATAATAAATTTCTTTTGACTAGAACATGCAGAATGATTGAAAGAAATATTTTTGGTAAAAATCAACTTTTATTGAATAGACATGTTTGCTCAATTCCAGAATACATAGGTATTTGCAGAATGTTTTGAAATTTTGTTTTTAAAATTTCAGAGATACTTCAAATAGATTAATTCATAATCAAGTTATTTCTCCAAGTAGTTTAAAGGGTGTGCCAGGGAGACTTTGCTCACACACTGTCTTAATTAGTCTAAAGAATTAACATGACTTTATTTTTAGAAATTTTATAATTGATGTTTTATAAAACACTGAATTTCTTTATTGTTTAATTCCATTTTTGTTCAATATATAGTCATTCAAAGATGAAATAATCACAACTGATACAGTAGACATATAGCAAAGTTAGTACTTTGTTGGTTGATTTAGGGAAGGTTTTGTGTTTGAGAACATGTTTGTTTATGTCTTATTACCATCTCATATGCCTAAATGTTCTTTTTTTTTAAAGAGAGAGTGTGAAAGAGAGAGAGAGAGAGAATTTTTTAATATTTATTTTTTAGTTTTTGGCAGACACAACATCTTTGTTTGTATGTGGTGCTGAGGATCGAACCCGGGCCGCACGCATGCCAGGCGAGCGCGATACCGCTTGAGCCACATCCCCAGCCCTGCCTAAATGTTCTTTAGCTTGCAAAACTGCAATGGAAAGTAATTCACATTTAATTACATTTCAACTAGTCATTCTCTTGCCATAGGAATCCATGAAATTGGCATTAAACCAAAGTGATTTGATATGAATCTAGAAATACAAAAAGAACATTTTATGAAATTACCAGAATTATGGAATCAGCGTTTAGTTCTGGAACCCAATACTTAAAACAATTGAATTAGATAACTTTTGCCATAGTATTGGAATTTAAAAAATAATAATGTAGACTTTTCCTATTCTACTACAAGACCATCATAAAACATCTGAACAAAAAATTAAAAGTTTAGTAAATCACTTTTGCATTTTACCTGTGAAATGTAAAAGCTCTAAAATATTAAAAGCATCAATATTTTCTAAGCTGTGGGATCAAATACTCAGTTGATCCTCTTCAATATTTATCTAGATGGTTTGGTGTCCCCATCAGCAGGATTACCACCTTACCTAGAAGCTAAGTCTATAGCATAAAATATTGGTATGTGACCCATTCCCATTTCTGAACACAAGGAAATTGTAACTCATTTTGAGTCATAAGAATTAAATGTTAACATCATTTTAACAAATCAGTTTCAAAATATTCCTAGGTCAATATTCTGGCAACCTAAACCTGTATATGTCTGCCTTTTTTTAAAAAAAAATATCACATCAATAAGTGGTTAAGGATAATGATATAAGAACATATTAGGCTCCAAGATTTATAGCAATTAGAAGAAATAAAATGAGGAAATAATAATCATGTGATCACTCTCTATCATTGACCAGGTTAATTTAGGATAACAGAACATTATGTACGCTGGGAATAAAATGATAAACTAGTGCATGAATTGATGATATTGTGAATTTGCAAAAAACTGAGGAACAAAACTCTGAAAGGCTGCAGCCAGAACATCAGGGAGGTAATGACTTGTGACTTCATCCTGTAGCACTTTAGGGGATGAGCAAGGCAGAGTCACTGAGAAGGATAAGAAGTCTTCACATCTGGCTTCCATGACTGGTAAGAATGGTAAGACTGGTAAGATGGAGAAATTCTAGATATCTTCTGAACAACATTGTGCCTATAATTTAAAATGTTTTTTCCAAATCTTTAAAAATGTGTTCAAGGGTAGATCTCATGTTATGCATTCTTTCCACAAGAGGGAAGGAAAATAGAGTGAAGAATGAACTGGATAGAAGGGAAAATAAAAAACCTGAGATAGGCAGAATGATTGGGAGGTTGTAGGCTCATCTACTTTAGCTCAGTACCACTCAGAAACATGGGCTTGAAACTGTGGCCAACCAAAAACTATCTGTTATTACTTTTCATAAAGATCAGTACATAAATTGAGAATAGGCATTTAGATACTTTTATAGCAATTAAAATGATTTTATGTCTGTTGAAGCAAATAATAAAAGAGTAGTATGACTGCACATATGGTGCAACACTAGATCACTAGATCGTGTACACCAGAGAAATGAAAAGTTGTGCTGCAACTGTATACAATGAAAAAATAAATAAAAGAGTGAGATATATTTTGTTTAGGAAATGATTCTAAATTCTTTAATCATTTAATTCAATCATTTGTATGCATCATAATTAATTTAAAATTTCATGTAGCAGGAAAATTACTTTGTTTACATTTTTTGTTACTGTAAATAATTCTTTGATGAAAATCCATGCACATAATTTTGAGAGCATAACATTTCTATAGATTCATTTCTTAGATGAAGCTTTATGAAGTCAAATAGTTTGAACATTTTAAAGATATTTGATGTGTATTTCCTAGTTGGCTTTACTCAAATTTCCCAGATACGAGTATCTTTAATCTCCAGTATTATAAGATTGTGTTGTGTGGCTCATTCTCAGCCTCATGATCATTTTTCCAAGCTCAGCCTCCGGTCTGTTTCAGATAGGATCTACAGGCACTCTAGATTGATACCCTGAGGCTAGCTTCTGGTCACCGACTCTGTTTCTGCATCTTCCTCAGTTTCGAGTCCTTCTTTTAAAAACCTGTTCTACATCATATTCTTTGTTTCAGACTGTTGTTTTTATTTACCTCTGATGGACCCTACAACTCTATATGTCCACTTGACAAAAGAGTAGAGTCCAGCTTTTGGATTCCAAACTAAGAGTTTAGAGTATATTACTGATGACTTGCCAGAAGTGAACAGTTTTAAGAGTGACCACCAGGACATTCTTCTAACTTGTTATACAAATAGGCATGTATTTAGAGTAGACCAGGCATCACTTATAATTTTGCCAGGACAATAGGCAGAATAAGAGAGGCCTGCCCCAGGTAATCCAGGATTCAGATCACCCTAGCCATGCCAACTCCTGGATTCCCCATCTCTGCTGCCCAACATCAAAGATGTTTTTGGCAACATCTCCATGACTGACCGGCTGCCAGCATTCCTGGTTGCACTCAAGAGTACTTCCATAAAATATCACCTTAAATTCTCTGGTGTATATTCCTTATTGTAAAGAAGTTGTTAGCTGAACAAAATGAAATGTAATAATATTTATGAAGGCATAGTTGCAGAACAGGCAGCTTTTCTGTTCCTCTAAGATATTTTAAATTAGGCCTTCTGTCAAACCAGATGTTAGAGTTCTGAATTCCTGGAACAAAAGTTCCTTGCCCCTGGGTATCATTTCCTTTTAGGATATGTTAGGGCACATTTTCAGGAGCAGCTGTTTGGAATTTGTCCCTTTATCAGTTGTTGACTATTGTAAGGATGGCATTGTTTCCCCTCCCTGTTTCACCTTCATGAGACAATGGGAGAAATTCCTCTCTGTCTTGGTTTAGGTAGAGGAAGCCTTGTGATGTTCTGTGTTTCTGTCTTTGGATGCTAGTTAGGACAGAGTCAAAATTTAAACATTCATCTCACCTGGCTTTATTCTTCTTTCGCCTTCATTCTGCTTAACCAAACCCCCACATCTAATTCACAGTTTTGTAATAATAGTTGTAGTTTTTGTTATTGTTTTGCTGTTAATTACCTCACATCTCTCTGTGGAAGGAACTTTGTGTGTATAAGTAATTTAGTAATTGACCAGAAAGTGACAGCTTCATGGAGATATTGCAATGCCAGATTTGGTGGAAAGCCTGTTATTTGTTTATGACCAACTCACGTTATTGTTGAAAGCATCTCTTTATGTTTGGTCAGTGACATTGTGCTCTTTCATGCTTTATTTCAAAACTCTTCTCTTCTACACATTCCCTGCCAGGAGTGGCTAAACCGTTGCAAGTGACACCCTTAACACAAAACTAGTCTTTTAAACCCTAGTCTTTCCTATAGGGTTTAAAAAAAGGGAACTCCAGACCCCCTCCTTCTCTGTCATCTCTTCTGCTCCGTGTTTCTTCCAGGAGGCTGCTCTGTATTGGAAGAAGCATCTGCAATCACTGAGGCCTTTACTTTCTGTTTACTTCCTAATCCACTGACACTAGCCTCCTCAAAGCCTGATTTCTTAATGTTACCTACAGTGGATATTTCTTCAATCCCTGACTCACTTGGCTCTCAATTCTTCTTTCTTAGAATATGAGTATCTATGGTAACTGTCACTCTATATGCTTCTGGAGTTTTTCTTACTCTTTCTTTCTGGCTATTTATTCTCAACTGCTTCTTCAGGTTCCTTGCACTCCATCTTTCCCTTCAATGTTAGCACTTCGCAGGTTTTTTTTTCTTCTCCTTCCTATACATCCTGCACAGTCTTGTCCACCTCCTAAATAGTATCTCTTGTCTAGTAACTTACCTGATCTCAATTGCCTATTAGATATGGATGTTCTGATACATGGCAGGTACCTCAAGCTCAGCTTGCTCCTTCTTCCCTGTATCTGTTCCTCTCTGTTTTCTTACCTTTGAGAATGGGACCAGATTTCTTCTTGTCAACTCTCAAAACCCGGGGGAGGGTCCTTGACTTCTCTCTTTCCCTACCCAAAAGTCAACAAGTCCTGGTAACATATTTCCTAAACATATCTCATATCACCACCAGGGTCCTCTGACCTACCAAGGTACAAAATTCTCTTGCTTACCTTAATGTCTCCTGTGCTTGGCACAATGCCAGGGACATAAGTGATCAAAAATATTTCTTGGATGAATAAATTAATTTTGGAAATCTAAGACATATTGAAAGGTAATAGAAGTGGAACATTGATGTTTTAAAAATTCTTCATGTTATTAGTTCACATTTTGTTTTCATAAGCCAAATGAGCCCAATATTTTTCACAATGAATTGTTTTTTTGGAGCATCTATATCAGAAACATACACTGAGAAATGTACTTTTAATAACTTCCAGGAGGCTATTTCTCCATAACTTTTTGAGAAAATGATAAAGAGTGAGTAATTGAGTCAGAGCCTGCGGCTGAGATTTAACCTTCATAAACATTTAACAACAACAAAAACAACAAAAAGACACCCAAGTAAAGTAGCAGTATATAAATGGAAGGTTTTATAATGAAATTCCACGTATTATTTGCTATCAGGGAAGCAAGAACCAGATTTCTGAGTATCTTTGAAACCTACTTATAAAATTCATGGTGAGAGAAGCTCTTTAATATATTGCAATTATAATAGTAAGTCCAGCTTTAATTTAGTGATAAAATTATAATTATTCAACATATATGAGCTCATAATGAGGCAGCAAAGAATGTGGGTAATTGGGTAGCTCTTTTGAAAATTGAATCCTGATAATTTCTTTATCTGGTAATTAGTAACTGTATGCTTCAATTTCCCAAGGCATGACTTTTATAAATTTTGCTGAAGGCTTTGCAAAGCAGGGATCATACCTGATATTTGTTCTTCTGGACATTGAACACCATAAGCCTTAAGGAGTGAAAAAAGTAAAAGATTACTTATGAGGGGGCCATGCATAGAAGACAGAAATTATTTCTTGAGATTGTAGTCTTTATAAAAATCTGTGTAGATTTTACCTGGCTGGCATGAGAATCTTAGAGGTTGTATTTTGCCTTTGCCACTCTGAAAAGGTATCATTATGTTAAGATCTATTATCAGGAATGGTGGGCTGTGTAGGGAGGTGAATTAGTTTGGATGCTGCCATAGTTTGGATCTTAAATGTCCCCCAAAGGCTTGGTTAAAGGTTTGGTCCTGGAGGTGGTAGAATCTAACAAGGGGAACCTAGTTGGGAAATGTTGAGTCATTGAGGGTTTGCTTTTGAAGGAGTTCCAGACCCCCATCTCTTTCTCTATTTCATTTTCATGTCCTAGCCATGAGGTAAGTGGTTTTGCTCCACCCCATTCTCTTGCTATGATGTGTTGCCTCACCAAGAAAGACCTAAAAGTTTTGAGTTCCCTGATCATGGACTGCAATCTCCAAAATAATGAACCAAAATAACCCTTTTTGCTTTATAAGCTGACCATTTCTGGTCTTTATCATGGTGACTCAAGGCTGACTAACACAGATGTTGTTGAGAGATCGAAGTTTAGAAACTGATCACCCCCTTGAATAACCTCTGGAGCCAGAACAAAAGAAGACATGTCAGCTGAGGTCATCACACTTAGCATCTTTAATAAAACATGCTATTGCTATTGACTGTTTGGATTTTGATGTTGACTTGGAAGTGTACAGAATGAACTCATTAACTTTAGACTTAGACTGTTTAGACACTGGGTGGGCAGGTTTCCAGGACTCCACTGGACGTTTGCATATTTTGTTTGCTGGAGATTCCTTTGACCTTGGTGAAATCCAAAAGAAAGGAAGTAGCATTCAAAGAGGCAGAGCTTAAAATTAAAACCACATGAAATAGAAACTCTTTGTGGAATTAAACAGGGAACACTGGGTAGGAATGTGGTGGGTGGTGTTTGCCCTTGCACAATTTAACCTGATTGCTCAGAGGAACTTCTGATGATCACATGTCCATATCTGAAGTGTCCTGTGAATTTGCTAATGGCAGTTCAGCTCACATGTGTCTTTTATTTTGTCCAATTCAAGACATCAAATTAAAAGACCATTGGTTTATATGATCCTCTCATATTGTATAAGGAAAGTTTGCATAATTAAAAAAAGCATTTATTTACAATTTTGATACGGAGGATTTGCTGTAGGTGCTCCTATCTGCCAGATGGTACTTTGTATCCAAATTATTTATATTGTAAACTAAGCTTTATTGTCTACATAATGACAACAAGGGCATTTAAAAAGGAAAACAAATCGCTTACCTATGTAAAAATTAACTTGCAGAAAATAGATTTTAAAAATAAATTCAAAACCAATATTCTGCCCCTCTACAGGTGAAATCTGAATTGCTGTGCACTCCCCAAATTTAAAAACAATTCATTTTTTTTAGAGAGAGTGAAAGGAGAGAGAGAGAGAGAGAGAGAGAGAGAGAGAGAGAATTTTTTTTAATATTTATTTTTTAGTTCTCAGCGGACACAACATCTTTGTTGGTATGTGGTGCTGAGGATCGAACCTGGGCCGCACGCATGCAAGGCGAGTGCACTACCGCTTGAGCCACATCCCCAGCCCCTAAAAACAATTGATTATGTAACTATTTTTTAAAAATTTTAGCACAAGTATCTCATGACCTCTTCTGTTAATATTTCTACCTTGAGATTTTTGATTAAAGAATAATTTTTATAATAAATCTAATAATCTAGACACATTGCTCATTATAAATGTATATTACTAAACAAACGAGCCACTGGGTTCTTACTAAAGGAGAAGTCAGTTCTGCCTATAAAAGTAAATACTAGTTCTTTCATCTTTGCCTCCTTCTCCAGTCCAGAATGATGAGAACATTTTAAACCTGTGTTTCACATGCCCTTTGCTCATCCAGGTTGCAATATCAATTGCTCTTTCCCTGGGTTCTGTTGGGAGAAACTCTAGCCATCCTTCATAGGCTGGTACAAATGTCATCTCCCCCAGACAGACTCTTTATGAGAGGTGTCAACTTTCCTACCCTGTGTGCTCCCCTTGCCATGGGCCACAGGTCCTGGTGGTACCCGTGACAATGATACATTGACTGCTGTGGTTTGTAATGCAGGTGGGCATCGCACATCACCGTGCCTGTGGCCCACTGTGTGGTATCATACCTGTAACAGACTAATGTTTATTGACTTAGATAATGTTGCATAATATAGGTTGATGGTCTTTGGATATGTTTCAAATAAAAGTACCATTATTTTCTTTCTAACTCAAGAAAATAAAAATTTTATTCAAAAGAAATAAATATTTATTATTTTCATGTTGCGAGTGATAGGATCCAGGCATAAAAGCTTGTGCTTTATGTTGTTTCCCTTGCTGTAGTGACTTTGAGAGTAGATTAAAAGAATAAAAGTCTAAATATCAACAACATTTATTTTAAAATTCCTATTTAATTTGCCTAAAATGTCTATATTGTCTCCAATTCTGGTTAAGAATGATCTCTTATTACATGACTCTAGATACATTACTTCTCAAAATAAATCTAATAGTCAACACTGAAATATCTGTTACTTATAGCAAGATATATTATGGCTTTTAAGATAAACTTTATAAAAGTTTGTGAAGGCTTTACAGTCTTGTGAAGTTTGTCCTTATTCTTGCTTTTCGATACAAAGGATGATGATGCAAAACATGAAGAAAATTTTGAAAAGTTTAAAAATCTCATAATAACAAAGCTAATACAAAAATTTTTGTTTGAATCCATGACTTTCCTTTCCATGTACATATATATTATATATATGTGATTATTTAAAAACTATCATTTTGCATTGTTTTATTATTTTTATTAACTTATTTTAACTGACAAACAATAATTATATATATTTATTTGAGTACAGGTGATCATTTGATCTATGTATATGTAAGTTACAGAGAGATTTAATCAAGCTAATTAAATACATCATCTCACCAACTTATTATTTTTGGTGATGAAAATATTAAAATCTATTTTTGAAATATACACCATGCAGCATAACAGGTCACTAAAACTTATTACTCTAGTCTAACAGACTAGTAATAAGTACCTTGTGATCAATATCTCCTGGATCCCTAATCCTCTTCCTTCCCCCACTCCCCAACCTCTGGTAACCACTGTTATGTTCTGTTTCAGTGAGAATGACTATTTTTGATTCCACATGTAAGTGAGATAATACAGTAGTTGTCTTTCTGTGCCTGGTTTATTTCACTTACCCTAATGTCTTCCAGTTCCATCCGTGTTGTCACAAATGACAGAATTTCCTTCTTTTTAAAGACTCCCTAGCATTTTATTGCATATATATGTGCCACATTTTTTTAATCCACTCATTCGTTGATGGACACTTAGGCTGCTTCCATGAACTGGGTATTTTTAAAATATTTTGTCAATATGCCATTATATATATTTGAATTTATTTTTATATTATTTAAACTTAAATATCTATTATCTATTCAAAATAAAAAATAAATCTTCCATCCTTTTAACTATGATACAAAATATTCTGTTTGTTCTTCCAATAATTTTGTTCAATTTTCCTGGAGAATTGAGACAAAATTCACAATGTTTTTGTCAGAGAAAAGGGCTGTTGGTCTAGTGATATGGGGTATAGTAGGTCAAGAGCTGGCACTAGGAAGTTTTTTTTTTTTAAAGAAATCAATGGATTATTTTATTTCCCTTAAATCTTATTTATTAAATGCTAATTAGGTTTCAGGAGTTGATATTTCATGGTAGTCATAAAAATGAACATGATAGACATAATCATCAAACATCAGATCTTATATTTCAGTGGAAGAAACAAAAATCAGTTAAGCAGACAAATAAATAAAATACTTCAAAATGTTGTAATGCTCCAAGAAGTGAATTTTTTTGGAAAAAGCATCTCACATAAAAAGTCCAATTGGTCTGGCGTGGTAGTGCATACCTGTAATCCCAGCTATGTGGGAGGCTGAAGCAAGAGGATCACAAGCTGGAGGCCAGTCTCAGCTACTTAGCTTGAAATCCAAGCTTGGAATTTTGAACATTTAAAGTCTGGGTAGATTTGGAGAACCTGGCAAAGGAGATTTGACAACAGGTGAAATGTTAGCTATATCCGTAGTATCTTATTTCTAAAAAATGTTGAGCAAAAATTGGAAAGTGGATTGTTACATCTGGATGAGAGGTTAATAAATATTTATTTTATTATATTTCTTAGCTTTCAACATGTGTGTTTAAAATACTTTAATACATTTTAAATTAAATTGTGGAAAGATTTCCAAAAGTCTTTCAAATAGCATTAGATAATACTTACCTTGCAAATTTATTCATTTATTTCTTTATTTGTCAATGATTCTGATAAATCACCATTAGAAATGTTGAAATTGATTAGGACAAGAAAATTTTAGCAATGCCAAATGATGTGTATGACAAAGCATATTATATAGGATTATCTTCCAGCAACATTTTAACATGATCTTAAATAGCAAGTCTCTGGAATAAAACTGGCAAGTCTCTGGAATGAAATCATCTTCAACTAATTTTTCCATCTCATATGAATTACAGATCCCAAAGTAATAAGGAACTGCACAGCCATCTAATCCAATGCACCATTTTCTGATGAAGAGACTGATTCAGAGATGCTGAAAGGCTTTTTCACAGTCTCAGTCCAATCTTTGAAATCCATGTAAAGGCACAATTATATGACAGTCATCCAGGGGTGACTGTATGCTAAATTAGAAATTCACCTTTTAGACTACAGATTTAGCTCACACAAAATTTAGAAAAGCTCATATAAGTCATTTTTATAATATAAGCTTTAATGTTAACACATTCTCTGTGCTTTTTGTTATTTTTGGTATACTGTGTGAAAGTTTTCTGCAGTACACATATTGTGAGAAGTCAGAGTCTTCAGAAACAGTAGAACATGAACACACACACACACTCTCTCTCTCTCTCTCTCTCTCTCACACACACACACACACACACACACACACACACACACACTTACTTCAGACTTGCCAGCCCCTGCAATCACATGACCAAAAAGAGCCAATCTCTTAAAGTGAATATCTTTATTTATATATCGTATGCCTGTGTGTATTTATTAGATAAAGAGATTCATTTAAAGAAATTGTCTCATGCAATTGTAGAGAATGGAAAGTCAGATATCTGTAAGGTAGGATAGCAGGCTGGGCATTTAGATGAGAGTTGATGTTGTAGTCTTGAGCCCAAGATCTGCAGAGCAGGCCTGCTCAGCCTAGCCTGTGGGAAACTGAGGCAATTTCTATATTGTGTCTTGATAATTGCTTCTTGTAGAAACCCAAGTCTTTGCTCTTGAGGCCTTTGTCTGATTGGATGATGCCGTATCATGGAGGACAATCTGTTTTATTCAATGTGTACTGATGATAAATGTTAGTCCCATGTAAACAATATCTTCAATGTGAAACCTTGATTGTTGTTTGAGCAAACAACTGGACAGGTAGCCTAGCCAAGTTGACTCTTCAATTATTCATCACCCTGGGAAAAGAAATCCTTATGATCATCTCATATTGCAATGATGCCTACAGGGTGTTGGGAGGGATATGTGGCATAATTTCTGCCATGTGTTTGCCATCCTTATCCTGGTGGAATGTAAATGTTCCTTTTGTGTAAGAAAATCCCTTTTATTGGGAAAACTTCAAGAATATTATTGTATAGAGAACATAACTTATGTCCAGAAGATTTTTTGATAGGAAGATAAAGACCTTTTATCTCAGGAAGAGAGTTGTCAATAAATGCACACTTTACTTCATTGCATTATTTTCTAAAGAAGGTATTTAAAATCTGTCCCATCTCATCCCTTATAGAATCCAGCTCCTGCCCATATTCACTCTGCACCTCTCACTCACCTCCTGTGCTATGGGGAGGTCTTCCATGGAGATGCTGTCAAACTTTCTCTTATAGAAATTAGCATCTGGATTTTTCAGAAATCAACTGCCACTTTATAGTTACACAACTAAAATTCCAAACTGTTAAAAAATATTTAATCATAAGTTTATGGATATCCTTCAGTCTATTCTGTTAGTATTAAGCTTTTAAATGATATGACACACTACAAATTTCTGTTGACTTTATTGGTATTTCATCTTATCCAATTGAATGTAGAGCCATTCAAACAATTGTACTATTATATCAAAGAATGCTTACAGTTTTTTAAAAACAGTGGGAGAAAGACTCAGTTGAGGAGCCAGTTAGGCCTATATTTTAGTTAGAGAAGATTTGAAATAAACTTGAAACAATAACCTTTGTAATAAAAACATCTTAAGAGCGTTGGAAAAAAAAAATCTCAGAAAAAACAAATCCGTAGAAGTAAAACAATGTTACCAAAGGAATGATACTTGGAGAATATTTGATAAAGCCCCAAATCCAACTAGTATTTTCATTAGCGTGTTCCTTTTGTTCCCCTAGAAAATATTTTTTATTATTGAATATCACATGTCTTTCTAAATTTCTGTTTTCAGACACGTTTCCTGCTAGGAACATATGGAAAGGGTAAATGTCTGGAGTAAAATCTGAATGATGTTATAAACTCTGAGAGAGGATCTTGAAGTACCAATGCAGTTGGAAGGCTAAAACTATGCCTACAGTTAGACGTAGTCAACCGTTTTACTTATGTTAGACTTTTTATAGAATATGAAAAAGAAAATGTAAAAAGCAGATCTTGTAAAATCCTGTTACTTTATGTGTTTACGTTTTGATGTTGGTATCAATTTACTCTCCTACAGATGCTTAGTATTATTATGTTTTGAACACAGAGAAATTTCATGTGTGTAAAACTGTGGAGTCCTAGTAGCAGACGTTTATGAATCAGGAAATGATTTCCATGGAGAACTTTCACTCGGAACACTAGTGTAGATTTGTGAAATCCCTAAGCCTGGACTTGTGTCTATGGAACAAACTCAAGTACTGTGACTCTTAGACATAGAGGTCAATAGAAGGATCATGCCCACAGTAAGGTAAATGTGAACTATCACTTGGTAAATTGGGCATCAAATACGATCTTAGAGTTTGGCTCATTTAGTCTTCAGTTCTTTACTCTGCTGTGATTATAAAGACCTGGCCTTTTTTTCCTTTCAATATTTTAAATTTAGAGCTCCAGAAAACTCAGCACACCAGGGCACTGCCTTCCTGTGGGCAGCGCCTATCAGAACTATCACACCAACAGGGTCCATGCAGGACTTGGAGGACTTGCCAGGGCATGTTGCACACACACTATTGTTGTTCAAGCTGGGGACATATTGATATTGGTTGCACAATTTAGCACAGTTCTATGACAGGACGCACCTATAACCATCAGCCTCCCCTCAAATTCAGAAGGTAGGCTTGTGATTTCTGCTTTACAAATAAGTTACTTCACCCAAGACCTCATAACTCCAGGCTTCAGATTGCAATCTGCTTTGATTCCAAACTCTGCTTTATCTTTGTTGCTATGTTATTGTATTTTCATTGCTACACCCAGTCTTGTTCATTTGGAGCTTACTTAAGGCATTTGTTGGTGACTTACTCCATTTGAAAAGAAGTTAAATTATACTGATCAGTGCTAGGAGATGTTTAATATTTCACCAGATTTCAAAAGCAGCTCATCAAAGCATTTGAATTCTTGCCATAGCATCAACTCACAAAGCTGAAATAAACAGGGTACACTGAGAGTCAGATGAAAAGTCCTGTAAGTAAGAAACTGGAATACTCTGAATTGATTTAGTGGTGGTGCAGGCTTGAAATCAGTAGTCATCCCAAATGCAGGGCAGATGGTCTTTAGTGCTTTCATGTACTCCTGGGTATTTATCAATTAGGATTCAGCAGCATTTGCCTGTTCTCATTAGGTAATTACATTAAAATATTTCTTATCACAGCAAAGAGAAACCTAATTACTAGATCTTGATTAAACCTTGTGCTAGAGGCTAACCTCTTGACCAGTGACATATGACCACGATAAAAGAAAAGCCAGCCAGATCATTCATTTGGGGAATGACAATAATGAGCGAGCACTAAGGATCTGGCACAGGAAGTGTTTGCTCTTTCATTGTATTGCCGTTTCCTAGTCTCAATATCACAAATAATATCGGCGGCATGGAAACAGAATGGATTGTTGGGGACCACAACATGCCTTTGCTATATGTATGTCTTGATTTTTCTATTAATCCTAAACTCCTAAAAATATGCTCTTCAGGAAAAGTTCTGATGATCAATAGGCAGGTAGCAGCACATTTCCTTTATTCTAGGTCCTCTTCACTGGGAGAGCACACTAGCTTGCATTGAATGCAATTACAGCATCTCTTATGTTTCTATCCTTATTGAATGATATGTAACAATAAACTAAAAACTTTTGAGACTCTTTTAAGTCTTTGATACTTTTATATATCAGTCTGTTACCATCACCAGGCTAGTTATTTCTCACAACATACTTTAGAACTTTATTATTAAATATTTGTAATAGGGTGTCCTGGAGACACAATTAAAACTCTAGGACTTAACATGATAGATATTTCTATGATTTCTTACACTTTTAGAAGAAGATCCAGAAAGGTAAAAAGAATTTTCCAGATTTTTAGCAAACTGATATTTAAAACTTTGTCTCTTTTAATGATTTAAAATGTAAACTTCTGGGAAAACAAGTTTGCTAAATCATATCCTTTTCATAATAGTTTCTGTTATTAGTGTTTTAATATGTTATTTGCATATTCAAATAAATTCAAAGACACACGTTGATTACAAGAAAGAGTGATCCTCAAGTTCCTGAACCATTTTTCTTCTTGAAAATGCTAGTGCCCATCCTGAGGTGGATTCGAATTGAAAGACTTTTCTAGGTTTCAGCTCTTCAGACAGCATGTAGTTAATTAAGACTCCTCCTAAAAGAGTCTTTCCTTGACCCTCTTATGAAAATTCTCCCCATCGTTCCTACTTTGGCAATTATTTTATTTATGTATTTTGGCTTGTGATTTACTCCATGAAATCAATAACTCTACAAGGGCAGGAGTCACACTGCCTGGTTACCATGATTTGCTCAGCAATCATGATTCAATGCTTGGTGTACCATGGATGCTTTAGAAATAGCCAGAGAACAGAATGAATGCATGAATGGGTGAATGTATAAATGAAGTAATGACTGAGGAAGAAGTGGTAGAACAATTTGAACAATAGTAAACTTCACCCAGGTTACTTGTGATGAGATCACAGCATACAGAATGTAGAATCCTGCACCCATAGGCAGCCACTCGCTTAGTGACAAACAACCTATAGTAACAATAAAAACCCAGCAAGCAGATTTGCTACTGTTACTGTGGCCACTTCCATTTATTAAACTCATACTGTGTGCCAGGCATTGTGCTACATGGTTCATTTTTCCTATTTAGCCTGGTCTATAGTGGGCAAAAAAGATCAAGCCTCACAGTGTCTGGAGAGAAGGCAGACAGGGAATAGGAGAGGAGCAAAATATTTGAGCTGTTAGGCAGGTAATTCAGGCATAAATTACATTATCAGCATTTGGCAGATTTAGATTTTTATTGTCTGTGTTTCTCAGACTGTGGAGAAACAGTTTTCTTTATCTCTTTTCTATTTTCAAATTGGCCCCTTAGAGAATAAAAGTCACAAACTCATTGTCTTACAGTGACTGACGCTGCACAGAGCTGTGCTGGTTCCACTGCTCTTGTCAGTGGTGTCTGGTGATGAAACCTGAGCTCACAGTCTAGGTGGCAGAGAGAAGAGGCAGGTGGGTTCCAGGCAAGTCTACCAGGTGATCCACATATATTATAATGTATGCTGGTCAGCTGGCCGCCCTGCTGACTGCCTGGTATCTATTAGTCAATGCGTTAAGAATCAGACTTCAGTAAGGCCATTGAATAGGGTGAAATGTATGCAACTTACAGTCAAGTCATTACAAATGGTCCCATCAGAAAAAAAAACTTTACTATCTTCCTTCTCTCTTTCTCCCAGATACTACAATGTCTGAGGAGAGAAGAAAATTTAGAGGCAAATTGCTTCTAATGAGAGGTGACTATACATAGATGAGCTCTGAAATGCCAAATAGGGTGATTCTAGCCTTTGACGGTATAAAGACCCTTAAGAACCAGTCAGGTCTTAAGTGCAATTCTGACACTTGAAGCACGTGAAATACATTCTGAAAAAAAATCAAAACAATAAAGACCAGAGACATATGTAGATTGCGCTCAGTTTCTTGGCTAGTCACTTTCGTTTGGAAGCAGCAGATTAACAGGCACTTTGTACATCCTGAGCTAATTTACTTGTAATTCTCTGCACCTGTTAGTTTGAAGAAAGGTGGTTAATGAGATCAAGGCTAAGAGACGTGTAATATTTCATCCTGCCGTCAAAGCCTATTATTTAAATAATTTGAAACTTCCAAAACATTGAAATAAAAGAAGTTTCTCAAGTGAATAGAAAGGTAAAAAAGAGTAAGGAGAAAGAGAGAAAAAGAAAAGGAAAAGGAAAGGATAATAAGATGAAATTTGTTTTGACTGACACCTTGGATGCCAAGCCCTGATGCTCCCATAAGCTATGGGATTTGAACATTGATCATCTGTTATCTTTCGCCTTTTAAAGCATTGGTTAGCAAATATACGTCCTTTTTTTTTACCAAGAAAATCTATTCCTGGGAATTTAACTTAAAACAACTGAAAGTGAGTACAAAAAAAAAGTATGTACAAGGTTGTACAACCAGAATTCATCGGCATTTTTGAACACTTGAAATAACCCATTGTCATGGATTTCTCAGCAACCCTGCACATGGTTCTGACCTTGCACAGCTTCATTATTTCCTTTATTTTCTGTGACCTGACTGGATCTCCATGTTCTAGCCAGCTTGTTGCTCTTTTCCTGTCTCCTTCGCTGGTCCAGCCATACAATATTTCCCCCAACGCCTCTCCTGATCCATGTTATGTTCCCTCCTTGTGGCAACTAATCTACCTCATCCTGTCAATTGTCTTTCCTAACATCTATTCACACCTCCAGCTCTGAGTTTCATGACCAATTATTCAATTGTCTTCTTGACATCCCATCTTGGAGGTCTCAGAAGCACTTTAAATTTAATATATCCAGAAGTAAACTTCTGTTCTCTCCAACACTGTGTTCTTCCCTCTGTTATAGAATGGTACCAACAATATCAAGTTGGGCAAGCCAGAAATATAGAAGTCACCCTTGATACCTTCTTCTGTCTCGCCCTACTATATCCAATTATTTACAAATTCCTTTCAACTTTGCCTCCTCTTCATTCTCAAAGCTGTCCACACGCTTCTATCTCCAACACCTCTCACAAGCCGGGACCATTGCAGTAGCTTACTAAATTAGTTACTGACGTCAGATACAGCTTCACTCCACACTGTTCCACACATTACATCTAGATAGAGCTTTTCAGATGCAAATGTGATTTTATATAAAATATTTCAGTGTCTTCTTAATGTGCATAGGATTCAAACTTCAGGGTTAGATGATTCCTGCCAGTGGTTTAGATTTCAAGACCTTGAAATCTAAAAGGTTTCACAGCATATATAAAAAAAGAAAATGTTGCACTTGATATATGCTTGATTTTAAAGATTTTTATATTGAAGCAAACAATATTAGCAGTTTTACTAAAAATTAGCATGGTAACCTTAGGACATTCCATGTCTATTTGAACTTTCTGAGAAAATCACAGTAACAAAATCAGAATCAATTTAAAATTGATGGTTATATTTGAAGCCACAATAAAGCTCATATTAACTCATTTCCCCCATTTTTAGGAAAGAAATCAGGCAAGACAATTAATTGTAATTGAGGAATATATTTTATTCTTTTCTATTCTTTGTGTATGGATTGTTTTGTTTTGAATAATGAATTTGATGAAAACCTTGTTGAGGAATTGTTTTCAAGAGAAAAACACAAAAATCTCAGCTCTTGTTCAGCTCTTGTTTTTATTTCCCAGCACAAGTCTCAGTGTCTCTAGTAGAATGAGAGTTTCCTTAGATTTTAATTGGGCCTGAGAAGGGAGCCTGCCCATGTAGCACCTTTGTGAAGGATATGAAGGGCAGCTGTTCTGCATCAGGTGAAACCCTGCACAGGTGACTGTGGCAGAGTACAAGCCATGGGATCCGATTGGCCACCTTGCTTTCTGGCTGGCAGTCAAGGGAGAAACACTCATTCGTTTGAAACTATTACTTTACCCAGGTCATCTTTAATACTCTAGATGAAGAACACCTTGATATTTGCTGGTAATGTCATCTTTTTGTATAGACATGTGCATCCCTGTGAATATTTGGAACAGTTACCTCTAGTAGCATCAACCATTTGACTTTTCTTGGTCTACTTATAAAGAATCAATTTTGTTGTGGGAAGGGATCTCATGAAAATCAAAGGGAGAGCAAAAGAGTAGAAGAAAGGGATCAAGGGCAGAGAAGAGGGAAGGGAAAGAGGAAATACGGGAGAATGATATTGGCTAAATTATATTGTTATATCGTCTGCAGGTATGATCATGTAACCATAATGACTCACCCTGTTATTCACAATTAAAATATACCAATAGAAATATGGGAAAAATGATCAATTTTGCATCATCTTAAACTTGGAGAATTTCTCTCACCTCTCAGAAATACGACTACCTTAAACACAATCCCTTAGGACTGATGCTTCCTCAAACAGGGAGGAAAATTATATATCAGGATTTCTAGACTGTCTAAGATAGACATACAGAGGAGACTCTTAGAGGGAAAGTAACTAATTTGGACTCTCTCTCTAATTCAGTTTCTGATGCATTAAACATTTGGTGGGTGGAAGCCGGATTGCAGGGCATGAGGACAGGACCATTAAGAGTCAAAGGGGAAAAGGTGGATCTGACACAAGAAGCTATATGGTACGAGACAACAAGGAAGCAGATAGCACAACCTGCTTGGCACAGTGGGAGAATATAAGGTCATGTGTATGAAAAGAAAATGCTATTTTACTAATCTTATAAGCCTTTGGAACCCAAGCATGCTGGTGTGGGGATCCTTCTAACTGCCTGTTACATGGAGGGAGCATCCTTGTTTTCACTCATCTTTGGGTGCAATGTAGGCAGCTCTATTGCATGGAGACTAGAGGATTCAGTGGTGGTGACACAGACCCATTGGCAAGACTCAGAGTCTCTGCAATAGGATGGGACCAGAAATTTAGGATTCTGAGGTAGGAATAAATCTGGTAAAGCCCTTATTCTGTTTTTATGGTAGATAGTGATTTGACACAGGAACTCCTCTTAGGGGATATGGGGATATAGTGCTAGAGAATCCTGACTTAGCAATGACAGCAACCTCTAACCAACCAAATTTCATTAGATGTTTTGTGGGTTCTCTCAAAATGTGGGGATACATACAATGGGAATAAGAAATTTAAAATCTATCCACACTCAATAGTTAGAAAATGAACAAGCCAAGTTAAAAAAAAAAAGACAAAGATCTCAATAGACATTTCACTAAAGAAATTGAAAAATAAGCATATGAAAAGATGCTCTGCATAATATGATAGTAAGGAATTAAAAATTAAATCAATGAGATGCTACTATACACTTATTAGAATAGAGAAAAACCAAAACGCTGCCAATGTCATATTCTGGTGAGGATGTGGAACAACAGGAACTCTCATTCAGTGCTCGTAGGAAAAAAAAACATCATGCAGTCACTTTGCAAGACAGTTTTGCGGTTTCTTACAAAACTAAACATACTCTTACCTTATGATCCAGCAATTGAGCTCCTAGAAACAAGTTGAAAATGTATGTCCACAAAACTCCTGTGCCTGGATGTTTACAGTAGCTTTATTCACAACTGCCAGACTTGAAAACAACATCCTTCAGCAGTTGAATGGATAAACTGTGCTACATCCAGATAGTATTATTCAGTGTTGAAAAGAAATGAACTTGGAAGCCATGAGAACTAATGCATATTAAGTGCATATTACTAAGTGAAAGAGGTCAATCTGAGAAGGTTACATACTGTATATTTCCAACTCAATGACAGTCTGGAAAAGTCAAAACTATGGAGACAATAAAAAAATGACAGGTTGTCATGCATATGGTTGAGAGATGAACCAGAACACAGAGAATTTTTAGGGTAGTCAAACTATTCTATGTGAACAGTGGATATATGTCATTACACCTTTGTCAAAACTCCTAGAATTAGGATTGATGTGGAGCTCAGTGGTAGAGCACTTGCCAAGCATGCATGAGGTCCTGGGTTGCATCCCAGCAACACACACACACACACAATCCAGTGTACAACACTGTGAATACTGGTATGGGCTTGAGGTGATAATGATATGTCTAGTAGCCATTATTTGTTTTAGCAAATACATGGTGGGGTGTTGGTAGTAGGGGTAGATTTTTCTACAAATGGGGCTGGATTTACACGGGAACTCTGCACTTTCTTCTCAATGTTGCTATGAACCTAAAACTACTACTCTAATACATAAAATTCATTTAAAAAATGGATAAAGTTTTTTTTTAAAAAAAACCTGTGAATGCAGCTGGGATATTGCAGTTTGCAGGACTTAGGTATTCCCATTCATTACCATATCAATATTTAATGAGCACCTACAGACACAGGATGCCAGAACATTCTGATTACATTTGCTTCCTCCTGTGACTTTCTCCCTCACAAGGCCGTGACCTAATCACTTCTTTGAGCTATTTTTCCCACACATATCAATATATTATTCTGTTCCTCTATGAAAATATACTTTTAAGAAGTACAACAGGAATATGGTTAAGAGTTCTGAAAAAAAAAGTCTCTAAGGTAGAAAAATTTTACTACCTAAATCCAAAGGTCCAAAGTTTACTATGAATCCCAAAACTAAGAAACCTGGAGTCATGGATGGGAAACACTGATGTAAATCTTGGGAAGTTCAGTTCCCAGATTGCATGATGGGATATTCTTACCAACAATGTTGATTCTATCTTCATATCCTAAGGGAGACTTTCAAAGTCTAGTTGCCTTGGTTCTATGGAACAACTACGAATTAGAGCTACAATTATTGGAATGATTTTATGAAGTTCTTGCTTTGAGGTTTCTCTAAACTGGAGTGACTTTGATGAGTTGGGGGAAATTCTTGTCCCATTTTCAAACAATTTTAATCCTTATTCTAACTATATGATTTACAAATGGTGCTACCCTTCCCCTATCAATTCTTCATTATAGGTTGATTGAGACATGAAGAAACCCTTGTTGTATTGAGCAGGATTTAGAATAAAGTTCATGAAATTTTAAAGTGGGAAATCAGGAAGTGCGATTTTTGTGTACCCTTTTAAATTGACCAGGGTTTCTGGGAAAGGACATAGTAAATGGCTAGCGGATATTGCAATCAAAATAGGAGGTTCGGTATAATAAAAAGAAAAGAGAAGAAGATGAATAATATATGCATTTCTTTGGAAGCTATACAACTCTTGCTTTGAGAGTTGTGATGTACAGCTCTTCAGGTGAATTTAAAAATCCAGTTACTGAATATTGAATATATTGCTAAACAATTCCATTCCTTTAATTTTTTTAGAACTCTTGAAATATTGATCAGTGAATGGTTTCCAAGCACAATAGCATGCTTTCTCCATTACCTGTTTTTAAATGAATATCCACTTTTCTCTTGGGAATTTAAACTAGCACTTCAATCTGTTGAATATGTATATTTCCATTTATAGGATATATTAAAACTTCTCTGAGAACTGCCTCCTGGACACCAGGAAATATCAGTGTCAGAATAAAAACCCAACGGCCCAAAAGGCACTGATTAATGTGGTTTTTTTTTTCCCCCTTAGCTACTCAATGATTCATCAGCTATTTATTGGGCTTCAGACAGAGGTTCATAAAATGGAAAATAATTATGAAAACCCCTGGAGGTTATTAATTATCAACTGATTCCCTTGAACCCATTACCTTACATAATGAAAATTACTCCTACACAGTGATGTCTCCTTGTGATGTGTGAATGCACACACTTACAAACACAATTATCTTTTCTAAATGATGGTCTCATGTTTTTATTCTATTATCTAGTCTATAAGAAAGCTATTTCAAAAATAGAGCTGAAAGCAGGAAGCTTCATTTCTGAATCTGTTTTTCAAAAAAAATTATAGGCCTCTTTCAATAGATACTGTTTATATTTAATTATTACTAAGTTGTTATTTCCTGTGGAAAATATCAAATAAATATTACAAACATTGCTTCAGATTAAATTATTTTAATCCTCTTGTATCTGGCTGAAGCCTTTGTAAAACATAACCTTATCAGCACAATTTGTGGTGGGAAATGTATAAATAACTTCACTGTGGTGAGAGCCATATGAAATTTTCTTCCTAGAATATTTCTCCTCTCTAATGTTTATCCTTGAGTAATTTGTTCTCATGCTTTCATTTGACACTTCATCTGTTCTTATATTGAAGGCATTTTATTCTCTGTACTGTTTGCAACACATTGTGAGAAGATTTAATCTTAGTATAGTTATTATATCTGTGTTCACGGAATGAGTATAAAAAACAACATTCTAGAGTTTAGAATAATTATTACTAATGTTTTAATTGATGCTTTATCACTTAAAAGAAAACATCTAGATATTTGTTACTTCTAAGTACAGTGGAAGAACTTAGTTAAGCAGAATAATCAGTAATAATCTAAGTAAATAATATATTTACACAGAAAATGAAATCAGTTGATGTTGTATCAGTTTTAAGTTTTCCCTTAGTCAAGTTTGCAAAAGAAGCTTAAAACAATATTGTTTGGTATGATTTGAAGTATTCATGCATACAGATCACCTGAGGTTCTTGTTAAAATGCAGATCCTAAACTGGGTTCTGTGGCACATGCCTGTAATCCCAGCAGCTCAGGAGTCTGAGACAGAAGGATTGCGAGTTCAAAACCAGCCTCAGCAATGGCAAGGTGCTTAGCAACTCAGTGAGATCCTGTCTCTAAATATAAAACACAAAATAGGGCTAGGGAGGGGCTGGGGATGTGGCTCCAGCGGTAGCGCGCTCGCCTGGCATGCGTGCGACCCGGGTTCGATCCTCAGCACCACATACCAACAAAGATGTTGTGTCCGCCGAGAACTAAAAAATGAGTTCAGTCCCCAGTACCTCTTCCCAAAAGCAAAGTGCAGATCCTGGACCCAGCACTCCACTGGAACAGCGATCATCAAGTTTGGCAATGACTCTCATCAAACTTTAATTATTATTTGACTGCTCACAAGCACCTGCCTCAGCTAGCCAGTTTGTCATTAAAAAAAAACATTATTTTCAATTGACAAATAACATTTGTACATATTTATGGAATATAATATTGCAGTTTGATAAAGTGTACAATGTGGAGTGATCAAATCAGGGTAATGAATATTTCAATCTCTTCAGATGCTGTCATTTCTATGTTTTGGGAACCCTCAAACTCTCCTCCAAAAGTTATTTAAACTGATAACTAATTGTTGTGGATGATAGTTTTCCTACTGTACCATAACACCAGGACAGTGTTTTGGTACCCACTACCCGCCCTGTCAACATCCCACTTCTCCACCCTCTTCCCAGCTCCAGTGACTCTTTTCTACACTCTAGTTCTATGTGATCTACTTTTTTAGCTTATACCAATGAGTAAGGACATTCAGCAGTTGTCTTTCTGAACTTCATTTATTTCATTTGACACACTTTCTTCTCTAAACACTTGTGAAAGGAACTCTCTCACCTCCGAGCAACAGTTTGGTTTCCTAATTTAGAATTTTCTCCTTTGATTATCTGTTTTTGTCAATAAGCTTCTCATATAATTTTTGAGATATGGTACAATAAACCCTCTGATTTCTTTGTCATCTTAATTCCTTATTGTGAGGATATTTCACCCTTTGGTTAAGTTGATTCATTGTCAGTATATTTCGTTTTTCATTGAAAATCTGATATAACCAAACATTGAAGGAAACACAATATATAGTCACATTCTATAGGAGAGAGACCCAGGTGAAAAGATAAATAATCTTAAGTCATCATACTAAAAGGGACTTCATAGGTAAAAGCTATGAATTCATAGGGAAAAAAATGTGTCTTTGTAAATCTCTTGAAGAAAGTAAGGATTGAGTTGATGCTGATGGACGGGCTGGGTTTTAATCAGGGGAGCAATGCATCCAGTTTCTGTTCCATAACTAGGGGTTACAATGGCAAATTAAATCTCAGCCTTTGTATCTACAAGAAAACTATGTTTTGATTTAGAACTATTGAGTGAATAGGCAAGATTAGATGGAAAGTTTACATTCAATTATAGAACACAGATATAAATGGCTTGTAAGGAGGACTCTTCTTTATAAGTAAAATTTATATAAAGTGATAAATTTAGAAAAGTAAATAAAAATCCCTAAACAAACTGAAAAAAAAAGTCATCAAGGCAAAAGCAAGTAGAAAACCATTCGGAAAGCCATTGACAATTTAACAAAAGGGAATAGGAACTTCACCCACCAAAGAGAATAAAATCTTATAGACATGATTGATATATACTGCAACTATCACAGCAAAGGAGATTGGCTGGCTCCATAAGGTTGATTCTGCATCTTTAATCTTATTATATTAACCACAAATAACATTTGTTTATGAAGTAGCTCATGTTTCGTTTTATTATAATTATGACGGTTATGTCTATTGTCTAATAGTGGGGCGGGGGGAGAAAACTGAGTGAGAATATGAAAAAAGGAGGAGAAAATTTGGATGTGGAAGAAGGTCAGTAGGCCTAAAAAAATCACACCTCTTTTTAGGAAACACTATTCACCTCAGCAAGTAGACAATTTGAATCTCATTTATGCAAAAACCTATTGTGCATATGGAGGACAAGCACATGAGTATTCCTAAAACACTCTGCAGATTCAAGGATAAATCAGACCTACACTCAACCTTAGAGATTTTACATATAGAAGGGAAAATTGGTCACAAATATGGGTATTTATGCCACTATTGATTTAATTAAACAGTAGGGGAGTTCAGAGGAGGGAAATTATCTTCTTCAAAGTGGCAGGGAATGAGTTCTTTTTCAGGATGTACATGTGAATGGGCCACTCACTTTTCAAAACATAATATTTTTGCAAAAAAAAAACAGTCTTGTTCTAGAAAAACTTTCGTTTTTTAGATTTAAATACATCATAAACCTCTTCCTTTAACCCCATGTCTCCATCTAGGTATTTTTCCATGTTGCTTTCCCTTTGCTGATGAAAAGTTCTTTAGTTTCTTTTTCTACATCCTTATCTAAATCCCACTCATTCCTCAGCCCTCTGAACACTGACAGCCCCATGAACCACTGTGCTTCATCTGCTCTTGATATAAACTACAACAAACAATTTGGGGGTTCTTTATTACCATGCACATCTTCTGCATTTAATCTCCTGATTTCTTTTATTAAAGCTGAATTTCAGGATAAGTGTATGGCTTGGTGCTAGAATGCTTGCTTAGCAAATGCCAGGTCCTGGGTATGATTCCTAGCACCACAAGTCAGTGGAAGGAACTGTTTTCTCCCCTAGTAGTCTAGATATTGCATTCTAGCTGCTCCTTCCTTCTAAGTCTTCTTCCTGAGGTTGTCTTCCTCAGGCAGCTCCCTCAATGTTGGTGTGCTCTAGAAATTCTTCTCTTATCATTTTCCCTCTGCCTGAAATCCTGCATTCTTAGTTATTCTCTCCAACAAATAACTTATGCCCATACAAAGCAGCACATTGAATCCTACAACATAGAGAGACATACAGTCCCAGACAAGGACTGTATTTTCAAGAATACACCCTCTTGATCCAGAAGAGGACACAGGACCAATTCATGACAATGGAATAGGACATGAAATGCAAGTCAATTCTGCATCCAAATCTTAAAACAAACAGACAATCAAACAAGAAAAACAAAAATCAGAACTCTTCTGACTTTTCCTGTATGTTTGTTCTGGGAGAAAATAGAGCTACATTTAGTCTGGGCCTTGGTAGTCTGGGCCCCTTGATCATCATGTGACTAAACACCAACCAGAAACATTCATGATTGATTTATATGTGAATCAAAAATAAATCTATAAGGCATTAAGCCACTGAAATCTGTGGATTTATTTTTTACAGTGAATAACAGTAATGTGGAAATTGGTACTTTGAAGTGGGATGCTATAATTAAAAAACTTGAAATATGAGGAATCAGATGAGTAGTTGGAGAGCAGGCAGAAAAAGTGTGGAAAGCTGGTGACAAGGTCACACAGTGGCAAAATGTTGAGTAAAATTATTGCCTGTAATAACTTGGAAAATCCCCATGACTCTGGGCTGTAGTTGTAGGGGCAATGGTTGGGAAACAGAATGTTAGCACTGCTTGTTGGTTGTTACTGGATGAGTTGAACAAGTTATGAGTAGAAAAAGATGAAATTAGACTAGAAAGTACCATTTCATAAGCAATAAATAAATGAAAGGAGTACAGAGAGCTCCAAAATAAAGAGCTTCTTCAGGTTCTCACCTGAAGAAGAAACTTTACTATTTGTAGACTCAAATCAATATGAAATAAGAGTCACTGACAGTGGGCAAGGCTCTTCATATATGGGGGCAGAGGGTATATAGGAACTCTCTGTATTTTCTTCTGGGTGTTGCTATATATTTAAAACTTCTTTTAAAATAGTGTATTTTACAAATTATTAGTAGTAAAATTATCTGGTCATGATTTTTGTTTTTTGAAGGGGCTTTGAGGGGCATAGTTCTATTAAAATTTAGAAAAATCAAGGAACTAGGTCAGATGGCTCTTGCCCTCCTACCAATGCCTGTTGCTTTAGATGAAGTCAAAGTACCCACCTTTAAGATGAGCAGTTTGACATAGGGCAAAGGAAGCACAGGAATGAAGGAAGCTGAGGAGGTCTGGGCTAGGAAAATCTTTGGATATAGAATAGTTACTGCCACGATTAAACTCAAAACAAATAAAGCAGTTGCATATTTCAGTTTTTGAGGGAACTGCATTGTTAAATTAGTAAAGTATTCTAGTTATTGTAATACCATAATTGTGTCTTTGATAATCTACCAGTAGGAAGGGATCGCTGAAACTATGCTGTTGCTTAGAATCCCAAAAACTATGTGAGATGTGAGCATTGCAGATGAAAGGCAAGAAAACTTCCTGAAGCTAAGCCATGAACCATGCAAACAGTAGCCAAGGGTGGTGGGGTGGGGGTGGTAGAGTCAGCATCTCATCCAGCAACCTCTCCACTCCAAGATAGGTGTGCCTGGAACACCATCCAGCTACAGAACAAGGACAATTTTATTTCTGAATAAAAGGGTTTTTTTGGTTGTTGTTCATTTGTCTCATATGCTGCCTTGTTATGGTCTGAATGGTTTCCCCCAAAGTTCATGTATCAGAAACTTAATTCCCAGTGCAACATTATTGAGAGGCGAAGCCTGATAGGAGGTGCTTAGGCCATGAGGCTCCATCCACTAATGGATTAATACTCTTCTGACTACCCTTCATCCTAGCCCAAAGGCCAAGAAGCAATAATACTTTTCTTACTGAAGTCAGTAAGTTCTTGGAGGAGTGAGTTGGTTCCCACAGAGTGAATTCTCATGGAAGAGGGTTCATTCTCAACACAGTGGGTTATTATAAAAATGAATTGAGCTTCCTTCATGTTGTAAAGGAGCAATAAGGCCCTCATCAGGAGTACTTCCCAGCTTTCAGAACCATGAGCCAGAGGAACCTCTATTCTTTGTAAATTACCTGTTCTCAAGTATTTTGTTATATGTAGCAACAGAAAGTGGATTAAGACAATCTCCTTGTAGCTGTGTCAAGAGGAGAGCGGGAGGGTAAAGTACTTTGGTTCCTGAGCCATGAGGAACAATATTTGAATGTTATTGAGAAGATGGTGTCATTTAGAGATCTTGGAACTTGAACTTGTTTAAGTGACTATCTTGATCAAGTGGTATCTTCCTTAAAGAGGTAAATGCTTAAAGCCTATATCCACCTGTTTGGCATCTGGAAATATGGACTTTGGCTCTCCATAAAAGAGTCATGCTTTACATCCATGGTTCCATGAATTAGTGTTCTCCAGAGAAGCAACCAACAATGTGTTGCTAATGAATCATAGTAAATATGTGTATAAGTGTGCGTGATATGTATACATATACACACATATATATCACACACATATACACATATTTACTATAAGGAATATAATAATATATATTTATTACAAGGAATTGACTCATGAAATGACAGAGGCTGGCATCTCCAATTCAGCAATGTGGGTCAGCATTCTTGAGACCCAGGAGAGCCAATGATGCAGTTCCCATCTGAAAGCTCAAGATGGAAACCAAGAGAGCGGATAATACAGAGGCAGTTTGCTGGAGACTCTCCTTTTTCTCTGGGGACTGGTAGTTTTGTTCTATTCAGACATTCCTTTGATTGGATAAGGCTCAACCACATTATGGACACAAACCTGCTTGACCCAAAGTTCACCTATTTACCTATTAATCTTATCCAAAAACACTGTCTAAATTGACACATAAAATGAATGATCACCATGTTTAGGGTTGTTCCCGAGAAGTGACTACCTCTCAGAAGTACCACAACTATCTTTCTCAGTTGTTTCTTGGTAGGGACATGCATTTAGTTCTCACCGAGGGACTCTGAGCAGAAGTGCATGTCTTTTGGGGTCATGATACTTACGTTGCATTCTGCTTTACCTCTTTCAACACTTGCTGACTAAATACAGAGTACTGCAAGACTATAGGGAATGGTAGAACCATTAGATAAAAAGTGAAAGTATCCTGTATCCTTGAACCACCATATGAATGGCTATTTACTGACCAGAAAGTCCTGCGTTGGACTATAAAGAAAGCACGATGTGAAATTGTTTTGTGTTAAACCATTAAAAAAATAATTTCTTTTGTTTCAACAATTGCCATTACCCTCACACCTTCTACCTATAAATTTAATCAGAACTTTCATCCTGTGCTGAACTCATATATCTAGCTCCTGATATGTCACAAGAGTCTCACAAATTGAATTAATTATTTCTAACCACACTCTAATTTCCACACATACATTACCCAATGCAGTAGGTTTACCACCTTATACTCAGTGTAGATAAATAATACCTACTCCCACCTTACCACTAATTAATTATCCCTCATTCCACATGACTAATTAGTAATTAAGTTCTGGTGACTTCCTTTCTTTACTCATCTTATTTATCTCATGAACTAAGGTAATGGGTTAGCTTTCTCTGTCTACCCTCATAGTCTCTTAATTGAAATGTGACTTCCTGATTAGTCTTATTTATCTTGAACACTTCTTAGAATTTCTATCTAAAATAGGGGTCTGATCACCATATTCTCCTATTTTTTGTCCATATTTTTAACGTTTTAAAAGACATGTAACATAGATTCATCCCTGTGACCAAAAGGCCTAGCAAGAACAACATAGAAGACAGAAAGTTTATTGGGGGCTCACAGTTTCCAAGGTCTCAATCTCCATTGTTCTGGACCTCAGGGGAGGCAGAACATCATGGTGGGAGGGCATGGAGGAGGAAAGCAGCTCAGGACATGGCAACCAGGAAGCAGAGAGAGCTCTGATCCACAGGGACAAAATATAAACCTCAAAGGCATGACCCCAGTGACCCACCTCCTCCATCCACACCCTATCTGCCTATAATCACCACCCAATTAATCTGAATCTTTAATTAATCCACTGGTTAGGTTAAGGCTCTCATAATCGTTTCACCTCTGAAAACTCTTGCATTGCCTCACACATGAGCTTTTGAGGGATACCATATCTAAACCATAATAACCATGCTAACCACTTTCAAATGTGGAGGGCTTTGGTATTGAATACACTCCTAGTCTTGTGCAGCTATTATCACCATACACCTCCATAGCCCTTTTCATCTTACAAAACTGAAAATTCATACTTGCTAAACAATAATCCCTCATTTCTCCCTTATCTAGACTCTGGTGACTATCATTCTAATGCCTGTCTCTATGATTTTGACTACTCTAAGTAACTCTTGAAAGTAGAATAATATACTATCTGTCTTTTAGTGACTGGCTTATTTCACTTAACATAATGGCCTTAAAATTCATCCATATTTTAGAATATAACAATTTCTTTACTTTTCAGAGGGATTATTATTCTATTATATGCATATACCCCATTTTGTATATCCATTCATTTATCATTGAGGTTGCTTCTGTGTGTTATTCCTACTATTTAAAATAATGCTACTCTGGACATGTATGTATAAATACCTCTTTAAGACATTTGTGTTAATTACCTTTCTAATAATACTATAAAAAGATACCAGAGATAATTAACTTATTAAGAGAGGAGGTTTGTTTTGGCTCAGGTTTTAGAGATCCCAGGTCATGTCAGGGTAGACTTATTGCTTTTAGGCTTCTGGTGAGAGTGCCAGGTGGTAAAGTTGAGGAGTGTGTTGCAGATCAAAATGCTAATCTCACAGCCAGGAAGAAGAAAGAAGAAAGGACTGGTATCCCCTAATCCTGTTTAGAGGATATCCCCAAAGACCAAGGAGCTCTCCCTTTAAGCACTTCTCCTACAAGTTGCCACCTCTCCCAGTAGCACTACTTTGGGTACAAGCCTTTAACAAATGGGTCAATAAAAGACATTGCAGATCTAAACTATAGCATTCTGCCTCTGGCCCCAAAAGTTTATGTCCATCTCACAATGCAAAGTCTCCTAATTGTTCCACCATTGCTCTGAAGTTCTAGTGCAACCTCTTCTTCAAGATTAAAGGCAAAGTCTTAGCTGTGAATCCTTAAGAAAACAAAGCAAGTTCCATACTTCCAAGATACAGTGTTACAGTATAAATATTTTTATTCCAAAAGGGAAGAGCAAGAAAAAATAGCAAGATTGAAACTCAGCAGGGTAAACATTAAATCCTAAATCTCCATGTCCAGCATCTGGAGCACATTGTAGCAGATTGTGGGCTCCGGAAGGTGTGGACCTCCTCATCCCTATAGACTTGCTGGTTGTAGCCCACATGTACTCTCAGGCTGAATTTTCTTGCTGCCTATAACTTTCCTCAGCAGGTGTTCCATGTTCCTGGCTGTTCTGACTTCCTGAAGTCTTTACTGAAGCTTCAATGTCACTGCACTCTCATCGTTTCACTACATCTCACCCTGTCCCTTGGTATTTGCAGGGACTCTGACCCTACTACACACTACCTGGCCTCCCAGGTTTTCCTTTGAAATCTCAATGGAAACATCATGACTCTTGCATTCTGCAGGCTGAAAAACTGCTATCATGTGGGTGATGTAAAGAAGGGCCACCGGTGTGAGTTGTACTTGAACACTGGTACAGCAGCCTTGAACCTGAACCACAGCTATAGCAGCCTTGCTAGCTTCAGTGGTCCTGGATGGGCAGGGTGCCCTGAAATCTCAAGAGACTATGCATTGACAAGTCCTTGAAACAAATTTGCACCTTTATACCCTTGAGCCTATGATGGGTGGTGTCTTGAAAACTCCTGAGATTGCCTTCTGTGCATCTTTTGACTATGACTATTTCAGTGCAAAGTCCCTGGTTTCTGTTTCATGGCACTGATCTCTGCACCTTCTTCACCTGCACCTTTAAACATGCTTCTCTTCACATCAAGCTCTGAAGTTTTCAAATTGTTCCACTCTGCTTTTTCATTCTGATTCTCACTTTAGATCTGACTAAAAGTAGCCAGTAATACAGATGCCACTGCCTGAATGCAGTGCTGCTTTGAATTTTCCTCTACCAGATAAACTAGTCTATCACCTTTAAATTCAGCCTCCCCAGAAGTCTCAGGACATGGACAAAATGTAGCCAAAATTTCTGCTGGAGTGGTAATATGAATGCCATTAAGTACAATCCCCAAGAGTCCTTGTTTCCATCTGGAATCTTACCAGCCTCCTTTACTGTCCACATTTCTATCAGCATTCTGGTCTTCACCTGAATTGCCAGTTAATCTTTGCTTGTAACATTCCAGCCTTTCTCTAGCCTGTTTTTTCCCAACTTTTCTACATTCCTCGCACAACACATTCTAAAAACTTTTCCACGTTATCAGGTGTACTCCCAGCAATGACCCCTCTTCTCAGCGTTAGTCATATTTCCATTAATGTAACAAGATACCTGAGATAATCAACTTTAAAAAAAGGAAAGATCTATTTTGGCTCCCAGTTTTGGAGGTTCCAGTTCATGGTCAGTTGCCTCTGTTGTTGTAGGACCTGTAGCAAGGTGGCACATCAAGGTGGAGTACGTGTGGTAAAGCAAACTCCTCATCTCATGGTGGCTTAGAAGTAAAGACACAGAAAGCAAGACACTGGCATTCCACAATCTCTTTTGCAGGCATGCTCCCAATGACCTGAAACTTCCCAGTAGGGTTCTCCTTTTAAAAGTTTTTACCACCTCTCGATAGCCCCATGTTTAGGGCCCATACTTTAAGACATGAGACTTTGGGGTCATTCAGATCCAAACTATAATTCTGATCACCATGAATGTGTTAGAAAGTATATCTTCCTATTGGATCTTTTTGGAAAATGTGAGGATTAGTACTCATTCTTTTGAAAATCTTCAATAGAATTACCACCGAAGACATTACCTTCAGGAATTTTCTTTGTTAGGGGAATCTTGATTAGTGATCCAATCTTATTTCCTGAGTTCTGTTTGGATTTTATATATCTTTGTGATTTAGTCATGGTAAGTTTTTGTGTTTCTAATAATGTGTCCACTTCATCTAGGTTCTCCAGGTTGTTGGTGGCCTATATTAGCTCATTGTGGTCTCTGGGGTCCTTTTCTATTTCTGTATAATCAGGGGTGATATCCCTGCTTTCATCTCTAATATTTGCTGTTTGAGTCCTCTCTCCTTTTCTCTTAGTCCTTTTAACTAAAGGCTTGCTGATTTTGTTGATCTTTTTGAAGAATCAATTCTTGGATTCATTTTCCCCAATTTTTTCTCTTTATCCCACTTATCTCTGCTCTGATGTTTATTATCTCCTTCCTTCTGACAGCTTTTAGTTTTAGCTTGTTCTTTTCTTTCTAGTTCCTTAAATTATATAGTTGCTTTGTTTATCTGAGCCTTTCCTTATACTTTAATGTAATTGTTTGTAGATATAAATATTCCTCATAGCAGTTCTTTCATTGCACATCAAAAGTTTTGCTATGTTGTGTTTTCATTTTCATTCATCTCTGGGTGTTTTCTGATTTCTCTCATGACTTCTTCTTTAATCCATTCATTGTTTAAGTATAAAAGGGTTTTAATGTTCATCAACTATTCTGGGACTAAATTCAAACTCCTTAATATGCATGTAATGCCTTCTCTAATCTTCTCGTAAAACTGTCCAAGTTTTTCTCCAGGTACTTGCTACTTCAAACTGGATGTGAATCAACATTTCCACTAAAAGCCATTTTTCATTTTACTTTAAAATTGCTTTATTTTCCCACGATCTTATCCATCCTCAAAATTCTAGCCAGGTAACTTATTGTGCTTTGTTTTAGCTACCCTTTTTCTCAGATTCTCCTGTCTTCCTTCTCTCCCTCATATATTAGATCTCCTTCTTTGTCTCTATCATATATAAAATCTTCCTTTATCACTATACCTAACCTGTAGTTTAGAGATTATCTGTGGATGTGTTCATGCTTGGAAGAAAAGTCTAGTTCCAGGGTCAGTATATGGAAGAAAAAAGAGAAAGATTCAGGAAGTCATTTCTTGATGTTGGTTTCCCTAATTCAAGGGCCTATGTTTATATTCAAATATTTCTTAGCTGTGATGGAATAGGAATCTGGTTTAGGTGCTACAGATACTGACAAACATAATTCCTGCCCTCAAGGATCTTAACTTCATGGGAGTTACCCTAAGTACATTTATGAAAACACAAACGGTGTGACTCTACTTTGTGTACAACCAGAGACATGAAAAATTGTGCTCTATTTTTGTAATATGAATTGAATTGCATTCTGTTGTCGTATGTAACAGATTAGAGTAAATAAAATAAAAAAATCAGAAACAAACAGTGAGAATATTTTCAGAGATCAGTGAATAAAATAAAGCAACATAATGTGATAAACGGTCGGGAGATTGGTTATGTAGAACAGCCAATGAAGGCATTTCTATGGAGTGCTGTCTGTTGAGAGGAAGTTGTTAAGGTCCATAGTTTAGAGTGATGATTTCTCAAGAGAAGGAGAGACCAGACCAGACAGGGGAGAGAAAGAGTAAGAGAAGATTCTAAACTTAACTAAGCAGTATGCTGAATGGCCAGAGAGAGAATCTAAGACTCGGTTTTGACTTGAGCACATTTGCCCAGTGCAAAGCCCTCCGACACCCAGATCATCAGTAACTTTCAGGATGATCACAAGAAGCCTCAAGGGGTGGGGGGGGGGGTCCTGTTGAATGACTACTAACCAAACTGAGTTGAAAAATATTTCATGGCAGAAAAAAAGGAATGTTGTTAATGAGAGTATAAAATAAGAATTTGGTGGAAGTTGGGAATCACCACCAAATTTCCCAGTCCTGACAAAATTCACAAAAATCTGTAGAGGGGACTTGCAATGAAAGAGGAAAGTCTGGAGCTTGAGCTAAGCTGAATTGAATTTTAAGGAATGGATTGTTTCTATATGATGTCTGAATTACATAAAACATGTGTATTATAACACACACAAAAAAGTTAAGGAATGAAGTTCCTTGCCAGAAATTTGAAGTGTCACTATTAACTAGGGGTTATATCTCAAGGGATTGAAAGACAGGAGAAAAAACAGTAGAAGGAAAGTCTACACTGAGGGTCATTATATGGAAGAGGAGGAGAAAGAGCCAGAATCCTTAGGAACTCTAGTACCTCCTTTGTTCCAACGCTCTCTTTATTTCCTATGTCTCTTTGGCCTGGCCCAGCCTTCTTCTATGCCAGACTTGGTAGAGACTGTTGGTGTTTACTGGTATCTCCCTCTCATCCTTCCCTGTTAAATTTCTCAGTGTCCTTGCATCCAGGACTGATCTTAGAGTCCAGACTGATGCAATGGTGGTGGAGTTCGATAAATTTGTAGGCTTGGCTATAGTGACTTCTTCTCTCTTTTTCCAACTTCTCTGCTAGATTAGAAAGTCAAACAGAGGTTGTCCAGAAGAGCCTTAGACTTTGAGAGAATCTTTTGTGTTAGTCCACTGAGGTCTTACTTTAATAGCAGAGGCCCCTTTTCTGATTTGATATAACTGCCAATACCGACTCCTTCCGCTTCTCCCACTTTCAACTTGGCACCTTGATCTCCCTCTCTAGTTCCCATCCCATCAAAATATCTTTCTGCTTATTGTATGCTTTCCATTTGGCTCATGTGACATCTGGGGTGGGAGGATCATCCTCTTTCTCTGTCAGTTGATAAATTGGAGTCCCACACTATAGTACTGTTATAATCATTAATATACTTACAGGCAAAATTGTGTTATCTTCATGAGAAGGTTTGAATAAGATTGGGAAGATTTGATTTTAAACTAATTGAGGACAGGGATTACATCTTTATAGCCTTATACTTTTAAAATGAAAGTTAAAAAAATAGAAGATGTAACTTAAGAGGCTTAAGCTAGATCTGCTTCCAACATACTGATTTTAAAAATACTTACATAGAATCATTGAAGAAAGGCTAATACATTTTTATCCTTGTATGAGCTCATTACTAAAACGTACTTATACTTTCCAAGGTCAAAACCACCCACTTTGTGCAAAGGTTTCAATGTTGGCAATTCTCACCAAGGCCAGATGGGTTGCCTCAAAGAACTTATCTACTGTCTCTTGCATTAGGCAGGGGAGGCTGTTTATGACATATTTTAGGTTCTGTAGCTATTTTTCAGGGCATCCATATACACAAGATTTATTTTAAATCCTTTAACACATTTTCCTCATTCGGATGTTACTGTTACAGTCCCTTGTGAGAACATGTGTTGGTAATGTTAGAATAAGATTTCAAGTAACAAATTGACTTCCTTTCAAATGCTTTGGAAAATATTAACCCTTAGGAATAGGTTCCTAATTAGTTGGATGAAAATTGAGCTCTGACTCTTGGGAAGTAAGTGGAAATAGACCAGGGGATGCTTTCTTGAAGAGCAAGAGACTGAGGTTGTCAGGAAGCTCTTTCCTTCTCCTCCCCATTACCTGTCACCATGTAGTGGCACTTGGGTAAGAGTTTTAGGAGGGAATGAAGGATGTGGACAATGGGCCAGTGATCCTAGAGAAAGAGTGTCAAAACAAATATATGAGGATTTGCTGTTTGAAAGAAAAAAAGATTTAGAGAAAGAAACAACCACTGTAGCTATTGTAAGCAAGGGAAAAGAATTAGCTCGTTAAAAATCAATTTGTTTTTTACACCCCAACAAAGTCACTAAACAAGCTGCTTCTCTGGGTTTCACTGAGTTCACTGGGTTCTCTTTGACCTACTCCAATCATGCTTCTATGATCGTAATATAAGTTTATATGCATATTTCCCATGCATTGTCTCATTTAATCTTTACAATAGAAATATGAAATAGGCAGAGCAGGATTGGTCTCATCTCTTTATAAATCAGGAAGCTAAGGTGTATAGGTACTTTTTGAATGTCTTGCAACTAGTATGTCTCAAATTTGGGTCATTTTTTTTCTATGATTGATTGATTCATAAGATATGCTGTTCCTGGCTTACAAATCTCTTCATGGTCTGGCTCTTTTTCCTTCTCAAGTCCTATATCTTATCACTTTCTCATTTTACAATCTGTTATTCAGTCATACTGAATGTCTTTCAGGTTCTCAATTTTGCCAATCTTTTTCGTTTCCCAGTATTTGCTACGTGTCTGCTTCCGCCTCTACCATTCTGCTCATCATTTTGTCTGATGAGCTCTCAGTCAACCTTTGCATTTCATCATATGTATCATCCCTTCAAGAGAACTTTTACTGGTCTGCCCCTGGTTCCCTTCCAGGTTACTTGAAGAGCAAGAGACTGGAGACTGGTCCTTGGGGAGGTTGTCAGGAAGCTCTTTTCTTCTCCTCCCCATTATCTGCCACCATGAGGTAGTGGCACTTTTAATGCCATTATAATTAAATCAAGGGCATCACTATAAAGCTTTCAAATCATATAAGGTTCTGGTGGAAATATTGAAAACAGGTCTCAAAACAACCAGCAATGTGTTGGGGAAAAACTTGCCCTCCATCTTGGTGCTGGTCAGGCTTAAAGTGCTGTATTTGTGTTTCCCTCTGCTTTGGAAGTTATGTGAGAACAGTGGACCACATCTGTTTCATTCATAGTGTCTGGCTCAGTGTAGGTGCTCAATATTTATTCTTTTCTTCCTTGACTGAAAAAATGGATGAAGGAATATTTCTTATGGAAACTTATCCTTTTTCCCACTTAATTTCCGTATCTCCTTATTTACTTTCTTAAGTGCTCTAGCAAAACAAGAATAAGCTAATTTCACTTAAGAATATCACCTATAATTATGAATATAAAGTTCTTAATCACTCTAGCCTTCTGAGAGTAATGCAAGAACCAGACATCACTTCTAGTGCAGAGAAAGAATAAATCAAAGATCCCACTTTGTTATTTCCCTGGTTCCACTTTTTCTACCGCCTACATACTGGCCTTGGATTCCAGTCAGTTCTATCTTGAGCCCATCCATCAAGATTTGCAAAAATTTCCTGTGAACCATTTTTTATCTATAGAGTGCTAACTCATAGGTCAAAATAACAATATAAATGCAAATTTGTAAGAGTTTTCCATTATGCAAAAATGGTTATCTGAATTCTTGGTCCAAACATATTGCAATCTTAGACCTTGCTAAAATCCGTTCCCCTGAGATTTTTCTACCCATAAATTTTGTGATGTCTTCTTGCAATTCTTTGTTCAATTTCTCAGTCCTGACATGCAACTTTGAGAATTTGGGCAAACTCTGGTAAGAATTGTTTAATCCAAAGGAATAAAAGCTTCTTAAAGGTTATCTAACTTGAACTATGCCCAAGTTTTCCACGAATGAACTATATAAAATCTTGCCATATGTTCCTCTTCAGATTGGTGCATCTGAGTAGACTATTTATAAAATGATCTAGGTATATTCATTGATTGATGAGATCACTTTTCTGAATATTCAGATAATTCAAAATCTTGCATTATTTAATTTACTTATACAAGTGAGATGTGGTTTAAACAAACTTAGCCTTATGCCAGGTTGGGTTTTTTTTTTTTTTTTTTTTGGTGTGAAAAAGGTCTGGGGAGCAGCTGGCCACCAGCTGGCGCCTCGTGCTGTTTTATTGAAGTAGAATTGGGGCTTTAACAAGCTTAATTATAACAAGACTTCACCTGCATCACAGCATTGGTTGCTGCCCCCACCCCTTGCTCCATGAATTTTTTCCCCCCCAACACATTGCTGGTTGTTTTGAGACCTGTTTTCAATATTTCCACCAGAACTTATATGATCTGAAAGCTTTATAGTGATACTCTTGATTTAATTATAATGGCATTAAAAGTGTAAATTAAATCTAGCTTCTTTTATGTAGGTAAGATCAGGAATATGGGTGGGAGAACTTAGAGATAATGGTGAGTAATATACCTAAGTTCACAGAAGGTTATATCTAAACTAAATTTAAGTGATAGATCTGGCTAGATCTTTTGTTTCAATTAATTGATGAAGGAGCCATGTGTTCATATCATTAGTCCTTGTGTCCTGAGGGGGTCACCTTTATTTCATTTTATGATTCTCTTAAGCATATTATATAACATAAACCTCACTTTTGATTGTAAGCACTTCTAAATACTTCCTAACATAACTTGGTATAATTCCCAATACAAAAGGAGAGAGAAGAATTATTATTGACAGCTTGATTGATAGGAAGCCTATGTGGATTTGCTACAAAGATTACTGAGTACAGATTTAAAAGTTATGTAATAAATCCCTATATTTTCTTTTAGCATTAACTGCTAAATGATGATTAACTGCTGCTGTTTCCTTTGTGTGGTGTTTTTGGTGCCTGAATAAATATTGCTAACCTCTTTAAGATAATAACTTGGGGGAGAGTTGAGAGAGAGATTTAAAATTACATTTTTAACATGAAGAGAAAAAGTGATGAGAATCTCTGGTTGGTGACAATAGCAATAACACAATCTGAAAGCTTTGGTAAAAAGTAAATCCCTTGTTACTTTTTGTGCTAAAAGACTTTTAGATCCTGGGCAGGCTGGAAAGACACAGGGCTCTATGAATAAATTAGATGTTAGCATGAAATAAGTGGCTTGACCCTTTTTGGGCTCATGTTTATAGCTTTCTTGTTCTCAATAAGATAATTACATTTCTATTTGCCTGGAACACTTGGGATTAGAGATGTTTATAAATCTTGGAAAAAGAGTTGGGGACATTTGGCTCAGTCCAACCACAATACTCCAATAGGTTTTCCTAAACTGAAAATGGTAAGATGAAAGAATTATCTATGACATTCACTATGTACCCTATTACAAGAGGTTTAGCTAATGCACAATATTCAGTGAGAGACAGGAAAACGTCATGTTGATTTGAAGCTGTAATAGAAGAAATGTTGTTTCTTCTAAATATTATGCATGTTCTATTACTTTTAGTCTGTTGTTTCACACATTTTAATGGTTAAATTCAATTTCTCTTACACCCTTAGATTCAGACCCAAACTCAAAGCTACTTGTCATTTTCTCTGACTTTCCCTCCTGCCCATCACCACCTCCACACTCCAGCAGGATTACCATCTCCATCTCTGCTAACATCTTTTTCTAACAATGCATTCCTCTTTTCTTATGGCACTTCTCAAATTGCATTGTAATGATTTGTTTACATGACTGTCTCCCTCACCAGACTGTGAGCTCTTCAAGGTCTGAGACAATGTTTCATTTAAATTCACTTGGTAGACCTACAGCCCCTCAGTGTCTGGCACATAATAGGCACACTAGAAAAGTGGAAAGAATAAAAGGGAGAGAGATTATGAACCAATGTAAATCATCATCATCTCAGATTTATTTGGAAATCATATCAGAGTGTACAAGAAAGAAAAACCCATGTTATCTCTCCTCCCATGTCATGTCATCTTTTCTGGAAAACTTCTGAGTCCTTAACAGTCTTGTCAATTCATATTGCATAATTCCACAGCAGTGATAACAGCACTGTAATTAAAACACAAACACTGTCAAATCATGGTGAGTCGCTCACTGAGTTGCAATCTTAAAATCTACAGGTGTGGTTTTATGTTTCACTCATTTATGTTAAAATTCACCCATTTTTTTGCATATATATATTTATTTATCACCCTCCCTTTACCAGGCATTGAACCCAGGGAATGCTTTACCACTGAGCCATATCCCCAGCACTTTGTATTTTCTATTTTGTGATAGGTTCTTGGTAAGTTTCTTAGGGCCTCCATAAGTGACTGAGGCTGGTTTTGAACTTGTAATCTTCCTGCCTCAGCATCTTGAATTCCTAAGATTATAGGTGTGCACCACCATGCCCAGCTCACCCATTTTTTTAAAGATAATATCTATTTATCTTGATAATTTGATAACTATGGTTAGAAATTTCTAATTTGCTTGTATTTACAAAGAGTTTAAATGAGAATCTATTTTTAGTAAAAGAAATAGAGGATCTGCCAAGTGGAGTCATTGAGTTGATCAGATAAGTTTGTTGCAAAGTGGGACCCTGGCTCAAGGAATAAGGTTACCATTCACCATCAATGAGTGGGGAGAGTGGCAGCTGAACATCCCACTGGTTATAAAGCTCATCTTTTGAACAAATATTTTGGTTTCATTAAGAATGAAAATGCATTTCACCTAGGTTTTCCCGTTATTATGCAAATCTATGTGTATTTAAGAAAATTTAATTAATCTATTTCATTTATTTGCACTTATGTCATTAAAAAGATATTTGATAATGGATAAGAAGGGCCTCTGTTGGCTTCCCCTTTTATTATGCTAAGCCCCTAAGACATTCTTTTGTTCCAAAACATAACAAACTGAGCCACTTAGATGCTCTGACAGTAACACAAGTGCCTCCAACGACTACTTCACTTAAATAAATGGAAAAAAAAATCATTTATTATCCTTAGTTTATTTTGTTGTTTTTAAAAACAAACCTAGGTAAAATAAAACAGTGTAACACGTAGATTATCAGTAGAATGCCTGGGACAAAACTCATTAAATACCGAATATAGATTAATTGATGAATGTGTCATCAAAGGTCATAGAATAATATAAGTTTTTCGTTTAATGATTAAATCAGCAGAAGGAAATGACAAGGCCTTTGTTCATATTTAAAGTATGTAAAGAATTTCAATTATTGTGGGAGGTCTGTAGAGAGGGAAACATTGATTTATATGCAATGCAGATTTTGTACACTGTAGAGCAAATAGCAAGGTTGGACTTACTTGGATAGAAAAAGCAAAGATTTAATTAAAGTGATAGGGTTTCTGATCAGCCAATGTTTGGACTAGATAAAGGTTGGGATGAGAAGATAAGAAGTCTTCATTCTTTTACTCAGTATTCCTAAACTGACCTGCATCCTGGTGGTCTCTGGGGGAGGGAAAACAGCTGAACTGAATGGAAATATTGATTCTGCATCAGCATTTAATTTTTCTCTGTACTAGGAGGAAGTCCTTGGTTCTTTGGGGGCACCCTTGAACTATTGGCTGGGAGGACCTCAGTTTTACTCACCAAGTTCCAAATCTGAATCACTGGTGTCCACAGGGTTGTACTCTCCACTGACTGACCAAATCATTCCACAGAGTATGAAGAGAAATGATTTTAGACTGTCATTTACTATTTACCTACAAAATTGAGAATGCAAGTTAAATTGTATTCCTTTTTTATGGTCACTTTGTGATGTACCTCACACACACACAGAAAGTTATACAAATGAAAGGTGTACAGTTAGATTAATTTTCACAAAGTGGACACTCCCATTTAACCAACACAGACCAAGAAACAGGAATTGTCCCCAATCCACCCACCGTGGAAGATTTCCTCATAGCATCTTCCCAAGAGCACTACTCAAGGAAAACTGCTACTTTGAATTCTACCACCCAATATTTGTCTGTTTTAATAAATTTGATATATGTAAGTGGAATATTTTGTGTGATTATTTTGTGTTTGGCTTTTTCCTACTTTTTAGCATGTTTATGTGATTTGCCTGTATTTTTATAAGTAGTTGTAGTAACACTCATTTTCAATCTTGTATATTGGTTTATTATCGCTGCATTATTGATGAACGTTCAAATTGTTTTCAAAGTTGCTAATCTTTGACTCTTATAAATCATGCTGCTCTGAATAGTATCAGTCATCAATATTTCTGTTAAATAAATATCTAGGAGTTGAAAGCCTGAGTTTTAGAGTATACACATATTAGGCTTTAATATATAGTGCTAGATAGTTTTCCAAAGTGATTATACCAATTGATACTTCCCACAGTCTTTGTTGGAGAGTTCTAGCTGCTTTATACCCTCACCAACACATAATATAGTAAAAATTTTTAGTAATAATTCTTTTGTGTATCTAGTGACATATTGTGATTTTATTTTCTCCTTGTCTTGTGGATAATGGCTTTGTGCATTTTTCAAAATTTTAATGGGCATTTACATGACTTTCTTTTGTTCAAGTATTTTGCCCATAGTTTTTGGTTGACTACTGTACTCTCTCCTATTGATTTGTAAGAATTCTTTATACCAGAGTTTTGCTGATTTAACAAATACCTTTTCCTTTGCTCTCTGTGGCTTCTTTCCATCTCTCTGGGGTGATTCACTACTGATGTGTCACAGGGAGAGATGTTGCATTCTCACTGCAAGTGTCACTGACCACATCCAGAAGGGGTGTGTCTGGGTGCAGGAGGCAGAACTGGAAGGCGGAAGGTGCTCTTAACTGCCACTCACTCACTTGAACCTTTCTTTCAAGACATTGTTTAATATGTGCATGATTAAATGTACTGAATGATTTATTAACCAGTTTTCACTAAACCAATCTTTACAAAATAGACAAGGGGTCTTGAAATATTCTTGAAAAGCAAACTTTGGGCATTACAAAGAAATGGTTGATTTGATGGTTCCTTTCTAAATAAAAACTATTCCTTAGCTAGATCAGGAGGATGGCAACTTAATAGTATCAGAGAAGTTTCAATTTTTAATTTTAATTAAAAAAATTATTAGGAAGCTCTTTTTAAAAAGATTATGTTTATTTAACAATGAGTTGTGTCCTGATATATATTTTCTTAACCTATTAAAGTGCAAAGCCAACCTGATTAATAAGACATTCAGTATGATTATTTCATCTCTATCACCGCCTTTAAATTTTTTCTGGGTTTTGTATTTGTTGGGGTTTGGATATGAGGTGTCCCCCCAAAACTCCTGTCTTCATGCAGGAATATTCAGAGATTCTGTTGTGAGAGCTGTAACCTAATCAGTCCATCCTAGTTTGAACAGATTGAGTGGATAGTAACTGTAGGCAGGTGAGCTGTGACTGGAGAAGGTGAGTCACAGGGGACATGCCCTGAAAGGGTTTGTCTTCCTTGTGGACCTTTCCTCCTCTTCATTCCCCATTTCCTAGCAGCCTTGAGCAAAGTAGGCCTCCTCTGCCAGCCCTTCCGTTATGCTCTTCTGCCTCACCTCATGCCCAGAGCAATGGAGTTGGTTGACCGTAGACTGAGCCAAAATAAATTTTTCCTCCTCTAAATTGTTCTTGGAGGGTATTTTGGTCATAACAAAGAAAAGCTGACTAACACAGTGTATTATGTATATAATTTATTAATAAACTAATAAACATCAATTGGGGTCACAATCAAAGGCATTTGGAGTTCTGCTCTAGGAAAACTAAAATAAGTAGAAGTAGAAGTAGAAGCATTACTGTGCAAACCTCCAGGTAACTTTTGAAATGGAAATTTACAAACACCTTTTGCATCTTAGTTTAGACCTGGGTATTTGAAAAAGAGAGTTTCACAGTGCGTGTGGCAGAGTGGAGGTGCTTGGAACAGAATTCTGATAGGTCTGTAAGTAATAGAAGCTATCGTTCTGAGCTCTCTATTGTTCTGTGAAAGCTGTATGGCATATCCTGATGTTCTTAGGTAAGGGGTGATTTCTGAAAATGAAACATGCCTACTCAGGATGGTAGATTTCACTTTGGAAGGTCGGGTTCAGATCAAGGACCTGGAAGTCTGGGAATATGTAACCACTGTTTAACTATGGCAGCAAATCAAGCAGTGGAGGCAATTGCCGTGGTGGCTGGGCTGGTGGGGCATCTTGGGGAGAAGCCAGCTTCTTGAAAGCCATGCGAAGGGCTTAATTAAACTTAAACAGATAGGCTCTTAAGAGCCTAGCTATAAATATAAAAATCATGTCAAGAGAAAAAGATAAGGGACACAATTTTTCTTTTGCTTTTATTCTAGAAATGTTATAAGATGTGGTAGAACTAGCTGGGCAAATTATCTTGTTTATGGCTATTCATTACAAATGTCTTCATTCATCTGATGAATAAAAATAGTCCAGAGAATCACCTGCTACATCTTGTGTGCCGTTGACAGACTTGAGAGAAGCCAACTAGGGTAGATGTCTTAGAGCTTCCCCGGAGAGGAGATTGCATGCACAATCCATTGTCATCTTTTTTTGGCTGTTCACTTGGTAGATGCTTACCTTCCAGCTGAGCCTCACATCATTTACTTGGAATGATGAACCCTCCACTCACTCACATCCCCAATACTGTGAACACTGTGGTAGAAAATGGTGCAGAAATGTGAAGCATTGTTTTAGGAGCGCAATCTCTAGCTCTAAAGCTTTTGCAAAGCACTGTCTATAGGCAACGTATCTGCCACATCTGTTTCTGTGTGTGGGAGGCACACTATATTTATCATTCGGGGATGAGTCACCTCATGAAGGAGCATAATCTACGTCAGCTTTTGTGTTTAAACTGCTTTCTGGTAGAATGAGCTGTAGTATTTAAGCTTTAAGTGGTACATATCTAGGCCTCCTGGTAGCACCCTGCCAAGAGCAACAACAGCTACAGAAGAGCAAAATCCCCTTCCTTCCATTTCCTCCAGTCTGACTTTTTAATGATATTACTGGAGGAGTCAGTGAGGATCCTCAAGGGGGGGCTGCAGTGGAACAAGGAGTCATCCCACACCTGTTCTGGAATTAGAACAGCTGAATTTGGCAAGGACAGAAGACATAAAAACAAAGAAGCAGCAGCAGAAGCAGATATGTTACAAAATTACAATTAAATAGCTCTGATCATTGAATATCCATGGTGGATGATAACCAGAGATCCAGAAGTATGGCTTTTTGACTGGGTCCAATAGGATGTCACTCTTGTTATGTTTCACCTATTCCCTGACGATTTTTCTTTGGTTTCCCAAAATCTAAACAATAAGAGTGACTTTAATCATTTTTACAGTTTCATCTTGAGGGCTTTCAATTTTTTTTATTATACATGATTGATTCATCTTTGCAAAAAGTATTTTTTTTTACTCTCAAATGTTTTTAAGGTATTTTAGTAGGTATTGATAAATTGCAGCCAGGAGATAAGCTGTCTTTCAAAAGAAAATCTGTAACTTTCTGAGGTAGCAGCTGACATAACAAGCTTCTCTTTCTTTCCTTAGTTTTAAATTCTGTATCCTCATAGTGGGATAAGAAACCTCACTTAGGCCACCATAGCCACATTATAGAAGCCATGAATAAAACAGTGCTGGGGCTGTGAGAGAAACAAGTCATAATATTGTCCCACATGTTAACTCACTGTTTTACTTCTGGCTCTTGCCCTCATATTCTATTCAAAAGAGAAATAGATGTGATCAGAGTGATAATCATGTCTGTTTGTCTATAGGAAGCCTTGGGTAGTCAGTATGCATATATAGGGGATAGTTGCAGTTTTTTCTTAATATTAAAATTGAGTGTTCAGGAGGTGGGAGTCAAAAGTTCAGTACCCACTGATGTTCGTTATCTTTAACAATGTGGAGATAACCTTTACCATGGCCTAATTAGGGTTGTGTTTGTGATGAAGTAAATTGCATGCCTCTATCAAGATGGCGAAAGAGGCAATGATATGTCTGTTTCTTCCTAGGATATATGTAACAGATTATGTGAGAAGATTATGGTTGCCTCAGATAAAAAAAATTATTATTAGTGGAAAAATACTAGATGATGTCAGACTGTAGATGACCTATTCTGAACACTATCTCTACTATTTGAAAGAAATGTCACCTACCTTCTTTAGTAAGCTTTCTCCAATCACTCCTAACCTTTGTAATATCACATTTGGGGGTTCATATTTAGCTGTATAGCTTTAAATTATTCCTTTTTAGTTCAGTTTTTATTGAATCTTGCTAGCTAAACGAGGTGATGAATATTCTGTATCCTCATAGTGGGTTGAGGGTTGGTTGAGGGTTGAAATGCTAATGCTCTTTGTTTCTTTGTCTTCACTAAAATAATTCAAGTAATATTGAGCATATAGTATTACTACATAAATTACAGTTATTTAATAAATAGAGGTGGTTTGACTGCCTTCCCTCTACATCATCAGAGAAGTGCTCATGTATTGTATTACTGTTCTATGAAGACATAGGAGAAAAAGGATTATTCGTGTTCATGATTTACTTGACATACTCATATTTCTAAACTGCCACATTAAAATCTATCATATTCTCACTGCTTTGGCCAAAGCAAATTAAAAACAACAACAACAACAACAAAGAAGAAGAAGAACTTCTCAAGAAAACAAACAAACAAAAAAAGCCAGAAAGTAAAATAAAGGCAAAAAATCCAAATACTTGTGAAGTGAATTAAAATAAAAACAATACATCTATAAGGTCAACACAGATAATTAGAGTACAGATTGAAGCTAGGACAGAATTATACAGTCAAGGTTGCATTTATTACCCTGGAATTGAAGCAAATATTTGAAATGAATTAATAATGGATAGAACAGCATCTGATTTTTTCCCCACATAATCCATTTTAGATCAACAAGAGTATTTTGTGGCGAGAACATGAAATCAGTTGAGACCAGATGACCTTTGCAAAGAATTGTGGCTGGCTAACTTCATAGTTCACTTCATATTGTATTTGAAACATGAAAGAAAAATCTTCCAGTTCCCATCTGCCAAATTACTCCCCTTCTTCAAAGTCCACACAGAAAATGGACTCTCCCACAAAGCTTCAAGTGGAAGATACATGCTAATCCTGGGTTCTGCCATATTAGGGCAGTGAAACACTCAGTTTAGTTCTTGACTAATTCAAGTAACTAAGAAGAAAAGTTGGTTAAATATGATGAAATCTATAGTAGGACATTTTTTCCTTTTCTTTGAAAATTTTTTTATGACTATGCTCATAACCTGTCATATCAGCTTAGAATTAAGTATACAAAAATACAGAGGAATTAATATTTTTGGTTATGCTTAAATGTCCTGGATTAAGGACAAAACTCCTCATAGTATCTGCTAAGACTACAATATTTTCAGCCAGATTCCTTTTAGATCATTACTTCTCTTTGACTAAAATTAAAACTTTTTCCAACTTCGTAGCAGCAGAATGCTTCCAAGTACTGCTACATTTATAACTCTTGTTAAAGTTGAGTAGTACTGTCCTGAACAAAGCTGAAAACATGTTGTAAGAGAGTCTTTTCTTCCCCCACAAGACATTGTCTCTCAATCTTCCCATACAGGCTGTAAGTGGACAAATACCAAAAACATTCTACTCCAAATACTTGGTTAAATGAGATAGTTTATGGAAACTCCACCACAAAAACATTCCATTGGTGTGGTGGAGTTCGGCTTGGTGTTGTGCAATGATGTTATCATGTCTTCATCTGTGCTTACTGCTTTATATCTGAAAACTTGAACTATTCTTCCTTTAACTGTTCTTCCATGGTACCTAAGAAAATACTACAGTTCTTCCCTTCTATTTAAGACAAAATCATCTTTTGTTCACATATTTTTCTCATCTAATTCAAATGTTGCTGTTATAGTTTGGCTATGTGGTATCCCCCAAAAGCTCACAATATAATAACATTCAGAGGTGAGATGATTAAATTATGAGATCTGGAACCTAATTAGAGGACTAATCCACTGATACGGATTAAAAGGATGATAACTCTAAGCAGGTAGGGTGTGGCTGGAGGAGATAGGCTACTGGAGGCATGACTGTAGGTGAATATTTCGGCCCTTGTGAGTGGTGCTCTCTCTCTTCTTTATGATTGCCATGTCCTGAGCCAGTGTTTAGTCACCTTTTTTGCTGTTGTGACTTAAAGACCTGACCAGAACAATGATAGGGGAGAAAAGGTTTATTTGGGAGCTCATGGTTTCAGAGTCCATGAACAGTGGCTCCATTCCTCAGAGCTAAGGTGAGGCAGGACATCATGGCCGAAAAGTGTGGTGGAGCGAAGCAGCTCACATGGTGATCAGGAAGCAGAGAGAGACTCCACTCTCCAGATACAAAACATCCCAAAGCCATGCCCTCAATTCCCACCTCCTCCAGCGAACCCTACCACTTTAGTTTCCACTTGGTTAATCTCTATCAGGGGATTAATTCACTGATTGGGTGAAGACTCTCACAACACAATCATTTTTCCTCTGAACCTTCTTGCATTGCCTCATGTGAGCTTTTGGGGGACACCTCACAGGCAAACCGTAACAGCTAGTTTCCTATGTTATGCCCCCCTACCATGTGGTTCTGCCTCACATTGGTTCTAGAGCTTCGGAGTTGGCTGAATGTGTACTGAACCTCTGAAACCTTGAGTCCCAAATAAGCTTTCTCTACTCTAATTGTTCTTGTCAGGCTTTTGGTCTTAGGAATGAAAAAGCTGACTAAAACTGTTACTCTCCCGTGTAGAATCTGTTTCTTTCCCATTATCCCTTCCCATGGAGAGCTCACCTCCCACTGCCTCTGATGAAGTGAGGTTGTAGTGAGAAGTGGCTTTGGTACACCATTTCTTGTTCCGTGAACTAGCTGTGTGAGCAAGTATAGTGTAAATTAAGAAGAGAGGCATTTTGTTTTATCCTTTTTTGCCTCACCACATTTTCACATGTTAACAGTTGGGGCCAAGAGACTTCTCTTTTCAAAATACCCGTTTTCAACACTTTAAGGCCACTACCTCCTTTCCTTAAAATATCACTGTTTTTGTCTACCACACCCTGGAATTTATTTCAGTTTCCATAAATGATTTGGTGGAAAAAAATCTTCCTGTCCCCTTTGTATTTGCTGTGACCTTCCTCAATAACATTAATACTTACACTTTTGACCCTGAAGATTCTTTGACCTGGTGTCATTCCATTCTGTTCCTGCTGACCTGGAGAGCTCCTTGCTACCTGAGTCTCACAACCTGAACTTTATTATCAGAAGTTACTATTTTTTTCCCTGAAAAAAAGTTATGCATTTCTCTGCATTGTTCATAAGTTTTTTACATCCTTTCCCATTTAACCCAATATTTATTATTTGTTTTCTTTGGCACTTTTGCATGCTCAAATGATGACTCTTCCTTCTCCTTTTCAACCTGGTCTTCCAGAGCCAACTTTTATACTTGGTCTCCTTGGTCTTTCTCTCTGCCCAACTTACCAAATCTCAAACCCAAATAACCTCCACAAGTTGCCTTCTCAGTCTTTTCTTTTTTCTTTTTTTTAAAGATCAAAGCATGTTTACAAAGGAGTAAACCAAACACAAAGACTTACCTGACTGCTGAAGACACTCCACTTTAACTCTAAATGCTCTCTAATCTTGAAAACTCTCATTTTAATGCAACCTAGCATTCAGTTTCTCATTATTTCCTTTTATCTTGCAACCTCATTGTGTTAGCCACTATCTCAGGAAGTGAAGGACATTGGGTTTGCATGCTTTTGCATACTCACCTTATCTCCTTCTCTCTATATTCTCTTTATTCCATTCTTCAGTTTAGCCTTCACCTCTCTCAATATTCTCAACTCCAAACGTTACCATAGTTTTCAGGATATTATTACACAAACGTCTACTTTTTCTCAAACATTTTCACTCTATCCCTTATATATTATAAGAAATAAAAGCTGAAACTAAATCTCATTCATTAAACAAATATTTATTAAGATACCATACATATAGGTACTCTCATAGGTGCACATGATGCAAAGGAATAAATCTCAATAAGAAAGAGTTTTTGTGTACTCATTATCTTTTCTACTTACCAGCTGAATTCTTCACTTTCTTCATATAAACACTTTTCAAATGTGGTCCTGAGTTTGCTTCCTTTATTTGCACTCTAACTCTTTCTTTTAGGAGTCTCTTCTGTCTAGTTTTGCCTTCATCCATATTCTTCCCTCCAGGATTAAGGAGAAAGTGATGAACTTTTTTGTATTATTAGATTTCTTCTTTGCCTTTATTCTCCTTGTTCATTTCACTTTATATTTTACTCTGTTTTCCATTTCCAGGTTCTCTTGACACATCTGAAGTCTGATTGGCCCTCAAAGTGTTATTATAAATGCTGTAATGTTTCCTCATAAGTCACTCTGTCAAGGAGCAATTGTACTTTAAAGATTTTTCACTATCATTCCAATGTCCATCTCCCAAAATTATATCTCCACTCTGGCCTTGTACCTCTGCTGCAACCCATTTTTCAAATGGCCTATCTAGGACTTTTATTTGAATAACCTGTCATGTCTCAAATTCAATATGATCATAGCTATAATGTAGGTTTGGGACATGTTAAATGGTAGAAGGGCAGGAACTCCAACTGGGGAATTAACTTTTCTGTAAAAATCAGGCCCAGAAAGATTAGCTGGAAATGTTGCAAGTAATGAATCATGAATATGGCCCTTTCGTGCACAATTCAAGCAAGTCCAAATCAGTAGATCTAAAACATTATTAGGAACATGGTGCAATGGGATTTCAGGCAGAGGGTAGGAATGATACCTAGATAGTAAGGGCCAAATTGTTAAAAAATTTCCTGTGCTAGTTTAGTTTCCATCTTGCTGGACATTGATTCTATTAACCAGACATTGAATCTTTAAAATCTCAACAATACTTGCATCAATGTGGCTATTCTTTTCTGACTCTTCATTTACTTCCCTGAATTTTTCTTCTTAATCTTTCCTACATATGGCTCTTTTTTCCCCTTTTTCTTTAATCATTCATAAACACTGTTCCCTTGGATTCTATCTTTGGCTCTCTGCCACTCTCATTTTACTCAGGTAAACCCATTCATTTGATTTTAACCACCACTAACTATATTCTGTCAATTCATATTCCAGATCCATAGTTCTGGTATCTCCCTTGAGCTTGAAACACATATATTTAACTACTTTCTAGCTAAATCCATTTGGATGTCTTACTCATCATGTTCAAATACAATATGTTCAAAGTGAATCTGGATTTTTTTTCTTTCCAAACCCACTCTTCCTCTGGATGTTTCCTATGTTAATTAATTGCAGCATTATTCACCTAGTCACTCAAGCCAGAAATTTGTAGTCATCCTAAACCACTTCCTCTCCCTCTTCCCCCACATACAATATGTCAGCCAATCCTACCAATTTTACCTCATAATTATTTCTTAATCTCTTCCTTTACTTGCCTGGTTCAGTTCATCATCATTGCACACCTGGAATATTTCAGAAACCAAATACTTCACCCCCTGATTGCCAACTGGCTTCTTTGCATTACTTTGCCCTTTACGCACTGTGCGTGGTGTGCCTGAAATACAAATCTGGCCAGATCATTTTCATGCTCATAACTTTGCCATAGTTTCCCATTATTTATTTTATGTGTCTGTGTTTCTGAGTACAGATTGAAGACTCTTCATGATCTAGTCCTTCTCTTAGTTTTAGGTATCATCTTCTATCATATGTGCCCTTCAATACTTGCCTAAAACTGAAATCATGATTTATTTTTATCCATTTATCCCACAAATCTCTCTCCTTCTACATACACCATCATTTTTTCTAAACTTTCGAACTAGACAAGAAGTCAACTTGTATTCCTCTGCCTCTCTCACCAGCAACACCAAACCACTGCTCACCAAACTTGGTCACTTTTATGCCAGAAAGCATCTCTCAAATCTGGGCCACCCATTCTATTCCCCTTAAATATTTTTTCTCTGAACTACAAAAGCATCTTGGTATCATGGAGTTTGATAATGCCATCCTGTGTGGTGAATTTGTGTGCCTTCTGAAAAATCTTGAACATTCCTGGAGGAAAGGTTATTTCAAAGAAATGTCATATTATTACCACTGACTCTAAAAAAGGTACTTGATGAATATATATTAGAAAAAATTCCATAAATAGATGGTCAAAATCACTCAGACACCAGGTGTGGTGTCACATGCCTATAATCTTGGGAGGCTGAGGCAAGAGAATTGCTAGTTCAAAGCCAGCCTCAGAAAAGCAAGGCCCTAAGGAACTCAGTGAGACCCCATCTCTAAATAAAAATTCAAAATAGGGTTGGGGGTGTGACTCTGTGGTCACAGGTACCTGGTACCCCCCCCCAAAAAATCACTTAGCCATTGCTCATGGTATAGGGTGACATTTATTTCCCAGTCTTTTTTTTTGGGGGGGGGGACAGGAAAAAAACAGTAAAACATAAGGTAAAGAACTTTGTTTTCACCCCTTCTTTCAAAAAAAAAAAAAAAAAAAAAAGAAACCATGGAGAACTTAGTAAAAAAGGAAGTGGTATGGCAAAATGTTCACCATCTAATAATATCCATGTCCCTGTGCTCATCTTCTGGCCAAACCGTGGCGTGAACATGCAGAAAGTGTTTTGAAGTTACCTGAGCTTTTATGAAAACTATAAACAGCTGACTCTACAAAACTCATTCAGGAGAATGAGAGAAAACTCATTCAGGAGAATCATTCTTTTGGAAAATTTGGGGCTCCCTATATTTGATTTGATCAAAAGTGCCGTTAAAAACAACTTTCTGGGAAGTAGTTCTCATGAACATCTATTACTTTCCTCTGGCCAACTCAGCCAAAGCAGCTCTAAATTTGTCTTAAAATGAAGTTCAATGAAAAGCTACCTGCTTTTAATAATAATTCAATAGCTTCATAAATAGTCCCTCAAGGCATGAACCTATATGCACTAAATTCTATGAATGGATATGAGAAGCTTAGAAAGAGTGGGGAATCAAGCCTGCTTGGGAATTGAAGATGGCATAAAGGTGCTCTTTGTTTCACAATTTAAGTATCAATTACAAAAAGTGACTGCTTAAAAATACCCAGAAGAAATGTGTTTGCTTATTTTGTTGCAAGGTACAGATAGTTCACACTTTTCACCAGTTCAATTTGGGAGTCCTGCTTTCACCACACCTCTTAGTAGACACTTAATAATAAAGACTCATATTTCACTTTCCAGCAGCCATGGCTACTTATTTTGTAGTTTCCACTCACATCTGACAGCACAGGCCTAACCAGGATGTAATATAAGACTAGTCTGGCTGGGCCTACAGCAATCTTCTTTACGACACATTTGCATCAAACACGCTGTGTCTAAAAGTGAGAACTGCCTTTAATGTTGGCAAGTTGACGATGGGAAGAAAAAAATGTCTGAGTTCCCTGAGAGGCTAACTTTATCTTGAGTGTTAAGTTTGTTTGGAATGTCAGTATGGAGTCTGAACAAAGAATGCCTTGTATGGTGAAGACCCCTTTTGAATTTATTTTTCCATTGAAAAACGGAATTGAAGAAACTAGTCTCTGGGGAGAAAGCTGAGTTTGAAAATTTAACCACATTTTTGATCCCTGGCATTCACAATTAATATGACTTTTATTTTTCTTGGTGATTCAAATGGCAGGTATATGGCATTTTGATTCAATTATCTACTTTCAGCATTTTTCCCATTCCACCAATTTAGGCAGTCTAGACAGTGTGGTTTGCTCTATGGTAAGTGGGCTTCTTTCTGGGAACTGACTCATTTTGGATCAGGGAGGAAGTTTCAGCAGACCTGGATAGCTCTTTCCCACATACATGTTTACACCAATACATTTCAATAGCAGTGATACCATAATGAATTAATACATCTGGGTCATATTAATATTGCATTAGAGCAATACAACAGTAACATGATACAATAGAAACATTGCTAAGCCCTTAAAACTTTCACATGGCTCTGTTAGATGAAAAACATTACTGTCAATTCTAGCTCACAGACTTTATGTCTGTGAGAAGGCAAAATAGAAAGTGTCCTGGGTGCCTTTGAATAGTATAAACTGCCTTGTTATCAACACCAGCACTGCTGTCCAGAGATAAGGAAAGCAGACAGCCAGACTAGTTACTCTGTGGGCTCTGCATTTTTATAACCCCCAAACACCCTCCTTTTTTGCATTATTGGTTTGTCATCCTCTGGTAATTGTTCATAAATCATTGCTCAAATTGCTCATGACTCCATAATGTTTCCTGCCAAAAAGTATTTTACCAAATATTTGATAGATTTTCCAAAATAATTTGCTTATAAGATACTTGGATCTCACATTTTCAAAATGATAGGAAAAAACATACAGAGAGGGGAAAAAAAAGGCTTTTTCTAAAAGCCAAGTTTTCTGGATATAATTTTATTCCAAAGTGAAAAACACAGTTGTATGAATCCTAGTTAGTCCCTTTCTTTCTAACCACATTTCTAAACATCCATTCTCTGCCTCCAGTCAGATCTGGGAATAGTACATTTCTCCTCTATGGAAGTTGAATCTTCACAAAAAGTTTCCAAAGAAAGAAATGCCCCAACTTTTTGGGTTAATTAAGTCTATTGTTTCATAAGGACTTTACAAGGACTAACCTAAACGTTTTATGCTCCATTTGAAATTGTTCTGTGCCTTTAGCATCATAAATAGAAATTAAAACCATCTGCTTACCTCTGACTATTACTGTTCATGTCCCTGAAGTATGTCTGTAGGTTTGCCCTTTCATATTTCTATAAGAAATAGGCCCAGTTACCCCTGACCTTTCTTCAGAGTGACAATTTTCCAACCATTTAATCATTTTCATTGCTCTTCCTTGGAGTTGTTCCAATTTCTCTTTCCTTGGGTGGGCCCACAGCCTTGTGGAACAGAGGCCTGAGTAGTGCTGACTGAATGGAAACTACTTCCCAGGAGACACCTAGTGTGAGCTGGACAGCAAGCTTTCCATGTGGCTGCACCTTGTTTTATGTGCTCCCACTGTGTGAAAATCCAGATTTCACTCAAAAACAAATATTTCAAGAAGTGTCACCATAAACAAACTTCCCCCCAAATACCCTATTTCAAACATGATTGGTTTTCCAAAACTTATGTACAACTATCATGTGAGGTGAAGTATATAATTTCCACGTATTTATTCAGTTATTCGTCCTTTCATTTATTCTGTAGTGTTGGTCAAATGCATAGTCTACACTGATAGGACCTGGAGGTGTAAAAAGTGAATACATGATCTTGCTTATCTTGGTTGCTTACTTGAAGAGTATGCAACTTAGAGACACAGCATATAAATAGTATGACCTTAGAAATTGATTAAGTTTGTGTTAAAATTGTGGCCTGTCATTCGGCATATGCTTACTGTGTTAGCTTTCTGCCACCATAACAAAATATCTGAGATAATTAATCAATTTAGAAAGAGAAAAGATTTATTTTGGCTCACAGTTTTGGAGGTTCCAGTCAATGCTCAATTGGCTCCATTGCTTTGTGCCTTTTGCAAGTCAGCACATCATGGCAGAAGCTTGTGGTGGAGAAATATCCTTCATCTAATGTCTAGGAAACAAAAACATAGTGTGGAGGCCACTGGGGAATGGGCCCCACAATCCCCAATGACCTAAAGACCTCCCCTCAGACTCCACCCCTTAAGTTTATGGCATCTCTTTAATAGCAACACCCTGGGGATCAAGCTTTTGGCAGATGGGTCTTTGGAAGATTAACTTAAGATACAAATTATAGCTCTTAACTTCTCCAAATATTAATTTCTTCATCTTTAAAAGGAGAGTAATGATAATTTCTATGTCATAGGAGTTTAAATAAGAAATATGTGAATCGTGTGACAGGATGGCTGGTTGTTATTATATTCCAAGATTTTTCACATATCAGGCAATTTCACTTATTGACTAAATTCATAATAAAAGGATGGTTAACTAAATTAGACATACAGGAAAATTGATTATTTTAATACAATAATGAGTGCTATAATAAAGTTGCGAACAAAATGTCATGGGAGAACAGTGAAGCAAAATGCTAAGCTAAAATATGGAGACTCTGGGTAACACTTAAGATATATTATTTAAATAGCATAACTAAGGATATGCAGAAATCTACAAGGTGGAAAATCAAAATAAGGATATTCCAGGCAGAAGAAAGAAAACATATGCAGGCACTAAAATATAAGTAAATATGACAAATTCTGAATCTGTGAGGACCCTGGTGCATTCTAAATGAAAGGATTGAATGAGGGTGGGTTTAAGTGATGGAGCCGGACAGGTATGCTAGGGTCAAAGATGAAGGTCACAAATGTAACGTTAGAGTTTGTGCTGGGCTGTTCAAATACACAATTAAACAAACAAAAGGATTGGAAACAATTTTTTTCTACAATAGATAATTTTTGTAATTTCTCTTTTACAAACATCTTCATTACAAAAATCGAACTTGTGTGATAATTTAGAGATTTCTAATAAAATAGCAGATAGTTTAAGGCTTTAAGTAATTTAATATATCTCATATCTTTTAGTCATTACAAATATATCCTTCATTGTAGGTTTTCTTAATCTCCAACAAAAATCTTTGCATGATTATTCAGTTATTAACTTTAAATATATTCTTTGTGGAAACAGAGATAGCAAACAATCATTTAAGTTTTATGCTTGTAATATATTACTTTTTGTCCAAGAACTTTAGTAACCTGATGATTTAGCTCAAGAGTCCACTTCTATCTCATAAATGTAGAAAGTTTCCTGAAAGTTGATAAAAAAATTTAGAAATAATAATAAACTGAACCCATGGCCTTTCTTGAGTGTGCATATCTATCTCTCTATCTATCTAAATTAGGTGTGTGTGTGTGTGTGTGTGGGTGTGTGTGTGTGTGTGTGTGTGTATGAGTGTTCTTTTCTAGAGAGATCAGCTCTATTTACCAAAATGGTAATAATAAGGACTCTAGAAAAGGGTAATTTTGAGGTAATCAATAAATTTTTACTCATACTGAATACTCTAAGTTCAGTTCATTCCACATTTAAGTCATTAATATGTAAAAAATAAGTACAGAACATCAGGGAGGATAAGATGACCTTACAGTTATTCACTCATCCATCAACAAATATTTATTGAATGCTTATTATATGCTAGACAATTTATTAAACGACAGATATATGCTTATTGTATATGTAGCTTTGAGAAAGTTATTTAACTTAATTTCTATAAAATAGGGAAAAGAGTGCCTTAATGATAAGATTGGGGGAAGACTGAGAATGACAGCAGAATACAGAGCCTGGCACAGTGCACCCATGTTCACCCACTTTGGTTCTCAGTTGATTGAGCTGGGCTGTTCTAAAGTAAGGAATAGTAATGAAATAGCTCTAGACCAGGGCACAAAGAAAAGTAATGGCTAATATATTTGGGGATCATGGTAATCTACATGTTTTCAGTAAAGAAAAGGGAATTAGTATATAGAATCTGAAGAATAGGGAAGGGTACTATTATCCCAACAAACTTCTGATATATTTACATTCAAATACTGAACCTGTCTAAATATTAGCTGAGTGACTGCAGAATAGTTGTTGGGTCCCCAAGTCTCATATACCTTATCTTCCAAATGGGATAATTATCCAGGGTTATTTAGAGATACAGCACCAATAGGAATGTGTAGATATATAGAAAGAGATTAGTTATGAGGAGTGAACTCACATGGTTACAGAAACTGAAAGATAACATAATCTTCTATCAGCAAACTGGAGGGCCAGGGGTTTGTATTGTAGTTCCAAGCAGTTCAAGACCAGAGATCCAGTGGAATAAGGTCTGGTCCAAATCTGAAGGCCCAAGAATCAGGATCTTCTTTGAGGTTGGAAGATGAATGGCTCAATCAGAAAGAACAAGCTCATTCTTCCCCTGCCCTTTTGATCCATTTGCTCCAGGATTGTAATGAAGGATGCTCACACTAATTGAGTGATCTTCTTTCTTCAGTTTATAGATTTCAAATGTTAATCCTCCAGACACACCCTCATAGGTACATACAGAAATAGTGTGTTACAAGGTATCTTAGCCCACAAAAATAACCATTACAAGTCCACTCCTTGTTATCTTGGCACCCATAGATACATCTCTTTAAACCATACTTAAATACCCAAATAAAGAATACAACAGGCTCATAACTCCACCTAACTATCCTGTGTGCAACCTAAAATGCACTAATCCCCATCCCAGGAGAGGGTGTAAGGTACTGGAGTGATGTCTAACTCTTCTTTTGATATCTTATAGTTTAAATAGTGTGATGTAAAATTACTAACATTTAAAATATTTATCTAGAATCAAGACCTCTTAATGCTACATCTATAAGGGAATGAGAGAGGAAAGCAAAGACTTTGTTTAATATATAGACACATAGGCACAAAGATATTCGTGACAAAATAAAACAAAAATACTCATAACCAAGGTTTTCATTTCTGTAACTACTCAATTAGTAGCTGGCCAATGGTTACAAGTTTTCATTAGCCTTAATGACAGAGCATGATAATACCAAGTAATAGATGCCCTACAGGATCTATGAATGTGCAAAAATCATGAAGATCGGGAAGATATTTCTATCTGATGTGAATGTTCACCAAAGGATGGCCTCAATTGAGGAAGATTTTTATAATTAAGTGGATAGGATGACCAATTTTGTTGATATCAACCTCTTTCCCCAACCATCCCTGTCTTCAATCATTGGGCCCATGAACAAAGTGGCCATAGTGGACATAGTGGCAGGAGAGAAGATTACGTGTGGGCTCAGTAACATAGACTATCACTAATGTCTGACCTGACTCTGACATTGCTGAGTTCTCAACCTGCCAGTTGCAGAACCCACAATGTATCCCTAATGTGTCATAATTCCCCGGGGCATTAGCCAGCTACCTGTTGGCTTCATTAGGCCTCTTTTATCAGGGAAGGGACAGTGTTTAGTGTTTATTGGAATAATCACTTACTCTGGATTTAAATTTGATGTCCCTGCATACAAATGCTTAAAACCGAAAACTGTGGACTTAAAGGATACTTCTCCACCATTGTGGTTTTTCCAGGCAACATTACTTCTAAGAAATTCACTTGATAATAAAAGATATGTGTCAGTGAGCCTATGCTCATGGAATTTACTATGCCCCACCATCCTAAAGCAGATGGCCGGCAGATCAGTGGAATGGGCTTTTGAAGACACTGTTATAGTATCAGCTAGGTGGCAACACCTTGTAGGACTGAAGCTAAATTCTCCAGAAGTCTGCATGTTCTCTGAATCTATATGCATTCTTTATCAATAGCCAGGATTCACAGGTCCAGGAATCAGAGGTGGAAATGGGAATGACAGTATTCACTATTACCCATAGTAATCCACTAGCAAAATTTTGCTTTCTGTTTCTGATAACTTTTGTTTTGCTGTCCTGAAGTTCTTAGTTTCAGAAGAAGAAATACTTTTGCCAGGTGATACAACAAGAATTCCACTAAACTGAATGCCAAGACTGTTACCCTGCCTCTTTGGACTCCTCATGCCTTTGAGTCAACAGGCCAAGAAAGGAGTTACAGTGTTTGTGGGGTGGAGGTAGACTGGTCTAGATTACCCAGGGAACTCATTCCACAACAGATATAAGAAAGACCATGTCTTAATCACAGGAGATCTCTTAGGAAATCAATCTCTCTCTCTCTCTCTCTCTCTCTCTCTCTCTCTCTCTCTCTCTCTTTTCTTTTAGTTATAGATGTTCACAATACCTTTATTTTATTTATTTATTTTTATGTGGTGCTGAAGATTGGCCCCAGTGTCTCACACATGCTAGGCCTGTGCTCTACCACTGAACTAAAACCCCAGCCCAGGACATCTCTTATTTAGTATTATCATGCCCTGTGCTTAAGGTCAATGGGAAACTATAATGGTCCAATATAGGTAAGACTACCAATGGTTCAAACCCTTCAATAATAAGTGTTTGGGTAATCCTATTAGTTAAATAAAAATAATGAGCTGATGTGCTTGCTGAAGGTAGAGGAAATACAGAATAAGTAGTGGAAGAGGTAATTGTAAATATTAGCTTCTAAGTGAATAGTAACAGATATGAAGTTTGCCATGAATGTTTCTGGTTTATTTTGCCATGAGTATTTGTGTGTGTGTGGATACAAATATTAGAAAATACCTTTGTTTTCATTTCTTTATTATTCTCCTATCTTGTACATAAGAAGTACTGATCTTAAATCAGTATTTAAGTTTTATTAATTTTACATCATATGTTTAAATCTTCTCCAAGTCCCTTTGTTACCTATTTTCCAATCTGTTCCTTCTAAGTCCCTGACCATACAGCCAAACTAATGGCCACAGTCCACTAATGGATATATAATCCCATGTATGGCCATTTCCTTTGTGAAGCAAAGTGCATAATTAGGCACACTGACCAAACTTCTGCTCACTGGAAGACTTTTCCTTCTCTACTGTCCTTCAGAGATGTCCCAGAGAAGATTGTGGTAATACAGTTATTTATTTTTGGGTGATACCCACATATCATTCAGAAACATCTAGAAACCAGGCCCAAGAGAAGTGAATTGGGATGTGGTGAATCACCACTCCTGCATCTTTAAGTCCTTGATAGTGGACTTCGTATAATCCCTTCAAAGATGTGGTATTGTTTTTAGTTCACTATTTTCCTAGGTAGAAGCTATTTTAAGGGCTTGCACTTGGCTATTCCAACCAAAAGAATATGATATGAGGATTTTGTCAGCTGTTAGTTATATATGTTCCAATTATGTATTCCAGAACTGGGAAAATAACCACAGGTTCAACTTTTGGATCCACAGCAACCACTGTGAGATAGACCTGAGCAAAAATTCTATTAATCATCTGACATTCATAAACTCCTTCTCAACTAAAGGGCCACAGAGATATCTTGGGTCTCTTGGAATCAGTGTTAGTTATAAACCATGTCCAATATTTCCCAAAATTCTGATTATTTCCTTTTCTTTGGTGCACAGTTAGATTGATTAAAAGATGTAGGTCCCTTTGGAAAAGGCTGAGAAAAAGATTAACAACATACATTTTTGGTAATGTACTTGGTTTCTTCCTTGATGAAATCCAGACTCACTTTCACTTAATAAGTTCTAAGTAAACAAATGGCTCAAGTTTGAGAATTGACCACGGAGTCATTACTCTCTGCTTTAATGATTCTGGTTAGACTTTTGTTCAATTTATCTAGAATTTTTCTGCCTATATAGATAAAAAATATAGTAGGCTACCTATCTTCTACTTTATTCCTAGAAACACCATGGTCATCTAGCCCATGCCATAGGTCTGCACAAGTGGACTATTCTGAGTGCTGCTCTGCTGTCCATTATGGTAACCATTCTCCAACCTTGGTCTTTGGTGGTTGAGTGCTGCCAATTGGCCTCTGCCACTACAGGATTCAATTACAACCACTGGATTTAGATTTCCCAGGTGAGTGGTTGCAATTTCCATTGTAAGGTCTGACCTGCAGAGAAGAACAATCACAGAACTCTTTAAGGATGCTGGAGCTACATTCACACACTTGATTTTCAAAGAATTGGTGAGTGGTATGTACTCTGACTCTTCTCTGTGTAAGACAGTAGATCTTAGATAACTTCTCTAGTCTAAATGAAAACTCTCTAAGCCTTTGTAAGTCTTTTACATTAAACCACACTGTGTTGTGAATTTTCAGTTTCTTCAAGCTGGGCCATTTTTGATCCTTGTTTAAGCCAACCAACTAAATAAACAGAGTCATTTCTAACTGACCAAGTTGCAATATTAAATATAGAATCACTGCTTAGTAAACTCACATCAATAAATTTGACCTGACCCAAATTTACGTTGCTTTTGTCATTATCTCACACATTTAACATCCATTCCCATACATATTGCCAGGATTTCTGCTTGTATAAATTAGAAGACTCAAGCAGCTCTTTTGGAGTGTAGCATACCTCTTCTTGGTACGTGTTTCTTCTTACCTGAAGAACTCTAAAAGGGCCCAATGGAACTTGAAGATAGTTACAATTGAAGAGTCAAGGAAGATTGTGGAATGGCTTCTGAGGAGAATTAGCATTGTCTTGTATGGAAACTACGTCAGGAGAAGCCACTACTATTTCTTCTAGAAATGCAGTTTTATCCCCTCAAACAGAGACAGAAAGGCACATATCATTGTGGGTGAGGAGGCTGCCATCCTTGGGGTTGGAGATGTCACTGCCACTTGGGTGGGGAGGCCACTTCTGGAGTTGGGAAGGCTGTTATTGTGCTGGGGGTGGGAAGATTTCTTCCACTGGCAAAGAAGTCACCATAACTTAGAGTCTCAATGTCTTCAGCTTCATAAGGATCTTCCTTTGTGTTTCCATTCAGACTTATAGGATCCCATTCTTTCCAACCAATGCCCTCAGTTTAACAGCAGACACGCTTTGCATCTGGGTATTTAACTTACATTGTAATTCAGCTAATAGCATGATAAAGTCCTGAGTTTGATTTTCAGCAATTTCAGCCTGGCAGCTATAGGCAATAAAGCTCTCCTTCAGGGAAGGCCTAGATATTCTTAGGTCATTTTTGAAGTGCTTCAGCTAGGAATCCAAATCTCTGAAATCATTTTTCCATTTTGCTACTTCATCTAGGGACATTTGGATCTCCTGACAATGTCATTAAATTCCTTAGTTTTCCCAAAATATTCATAGAAATGGTTGGTTAGGAATATCCAATGCAGACATTTTATGTATCTCTATAACAGCTCATACCATGAGTTTTCAGTGCTCTGTTTACCACTGGATAAAGAGTCATCAGTATCAAATTAAATCTAATAAAATTAGAGAGGCCAGAAACCCTTAATCCAATACAGAAAATACATCTTTAAAATCTGTTCCTCTGGAACCATTCCCAATACAAAAATCTGTTCTGAGGCTTCTGGAGAAGCAGAACCAACAGGAGCAAAAATATAGATATACCAAAAGAGATTTATTATGAGGGATTAGCTAATACGATTATGGAAGTTGGGAAATCCTGCAATTTGCTATCTTCAAACTAGAGGCCCAGAAAAGCTGGTGGTATAGATTAAGTCCAAGCACAAAGCCTCAGAACCAGAGAAGCCAATGATCTAAGTTTGAAGATCCAAAAACTGGCAGTGTCAATAACTACAGGCAGAGACAAATGGTGTAGATCCAGCAGATTCATCTTGATTGATTGGATGATGCCCATTCACATTGGTACGTGCGGATCTTCTTTACTCAGTATACTGATTTGAATGCGAATCTCCAGAAGCACGTTCAAATAAACACCCAGCAAGAACTGAGCATCTTTTACCCAGTCAATTTGGTACATGAAATTAACTATCACAGTTAATCACACGAACCTCATAATATTGTTCAATTGCATGTTGATGACCCTTGTAAGGAATCTAAAACAAGGATGGCAGTAATTAGTATTGTTTTACTGTTATTCTTGAGAATCCCTTGGAAATTCTGTTAACTCACTTATGTTGCTATCTGACGTTATAGGTTATGCTTTTTCTGAGTTAATATTGTAATGATAAAAGTCAGAGAGTTGTCATGAAATTTGAGAAACTCATCCCCAATAAAAGCCATTTTCTAATATTTCAGAAAATTCTTTCTTTTTTAATTGAAAAGTAACTATTAGGATAAACCCAGAATGGAATGACTAACTATTTGGATATGTCAAAATTCCACACCTTTCTATCTAAGATTTCCTGGCTTTCTTTGTGTAAGTTTATGGCATCTAAATGATTTAGTGTTATTTCTTCTTATTTAAAAAGAAAACAAAAACAAAAATTATATATTCTTCAATTTTATCTTCTTAATAGTTATTTACTCATCTATTCATATTTTAAACTCAGAAAAAGGCTGTTTATTTTTCTGTGTCAGCATTCTGCTCCTTCTCATTGCTTATCCACAGAAAATGATAGAGAATCCTCCATGTGGAAGGTTCAGGGAAAGTAACAGCATCAACATTCTTTTATCTGTGATGATGGAGAGATAATCCACATGTGAAAGCACTTGGTGCTTCAGCTTATTTTGAGTGACAGAAGCATAATAGAATCTCCTAAGCATTAACATTCTACAATAACACAGCATTGTCATCCTTTGTCTGATCCTGGCTCATACAAACCCCTCTCAGTGTTTCAAATTCCTAACAAAACCTGGAGAAATACACCTCAAAGCTATTATGTGGAAATGGATTAGGTACAGCTCTAAATCTTTAAACAAACCCTTAGTGATGTGAACGTATTATTTATATACTTCTTAAGGGATGTTTATGGACAGGATGAGAATGAAGAATCTAGATCTTTCAAGCAATTTGCATACTCAAATCCTATATATACATTATGCTTCTCAAAAGTATTAACCTTTTCTGTCCTTTCCCCAAATTTGATATTTTGGTTTCTTAACGCTGTTTTGCAAACTGCTTAAAAGAAGCCTGAAAGGAAAATTTATATTCTTTTGAATTTAGAATTAAGAACATCTTGTAATTTTCCATTATCTCTTGGTTTTTAATTTAAAGAAGCAAAAGCTATTACCTTTTGTTGTAATCCAGGTATATTGATACTTCAGAAATTTTGGCAGTAAGAGGAATTTCTTAGTCATTTCCTCCCATATCTCTTTGTGTGCAAATGTCCTCAAAGCTAAAGTCTGCTCTTTAATTTCTTGATAGACCTGACCTGTTTATTGTCATATACACTGAATCTGGACCTTGTTTTCAAATCAATGCCCTCACCTTGTTCTTTGTAACCATTGAAATTTAACTGCCTTGGTTCTATTTTGTCTTGGCTTAATGTTCTTAACCAGTGCTCAGAGAAGTAGTATGGTAGAAGTAGAAAGAGCACTGGCTGGAGCTAAGAGACTCGCATCAAAGGTCTGGTCAAAATCCTGTGGTGTGTTCACCTGGACTGTCCTACATGGTTTATGATATTTTAGTCAACCTTAAAAACAGTCCTCTGAAAGCAGGCACTGTGGGGTTAAATCACTTGCCCAAGATCACACAGTTAACAAGAGGAGGAATCAAGATTCCAGACCGAGCACTTAAGCTCCAGAGGGTATGTGTTTAGTTCCTATGTTATTGTGCCAGTAATTCACCCTGTGTTCCTCTGTTTGTCTCAGTCTCTTTTACATCAAGTAGGAAGGTTTATACAGCAGCAACGACCACTTTCTACTTTATAACTGCACCCTTTTAGGGAGAAAATCAATCATATTGCCACATTACCTTTAAAGCTAGACCTACAAGTGATTTTTTTAAAAACTGGGATAGAAGGCACTGCATAAATTTTTGTTCTCTAATAGCAAATAATGGTGACAGTCTTTTCTTAGAACACCATTAGAGGCTGTGCAGTTGGTGACAAATGACTGAGCAAATAACTATCTACATGCCCATTGTCATGCCATGTAATCTAACATGGGGTATTACTTAGAACTTGATTTCACTGCATATAAATAAAATAATCATGGCTTTAAAAAAACAGAAAAGTATTTCTCTCATGTAAAAGTCAGGGAATAAGTGTTATGGAAGGTGTAGCACCTTAATAATCCAGGTTCTTTCTGTATTTCCACTCATTTATCTTAGCTCATAGCTTCTATTCCCAAGATCAGTTTATGTTGTCCATATGAAGGAAAGAGAAGGGAGAAAGGACCCCAAATCTCCCTCTCCTAGGAGTTATCTATCCCTAAACAGACTTCAATTGCTTTAGCCAGAACTTATGATCAACCTTAGCATCATGTCAGTCTGGGACATGTCATCCCTCAGCTGGATGTTTAGCAATCCTGAATAAAATTACCCTCTCGTACTAATGCAGAAGAGGAGAATGGATAATGAGTGGCAGAAAGGAGTCTTGGTAACCTGTTATAAGATCTGCATAAGAAACATCAGTGACATGAGGAAGTGACATTTGGAAAAATAAATAGGACTTGGTTATTAGTTGGAAATGAAGCACAAGGAAGATGAAAGGGTCAAAGTTGGCTATGAAAGTGAAGTGACAAAGTCAGGAGAAATACAATTCTTAAAGAAGAACAAGAGGAGAAACTGATTATGGAGAAGATTATTTAATAGCTTTTTTTTTTTTTAGAAATTTAATAATTTAATGGAGGTAGCTTAGGGAAAGATCACTTTGGCTCCTGGTGGCCTGTCATGGTGATGAATAGAGTTGATAGGGTTTTTATTTATTTATTATTTATCTATTTTAAAATTTTATTTATTCTAATTTGCTACATATGACAGCAGAATGTGATTCAATTCATATTATATATAGACAGCACAATTTTTCATGTCTCTGGTTGTATACAAAGTAGAGTTACACCATTCATGTCTCTATACATGTACTTGGTGTAATGATGTCTGTCTCATTCCACCATCTTTCCTACTCCTATGCCCCTTTCCTTCCCATCCCTCCCCTTTGCCTTATCTAAAGTTCATCTATTCCTCCCATGCTCCTCCATCCCATTATGAACCAGCATCCTTATAACATAAAAAACATTTAGCATTTGTTTTTTGGGGATTGGCTTACTTCACTTAATATTATATTCTCCAACTCCATCCAGTACCTGCAAATGCCATGATTTTATTCTCTTTTAATGCTGAGTAATATTCCATTGTGTATATATAGCATATTTTCTTTATCCATTCATCTACTGAAGAGCATCTAGTTTGGTTCTATAGTTTAGCTATTATGAATTGTGCTGCTATAAACATTGATGTGGCTATGTCCCTGTATTATGCTATTTTTAAGTCCTTTGGGTATAAATTGAGGAGTGGGATAGCTGGGTCAAATGGTGGTTGCATTCTAAGTTTTCCAAGGAATCTCCATACTGCTTTCCATATTGGCAGCACCAATTTGCAGTCCCACCAGCAATGAATGAGTGTGCCTTCTTCTCCACATCCTCACCAACACTTATTGTTATTTGTATTAATAGCTGCTATTCTGACTGGAGTGACATAAAATCTTACAGTAGTTTTGATTTGCATTTCTCTAATTGCTAGAAATGTTAAACATCTTTTTGTATACTTGTTGATTGATTGTACATCCTCTTCTGAGAAGTGTCTGTTCAGTTCTTTGACCCATTTATTGATTGGGTTATTTATTTTTTTTTTAGTGTTAAGATTTTTAAGTTCTTTATATATCCCAGAGATTAGTGCTCTGTCTGATGGGTGTGTGTGGTAAAAATTTGCTCCCATTGTGTAGGCTCTCTGTTCACCTCACCAATTGTTTCTTTTGCTGAGAAGTTTTTTATCCATCCCATTTATTGATTCTTGATTTTAATTCTTCTGCTATAGGAGTCTTATTAAGGAAGTTGGGGCCTATACTGACATGATGAAGATTTGGGCCTACTTTTCCTTCTATTAGGCACAGGGTCTCTGGTTTAATTCTTAGGTCCTTGATCCACTTTGAATTGAGTTTTGTGCATGTTGAAAGATGGGAGCTTAATTTCATTTTGTTGCATATGTATTTTCAGTTTTTCCAGCACCACTTGTTGAAGAGGATATCTTTTCTCCAATATATGTTTTTGGCATTTTTGTCTATTATAAGATAACTGTAATTATGTGGGTTTGTCTCTGTGTCCTCTATTCTGTATCATTTACCAACAAGTCTATTTTGGTGCCATTAGCATGCTGTTTTTATTACTATTTCTCTGTAGTATAGTTTAGGGTCTGGTTTAGAGATGCCACCTGCTTCACTCTTCTTAGTAAGGATTGATTTAGCTATCCTGGGTCTCTTCTTTTTCCAGATGAATTTCATGCTGCTTTTTCTATTTCTCTGAGAAATGTCATTGGGATTTTCATTGGGATTGAATTGAATCGGTATAGTGATTTTGGTAGTATGGTTATTTTGACAATATTAATTCTGCCTAAGAACAAGGGAAATCTTTCCAATTTCTAAGGTCTTCTTTAATTTCTTTCTTTACTGTTTTGTAGTTTTCACTATAGAGGTCTTTCACCTCTTTTGTAAGTTGATTCCCAAGTATTTTATTTTTTTGAGGCTATTGTAAATGGGGTAGTTTTCCTCATTTCTCTTTCAGAGGATTTGTCACTGATTTATAGAAATTCCTTTGATTTATGGGTGTTGATTTTATATCCTGCAACTTTGCTGAATTCATTTATTGTTCTAGAAGTTTTCTGGTGGAATTCTTCTATGTATAGAATCATATCATTGGCAACTAGGGCTAATTTGACTTCTTCTTTTCCTGTCTTTATTAATTTCTTTCATCCTTTTAATTGCTCTAGCTAGTCTTTGAAGAACTATGTTATATAGAAGTGGTGAAAGAGAGCATCCATGTGTTGTTCCAGTTTTTTAGAGGGAATTTGTCTTTCAATTTTTATTTCATTAAGAATGATGTTGGCCTGGGGCTTAGCATAGATAGCTTTTATAATATTGAGATATGTTCCTGTTATCATAGTTTTTCTAGTGTTGTGAAAATGAAGGAGTTTTGTATTTTGTCAAAAGCTTTTTCTGCATCTATTGAGATGATCATATGATTCTTATCTTCAAGTCTATTGATGTGATGAATTACATTTATTGATTTTTGTATGTTGAACCAACTTTGCATCCCTGGGATGAACCCCACTTGATTGTGGTGTACTATCTTTTTGATATGTTTTTGTATTCAATTTGCCAGAATTTTATTGAGAAATTTTGCACCAGTGTTCATTAGAGATATTGGTCTGAAGTTATCGTTCTTTGATGTGTCTTTGTCTGGTTTTGGAATCAGGGTGATATTGGCCTCATAGAATGAGTTTGGAAATGTCCCCTCTTTTTCTATTTCATGAAATAATTTAAGGACTACTGGTATCAGTTCTTCTTTAAAGATCTTGTAGAACTCAGCTGTGTATCCATTTAGTCCTGGGATTTTCTTGGTTGATAAGCTTCTGATGGCATCTTCTATTTCAGTGCTTGAAATTGATCTGTTTAACATGCATGTATCATTCTGACTCAGTTTGGGGAAATCATATGACTCTAGAAATTTGTCAATAACTTCAATATTTTCTACTTTATTGGAGTACAAATTTTCAAAATAGTTTCTAATTATCTTTTGTATTTCTGTAGTGTCTGTTGTGATATTTCCTTTTTAATCATGAATACTAGTAATTTGCATTTTAACTCTCCTCTCAATTAGCATGGCTAAGGTTTATCAATTTAATTTTTTTTTCAAACAACCAACTTTTTTCAATTTTTTCTTTTGTTTCAATTTCATTGATTTCAGCTCTGATTGTAATTATTTCCAGTCTTCTACTGCTTTGGTGTTGATTTTTTTCTTCTCTTTCTAGGGCTTTAAGATGTAATGTTAGGCCATTTATTTGTTGACTTTTTCTTCTTTTAAGGAATAAACTACATGCAATGAACTTTCCTCTTAGTACTGCCTTCATAGTGTCCCAGAGATTTCAATGTTATATCAGTGTTCTCATTTACTTCTATAATTTTTTTAATCTACTCTTTAATGTCTTTAGCAACCCATTGTTCATTCAATAGCATATTATTTAGTCTCCAGGTGTTGGAGTAGCTTTTATATTTTTTATTACTGATTTATAATTTCATTCCATTATGATCTGATAGAATGCAGGGTAGTATCTCCATTTTTTGGTATTTGCTAAGAGTTACTTTGTGGCATAATATATGGTCTATTCTGTGCTGTTGCAAAGAAAGTGTATTCGCTTGTTGATGGATGAAATATTCTATATTTGTCAGTTAAGTCTAAGTTATTAATTTTCTTATTGAGTTATATGGTTTGTTTGTTCAGCTTTTTTTTTTTTTGGAAGATCTATCCAGTGGTGAAAGAGGTGTGTTAAAATCACATAGAATTATTGTGTTGTGATCTATTTGACTCTTGAACTGGAGAAAAGTGATTTAATAGCTTTTGACTTTGCTAAAATTCAGGTACACATGGAGAAACCAAAAAGACATTCTGGGATGCTATTTGTAGATATTCAGGACTGAAGCTCAGTTAATTTATATGGGTATGAAGATGTGCGAGTGAGTGGATTTATTTTTTTATTTATTTTTTATTATTAGTTGTTCAAAACATTACAAAGCTCTTGACATATCATATTTCATACATTTGATTCAAGTGGATTATGAATTCCCATTTTTACCCCGTATACATATTGCAGATTCACATCGGTTCCACATCCACTTTTTTACCTACTGCCATACTAGTGTCTGTTGTATTCTGCTGCCTTTCCTATCCTCTACTATCCCCCCTCCCCTCTCCTTCCCTCCCTTCCCATCTTCTCTCCCTACCCCATCTACTGTAATTCATTTCTCTCTCTCTTGTTTTTTTTCCCCTTTCCCCTCACTTCCTCTTATATGTAATTTTGTATAACAATGAGGGTCTCCTTCCTTTACCATGCAATTACCCTTCTCTCTCTCTTTCCCTCACTGCTCTCGTCCCTGTTTAATGTTGATCTTTTCTTCCTGCTCTTCCTCCCTGCTCTGTTCTTAGTTGTTCTCATTATATCAAAGAAGACATTTGGTATTTGTTTTTTAGGGATTGGCTAGCTTCACTAAGCATAATCTGCTCTAGTGCCATCCATTTCCCTGCAAATTCCATGATTTTGTCATTTTTTAGTGCAGAGTAATACTCCATTGTGTATAAATGCCACATATTTTTTATCCATTCATCTATTGAAGGGCATCTAGGTTGGTTCCACAGTCTAGCTATTGTGAATTGTGCTGCTATGAACATTGTTGTAGCAGTGTCCCTATAGTACGCTCTTTTAAGGTCTTTAGGGAATAGTCCGAGAAGGGGAATAGCTGGGTCAAATGGTGGTTCCATTCCCAGCTTTCCCAGGAATCTCCATACTGCTTTTCAAATTGGCCGCACCAATTTGCAGTCCCACCAGCAGTGTACAAGTGTACCCTTTTCCCCACATCCTCGCCAGCACTTGTTGTTGTTTGACTTCATAGTGGCTGCCAATCTTACTGGAGTGAGATGGTATCTTAGGGTGGTTTTGATTTGCATTTCTCTGACTGCTAGAGATGGTGAGCATTTTTTCATGTACTCGTTGATTGATTGTATGTCCTCCTCTGAGAAGTGTCTGTTTAGGTCCTTGGCCCATTTGTTGATTGGGTTATTTGTTATCTTATTGTTTAATTTTTTGAGTTCTTTGTATACTGTGGATATTAGGGCTCTATCTGAAGTGTGTGGAGTAAAGATTTGTTCCCAGGATGTAGGCTCCCTATCATGGATAGGCAGAACTAACATCATCAAAATTGCGATATTACCAAAAGTTCTCTATAGGTTCAATGCAATGCCAATCAAAATCCCAACAGCATTTCTTGTAGAAATAGATAAAGCAATCATGAAATTCATATGGAAAAATAAAAGACCCAGAATAGCAAAAGCAACTCTAAGCAGGAAGTGTGACTCAGGCGGTATAGTGATACCAGATTTCAAATTATACTACAGAGCAATAGTAACAAAAACAGCATGGTACTGGTACTAAAACAGGTGGGTGGACCAATGGTACAGAATAGAGGACACAGAGACTAATCTACAAAGTTACAACTATCTTATATTTGATAAAGGGGCTAAAAGCATGCAATGGAGGAAGGATAGCATCTTCAACAAATGGTGCTGGGAAAACTGGAAATCCATATGCCACAAAATGAAACTGAATCCCTTTCTCTCGCCATGCACAAAAGTTAACTCAAAGTGGATCAAGGACCTTGATATCAAATCAGAGACTCTGCATCTGATAGAAGAAAAAGTTGGCTTTGATCTACATATTGTGGGGTCGGGCTCCAAATTCCTTAATAGGACACCCACAGCACAAGAGTTAATAACAAGACTCAACAAATGGGACTTACTTAAACTGAAAAGTTTTTTCTCAGCAAGAGTGAGTGGATTTATAGATAGTAACTGAAGTGATTGGAATTGATAACTAAGGAAGAAAAACTAGGACTCATACCCATGAACAACTACATTTAAAGGTGGGGAGAGAAAAAAAAGACCCAATAATGATACAGACAATAGGGAAGAAATCCAGGGGAGTTTGAAATCCTCAGGCTGAACCAAGTAAGTGAAATGGAATGGTTAATGCTATTAAGGAGATAAGTAGAGTAAGAACATGAAGATTTGTTAATATTTAGTACCAGAGAAGTTCTCAGTTGCCTTGAAGAAAGTAGTTTTTTCAGGGCTGTTACTGAAAACAAGAATATAAAATGTATGAAATGGAGATAGATTTTTATCAAGACCACATTATCAAAAAGTTTATTGTGAAGAGGAGAAAGAGCAGAATAGCTGGAGGAGGATTATGGAATCAAGAAGAAGATAATCAATATAGTGGGGTTGCCCGTGCTCTCACTCAGTTCTATATATGGATTACTTTTAGACAAGAGGAAAGATATCTAATTCGTTGCAATAGGAAGGAAGGAAGAATATTTAGAAGCACTTCTGTTTGCTTGTAGTTAATAGGAATTTAAGGGAGTTCTCTTCTAATGGCTTTATTTTCTCTGTGGATTAGCAGTCAAACTCATCTGCTGAGACGTGTAGAGTAGTTTGATATGGCTCTGGAGAATGTGGAGGCATATTGACCACCAAAGCTTAAGGATACTGGGAAGGGTCAAGCATGTGACTGAGGTCACAGACCTCAGTAAATTACTACAATCTTCTCCTTCTGCTTCTCCACATATACACATGTCCACATTTGTCAGTTTATTCTTAGTTATTTTGTGTTTATTTTTATTTAGAGTTTTCTTTTTCAGTACACCTTCTAAGTAGATGTTGCCAATATAAAATAAATATATTTCAATGTTCTGTATTAATATGTGTCTTGAATGTTGAAATCCTTTCTCTCTCCTAGTCATTTTTCAGTTTGTTATCTTGGACTGTTCAGCTAAAAATATCCCTCCTTTCTAAAACATATTTCTCATTCTTTCCCACTTCTATTTAGTGACTATGACTTCTGAATAATGATGAATAGCAACAGGTACATAAATCATCCTTTTCTCATTCCTGACTTTAATAGAAATACTTCTGGTGTTAGGACATTTATTAGGATGTGGGGTTTTTTTTCATAAATATTTATTGAGCACCTATGATGCGTAGTCTGTTAGGTGCTGGTGATATAGTGGTGAAAGAATTTGACAACTCTGACTTGTACAAGGTCCAGTGAGGAGATAAGATTTTAAAGATTGCAAAGGTATGACTTCATAATTATAACTTGTGATAAGAATCATGAACAGAAAAGAAGATTCCAGGAAAGGAAGAAATCTAAGCACTACTTTAGATCAGAAGCTCAAGTAGTACCTCTCTTAAAAAAAAGAGATTTAAGACATAAAAGTTAAGTCAGAGTCATAGAAAACTCAGGTCAAGGTGGGAAGATAGGATTGAGTAAGAGGAGTTGTGTTGACATAAGAATATTTGATGAGACTACAGATTGCGATTATATTTTATAATGAAAGGCATATAGAAAACATACCAAGTGATGAATAAATGTCAACTCTAACTCTTGAGTTTCAGGATAGTGTATTTTAAATGCTTTTATGTTTAAAAAAAGTAATTTTTAATGCTCAGTTTACTAAGAAGAGACTTTACAATTGAGAATAATTTAAAATTATATTAATAATCCCTAGAGACATACCCTAAGATGATCATAGGGTTTTTCTTCTTTTAACTTTGTTTGTGACAAATTATGTAAACAGATTTCTTAATATCAAACTATTTTTCATTCTAAGAATAAATCTTACTTAGTTATAATTTCATATAATTTTTCATTTAATTGGCATATCAGAAATTTTATGAATACATTAATAAGTAGGCTTTTAAAATGATTTTTGCAGGTTTGGCTTGTTTTTATTTTAATTGTCAGATAAGATTACTAATATTATATTAACTTCATAAAATCATCTAGAATTTTGCACCTTAAAAAGTGTTTGAAACAGCTTCATATCACAGGAAGTTTTGGAGGAACATTGCTGTGAAACTATTTGGATTTGTAATATTTTTGGTGGCACAATTTTACAGCAATTGCATCAATTATTTCTTGCAATATGTGGATTAAGATTTTTATTCCTTTAGCTGAACAGTCCAAGGCATATGCCACTGTGCCCAGCTACTATATTTCAAAAATTCTCTCTTTTTCTCAAGATCAAATCCAAAACTCCTAATACAAAATATGAGCCATGAGTTTCACCATTTCTAAAGCCATATCACTTATCTTTTTTTAGGTTCATTTTAATTCCCAGGATAATCTAGATTCACTCTTCTCCTGGCAATCTGTTTATATTATTCCCTCTAACTGAAATTCTCTTCCCCTTCTCTTCCCCAACCTCTGGCTAACTCTTTTTTTTTTCCAGTATTGGGGATATAACCCAAGGGTGCTTTACCACTGAGCCACATCCCCAGCCTTTTTATTTTTTATTTTGAGGCAGTGCCTCGATAAGATATATAGAGCCCTGCTAAACTACTGAGGCTGGTATCAAACCTGCAATCCTCCTGCCTTAGCCTCCTGAGTTGCTGGGATTACAGGCATATGCCACTATGCCCAGCTACCATAAATTTTTGTCTTCTTCAGGTGTCTACTTAGAAAATTCAGTTGTCTACTTCTCTAGGAAGCCCTCCCTAGCACCCAAGATTACATGTCCCCTCCTGGGGATACATGTAACTGTTAAGCGGACTGTAAGAGAGCATTTGGAACTATAAGCCATTAGAAGATAAATTACTTTATTCATCTTTGTATCCTCAATGTCTGGAATAAAGGGTGGCACATAGAAAGTATTCAATAAATATTTATCAAATCTTTTTTTAAGTTTATCAAATTTCATCTGTTTATATACAGAATAATATTTATGTTAAATATGATGTGCAACAATATTTAACCACAGTCAAATTTTGTTTAAGATTAGAATGCAAAAGTTAAACATTGGATATGCCTTGAAAGTTGACTTATAAACTTTGTTTTGCATTAAAAAGTAATAATTCATTCCATAGTGGTTGTATTTCTCAAAAAAAATTATAACTCTAGAGTTCCATGTAATGGATTGAAAGAAAGTATTAGAAGTAGTCATCTTTATCTATTGAATCTTGAATAAATACAGGTGTGAATAACTTCTAAGTACACTGAAAGTTTTAGTAATTCGCATTTATTTAGCCTTTCTAAAGCATTCAACTTAGTTTACCAAAGAACTAACAATTTTTTTCATTCACATATCATCTTCTTCATTGTAATTAATCACATAATTACAAAAATAAATGCAACAGGGTTAAAAAAGTTTGGGAATAAGCAAGTTTGACTTGCTACACACATACTTGAGCCCATGAGAACAAAAAAAAAAAAAAATCTAACCACGAGCAGAGAGATGGGCAATGTTTGTTCATCTGTGAATTGGTTAAGTGGAAATATTTTCAAGTTTCTTCTAAATGTACAGGCAGTTCACAACTTAGAAATGGTTCTTGAAATTTATTTGTAAGTTAGATGATTTGAATTAAAAAAATTGTCATGTAAGATAAGAAATGATGAAAGCTCACAGGATTGGGGGGAAAAGCCCTATTAAAAAAGGAAGTTGGCCTAAAACTATATTATTATAGCCCAGGTTTAGGTCAAAGGGGCTAGGAATGGAAGGGAGCAGAAGAAATCATATGCAGAGGACATTTACTGGTGTTTGAAAGACTCTGGAGAAAATCCCACCATATAGGAGAAGATTTTGTGAGCCCAGATAATTTTACACATTTTTTTGTATTTCCTATTCCATCTGTGCCTTGGGTATTCCAAATGTTGTACTTTAAAAAAATATATGATACAGAAAAAGCATTCGACAAAGTACAGCATCTCTTTATGTTCAAAACACTAGAAAACCTAGGGATAACAGGAACTTACCTCGACATTGTAAAAGCTATCTATGCCAAGCCTCAGGCTAGCATCATTCTCAATGGAGAAAAATTGAAGGCATTCCCCCTAAAATCTGGAACAAGACAGGGATGCCCTCTATCACCACTTCTATTTAATATAGTTCTCGAAACACTGGCCAGAGCAATTAGACAGACTAAAGAAATTAAAGGCATAAAAATAGGAAAAGAAGAACTTAAATTATCATTATTTGCGGATGACATGATTCTATACCTAGAAGACCCAAAAGGGTCTACAAAAAAACTACTAGAACTAATAAATGAATTCAGCAAAGTGGCAGGATATAAAATCAACACGCATAAATCAAAGGCATTCCTGTATATCAGCGACAAAACTTCTGAAATGGAAATGAGGAAAAACACTCCATTCACAATATCCTCAAAAAAAATAAAATACTTGGGAATCAACCTAACAAAAGAGGTGAAAGATTTATACAACGAAAACTACAAAACCCTAAAAAGAGAAGTAGAAGAAGATCTTAGAAGATGGAAAAATATAAACTGTTCATGGATAGGCAGAACTAACATCATCAAAATGGTGATATTACCAAAAGTTCTCTATAGGTTTAATGCAATGCCAATCAAAATCCCAACAGCATTTCTTGTAGAAATAGATAAAGCAATCATGAAATTCATATGGAAGAATAAAAGACCCAGAATAGCAAAAGCAATTCTAAGCAGGAAGCGTGAATCAGGTGGTATAGCGATACCAGATTTCAAACTATACTACAGAGCAATAGTGACAAAAACAGCATGGTACTGGTACCAAAACAGGTGGGTGGACCAATGGTACAGAATAGAGGACACAGAGACTAATCCACAAAGTTACAACTATCTTACATTTGATAAAGGAGCTAAAAGCATGCAATGGAGGAAGGATAGCATCTTCAACAAATGGTGCTGGGAAAACTGGAAATCCATATGCCACAAAATGAAACTGAATCCCTTTCTCTCGCCATGCACAAAAGTTAACTCAAAGTGGATCAAGGACCTTGATATCAAATCAGAGACTCTGCATCTGATAGAAAAAAAAGTTGGCTCTGATCTACATATTGTGGGGTCAGGCTCCAAATTCCTTAATAGGACACCCATAGCACAAGAGTTAATAACAAGACTCAACAAATGGGACTTACTTAAACTGAAAAGTTTTTTCTCAGCAAGAGAAACAATAAGAGAGGTAAATAGGGAGCCTACATCATGGGAACAAATTTTTACTCCTCACACTTCAGATAGAGCCCTAATATCCAGAGTATACAAAGAACTCAAAAAATTAAACAATAAGAACAAATAAGCCAATCAACAAATGGGCCAAAGACCTGAACAGACACTTCTCAGAGGAGGACATACAATCAATCAACAAGTACATGAAAAAATGCTCACCATCTCTAGCAGTCAGAGAAATGCAAATCAAAACCACCCTAAGATACCATCTCACTCCAGTAAGATTGGCAGCCATTATGAAGTCAAACAACAACAAGTGCTGGCGAGGATGTGGCGAAAAGGGTACTCTTGCACATTGCTGGTGGGGCTGCAAACTGGTGCGGCCAATTTGGAAAGCAGTATGGAGATTCCTGGGAAAGCTGGGAATGGAACCACCATTTGACCCAGCTATTGCCCTTCTCGGACTATTCCCTGAAGACCTTAAAAGAGCACACTACAGGGATACTGCCACATCGATGTTCATAGCAGCACAATTCACAATTGCTAGACTGTGGAATCAACCCAGATGCCCTTCAATAGATGAATGGATAAAAAAAATGTGGCATTTATACACCATGGAATATTACGCAGCACTAAAAAATGACAAAATCATGGAATTTGCAGGGAAATGGATGGCACTAGAGCAGATTATGCTTAGTGAAGCTAGCCAATCCCTAAAAAACAAATACCAAATGTCTTCTTTGATATAATGAGAACAACTAAGAACAGAGCAGGGAGGAAGAGCAGGAAGAAAAGATCAACATTAAACAGATACATTAGGTGGGAGGGAAAGGGAGAGAAAACGAAATTGCATGGTAATGGAGGGAGACCCTCATTGTTATACAAAATTTCACATAAGAGGTTGTGAGGGGAACGGGAAAATAAACAAGGAGAGAAATGAATTACAGTAGATGGGGTAGAGAGAGAAGATGGGAGGGGAGAGGAGGGGGGATAGTAGAGGATAGGAAAGGTAGCAGAATACAACAGTTACTAATAGGGCATTATGTAAAACTGTGGATGTGTAACCGATGGGATTCTGCAATCTGTATATGGGGTAAAATTGGGAGTTCATAACCAACTTGAATCTAATGTATGAAACATGATATGTCAAGAGCTTTGTAATGTTTGAACAACCAATAAAAAAACAACTTAAAAAATAAAAAAAATATATATGTATGTGTGTGTGTGTGTGTGTATGTATATATATATATATATATATATATATATATATATATATATTCCAAAGGCCCTGATTTTTAGAAGTGATTTATTTTCTCCACTCTTTATTTCTTCACTTATTGGCAAAGCAACACTTGATTTCAATGATATATGTCAAGTAAATGAATTTTTATATGTACTGGCTATAAAACTTCTGTTTATTGTATACGTTTTAGGACTACCTTTGGCACCAACAACTTTACAGTTACTAGTAGGGTCATTAACATTATATTGGAAGACTTAAGTCAAGCTGCCTGAGGAATGAGGAGCACTGTGGATGGAGCTTATTTACATGGCCTTATAAATCTCTTTCCCTTTTTAAAAGTCAATTCAACTCTATAATAACAACTTATTAGAAAGGTTTGGTCAGTGTCTCCATCCCCACACATTGCTCTGAGATACATTATCTCCTCTTAAGTATTTGCTGAAAAAAAATGACCTTCATATACAGATATCTACCCCCCAAAATTGTCCTCTACTTACCAGTTTCAGGATGTGCAATGGAAATCTCTTTCAATCTGGACTCCCCCCCCCCCCATGCCCTCCCTCTCCAAGGAATCAGATGTTAGGATATTGAGAGAGTTTGTTGTGGATATTGAATTGGACAGTCACCTAGTGCTAGATTTTGAGTTGATGCTGAGACAAATGAAAGCCAAAAACTCAAGAACCCTTCTAAGAAAACAGGTTATAAACAAGGCAACAGAAAGCAGCAGAGGTCGGATATGGTTTCGGAGACAGAGGCAGAGTGGCTGCCTCTTAACTTTTAGATCCACTGAAACCCAGGTATACTGCCAGTGCTTTACTTCTTTGAGATTCCCTAATATCTTTCAGTGAAATTACTAATTTGCATAGTAAAAGTGGGTGTATATTTCTTGCAACCAAATGATTCCTGGATCATTCTTTGGGCCATATTGAGAATTTGAAAACAAATAAGTAAACTTTCAGATGGGAAAAATATGAGTCATTGAAGACACAGAGTGAAGAGCAAGAAAAACATCGCCTCCTCCACCCTCATCCCAGCTTTTGATATTTTTTTTTCTTATAAACTATAGGGCTCAAGCTCTACACCAGGCAAACATCAAAGTCAGAAATTTGCTTTTGATGTTCTGGCTCTCTCCTTTCTATCCACTGTCTACCTTATAGAGGTGCTGCCTTTCCTTTGGGGGACCTAAGAACTTGTGTCCTCAGCTTTTTCCCTCTTACTAAAACTTGTTTCATATTTTATGATAAGCTGATTTATTAAGAGGAAAATAATTTTGAAGTTGTATGTATTATACACCTGTCTATAATTATCTTTGTCTCTATGGGATAAATTTTCCATTTTGACAGAGCTCAAAATATTGATACAGAGTGAATCTCAAATTCAGAAATTTCAGTGGATACAAAGACATGTATTTCGGGAGCTAGGCCACCTGACTGTGTTTGGAATCACTCTGCAGAGATAGTTGTCTCTTCTGTTTCTGTGTTAAGGCTTGCTCTGATTTGAGGCATGTCAGCGACAGTGTGTGGAATGTGAATATTTGAGAAGAGACCACCCTGCCTGTTTGGATTAGTGTCTGTATCTATTTTAACAAGTATGGTGCCTGGGAGTTCGGTTATTATGAGCTCAACTCTAGTTTGGGGTTCTGCATGCATTTCAAGGGTAAAGGGCAAAGTACTTGTAGTCTTTTCTCTATGCTTCATACGACTCTTTGAAATATAATATTTTCTCTTAAGTGGACATGTCTTCAAAACGAGCCAGCTAGCTGACAGATAGCTTGCATATGCTTGTGTATAAGTACATTCATAACACACAAGTATTCAAAATGCCAGAATTGTTTTCTGGAAATTTAATTTTGCATAGTTCTGGTAATTAACTTACTGTCAAACTTTGCATAAATTTGAATTGCTTCAGTCTGCAGTTTCCAAGCTTCTAAAAACTTGAATGGAGATCAAACAAAAACTCACTAATGCAAATGACAATGCAAGACCAACTCCAAATATTTTCTGTCATGCAATCAATAAAATTCTATGAATTTGTAAATAGTCCTGTCAAATTTCTGGGCGTAGGCATATATATTTCTAGACTTGAGGTAGCCTGCACAGAAACATACACACACACACAAACACACACACAGACACACACACACACACACACAGACACACACACACACACACTCGAGTCTGGAAAAACTTGGTTTTTCTGTTAAGCCCATCCAGATTCGATTTAAACCTGGTGTGCTTAGATCTGTTTACTTTGAGGCATCACATCACGATTTCCTGCTACTGAATAATGATGCCCAAGGTGTTTTGCTAGAATCTTTTTTCTGGGAGAGGGTGCAGAATAGAGACACAGAAACTGAAGTGGGGGTGATTAAAGAGGTGAAATTTATTTCAAGCCAAATTTTTGACTTATGATGGAATCATACATTTTATTCCTAAACCTTCTCTTTTGAAAAACAAGATGCTACATTATCAGGGCACAGAACCCTCCAAGGAATTGCAATGCTGGCTGAAGTGGTAAGTGTAGATTTTAATCCAAAGTCAGGGGTTTTGTGTTTGGCTCTAACACCACTGTTGAATTATTTTCTAGGATGAGGTCATTAATTCTTTCATTTATCACATGAATTCTTTTTGTGTTTCTGTGAGGTGCCAGACTCTATGATGTGAAGATGTTCAGGGATGAATAAATCAAAGCTAAAGACTGGTGGTTGTTATGGTAGTGTTCATAGTACTGTGCAAGGATATTAGGAAAATGCCAAGGAATGGTACCTAACAAATATTAGTGGGGGCATGGATGGAAAAGAAGGAGAAGGGAAAATAGATTGAAGATCATGATGTTTGGCTCAAATCTTCAAGGACAATCAGGTGGTAACCAAAACTAGACGACAGCTTGAGCCAAGAACCCATTAAAGAAATAGCATGTCAATGCCTGGGAACAAACTTGGAGGTACTGGAGTAAAGGGTGGGATAAGAGCCCTGGAGGAGTAGAGCAAAGGGAGAGGCAGAAGCATGGTTGTGGAGGACCATAGCTGCATCAGGTCTCATAATCTCATCCAAATATCATCTATCACCAGATTATCTAGAGATGAACTTTTAAAATCATCTTCCTAGCACACAAACACGACTTAGGCTTACCACCAAGTAAATGCTTAGTATTTATTGCCTGACATAATTTTCCATCTGCAGCTCTTTTAATTTCTCTCTCTCTCTCTCTCTCTCTCTCTCTCTCTCTCTCTCTCTCTCTCTCTCACACACACACACACACACACACACACACACACACACTACTCTTATATACAAAATTTACTTTTTAGATGATGTTCACAGTTCTTAATCATGTAAAACTGAATGTTTTGAAAATACAAAAAATTATGTTATCTCTGGTCTCAAATCTTACCAAAATCAATTTAGTTAACACAAATTGATTAGCAAAAATTATCAGCCTGAAGTGGGATCTAGGTGTCCAACTCTGTGCTACAACTAGGTGTCTACATTCTGTAATCCAGGTGATAACCTCACCAAATGGATTTTATTATCACCACTTTAGCGATGGGAAACTAAATGTCAAAGATGTGAAATAACTCGTCCACTTTTAGTTACTATGCACACAGGCAGGGTTTGAGTTTCAGCCTTATGGCTTTAAATCTCTGAAATTCACAGACCAGGAATACCCTGTGCTAGGTACCCAAATAAACAGAAAAGGGTCTCTATTTAGATTAATGCAAAAAAAAAATTACAGTTGACTTTCTACCCCTTTTTTAGTAGGTGAATTTTGATTACTAAATAGTCTAAGGATATGTCTGATCAAAAAGTTGCTTTTCTGGTTCTGTGTTTTGCTTTAATAGATCAAGGCCTTTCTGATTTTGGATTGTTAAGGGAAAAAATCTCAATAAACCACTCCAATTTTTTTTTTAAATTCCTCTCGATCAAAGCTGTTTTAAATTGCATTAAGAGAGGGAACTTTGTCCTTTCTCCTGTAGTTTTTGGAAGGTTTCTGCTCTCTTTGTGGTTATACTTGTCCTTGGCATATGTTTTCCTTCCAGGGAGGCTGAATAGCAGCCTTCAGGTTGTCAGAACTGCTTGCCTGGGACAATAAAGTGGAAACTTGTGATATACAGTTTGCTACTGGGCTTGTGTGATTATAGCAACATACCCAATGTGCATTCCAAACAGAAATGAATCAAAGAATAAATGGAGAATACCTCATTGAGACTGGAAAATAATGATAACCAAGTGAAATTTGTATTTGGAGAAAAAAAATCATGGAGGGCAATCATATTTGCACCTCGGCTATTTATCATTTCTATGTTTCATCATTTTGTAATTTCTATGTTTTTATGTTTTGCTGATAAAGACAAAAACAATCCCAATCTTCTTGCATGAGGCACAATATATATCCCATTCTTAACAATTCTTCCACTAAAAGTGTTTGGATACAAGGTTGTAAATAAAAATAAAAATCTATTTTTTTAACCTGCCAGTTTAAAATTTTCTCTTTAGTGATTTCCCCAGTTTATCTTAGCTAAAGAATGATTTATTTGCCTATATGTAAGCTTTTCTGTCTTCCCAGAGTCATTTTTTTTGCTTTATCCTTGTTGTACTTGAACATTTTTGACATTCCTCTGCAAAGAAACACAGCCCCAAGTTTCAGACCCTCAGTAAGAGGTCCACACTCTCCACAACTCTGATGGGGGATGGAGGGCTTGTGCATCCTTTTAGCCTTTGCAAGAACATCATCTTTTCCTTTGCGCCAGTGTTCAGGTTTCAGAATGTAGCATGGAAGCCCAAGATGGTGCAAAATTGGACAGGTACCTGCCCTGTGGCGCATTCACTATTCCTTTTCTTATCTCTCTTCCTCCTCAAAAATATAATCCAAAGTAACCACAAAAGAAGGTACTGCTTCTATATTAAGGAGAGTGAGGAATTCAGTTTGAAATATGGTGCTTTATCACATAGTACGTAAGACACCAGCATTAACTCTTGTTCCAAGTGGCCCAGGTCCAACATGAGTATTTATATTAGCATATCCTTTGGAATCTTTTTATAAGCCATTGACCACTTACTGTAACTTTGCTTTTAGCATCTTTTCAAAGAGCTGTAAGACATAATAGCATTGCTTATGGTACATATAAAGAATATTATTTTTCATATAATAAGGTAAGAGTCTTAGATTTTTAAAAAATCTTACTTCATTTATATGAACTAGATACACAAGTTAAGAGCTATACCAATAATCTAAATACCTGCATTTTTTCTCTTATATTTTTGCTCACTTTAAATTTATTCAGCATACTACTCATTTCCACTTGTTTTATTGTATTTTAGGGGTGTCATTGAAAATGATAGTTTAGTTGTTGACAGTAACTGAAATACAAGAAGCTAGTTTAAGCAATTTCAGCATTGCAATAAAAATTCCAAGTGATACACTATTTATATATGAAATCACAAAAGATCCAGCTTTGTTTATAAGACACAGATTTTTTTATTCAAAGGTACAAATGGTTGAAAGTAAAATATTGAAAGAAAATATACCATTCAGGTAGAGGGTGGGACTGACTACACTATTCCTGAACAAATACACTTAATAAGAAATATTACTAGAGCCAGCTTGGTGGTACATTCCTATAATCTCATCTATTTGGGAAGCTGAGGCAGAAGGATTGAAAGTTCAAGTCTGGCTTGAACAACTGAGGGAGACTCTGTCTCAAAAAAAGACAAAAAGGACTGGGGAGGCATCTCACTGCTAGAGTGCCCCTGGGTTCAATCATCAGAATCAGACGCACACATAAAAAAAAGTTATTTTATAATAATAAAAATTTCAAGCCATCAGATGCATATTATGTAATAATTAATAAAATACATGTGCATATTAATAGTGTCTCAAAGTTCATGGAACAAAACTTGATAGAATTAGAGAAACAGAAAATAGAATAAAAATAATTTGAGACTTCAATATCTCACTTTCAAATAGTGGATAGAATAATTAGGCAGAAGATCAACAAGGATAGAGAGAACTGAACAGGAGTATAAACCAACTAAACCCAACAGAAATCTTTGAAACATTCTATCCAACAACAGAAGAATATACATTCTTCTCAAATATACACAGAAATTTCTACAGGATAGACCCTACACTAGGCCATAAAACAAAATTCAATCAATTTAAAAGAATGGAGGGTCTGGAGTTGTGGCTGGGCCTGGGATTGTTGCTTGGTGGCAGAGCGCTTGCCTGGCATGTGTTAGGCCCTTGGTTCAATCCTCAGCACCACATATAAATAAATAGATAGATAGGTAGATAGATAGATAAAATAAAAGATCCATTGACAACTAAAAAATATTTTAAAAAAGAAAAAGAATGGAAATGACACAAAGTATATCTCCAACCACAACAGAATAAAATTAGAAACCAATAATAGGAGGAAAATTGGGAAATCCACAATTACTTTGAAATTAAACAGAATACTCCTAAATAATCAATGCATTAAAGAGAAAGCATAAGGTAAATTAGTGAAAGTGAAAACACAACATACCACAACTGATGGGCTCAGCTATGGCAAAGCTGAGAGGAAAATTTACATAAGTAAATTCCTGTATAAAAAAGAAAATATTTCAAATCTATAACCTAAACTTCCATTTTAAGACACAGGAAAAGTAGATCACACTAAACCTAGAGCCGGGTGTAGTGATGCACGCCTGTAATCCCAGTGGCTTAGGAGGCTGAGGCAGGAGGATTTCGAGTTCAAAGCCAGCCTCAGCAACAGCAAGGCGCCAAGCAACTCAGTGAGACCCTGTCTCTAAATAAAATACAAAATAGGGCTGAAGATGTGGCTCAGTGATCACGTGCCCCTGAGTTCAATCCCTAGTATCAAAACAAAACAAAGCAAAAACAAAAACAAAAAAAGTAAACCTAGCTAGAGTCAGCAGAAGGAGGGAAATAATAAAGATGAAAGCCAAAAGTAATTAAATAGATAACAGCAATATAATACATAAAATTAATAAAACCAAAGTTGTTTTTTAAAAAAATATCAACAAATCAGAAAGATTAAGAAAAAAGAGCTCAGACTCAAATTACAAAAATCAGGAATGAAAGATAGAACATGAATATTGACCTTACAGAGATTTTTTAAAAAGGATTAAAAGGAATAATGTAAAGAACCATATGTCAAAAAGATGGATCACTTAGATGAGTTGGACACATAACTAGAAAGGTACCATCTTCTAAACTGACCCAACAATACAGGGGAAATCTGAATAATCTCTTGGTAAAGAAATTGAATCAGTAATCAAAAAATCTCCAACAAAGAAAAGCCCTGGCCCAGATCACTTTATTGATAAATTTTCTAAACATTTAAAAAAGTAACAATGACACTTCAAAAAATAAAAGTGGAGTGCTGAAGACTGAAGTTTAGATGTTAAATCCTAACAAAAGCTCTATGGTAGATCTGAAGATCCAGTGTTATGGTTTAGGCGGTGTAGCCTTTGTAGGTGATTAGGTTATGAGGGTGAAGTATTAACCAGGAGACAGGTCCTGATCAGACACCAAATCTGCTAGTACCCCTATCTAAGACCTCCTAGACTCCAAAAGTGTCAGAAACAAGTTTCTCTTGTTTATAAACCAGCTAGTCTATGGTATTTCATTATAGCAGTTAAAATGGATTAACACAATGGAATAATGGAAACACTTTCTAATTTATTCTATATGACTAACATTCCCTTGATATATATTATAGAGATTTTAAAATAGAATATATAAAGAGCACTTACAGCTATATAATAAAAATACTAATAATGCAATTTAAAACTTGTCAAGGGATCTAAATACACATTTCTCCAAAGAAGATAATTAGCCAATAAGCACTATAGATGTATACAAATAGTGTTTAACATCATTAGCCACTAGAAAATAAAAACTACAAATGAGATACCATTTTATAACCAATACGATGGCTAAAACAAAATGGTGTAACTATTTTGGAAAACAATGTAACATTTTCTCAAAGTTTAAATACAGGACTTATGACTGAGCAATTCCACTATTAGGTATTTTTAAAAAATTAAACGTTTGTTAAAAATGCCAGATTTTATTTGAGCTATTATATTATGGGAACTTCAGTATAGAACTCAGCTAGACTCTGATTACTGTGAAGATAGGTGGGTTTTATAGCCAATAAATATAGTGAAGGGGTTAGAATATCAAAATATTCCTAAGAGAAAATAAACAAGTTCATCAAGACATTAGGAGTAGGAGAATTCTTGTAAAGTAGCTTACCTGGATTCTTGTTTAAAGGTAGACAAGTGTTAAAATCAGTCATGAAATTCATTTGGAAAAAATAAGGGGCCCAGAATAGCCAAAGCAATCCTCAGTAAGAAAAATGAAACAGCAGTTATCACAATACCAGCTCTTAAATTATATGATGGAGCAATAGTAATAAAACCATCATGGTATTAGCACCAAAACAGACATGAAGGCCAATGGTAGAGAATAGAAGACAAAGAGACAAAATCACATAAATACAGTTATCTCATACTAGGCAAAGACACCTAAAAATATACATTGGATAAAAGATAGCCTCTTCAACAAGTTGTGCTAGGGAAAACCCATATGTAGTAGAATGAAATTGAACCTCTTTCACCCTGCACAAAACTCAACTCAAAGTGGATCAAGGTCCTAGGCATTAGACCAGAAACCCTGCACCTACTATAGGAAAAAGTAGGTCCAACTCTCTACCATGTTGGCTTAGGAACCAACTTCCTCAATATTTGACTCCTAAAATGTAAGAAGTAAAATCAATCAGCAATAAATGGGATAGTATCAAACTAAAAAGCTTCTTTGCCACAAATGAAACAATCAAGAACATGAACAGAGAGCCTACAGAAAGGGAGAAAATCTTTACCACCAGATAGAGTGTTAATCTTCAGGATATACAAAGAACTCAAAAACCTTAACACACACACACACACACACACACACACACACACACACACTTACTGATATTAACTCAGGAACTGAATAGCTACTACTTCACAGAAGAAGAAATATAAATGGTCAGAAAAGTGATAAAATGTTCAACATATTTAGTAATTAGAGAAATGCAAAGCAAAAATCACACTGAGATTCCATCTCACCCCAGTCAGAATGGCAATTATCAAGAAAACAAGTAACAATAAATGTTAGTGAGGATATGAGTGGTAAAGGTACACTCATACATTGCTCATGGGATTGCAAATTGGTGCAACCACTCTGGAAAGAAGTATGGACATTCCTCAGAAATCTTGGAATGGAACCACCATTTGACCCAGTTACCCCACTCCTCAGTTTATACCTAAAGGACTTAAAATCAGTATACTGCAGTGCATGATTGCTTCAATGTTTATAGGAGTTCAATTCACAATAGATAAGCTATGGAACTAACTTAGGTGCCTTACAACAGATGAATGGATAAAAGAAAATATAGTATATATACACAATGGAATATTACTCAACCATAAGAAAAATGGAATTATGTCATTTGCCAGTAAATGGATAGAACTGGAAAATATAATGCTAAGTGACATAAGCCAGTCCCCCCAAAACAAAGGCATAATGTTCTCTCTGATATGTGGATGCTAACCCACAACAAGGGTGGGGAAGTTAGAAGTTCATTGGACTAGACAATGGGGAATGAAGGGAAAGAAGCGGGGATGGGAATAGAAAAGACAGAAGATTGAATTGGACATATCTTTCTTATTTTTATATGTGAATACATGACCAATGTAACTCCACATCATATTTATCCACAATAATGGAATTCTAATTGAAACAAGATATACTTATTCTATGTATGTATAATATGTCAAAACACACCCAAGTGCCATGTGTATCTAGAAAAAACAAATAAAAAATAATAAAATAAAAGATTAAAAAAGTAAAGGTTAGCAAGGATTTAGATATCAAGGGTCGGGGAGAAGAAACTTAAATGGATATGAAAAGCTGGGAAGATTTTTGCTAACCTGACTTAAGGATTATTTGCTGACACTGGACAGCAGCCAAGGGCAGGGTGACAGGCCAAGAAGGCTCAGATGAGCCTGACATAAGTTTGGTCAAGAAGAGAGTTTTGTTAGTATTTACTCAAGAAAAAAGAAAACATTTATGAACACAAAATCTTCTGCATAAATATTTATAGAGCATTATTTACAATAGTCAATTGATACTGTCATTAAATGGGTAAGTAGACAAATGTGGTTTATCTACACAATTAAATATTATTTTCCGGTAAAGAGTAATGAAGGCACAATCTGATGAAACTTGAACATATTATGTACGGTAAAAAGGGCAGGGACAGAGAACCATATATTGGGTGATTCCATTTATATAAAATCCAGAACTGGCAAACCTATAAAAACAAAAAGTAAAGTAGTGGTTGCCAAATCCTAGGGGAGGAGGCAGGGGCTTAGGGGCTGATTGCTCATGGTAAAGGATTATGAAGGTAAGCAGTATGATCAAATATCTGAAATGTATTGCAAGGAGGTTGTACAACTCTGTGAATGTACTAAAATATATTGAATCATGTATTTTATATGAATTAATTAAGTGGTATGTGAATTGTATCTCAAAAAAGCAGTTTTAAAAATCGTTAGGAAAGCTGGCAGCTAAAACATACACTACATTTTTACCATTGCTTAACCTTTTTTCTCTAGTTCACATATATTGATACAATTGCTTAATCTCATGACTAATATACTGTAATAGAGTAAAAATGAAAAGAAACAGCAATCAAAAGAACCACATTTATGCTTCTTAGCTGATAGCTCATATGATGAATTGTGAAATACAATGACTTCTTGTAGATTAGTTAAACACAATGGAATGTGTCTTAAGCAGGGGGCCTTGGAGATCTATTCTAGCCCTCACTTTTTAAATAGATATGGAAGGTGTAAGTCCTTTATCTTGGTTTATGTGATGAAGTGACTTATCAAAAGCTCATGATGTTGGAGTCTGAATTGTAACCCAGATCTTTTTGTTCTTTATTAGTTCAGATTATTATTGCAACCATGGAACTTCACATTCAATTCCTCATTATTTATTTGTGTTTGGAATCATCCAAATTAAAATACCTTAGTCTAAGAGGCATAACTTCACCCCTAACAATAGGATTTGATTTCCACCCCTTCATTTTCTGATGCAAGATTTCCCATTGCTATAGACAGAACATTTGTGCTTCCCCTAAATTCATGTTGAAATCCTACTCTCCAATGTGATGGGATTAGAAGGTAGGTCTTTGAGAATGGATTAGTTTATGAGGATAGAACCCTCATGTGTGGGATTTAATGCCACGGGGCAGTAGAGAGCTCTACTCTTTTCCACCATATAAAGATGAAACAAGAAGTCAGCAGTCTACAGCCTAAAATAGGGCTCACACAGGAACCTGACAAGGCTGAAACACTGATATTGGACTTTCAGAATCTGGAACTGTGAGAAACAAAATTTGCTGTTTAAATGCTACTTAGTTGTTACTGTTTAGATCTGGAATGTTCCCCAAAGTCTCCTGTGTTCAATGCTTGGTCCCTAGTTGATGGCTTATTGGAACATGGTGGAAACTTGAGGAGGTAAGGCCTAGTCGGAAGAAATAGTCACTGGGGACATGTCCTTGAAGGGTATATCTTGTCTCTGGCCCTTTATTCTTTCTCTCTTCTTTCTATGCTTCCATATCTATTTAAAAATGAGGACTAGAATAGATCTCCAAGGCCCTCTGCTTAAGACACATTCCATTGTGTTTAACTAACCTACAAAAGAAAGAAGTCATTGTATTTCACAATACATGAGGTGAACGTCTCTGCTCTACTATGTGATCCCCATCATAGTTCAGGAAATAAAAGAACCAAGTGGGCATGTATGAAATGTCTGAAACTGTAAGAACAAACCATTTTTTTTCTTTGTTTAAGTAGCTTTGTCTCAGGTATTTTGTCATATCAATCAAGAGTTAATATATTGGGGCTGGGGTTGTGGCTCAGTGGTAGAGCACTTGCCTAGCATGCACAGGCCACTGGGTTCAATCCTCAGCACCACATTAAAAAAAAAAACTAAATAAACAAAATAAAGGTATTGTGTCCATCTACAACTAAAAATATTAAAAAAAAACAGTTAATATATTAGTCTAAGATACTTTGTTATAGTAGCCCAAACTGGCTAAAGCACTTATCCTGTCAATGGACTCACAAGTTGCATTTATGCACTCATTTAATTTATTTAAAAAGCATTATGAAGACTATTTAATTGACAATTTTAGTGCTCTGAAATTGCTATTTTCTACATAGGACCACAAAGATCAACAAAACAGATATTCGACAATCTAGGATAGTAAGTTAGAAATAAAACATTATGCTTAATATAATAATCACAAAGCAGATTAATGAATAAAGTGTTTTGGGAGCACAGACTAGGAAGCAACTAACTCCGTTTAAAGGAAAGACTATTGCCAATTGAGTTACCAGTTGGAGAAGGCAGAAAAGGTGTTACAAGAAGAAGAAGCAACATGTGTGAAAGGACAGTCATGACAGAAAAACATCCCAGAATTCAGGCAGGGAAGGGGAGTGGGAAAGAATCTGGAGAGGAGCCATCCGTTTTATCTTAACTTTTTAAATTGAAATATACAAATATAAAAAGGCACACATCTAAAGGTTGTAGTCTTGGTAAATTTTCCAGAAGAAATCAGTCTATGTAGCCAGACAGACAGGAAGAGAAACAAAACATGACCTGCATCTCAGAACTCTCCTGACCCTCCAGATACCACCTCCCTGCAAAAGTAACCACAATCCTATGAAGGATTTTAGAAGAGAACACCGCAATGAATATGGAGGATCCACCAAAATAGAAGGGTATTGATGGACTAGGAGAAAAAAGCATGGGAAGTCCTTAGAATAGCATTTCAGACAAAGATTTCAACTAAAGTAATTCCAAGAAGGATGGAAGCAATAAGAGAAATTAGATAAATACTTGAAGGTGATATTTCTCCAACCTCATTTTGCATCAGAAATACCTGGAGAGCTTTAAACAAAATATAGATCCAACACCCATGGAATCTTCAGGTTTGAATATCAGCAATAAACTTCTTAAGAGTTCTCTTCCTCTGGTTTCTCATGTAAAGATAAGTTCAGGAACTACTCTTCCTCTGGTTTCTCATGTAAAGACAAGTCTTTAGAGACAGAGCACAGATCATAGAGATGAACTGGATGCAGGAAATGAAAAACAGAGATGAGCCAATGGAGGTCCCGAAATTTCTCTTTGGCAGCTGGAGGATGAAAACAAGCAAGCTGTTGGTGGGGGTAAACCTAGAGCATCATAAGCACATAGATGATAAGCTGTTGGAATGATTAGAGTTGAGAACGGACTGTGATGAAGAACTGGCAAATTTTCAATGCATCTTGTCTTTGATCTGATTGTATTGAAAAGATCATTCACTTATTTGAATCATTCCTGTTTCATTGATGTAGCTGATTGAGAAGTGACTTCACTTATTCAGTGATTTTGAACTTGGGTTCATCTCTTCCATGTGCAGTATTGGATGACCAAATGCTTTAGTGAATGAAGACTTCTATGTCATTTTTGGAGATAATTAATAGCCATTAATCCGAATTCATTTCCTCTTGCAAAATCTGCCCCTTAGTGGTTTTAGATGAAGAGAGGGGACATTGGAGCAAGATATCAATGTTACAACACCATAGGCAGGAAGATACATTTCAACTCAGACCACTGGTGACTATATAATTAAGCAGTAGAATATGATAGACAACTGCTCTTCCATATGCTCCGCATGACTATTGACAACTCACTACAGGATAGAGGAATTAAGGGAAGGTTGTTTTAGTTATAATAAGAGAGACAAGAATTGTTGTTTTTTTATCTCCTTGGTTTGTACTCTAGGAGACTATTTTCAATTTACAAATATGCTTCATTTAGCCATTTATAATTAAAATAACAATGAAAAGAACATAACACAAACAATAATATTATAATCCAATTTCAAATATTTTTGCTTGATGGGTATGTTATGGCATTTGATTAAGCTTATAAACCCAGCTCTAGAGCTCTGAATTTGTTGCTTTGTATTGAAAAACTCAATACTGGATTGGAGAACTTTCCTGTTTCACATTTATTACCTGTTATGTTTTGGATCTGGAATGTCCCCCTGTGGGGGACATTCCAGCATGGATCCCAACTCAACAAAGTTCAGAAGTGGAGCTTTAGGCAATGATTGGATCACAAGAACTCTGATTTTATCAGTGGTTTAATACATTAATTGGGTTAATTCACTGACAGCTGAATGAATTTATGGGCTGTGAGACCTAGTTGGAGGAAGTATGTCACTGGGGGCATGACCTGGAAGTGTTCATCTTGTCCCTGACCCCTTCCTCCCTGGCTCCCTCTCTCTTTCTCCCACTTTCTCTCCTTTCCAGATGCCATGAATGAACTAAGAAGCCTTCCTCTGTCACACCTTTCTGCCATGAGTTTCTGCCTTGGAGCCAGCTGACCATGGACTAAATCCTCTGAAACCATAAGCCAAAATAAGTCTAGCCTTCTGCAAGCTGTTCTTGTTAGATATTTTGGTCACAGTGATTAAAAACTGACTAACACATTATTAAACCAATTGCAAAAAGGTCCTAAAATAGGAAGACCTGTTCTACCAAAGAAACAGATATCAGATAGCACAAATCTGTGGTTTGTCTGGTGAGAATGGATCCTCCAATTTATGAAACTCTTAGTTATTGAATATATGTAAAGGACCTCTCTCTTTTGTCTATTTTCTCCATTTCCCCAATATTTACTGAAAAAAAAATAAATGAAGGAGGAACATATGAACTGTAGATATTGATACTGTGTCTGCTTGAGCAGGTACAATCCTAGCCACTGAGGAATGTACAGCAGACCTTATGGCAGGCTGCTGGGAAAGGTGTCCTTGTTCATGAAAATAATTTAAGGGGAAGAAATATTTAACTTCTTAAAAGTTAAATGTTGATATGTTAAATATTGATATGGAGTGAAAGGTATGAAATTGTGACAACCATCTTCTGACTGTGCAGAGACCTAGCTGAAGACAAAATTGATAGCTGCATAGCTAAAAGATGAAAATAATTTGGGTAATTAGGGTTGCTTAATTTGCCAAGCCTGAAAGTGACTTTACCTCTCGTTCTTTTTATATGAGTTTTATAATTTTCATCTGTTGGAATTCAAACTGAATGGAATTTGAACTGTTCACAATTCAAGTTGTTGAAATTCAGACTGAATCAATCTCTTTAACTTTTAGTGGCTTTCTTCACAATTTAGTGTGATATACTATTTTACCTGTAGTCGATACTATTTTTGCTAAGTGATCACTTGAAATTATAATACAAATACTCTGTAGATATGACTTTACTTTTTTAAGATTTTTCTTCAAACAAATTCTTGGGTTCACTTTTATTTTATTCCTTGATATTATTTTCCATATGTGCTCAAATGGAAAATATGTGTTAGTAAGAATTTAAAGAATTTATTTAAACCCTGCTATATTTTACAATAAAGATCAATGGCACATTCCTAAATTTTATTAACAGTAATAATAACATTTAACTAACCTCATTGATTTCCTGTGTCTTAATAATGAAAATTTTTAAAGTTTTTCAGAAAAATAATCCTTATTTCTCTCTTCTTTGTGCTTCTATCTCTCTCTGAACCTACTTTTTGCCTAACGCCTCACACCAGGGCCTCTATGCTACCCACTTCAGGAAGATGTTCACACTGTGGCCTTTTTTTGGGGTGGGGGGGTTGGGTATGGGGGATTGAACTCAGGGGCATTAGACTACTGAGCCACATCCCCAGCCCTATTTTTGTTTTATTTAGAGACAGGGTCTCACTGAGTTGCTTAGTGCCTCACCATTGTTGAGACTAATGATCCTCCTGCCTCAGCCTCTCAAGCCACTGGGCTTTTGAACAGTTGTGTTCATTTAACTCTGGTGGGCATCATTTACACATGCAACAATATGAATTATTTCTCGAAATGTGCAACACGGTGCCTGCTCATATGATTAAACCCCAGACCATTCGTTTAGTTGTCTGTTTGCTCACCAGAGAAAGAAACCTCTTGAATACAAGAATCATGCTATGCTCAACTCTGCATCCCTGTCACTAGCAAACCATCTGGCATTATAGTGCATGTGTTTATTGCATGAGGGAATAGACAAAAGCATGTGCTTGGAATCATTCTCTGGAAAGTGACTACGTTATCAAGTAGAGCACGTGATTCAGATGTTCCAATTATTTGATGTTGTTACCCAAAATTTCATGTTTTAGAACAAGAACATGATTTTTGTGGGGTAACAATTCAGCCTGGTCATTCTTTTAAGTCCACAGGGCATCAATGGGCCAGTACGTGGCTGGTCTGATTTGGAGGTCCAAAATGTTTTTGTTGTTGTTGTTGTTGTTGTTGTTGTTTTTTACAAGCTAGGGGTTTGGTCAGCATTGCTGTCTCTGTTCACATGGCTTCTTCACATAAACAGTTTCGGTTTCTTCACAGCAGGGTGTTCCCAGTGTGGCTGGACTTCTTATTAGAAGCTCATGACTTTAAGAACAAAGACTGCAAAAGAGAAAGGCAGAGTTGCAAGCCTCACATCCACTGCATTTTGTTGGTGGAGCATGTAGCTGAGCTGCTTGAGATTCAGAGAGGAATGAGGCTATATTTTTTATTAAAAAAAAGACAAGCAAAGAATTGTCAGCCATCTTTAATCTACTACAGATATTTGCAAGTAACCTCTACTCTTCAAGAAAGAGGTTAAATAAAATGTTAAGTAAATTGATATTTGGAATGTTTCTATGTTTTCGTGACTTTGGCTAAGATCGGCACCTCTTTGGCCAAATGTCCCAAAGCATCTACATCTGCATCTATAGCTGTGTATTTATAAAGTTTAGAGTACAAATAAGGAAAGGAATCTCAGTAATTTTTGAGATCAGTTTCGCAACTCTAAGTTTTCATTACAGGCTCCCTGAAAATTAACCTAAACATTTTAAATGTTTTATGCATTCTGGTAAATAATGCTGGAGATGGTTAGCCTCTTTCATGCATATTTTCATTAAAATTCAAGAGAAAATGTCAGAAATAATCTGCCTATGTCTACACGTAGGAATTTTTAGGTGTACCTTCGGGAATGTTTGGTTTTTACATATTTCCTGACTAAAAGTAGTGCTGCAGTGAATTACTGAGTCAAGTGTGTGCTCTCATTGGCAAATTGTCTCTGTTAAAATGGCTCAACTGCGATTTTCTGGGAGCAGTAATACCCTGCCTTCATACTTCCCTAACTCACCTTAAAGAGGCTCTGTGGTGGTCTTCAAGTCAGGGGCTTGTTTGTTTTCTCTGTCTTTTGGGTAGAATGTTAATCCTGTGGACAGCTCAGCTGAGAAAGCCGGAAAACTGGCAACAGACTACAGCTGTTTTCCAGCTTCTTGCATTGAAGGAAAATCTCTTTGCTACTCACTACTTTAAACACTCAGCTGAGAAATAATATTTGAGGAGAACATCCTATCCTATCATCTAAAAACTCACAGCTCTTTTCTTTTGTTAGAACAGACAATCCTAGAATTAAAGATCTCAGAATGCATCATATGAAACTCTGACAGATTTGCCTATCACGACAGATAGCGTTACAAAATTCCTTGAAACAAAATGACCATCGAATGACACAAAGTCCTCACTACGTATATCAAATGAAGGGTTCCTCTTGGTTTCATCATAGGATTAGCTGTGCTTCCTTAAGTGACTGGTTTATTTTTGTATCACAGACACCTTGAATCATGTAACTACTCAAATTTCTTCCTTCTGCAGCTGATACCAAGTTTACAGATAGCAGTTCAACTCTAGCAAGTCTAAGAAACTGGAAGACCTTGATTTGCCCCAAAGCGATTCCTGATTTCACTAAATTTTCCTAACCATATTTTCCTTTACTCAAAATTTAAAAGTTTAATAACAACTTATCTTTTATATTTTAAGTGGGCCTATTACTCACTTTAAACCATTTTGAGAACAAGAATGGGGTACAGATTAATAAAAATTCAAATGAACAGGTGATAGTGAAAGGGATAAAATTAGTGACCTATTTTTCATCTGTCCTGGGATAAGGTAGCTTGGCTGTGTCTAGATTTTCATTTAAAAGCTCTAGTAGAATAGTTTTTTTTCTTTTTTCTTTTTTTGGAAAGTAGAAAGAAATAGCAGTGACTCTGGATGACTCTTGGAGACAGATACCTTCTATTATGCAATTATTCAGCCACAGAGAGTTAGTGAGTTAGGGAAGAAAGGAGGACACCCCACCCTATTTCCAACCCCAGATCTTAGCATGTTATTGCTAGGCTTGGCGAGGGAGTGGCCCCTTCTGCCGATTGCACCTGGGGCAGTGGATTCCTGGCACAGGGACTTTGCCACAGAAAGTGTTCTAACTTGCTGTTAAGTGCGGTGAAAATAGTACTACCATAGAGTCATGTTACACACACACACACACACACACACACACACACACACACATTTTTAATGACGTGCATGTGTTTTTGGTATTATGTTGCATGTGAAGTAAGTATAATTTGTTAGTTTATAAGAATATCTAATTTTAATTTTTGCCACACCAGTTCTATGGAGAAACCTTCAAGTGGCCTTACTAGTAAACTTTCTGAGCAACATTTATTTGTGAATTGGGAGACTTTCTTTTCCTATATTTCTGCTTACATTGAATACATTTGGGGGGCGGATGAGAAAATGAATATAAGCAACATATTCATTTAACACAATGGAGGAGGAATAAATAATGTTTAAAAGGATGCTGCTATGGTTTGAATATGGCTTGTCCCCTGAACTCATTGAAGAGATTAATTTCCACAATGGTATTCAAAGGGTATTGAGAGGTGGTCCCCTTGGGAGGTGATTTGGGTCAGATAAGGTAATGGTTGAACCTTATGACTCTATCAGAAGAGGGACAGATCCAGACCCATAGACACAGACATGACCACTCTCTGTCTCTTACCATGGGACTCTGCCAGCAAAAAGGCTATCACCACAACTAGCAAATGCCAGTGTCATGCCCTCAAATCACCAGAACTGGGAGCTCCATAAACCTCTTTTCATGATAAAGTTACCTTGTCTCAGTATTTCATTACAGCAACCAAAAGCAGACTAACATAAATGCTACTTGTGATTACTTACTTAGTGGATAAATTTTCCTAATGATAGTTGGCATTTATATTTATTTATAAGACCTTAAAGTATAAATCTTTATTGTTAATCAATAAAGCTAAATTAGAGAGGATGCAAAATATTTAAATAATCTATTTAATAATCATTAAATTCAAAATTACTTAGTAGTGAAGTTAATACTGCATAAAATACACTTGGGACTACATTTAAACATATAAAAATAAGAAAATAGGTACGATTTAATAAAAATAGCATTTATGAGAGGAATGAAGATTTCCAGAGAAATAGTTCTTAGCCAGATCTATATTATGCTGGACAGAGAATGAAATCAAGTCAACATCTCTTCTTTATATGTAGCTTTATTGGAATTATGACAAGATTTTTCTGCCACTCATGGGATGAGAGTGAGTATTCGGAAAGATCTAGAACAGCTCCCAAAGGTAAGGTCCGGAAGAAATGGGGAGGGCAAGTAGGGTCCTTTTAGAAATACTCGAGTATGCACATGAGTACACAAGTCACATGTGACAAGGAGAAACAGAGATTGAGACACAGAGAATAGAACATTCTTACCTTCAGGTAGAGCCTGAGGCAAGATCTACATGTTGACCTACTGACAGAGCATTATTCCTAGAAATCCAGAGTTAGAGAAAAAGCAGAGAGAGAGAGAGAGAGAGAGAGAGAGAGAGAGAGAGAGAGAGAGAGAGACAGAAGAAGGGTGAACACAAATGAGGAGATTACTAGTTTGACCATAACTTCCTAATTGATTGTCTGCTGGGGTGGCTTCTGAGAGGCCACGTACTGCATCTCATGGGGTTTACCAGCGAAAGGGAAAACTGCATCTGCTGATTCTTCCCAGTTTCTCATGTGTTGTGGGTCTGCTGCATGCTGTCATATCATTCCTGAACCTCTGCTTTGGATTGCTGCCCCAGGCAGCCAGGTGACAGGGAGCCCCTGGTGGCAGCTGCTCTTCAGTGGGCGGCAGAGGAGCTGCAGAGGCCTTATGACTGCAGAGGGTGGGAGGAGACTTCTCTAGGGTAACTCTGGCCAGCAGTGTGCAGACTGATCTGACCTGGGGTGGTGAATGAACTGAAGACAGTACAGACCTCAGAGGATCTCCACTCTTGGATTTTGCATAACAGCCCCTGGATCACTCATTGCTTACATTTGTTCACTGACTAGTACTTTACAGCTTTCATTCTAAGCATTTTACTTGCATTATATCTTTAATGTTCAAACACAGGTAAGAAAGATACTTCTGTGATTTTTACTTTCTAGATGAGTGACCTGGAGTACAGAGGGTAGAAGACAGATTTGTCTAGAGCTGTCTAATAAATCTCTATCACAGAACTTCTAAACCTCACAAAGCCAAAGTATTTTTTTTTTTTTTTTAACCAGGAATTGAACTCAGGGGCACTCAACTCCTGAGCCACATCCCCAGCCCTATTTTGTATTTTATTTAGAGACAGGGTGAACTGAGTTGCTTAGTGCCTCGTCATTGCTGAGGCTGGCTTTGAACTCGTATCCTCCTGTCTCAGCATCCCGAACTACTTTAAAGCCAAAGTTTTACAGAGCAAATAAAGTCTTCTGAGGGAGGAATAAATTATAATTTTAGTATTCTTCAAATTGCTGACTCAAACTGTTTAAAATTTTACAACAATTTGCTGGATAACAATTTATAAGAACAACTTTCAGTTAAATAGTTTTTTAGGCAATTTTGCAATCATTATCTCTTCTTTTGTATTTACTTTTCTCTTCAAATATCTCCAAATCTCACTTCAGTTTAACATCCCCAGAGGTACAGAAGAGAAGAAATTAAGTAAGCATTCATTCATTAGCAGATTCCTAAAATGTCTGGGTGTAAAAAGTGGCTTAAATAAAATCCTAGGAAAACTGAATGTTTTATTTACCTATTATCTTCCATTATCACAAATACTTTAATGTGATCTTGGAAATGCTCAATTGAAAATTACTGCCCTCTATTCCTTTTGAAAGAATGGACCACTATGGTTTAATTAGTAGCCAACTTAAAACCAAACACTATGAGCAGAGCTGATAAGTTTAGTGTCATTTGATAGGTAAATAAAGTGGGTAGTGTTGGTGTTATGATTAATAATAGGTCACTTGGTTATGCATTATTGTGCACAAAGAAAATCATGTATCTTGACCTTGAGAGAAAATAATCTTGTAATTTACCGGGTAGTCTTAATGTAATTATTACCATCTGGGCCTTCCATTGACTTTTCCCCTCATTTCTATTATTTTTAACATCAACATCCTTGATTCTTTTATTGAGGATAACTTGGAATAACAGTGACCTCACAGGAATGATTAATGACTCTTAATCAGAGAATGGAGAAGCTTCCAAGCACCAACTCAAGCACTGAATATAATTAGCATCTTCACTTTTCAGAAGCCAAACACTCACTTTTTATTACTGTTTGTGCTATATAGTCTCTTGACCAAAACTTGTAAGTAATTATTTCACATCCCCTTATTTTCTGCAGTGACCTGTTAATGCTAAACATGCTTTTAATTTTGGGAGAAGACTGCCTGTTACGTGACATCTAACGGTCCATGCTTTTGATGTTGAGTAGTTTGTCCTTAGTAATAGTCTAATTATCCCAGTGGAGGAGATGTTTTGTTTTCAAAGGGGATTATTCATGGCCTAAATCGGATACCCTAAAGCTGCCAAGTAATAAAAGAGATGGTTAAAATTCAAAATCATCTTGCCTGCTAACTAAAAGCCAGTAGTATTGGTGTTATTTTGGTGACCACGCTATTGCATTCTTCTTGCAGAACTGCATAATTGAAGGGGTGGGGTCTGGTTTGCTTTTCATCTAAAATGGCTTTTACAGCCCTTAGAAAGCTGGAAATCTGCTTCATGTTTAACATCTCTTTCCATAACAATTTAGGTTTATCCTTTTTTTCACTTAAGTCATTGGAAAACTTTAATTTTTCTTTTTTTTCTTTCTCAGGCTTCAAAGTGATGAAGGCCCTCAGTATCCTTTTTTTTTATGTTGAAATATGTTCCAAAACGATTCTCTCTTGTTGATCTATCACTTTTATAATCGGTCTTAATGCAAATTTATTTCTTAATTGTAATAAAGAATTTTCACCGGGAGCAGATGCAGGTCCAACCTGTGCTTTGGTGAACTGGAAATTTCCCATTAGGTGGAAAAACATCTGCAAGCATTGCTCTTCTCTCTTAGCATAGAAGAAACTTCTTGATGTCAGGGTGCAATTTCTATCCCCATCCCCACCTGCCCACCTAAAGTTAGCACAAGATGAGAACAAAAGAAAAAATCAAACAATGACTTCCAGAGAAGGATCAGAAGTAAGTATCTGAGCCAAAAATCTGAGGAAGGCAAAGCACTAAAATAGTAAAGGTCATGAAATAACGAGGGCTTGAAGAAGAATGGCAAATAACGATGGAGTCTAGGCAGTTTGTCATAGTACCATAACGGAAAACCTTGCCAGCCTCTAATTCTGTCCCATGAACCATCCCAGTGGGCATTGAGCTTGTGCTTGAGGAGGGCTATTTTCCTGCCTGTCTTAATGAAAGTGTTTCTGAGTTTTACTTAGTTCCTGTTCCTATCTAACCTCAGAGCCTGTTGCCACCATTCAAGGTTATTCTTTTCTCTCCTCAGGTGATATAAAGAGTAATTTACTATTATTTGTCTTAAGAGTGCCTTCAAACCCAGGACAGTGTCTAAATTATATTTTTATTTATTTTCACACACGATACTCCTAAACTTTCCGGATTGCATCTCTGCACAGCCAACATGACTGTCATTGTGTAACACATAAAATGGATATGGCTTACAATATTAGTGAAATAATAGAAAAAGTCCATCAGGAATGGTACCCTTTCCTCCATTAGCCATAGCTTTTAATATTTTGTTCCTAAAAGATGGAAAAAATCTTTTCATAGTTGTATTTCAGAATGAACCAACTACACTTGCCTAAGTAAACAACTCTAGGTTTATTTTCACTATTTTCCTCTCTTAGGGGCCCATTTGATTCATGGCTTCATATCTTAATCTTGTTTTGGCTCATTTTTTATTGTTTTTTTTTTTTATTAAACTTGAATTTTCTGGATTTTCATTTTTTATTTGTTATTGGGATCTTAGCTAACTCTTTCATGTCTCTATACAGTGAATAATTCTTGGATTCTTTTTCATTTTTATATTAACATTTTATTCAAGTTTTGTAAAATTATCTTTGCCTTCTATCAGCAAGTAGATAGTTATCAATCATTGGTCAATAAGAGGCGGGAGTCAGGGGATGGTGAGACAAAGAGAAAAATTGGACTACGTTTTTCAAAGCAAAACCTCATACATACAATGACGTTTTTCTTTCAGTTTTGTGAGTTATAATAAAATTAACTTGCTCCCACTTGATAGGAAGATGTCACACATCAGGGCTTTTATGAAGAAATCATTGCCCAGTTTGCCTTGTCCACGAGTGAGTATCCCTCTAAGAACCATCAGTGGAGCCTTGGAAGAAGGAACAGATAGATATGGACACCCACCATGGGAATTGAGTCAAGGCCTAGATGTCCAGTCACCTACCCACAGTGTGAAGGCCCTCAGTGAGTAATTCCAAGTGTATAAAAATATATTATTCTTTTTTATAACATTGTATAATAACAATAATTATTATCATTAATGATAGCAATTTTATGTAGTGGAAAATGTTTTGGAGCCAGAAAGACTGAGGCTCAGACTCCAGTCCAACCATTGTTAGGCCTTACACAAGTTATTTACCCTCATTAAGACTTGGTGTCCTTATCTATAAAAGGAGGTAATAATTTTTGCAAGGCTATATTAATGTACTTGAAGTATCTATTTTACTGCCTGACTCATAAGTTCTAAAACACTAGTTTTTTTTTATTTTAAAATTCGCTTTTTAAAATTATAACTGGTATTCCCTTTTCTTTACTTAAAAAGGTGTCTTAAGGGCATATCAGAACATATAAAAGCAGTGATTCAGCAATATCAAATCAAACTTTGTGAGCTAGACAAACTTTAAGGACCATTGCTTTTAACAGTTTCTTTTTTTAAATTCTTTTAGTAATAAGAATTACCTTTACTGTCTTCAAGTTTACCAAGAGGACAAAGGGCCTGAAACACTTACATAAACCACCAAACTAGAGAAAATAGTTCTCAGAAAATTGAGTGCTCTACAATAAATTTTTATCAACTGGTTGAAAAAAATGTTACTTTAGAGACAAGGAATTTTAATCTCAAAGAGTTTATGACTTATTCAATTGGTGGTGTTACTGAGAACTAAAAGCTGGTTTGGTTCCCAGTTGAATGCTCTTCCCATTGTACCATGTGGAGTTATTTTGAGTCAACCAGAAAATCTGCAAGAACATCAAAATAATGTTCTTTCTCCCTCTGACCTCGGTAATAACTGGTTCAGGATTTAGAATGCTTTGGAGCAAATCCTCAAAGCAGCTGCAGGTCCTCAGTATTCCAGAATAGATATTTTAAATTCTCTAAATAAAAAATCATCATAAAAACCTTCTTTTCAGTAACTAAAAATCCAACTCTCTTATAAAATAGCTATTGAGACCTCAAACATAAGGTGTGCTCCTTTGAAGTGGCCGACACAGTAGACAGAACACTGGAATCAATGTCAAAAAACCCCTGGATCCTACTTCTAACTCAAGTTTGCCTTTCATGTGGCATGAGGTAAGCTTTTGATAGCTCTCAATTTGAAGTTATTTTTAATTTTTATTTTTTTCTCCCATACTCCATGTTTAGTCCAGCAGCAAAACCTGAGGGAACTAGTTTCAAAATATACTGAGAACCTGACCGCAACTCACCAATTCTACTGCTACTATCTACTTCTGGGCTGCTATCATCTCTTCTTTGGAAAATTCAAGAAGCCTCTGCTATGGTTTGGATTATGGTTTGAATGTGTGCACCAAAGTTCACACGGGGGAAGCTTGGCCCTCAGTGTGGCAATGGGAAGTGGAGAAACTTTAAGAGGTGGAGTCTAGTAGGAGGTGCTGCAGTCACTGGGGGCTTTCCCTCAGGAGTGACTGTGGGACCAATACTCTCTGGCTTCCTGTTTTGAGATGGGATTTCTTCTTCCCCACATGCTCCCACAGTTGTAACACCAACGATTGAACTAATGGGGCCTCCTGACCTTGCACGTTTGGTCTCTAAAATTTTAAGTTAAATAAACCTCTTTTTAATAAAATTAATTTGCTTCAGGTATGTTGTTATAGTAACACAAAACATGACTGATAGAGCCTCCTAATGAATCTCTCTGATTCTACCTTTCCTTCTCAACACATCAGTAATCTCAGAGTTTGTGAGTCAACCTTTCATAATTAAATTGTCCCTCATTTAGTAACCTTCATCTGTTCCTAAAACCCCTGCCACTAAATGGAAAGCCATTATTTAAGAAATATTTTTTGTTAATTTTAATGGAATAATTATGATGCATTTCATCCCAACACAGGTACCCAAATAACTTTTATAGACAGTAAAATATTTGAACAATAAGAATATTTGTCAATTATAATTATGTTATGTAGGTTATCAACATCAAACTAAAATAAAATCCATTTTGTGAATAAAATTTAATGACATGAAGGTTTATTGAACTCACCAACAGAGGAAGAGAAGACTTGTTGGTGGTGTAGTGTTAAAGGCAGTTGTTCCTTTTAAGGTTTATTTTGCTCTCTGAGAAATTTTCTTTATCAATGTTTTCAACCATTTGGAGGACTGTGGTTAAGTTGCATTCAAAGTTCACTTAAAGTTACAGTATAGAGAGACAATTTAAGTCAAAATAATAACTAAAGATGAGAGCATTTGAAAAGATGTAAAAGTTTATCTAGTAGATAGAAGCTGCCTACAAAAGATGTCACTTCTTCATTCCTGTCACTAGGCATGCTTAAGCAAAATGTTTTTAGTTTATCCAACACAGCCCCCAGCTCAAATTTGTTCTGTCTGATATTTGATGACTAAGAATTCATGACTAAGAACCACTGGAAAAAAATAGCATGTTTTTTCCAAAATCTGCAGTGTGAAAATATCAATTCTAATGCTTATTTGCTTTACATGTTTTAGGATATAAAGATAAGTATATTTTTAAAAAAGAAGTTGTTTTTGAGAATGGTAACTTTTCAAGAGGCTTTATAGCAGAGTTATTAATTAAGTAGGTATTGTGGGTGGCAGTTGTGTGTTGGCTGGTCTTCTTATAAAGATTCCTAATTCTTTGTGAGGTAATGTAGGACATTATTGGCTTATAGACAACCAAGGAATCAGAACATGGGGCAGAATGTCCACCTATTTCCTGATCAATTAATACAACAGGTACTTTTTATAATCACCAGTTATATACCAGGTAAAGCAAAGAAGTAAAGGATTACCTTCACCCTCATGGAGTCTTCAGAGAGACTGGTAGCACAAATGGGAACATGATAGGACACATGTGCCAACTCTTTTGAATGCTGTAATACAGAGTGTTCTGGAACAGATAGGGGGGAACTCCTAACTCTGTCTAGGGTAGGCTAGAGTTGTCAAGGGACAACACAGAAGAAGAAGCACTTTAAATGAACCTTGAATGATCAGCATCCTGAAAGGGGAGGTGGAGGTAGGGATGGAGTTGTGTAATCTGCCCTCTCAAGCAGTGGATTCAACCAACCCTGGATAGATAATATTTGGAGGAAAAAATTTGCATCTGTACTGAGAAGGTACAGACTTTTCTTGTTATTTCCTGCACAATACAGTAATAATACAACTATTTTACAGGAAGCTAACTATTTATATAGCATTTACATTGTATCAAGTATTATAGGTCGTCTAGAAATTATTTAAAGCATACAGGAGGATGTGCTTAGGTTATGTGCAAATATTAGGCCATGTTATGTAAGGGACTTGAACATGCACTGATTTTGGTGTCCTGGGTGGGAAAACCTTACAACCAATACCCAAGGACACTGAAGGACAACTGTATTTATAGAGGTAGAGAATCATGAAAAGAGCCTTTTCTTCAAGAAATAGGACTTCTCCATTTATAAGCCTTCATCTATTTTGAGCCTGCTTTGTTTCACATTAGGGCAAGATCTGCTGAGAGGTTTAATCATCAGGAGAAGCGATCACCATCTCTACATATAAGGATGTTGTGAAAATACTGTTATGGCTTGGTTTATCTTTCTGCAAAACAATTAACCTCAACTTTAAAAGCATAAAGCATCAATCATTTTATTATGTTTGTAAATTATGTGTCAGAAATTTGAATGAAGAACAGCAGGGAGGATTTTTCTTCGCTTCTTGGTACCTGGGCACTCTCCAGGGAAGATCAGAACAGCTTGGGGGAGGTGGGGGGGACCTGAATGGTTAGAATGACTTCAATAGCTAGGGCCTAGAATTGTTTGATGGTCCCTGCACTCATACAGGTGGCACCTAGGCTGAGATTTGAAAACTGGGTTCCATCAGAGCATCTGCTAGGTTACAACAGGGACCTCTTACCAAAAGTTTTTAAGTGTAAGATTTCCAATAGAGTTATTTAGAAATTGCATGATGTTCCTGAACTAGCCTCAAAAGTCAAAGATCGACATTTTCCCCCACATTCTATATGTCAGCACAATTCCAATAGAAGAAGATATGTCAAAAATTCCATATATCCATGGCACATGTGTCAAAGAATTTGTAGCCAGTTATTTAAATCTCCACATTTGCCACATTGCAAAACTTTTGTTGATTGCATGGTAGTATATTCTTCCTAGGTTATAAGGAAAGAAATTTCTTTGTGATTAGGTAAAATTTTTCTTTTTCTAGCAATTAGTATATTTTTACTTTATATTCACTTGAATCGAAAACTGACTGTATTCCTTGGGTTAGTTTTTCTTTACTGTAACAAATACCTGTGATAAATCAACTTATACAGAGAAAAGATTAATTCTGGCTCACTTTCTTTTTCTTTTTTTCCTTGTGATGCCGGGGATTGAACCCAGGGCCTTGTGCATGAAAGGCAAGCACTCTACCAGCTGAGCTATACCCCCAGCCTGTCTAGCTCACATTTTGGAGATTTCAGTCCATGACTGGGCAGACACATTACCTTTGGCCTCTGGTGATAGTTGTATGGAGTGGTACATCATGATAGAAGCTCACAGCAGAGCAGTATCACTCGCCTCTTGACTAGAAAGCAAAAGAGAGGAAGAGTGGGCCCTGATAGACACTTCAAAGACACACCCCCAATGACCCCTTTAAGCCCCACCTCTTAAAGATTCTACCACCTCCTGGAAGCACCACAGGTTGGAGACAAAGCTTTCCCACATAGACCTTTGGGCTATAGGTACTCAAGCCAGACATTTCTCCCTTAAGTTTGGTATACTTGTATAAATTGTTACTTAAAATATTTTTGAAAGAAGGCTCAGAGTATATTAAGAACTAAAATCTGTTGTAGGAGATTTGGTTTAAGTTTCATGTGCATAGAGAGTAAGGACAGGAGATAAAAGATGTAAAGATAGGCAGAAACCTGAATGGAAAGGCTGGGTATGTTCTGATAAAAACATGGGCAGATAGATTTATATTATCTCATTCAATCTTCACATCTATCCTGTGGTGGAGGCATTAATGTTTAAATTTTATAAAGAGAATAACTGGAATAATTTATTTTTTTAAGTTCAAGAGAAGTATGATGGATTTATAACTGCATATTTTTTTTATCTATTTGTCATTTGTTCATCTTTTTTTTCCTTCAATTTTAACATTGTAATTTAAGTACTAGCTTTTACAAAATTGCATATTGAGGAAAACTAGAGCGGAACTATCTGCGTGAAAGACCTGTTTCATTTTTTTAAATTTCAATCTTTCATTGACATTTTCTATATAAAAATACAATAAAATGTAAAAATTACAAGAATAGTGGAGTAAAAAAACGGCATCCAAAACACAAGTCAGTTTTTTATTATTAGATTTTACAGTTATAAAATTACTTTGTAAAAAGGTTCCAAATACTTACTTTCTATTTCTGTACAAAGATTAGCAAAACAGTATTCATGGACCACGTCCCATATACAGAAGAGACCTTGAGTAATACTGCCCTGGAGGATTGGGTCTACATGGAGTGAGCATCATTTTCTGCCTTGATCTCTCACCCAAAATGTGGTTGCCAGTAGACCTGTCTCCATCACTTTGCCAGACTTTTTCTTTTCTTTTTAAAATCAATTAGTGCCTACAACTTTCTTTCAGTTATTTAAGCAGGGACTTGAATTGCTCCAAATTGTGGAGCTTTATGAGTGCTTTGCCCATTGTTCTGCGTCAGCTTGTATTCTGGGACAGGAGCACATCTTCTGGTGATTAAGGGATGGCACAGGCACATTGTGCTCATAGTCTATAGGCATCCTTGTCCTTCATCCCACAGATTACTGCCTGCTTTGAAAGATAAAAAGAGAATGGATCTATTTGAATTCTCCCGGTGTATGGGGTGGAAGCTAGAAGATGTTTGTATATTGATGCCATATTCGTGTTTGCCAAAAGAATACTCTAAAACTACTGTGTCTATAGAAAATTGAGGGTAGATTAAGAAGTTTTATTTTGCATAAAGTGGCTGAATTTTTTTGCTAGAGTTTTGTGACAGACTAAACAATATATGAGTACTTTCCAAGTTCCTTTTCCAAGAAATAAAAGGAATGCAGTTTCAATTTATATCAGAAGAATTTGCCAATCCTGAATGCCTCGTGAGGTTTGGCAATATGAATTTGGCGTAACATTTTCCAAAGTGCATTTTAAGGAATTAGAGCTTTCTGATCCTGATTTTCATCCTTCAGTAGATGGTTTCTCAGAATAGTACATTGGTGAGAAAACCATGGTAGACCAGAATAGCTCACACAAATAGATTATCAACTTGGTTAATGACTTAGTTTCCATAGATTATTGTACATTGGAAACACTTGGAGATGTTTTTAAAAATACCAATGCTTGAGTCTCATACCCAGATCCTGAATTCATTGTTTTGGGACAGCATTTGGACATATATATTTTTAAAAGAATAATTATGCTGTTCATCATGGTTAAAAAGCACTGTCCAAAACTAAAGGCTCCATTGATGGAAGAGTCAATATAATAGGAGTCAAATTCTGTTATTATCATGTTACAAGAAAATGTTGTTCAGTAATTGATCAAAGTAATATATGTGTTTAATACTTTTGTGTGTAAAATCCCAATCATTTGAGAAATAAAAATATTACTACTAATTTATTGAGCACTGTCAAAGACTAATTACATTATCCTAGTTTATTCCTAAATCAGTTAACTTATTGTTTCAACTTGTAGAATTACAAATACTAAAGTACAAATAGCTTCTGAAAAAAGGTCTATGGTCATTAAGAGAATGGCAGAGCAAGAGGTCACATGTTAAGGCTTTTTGGTTGGGAGTCTAATATCTTTTTATTTATTGAATGTTTAGTATTTTAAAGTTAATGTCCCCACTGATACATTTGACTCAAAATATGCTTTCACTTTACCACAAGCCACTATTTTCACTTAAGTTTTGTTTCATACCAGCTTTCAAATTATTCTCTTGCTATTGGTCCATTTTCTAACTTTGAGCTCTTTCTCCCATGGTTTCTCATTTGAACTTGGTGTCTTATAGGTTATCCTCTGGTTTAGAAACCTGACTTTAGAGATGAACTTTGTTCTTGAACTTGGTTAGTGTTTGACTGAAACGGGGCTTGTGCATTGGGTGGATCAGTCTATAACACACCTGTAACACCCTGGTCCCATCAGTCTCATCCATGACCTGATCTACACAATTAAAAACAAGGATAAGAGTCAAAACCTTAACACTTAAATGATTTTGTTTCATCTACTAGATGAGATTCCCATTTTATGTTAACACAAATCCAATTAAAACTCAATGAGGTAATGACTGATGATAATGTCAAGAACATAAATTTCCATGTTATGTTTCCTTTGCATTTCCACTCCTTCATAGGACAAAGTAAAATACCAAAACTAGAGAAATTCTTACTTCTATCTTCTATGCATAATAAGGCATGGAGATAATTCACCGGTTGGCTGACCCATTTGGCGAATGTGATTATGAGCTCTACATAGTTGATCAAAATTGCCTTAAGAGCTAGTTAATGTCTGAAGAAATACTCTTTCATGGTCACTAACTAGAAAGTCATCTCTGCCTCACAAATGTGCATCACTAATTACAAATAAAGCAAGAAAATATGGTTGCAGTAGCCAACTGCCATAACTAGGAAAACACAAGCATAACCAACACATGGGCACCAACACAGGGCCAAACAACAGTTTTGGTGAGAGAATATGTCTCTTGCAATTTGAACTTAGAAGTCTTCATTGCTTATAAGTATTATGAAAATAAAACTCCGTAGTTTTTTGTTATTTTATTTTTAATTGACTATATATGTATATGAATATATACACACACACACACACACACATATATATATATATATATATATATATATATATATATATGGGGCACATTGTGATGTTTTGATATGTATGTACATTGTGAAATATAAATCAAATAAACAAACAGATGGAGCAGAATGGTGGTTACAGAGGCTGGTGATGAGGTGGTAACTGGGATTGAGGAAGGGTAATATTGGTCAAAGGGTACAGGTTTCAGTCAGACAACAGGAATAAGTTTTAGTGATCTATTACAAAGCTGGTGACTGAGGTTAATAAGTACTGTATATTTAAAAATTAATAAAAGTAGACTTTAAATATTGTCAGCACAAAAAAATTATTTAAGTGTGAGGTGATGGAGATGTTAATAATTATATTATTTTCTCATGATAAGTTATTCTGAAGTCAAAACTTTATGATGTAAAATAGTGTAGCTATTTGAAAATATTTTTCATTATTTGGTCAGTACATATAATTTGCCTGGAGCAGACAGACATCTGAGCAGATCTGAGATTCTCAAGAATCTTCTATATATTCTATTCAAAGGATAATTGTAAACTTGCACATTCAATGATGCTGTACATTTGTGGAAAATGCAAAACCACTTCCCCAGACCTGTGATGCTATTTATATAATAAGATCATTACAATGCCAATTGTTATACAAAGAACACCTTGCAGAATTTGTAAAGTTTGATTAAAAAAAAAAAGATGTAAAGCCTTCACAAAGCTCTGTTGTTATTGTATTTGGGCATGAAGTGTCCCTTTAAGACTCATGTGTCAAAGCTTTAGTCTCCAATGCAGCATTCTTCAGAGGTTGGACTCTTGGGAAGTGTCTGGATCTTAAGGGCCTCTGACCTCCCCAGAGGTTTAATCCATTGACAGTTGAATGGACTACTGGGAGGTAGTGGAGAAGTGGGACCTGGTTGGAGGGAGTAGTGGGTTCTTGTAGACATGTCCTTGAGGACTGTATCTGTTCCCAGACTTTCTTTACATACCCTCTTTCTGTTTCTCAGCTGCCATGAACTGATCAACTTTATTCCCCCATACCCTTCCACTAAGATATTCTCCTTTGCCTCAAGCCCAAAGCAATGGAGAAGGCTCACCCTGGACTAAAACCTTTGCAGAATTTAGACAAAATAAATCTTCCTTCCTTTAAGTTGTTTATTTCAAGCATTTTGGTCACAGCAATGAAAAGCTTACTAACAGGCTGGGAATGTGGCTCAGGCGGTAGCGTGCTCATCTGGCATGCGTGCGGCCCGGGTTCGAGCCTCAGCACCACATACCAACAAAGATGTTGTGTCCACCGAGAACTAAAAAAAAAATAAATAAATATTGAAAAATTCTCTCTCTCTCTCTCTCTCTCTCTCTCTCTCTCTCTCTCTCTCTCTCTCTCCCCCCTCTCTCACTCTCTCTTTAAAAAAAAAAGCTTACTAACATACTAATAAAATCAGAGTTGAGTCTCAAAGGTGCTTAATATTGTGCATTGATTCAGCAGAAGTAGGGGGGTTCTATGAGTGCTAAAATGATTAGTCAATTTATTAGTAAGTCAGTCTTACTGATTGATATTTTATAAACAGAAATGAATAATGAATATTTTTTAGTTTTCAACCAGATGTTATTGACATGCACCAAATAGGTAAAAATCAAGGAAAATACAGGGAAAAAAGACATGAGGGTAATGTTCTATTTAGAGAAAGATTAATTTGATATTTTTATTGAGTGGAAAGGAATTACACAGGAAAAATATCTGTTTTAAATTCAATAGATAATATGATTTAACACCAAGATGATTTAAGTAATGTTATTAGAAATAAGCACATTTTTAATTTTGCACTTTCCAGCCCATGTTTCCCATGATAAAATATTTTTTCTCTAAAATGGATTTTTAGGGAGGTTTTTAGAAAGACCGCATTCATTTTCAGGGTGTATTATTTAAATTGTCACTTTTATGCCAGAATATATTTAAAGACCACATATTCTCTTATCAATATTCTATAAGTTTCTTGAACTCATCGTTCTGTAAGATATGGATAATATTATTTAGTGATTTGTTAAAACAAGTGGATCCAAATACTGCCTTAATTTCTCTTCCTACTAATAGACCCATTCACTGAACACTAGACAAATTTGATTTTTACCTACTTTCACTAAGAAACTAGATATTTTAGGCTTTCCACAAAACAGACTGCTTCAGTATTTTGAAGGCAAAAAGCAGAGATGTACCACTGTGACTATAGAGGTTTTGAAATTTCTCCAACAGAAGATGTCTAACACTGTGGCAAACTAAACTAACCAGAGCCTGGCTTCCTGTCACAAACACAGGAAAAACAAACAAAACAACAACAAACCCCCACAAAAAAAGCATGAGTGGAATCATCAAAGAAGAAAACATTTAAGTTATAAACATTTCAATTACATAGGTTAACTTAAAAGAAAGAAACAGAATGAAAAATTCATGCCAGAAGAGTAGGGGTACCCAGAAGAATGCATTTACACTTGGCACTTGTAGGAGAGTTGGATCCTATTCTAGTCTTGGACATGAAAGTTCTAATGTTCTTGAGGATTCAGGACATAACTATCCTAGCATATGGGAGCAAGAGACACTCAAATTGAGCAACTTGCTTAAAACCTATAGCCTTTCAGAGCTGTCCTAACCACTGAACAGTCTGAATAGGCAGCAATATAGCTCATCTTGGGCAATAGCTTTTTCATAAAAAGAAAAAAAAAAGGGGGGTCATACAACAAATAAAAATTTCAGTAAAGATGTGAGCCCAGGGTTGTCTTAATTCAAAGCTTTTAAACCTATGCTGGCACTCCTTTCTCTGAATTTTCTTTATGTTTATGTAAGATAGAGTTTTGTTCTTGAATCCAGAAACCAAGCTTAGGATTGTCTCTGCACAAATGGTTCTTACTACCGTTTGAGGCTTGTCACTCCACAAGCCTTAGTAAATTATTTTTCTTTTTGGAAAGGGTATACTATTTTTCCCATTTTTCCTCCTGCAACACTCTAGCATAGATCTCAAAGGTCTCCATATGAGTGAACAACAAATTAAAATAGTGAAAATTTCAAACCACTGTCTCAAAGTGTAACTAAGTCAAAAATTCAAACCCATTATGCCATGGAATCTATTCCAGAGCAGAATTTCATAAATTCTTTCTTAAAGTGTATTTGAACTTGAAATCACCACTGAAATCACAAAGCATCCCAACTTAGAGAAATCTACATTTTGAGGCAGGATGCAGACAGATATTCATATTGGATGTGGGTATTGAAAGCTTCCCTAAATTCTTCATGTTACCTTTGTTTTATAAAATAAAGGCAATTGGAAATGACCTGGTTGTTGATGGAACCCTGAATTACTTGTTAAATCAACATTGTATCACACAGACAGAGTTTCCTCTAAAACTATACATTTGGGTATCCAACATGTAAAATGACAAGGAGATTATTCATTTATTTCATACATTTTTTTCCAAAAACTGCAAAGATAAGAATGTGACAGATGTCATAAAACAGCCAACATATTTTTGTTGTGGGGGAAAGTTCACTGGAGGTGGATATTGGAATTGATTGCAGGTCTGAGTCTGTAAGTAGAGTTATCATGGAGAGATAATCCTGTTTCCTCTCTAGTAAGGGCTGCTTCTTCCCACTAGGGTTTATTATGAAGTCAATGATAGAAATATTTATCCCAAAATGTAGCATAAATGTTAAATAAATTCACCCAGTACACTCAGATAGAATGACAGTTTACAGGACTTAATTCTAGAGTAGTTTATAAGCTTGGAAAATTTAAAGGAATGACCCTATTCAGACAGCAGTATGGACAAGATCAGTGTTTTCTAAATCATAGTCATTAGAATAATACTTTGATGACTTTCCTTACCTAAATAATTCCTGAACTATGATTTACTTGATATTTTATTTTAAATTCAGGCACTGTTTTTCTCACTCCTATGCCATATAAAAGTACCATTGACTGGATGTTATATATGTGATGACCCACAAATATATCTGGCATACTCTTCATGGGTGCAGTGTTAGGTAAGGATAACCCACTACCAGTTAATTTCACAAGCCTGTTAAATGTGCCCTTTGATGCCTCCCAGGTTGGTTTATATAATAGTGCTCTAATTTGAATGTGTCCCCCTGAAGATCCATATGTTAAAGTCTTGGTTCCCTGCTTGGAGTTTATTGGGCCGTGGTGTGGTGGAACCTTTAGTAGGTAGGGCCTTGTGAAAAGAAGTCAGGTCATTGTGGGCATGCCATTGGAGGAGATACTGGGATTTTGAGCCCCTTTCTTTTTCTGTGTGCATCCTGGCTACCATGAGGTGAATGGGTCTCCTTTACCATGCACTCCTGCCAAAAATGTACTGTGTTGCCCCAGGCCCAAAGCTAAGAGGCTGAGCAACCCCTGCAACTGTGAGCCCAAATCAACCTTCTTTTCTTTTAAGTTGATTTATGTTAATAAAGCAAAGAAAAGCTAACCGATATGCATTGAATTGTGCCTGAGATTTCAAAAGATACAAGATTATGTGCCACCTGAAGTCATCTGACATACTCTTTCTAGTGTAGACCTCAATTAGCTGTTAAGAGACTTAGGATCCCAATTCTAGTCTCAGTTCTGTTAATAATTCATCCCACATTTTGCCCCTTTGAATCTTAGAACTTCTCATTTATAAAACGGGCACAAATTTTGTCCTACTTGCTGCAAAACATCATTTTTAAAATTAAGTGAAATGTACTTCTATAAGTACTGTGCAAACTCTAAAACATAATATAGAAATAAATGAAGCTTATTGCATATGCCTCTGGAGACATGAAATAAGTGGCCAAAGAATGGTGATGGGTACAATTGAAGGCAGATTGAAAATTCCTGTGGAAATTAGTTATTACAGTTTCTCTTTTGGGGAAGAAATAAGAAGTATTCATGTACTCCAGGGTCTTGTAACAGGAAAAAAAATGTGCCTGTATTTTAAAAACTTTAATTTTTGTAGCATAATCTGTGATAACAAATTATGGATACAGTTCTCTTGTGGTTACTTCTGCCCTCTTGAAGCACAGCCCCTTGCTTAGTTGCTCCCCATTCCATCCTGTATCTTTTTGTAAATCTCTTCTTATCGCTACTCTTCCCCATTCAACTTTTCCTGATTTTAACTTTTCCTTCAGATTTTAGTTACTTCTTTTCTTTTTTCCTTTTTTCAGTTTGTTATTAGCTCCCAATGTCCTAATTTTATCTCTTGTTTATCAAGATATTTTCTCAAATAAAGATAGTTCATTCTCTAAATTCCCATTTATAGTTTCAATATACCCATATAGGAATATTTTATTTAATGAAATCATCAAAAGTAGCATGTAAATAATAAAAATATAACAATTACTGAGAATTTATTATAAATCCATCACTTTTTAATGTGATTTGCACAAATGAGCTAATTTAATCCTCCTAAAATCACCCTGATCTGGGTATTATTATTTTATCCATTATATATAAGGAAGTAAAAACTTAGAGATATTAAATATATTGCCCAAAATTACATGGCAGTTTTTTAGATATTGGAGCCAAGATTCAAACTCTAACATTTCACTTCAGAATTTATGCTCTTAACATTACAATATAATGCTCCTCAAACATTTGAAAACTAACCTCATTAAATCTCAGAAGCATTTGTTATGCATTCTCTCCAAATACTGTGGAGAATTATATTGCATAAAAGATGGCTCTATGTCAGTAACAAGAATATAAAAATTACATAGATGGTCCTAAGCAGGTAATAAGGCAAGAATATTATATTAAGATATATGAACATAATGGATGACAGTCCATTTTATGTCATTAATGTCTTTGAATTTAAATGGAAGTTTTATGTTCCTCTGAAAATAAACAATGGCATGGACATTTCCCTTTCATCTAAATTAATGAGTTTAGCTATTTTTTCAATGAATGTTAAAAATAGAAAGTATGACCACATTGTATATACATATTTCTTTTCTCTAATTACCAGTCTGCAAAGAAAGTTTTTGATAGGCAATTCAAATTTTCATAGAATTGAAATTGATTATGGAAAGTAATTTCATACAATATGATTAGTTTTTTCAGTGGCGTATATGTGTGTGTGTTTGTGTGTATGTGTGAGATCTGCAATCCTCTGTACCAGAGGGAGGGTACCTACCATTTGTCTAGGATGCCCTACGTTCAATGTCAATAAATGCTGACAAAATTTATGGTGGTCAAACACAAATAAGACAATTCTGTATGTTCTAGTAGTAACACATGTTTTATGCACTGTAAACTGCAAAATTGGATAGATGGCTTTCTAGAATAGTATTTTAAAATGACAAAATCATCTGTGCATACTCTAGAAAATGTGTTAAAAAGCTGAGTTAAGAGAGGGAAAAGGTGAGAACAATTATCTATCTTTAGAGCATAACAAATAATCATAATGTAAATTAGGTTCCTTAGGGAATAAATTAGCACTTGACTTTACATAATAGCTTAAAAGCAAACTACCCTCATAAATCAGAATTAAGAGAAAATGAACACATTCCTTTGCTTTGTTGTCTTGGAACACTTGAACGTACAATGATGAGAAAGATTGGTGGTGGTTAGATCCTAAGTCTGTTGCTTTCCATCTTCCTTTCTCATAGTCCGCACAGATCAGTGTCAATATGTATTGATCTCTCTTTGCCGGCATGCCTTATTATTATCTCTATTTTGAGAGGCCTTCATTCATTCTTTGCTATCCCACTCCAGCAAAAGAGCAACCTAAACAAAGTCTAATAACTATGCAACATGAGGGAAAGCATACTTACTTTAAGGAATTCTTCCTAGGATTTCATAAAGCATTGACAAAAAAGAAAGTTGTTTTTGTCAGAGTGGTTTTGTACTTGTATTATTGCCTTATATTTCTAGAAACTCCATATGAATTTTAGAAACTTTCTGAAGTCTGGAATTTCATGAATTATGAGTGACTCAGACAAAAACACAAGATTTGTCTGGTTCAAATGTGAAGACATGACTAATTTCAGAGAACTCAGTGACATTTTCAACGTGCACATCAAGGATTAGGAGCTAAGAGGTAAGAAGCAAATGCCAAGGAGAGAACAATTGTGGTTTGCTACACACTGTATAAAACATAGGATTTTATGCTGTTCATGCATCTGTAACTACTAGGATTTGAAGCTCATATAAAATCAGGAAATGTCCTGAGATGAATTATTAAGTGCTATGTGTAGATGTAGGGAGTCATTTTTAAAGTATCACCTTGCAAGAAGTTTAGGTTCTAATTATCAATGACAAAGAAGAATAGTGACAAAATTACCTTATTACCACTAAGTAACCTTTAATTTTAACAAATTTGAAATATTTCCACGTGTCATCTACTGCCAGACATCTATACAGAGGATTCAACTCAAAGGTGGAGACATCTTTATTTTCAGTACTGGCACTTAATATTTTCCACTTTTAAGCTGATTTTATAATATTGCATATATTACATATCTGGCAATGGATCCCACAGTAATTTAATATACTGTCTTTCTATTATGAAAACCTATTACAAGAGAGTTAAATTTCCAATGGAATTCTATGCAAACACCTTTCTTTAATGTTACTTCTTGCCTTTTCTTAAAGGATTAAAGATACTGTAATACATAATTTGATTCTGTCAAAGTAGATGAGACTTATTGTTTCAAACCTTAATAGCTGCCTCTTTTAAGCTTTATTACTGTAATATGATATTTTGAAAAATCATAACAATTTCTTTGAGGGAAAATTTTCATCATTTATTTGACTCTAGCTTCCTGTTCACTATCTGGGTGACAGTCCATAATCTTTTTCAAAGGTGAAGAGTGTAGAAAGGAGAGAATCAAATGGAAATTAAAATTGAACTCTCCATATTTGAACATTTAAGAATATGCTAGAAATTTAGAATTCCATTCTCCTCTTTAAGAAATCTTCATTTGTATTTAGGACTTATGAGTGAGCCCTTTTTCTCATTGTGCATTTTACAGATTTTAAAAGGATCGGTTGGTTAAATGTTCTTCAGGAATTTGGAATGTTCTTTAAGATATCCTACGTAATTAGAGGTCACATATTATGTTAAATACTAAACAATTTGTGTTAGATCCAACATTTTATGAAAACGAGCATATAAAAGTATGGGTTTTGAAGACAAATGATAAAAGGACAAATAACAAATATATGGGAATTCTAGGGATACTGCCACCCTGGTTGGAAGATATATAGCATGTCATTCAATGATATTTTAGACTGTGCATATTACCTAATTTTACTACCAGTTGATTAATGTTGATTTTGAATTGTTGTTCATGGGGGAAGGAAGTTAGTAAAATGGCTCAATGGGGATGTGCAGAGTAGCAGGTATAGAAGTTTAGGTCAAGTTAGGTTTGGGCCTGAAACACTAAGAATGCCTGGCACATTCTACTTTCAAATTCAATGATGTATTTTATAAATGAATAAATTTTTTTTACATAAGGAGACAAACCAACATAAAATCTCTTCTCTCTTTTTTTTATTTCTTTGCCCCTGCCCCTTTATTTCCATTCCCTTCTCTCCTCCCTCTTTCCATCTATATTACTGAGATTTTCATCACTGTGACAAAATACCTGAAATAAACATTAACGAGGAAGAAAATTTTATTTTGGCTTACTCCAATTACACAATTAAGCTGTCTGAAGTTTTGTCCACAACTTATTGATGCTCATTGGCTTTTTTTCCTATTAATTTCCTGTGTTTAATTGTGCATAGTTTATTGCTGTGTCTTCAAGTTTACTCATTATTTCTTCAGCGATATCTAATCTATTTTTAATCCCACCTGGTTTATTTTTCTTTCTCAAAATCTTATTTTCTATCTCTAGAATTCTAGAATTTCCATTTTGGTCATTTGTATTGTCTCTCTCATATCTCTCTTTAATATGTTTTTTATTGTTTTTATATTTATAATACCTTTTTAATATTCTTATCTTCCTATTATCTAGATAATTTCTGGATCTGTTTCTACTGATTTTTTAAATTATGGATCATATTTTTCTGCTTTTTTGCACACAGCAATTTTTAATTGAATGATGGAATGAATTTTAAGTTTTATGTTATAGACTTTTCAAAATATATATATATATATATATATATATATATATATATATATATATTTTTTTTTTTTTTTTTTTTTTGAGATTCATTGGAACTCAGTTATTTACTTGAAAACAAGTCTCATCCCTTGGAGGTTTTCCTATTAAATTTTGTTAGGCATGACCAGAGCAGCATGCATTGTAAATATTTATTCAAGTTGTTGTCTGTAGTTTTGTCAGGTTTTCTGCCTTTTACTAAATGACTTTTAGGATATGTAGTCATTTATTGAAAAAAATATATATGCATAGATACATACGTACATATTTTGGAGATTTCTTCTCTCACTCTGTGGCATGCCTTCTAACTCTCCATCAATCAAAATATTATTTCCTGAGAAAGCATAGGATGAATATTTCCTCCCCAGAACATGATGGTCTTCATTGTAACAGGCAGATAAATGAATTGTCAAAAGAACAAAGGTCCAGTGGTGCAATTTCCATTACCAGTTCCCAAGATCAGGAAGTTCACTGAAGACTTCCTGGAGTCCCTTTAGTTGTAGCACTTATGCCATCTCCTTTGCTCCTGATTTTGATTGCTCCAAGGTTCAGAAAAGTAGAGGTGAGCTTTCCCTGTGACACAGGCTTGCCTAGAGTGGGCCCTATAGATATAATAATAATCATCAGCAAATTCCTGGAGATCACTCACCTAAAACATCAGAAATGAACCAGTCTTCCTTCTTATTAAAAATGTACTTCTGAAGATGAATGTTTACTCAGAGATGAAAATGCCTATAGGAATATTTCCCTAGAAATATGAATCATCTGGTACTTTGGCTTTTCATTTAAAAATGAAAATGAATCTTTCTGTGTAAATGTATCCAAATGGGAACATGTTATATCAGCTATTTGTGTTTCAAAGGGAGAAGGGTTAATTAAACAGCTTCAATTTAATCAACGTAAATTAGGTACCTTCCATTTCTTTGTCTAAATAATTTCCAAATATTCATTATGCCCAGTGCATAATGACTGGGGAATTGGCCCCTTATTTCTATCTAGCCTACATCCTAGATAACATTAAATCATTTATTCATTCAGAATTATTTGCCTCCTATGAGCCAAGCAATGGGGTTAGAAAACATGCTAACTCAGATACTGTCCCTCACCCATAGGAATTTATAGTGTAGAGGGAAGAGATATGAATAAATAGGTGACTTTATGTTCTATAACAGAGATCAGAAGAGCCTGTAGACACCAGGTAGTATTATGTTAGAAGCCAAAGCCTGGAGGAAGACACTTGAGTTGACACTGGTGTAAGATTTTAAAATGTAAAATAATAAAGTCAACAGTCACTAATATGGCATTATGTAAAAATGTGAATATGTAACAGATGTGATTCTGCAATCTGTATTTCGGGTGAAAATGGGAGTTCAAAACACAATTTGAGTCAAATGAATGAAAGATGATATATCATGAACTATGTAATGCTTTAAATAATCAATAAAAAAATAAAGTCAATGGTGTCTTTCTAAGCTAAGACATGTTTATCTTTTTCAAATATGCGTGTTCAGGGGAAGGAGGAAGGGAGAAGTCTATAGAAGATAAACAAGAAAAACTATATGGAACAGAGGAGTACTTCTTCAGTAATCAGAATCATTATCCTCACCAAAACTACTACTATTTTGTGTCTCAATTCTGTCCTGCATGATCTACATGCACCAAAACAATGGCTCTGAGTAAGATCATTATTCTAGAAACTAGCAGAGCAAGCAACAGATTCAAACTCTTTCTCTCCTTAAAGGCATGCTTTCTACTTTGCTAGGATTTCCAGAGACCAGTGTGCATAGTACATTTTAATCCAGGAAGCTGTAAGTAAGGGAAGTACTTTATAGCAGAAGATGAGCACACAGGCCCACAAGAGATAGGCACAGGGCTCAGACAAATAGTATCTTTCTTATCCAGAAAATAGAAGAGGTATACAACATAGTAGACAATTTAAAGAAGGCTAGTTCAATTATAATGTAGAAACCACATCCAGAGACTGAATGGGGGTGGGGCTGGCCAATATTCCTGGAGGGATTGCTTGGAGGTGTCTTAAACTCATCAAATTGCTCAGCTACATGAAATCATAGTTGTTACATATTTTGACTCTCAAAGGTTTAAAAGGGATCAGGATATGTCACCAAAAACATGATACTTTGGCATAAAGATTATTATGAGCTGAAGGCAATTGAAAAGAAACAACAGGTTCAAAAAAAAAAAAATTCTCTGTCCTCCTTTTTCTGCCTAAAAGCAGGGTATGCATTTCCTTTAAGAAAGGTATCCCTCTGTATCAAGAAGAGGATATTGAGTCTTCTCACTGGGAGGAAGGTCACACCAACTTACCTCTGCATAAACAGACCTTACTAAACAATTTGCATCCTCCATTAACTTCCTTTGTGTATTTCCTTTGTGTATCTCACAATTTATCATTCCTAGAAGCCCAAGGTCCTTTTCTTTGGTCTAGTCACTTCTCCACAATTTATCACCCTTTGTTAAAATGGTACATAAGGCCCAGCGTCCAAATGTTTCTTTGAGTTTCTACTTTTTTACTAGGAAGCTCCCTGTACACATAAAAATATTAAAATCAATAAAAAAGCATGCACTTTCTCCTATTAATCTGTCTTTTGTCACTGTAATGCACAGCTTCAGCCATTGAATTTATGAGAGTAGAGGGAAACTTTGTTTTCTCCCCAGTCTGTATCCTACTCAATTTTTCTCACACAAGAGGTAGTTAAGTGGTGGTGAGAATATCCAGCTAGGAGGCGAAACTCTGACCATTCTTAGCTTAGACATTAGCTTCTTCTATGACCTAGCTGAAAAATTCTATTACAAGTCCTGATGATTTCTTTATCAGCATAAAAAAGTATAAGACTAAAATAGAATAGTAAATAGAAGTCAATTCATGATTCGAGGGCTCTGTCAAAGAAGGTTGAGAAACCACTTGTACCATGATCAACTACTAATGTCTATAATAGGCCTTGGAGTGGAGTAATACCAATATATGTACAAAATATGTGTCACATCTGGAATAAAAAATTGATAAAAGTATCTCTTGCTTCTGGCATTCCGTGAATCAGTTTGTACTCTGTAATGGTTTAATGATATAGGCTGGGAAAACATTTTCTAAATTCCACCAAAGGAAAATGTGGCCAAATGCCTGAAGCAATAACACAATGTCGAGGGGAGAAATGAAATACCATTCGAGTCTTGGATGGAAGAGCAACAGAAACCTGCAATCTGCCAAGGGTGCAATTTTCCATTTCATCCCCTGTCCAAAAATTGTGTCTGGGTGCTACAAATTCAAATAACATATATAGACACTCCCCCAACCCAGTTCTAATGTTTAGGTTAATAGATCTTTGTGGAAGAAAAAAAAAATCAATACACCAATGTTATCAAACACTTGGTTTGAGCAAACTCATAATGGGCATTAAGTTCTTCTAAGATGAAACAATTTGAATTTATTTAAACATGATCATAATTTGGCACATTTGAAGTTTCAGAAATTTGTTCACCCATAGTTCACTCCCACCTTTTTCTCCCAGATGCAGACATAATTTATGTAGAAGCAGACATTAAAATAAGCCACTCAGTGTTGACTTATTTTCATTTACATAATGTTCTTTGAGGGGGAAAGTATTAAATCAATTTTAACCTGTTTGGGCCTGCATCCAAATAATGTGCAGGCCTGTTTAAGGGGAATCGGTTTTGAAATTTATGAAGGAGGTCATCTGAAATGCATTACTCAATTAAGTAAAGGAATTTATACTTTATTATAGAATACTGTACCATCTGCCGGATGAATATAGCTAATTAAATTTGACTTGGTATGTGATTTTACAAACAGTTGAAATATGAAAATTCTACAATGAATTCTTCAACAGCACCTGAAATGATAGCTACCCACTGGGAAAGATTGCGTCCAGCCCCCGGTCAGGTTGCACACAGACTTTCCATTGTCTGGCTGCGGTCTGCATAATGTTTGTATTAAAAAGCAGGTCAGTTTCAATGACTACTCACAAGCAACACCCAAATGCAATGTTTGTCTGCTATTGTCAAAGAATTAACAAGCTAACATACTGAAATCAAAATGGTTGCAAAGTTTCCCTGGTCACAGAAAAGGAATGAAAACTGCTCTGAGGAGCACTGCCAAAAACTCCCTGTTTTAAAGTAAGCAACGAAAACAATTCTGCATAAAATACCCATTGTTTGCAATCCTACAATTTGGTTGAATTGCTACAGTGACAAGCCATGCTAAGGCTATACTATTCTTTGGTTTTGGATATGAGGAAATTAAACCTAACCATTTCTGTAGGCTTCAGTTGCATCTGTCAAATGGAAATAGCATTATATAAGAACTTGTCAGTAGAGATGTTAGAGGAACCAAAGGCTTTAGAAAGCAATTTATACTGGGTATTACATAAACTTATCTATAAGAATGCTGGAAGAACAGAATGATTAAAAAGGAAACATTTCTACCTGAAGTATCAACTACTGAAACTCCATAACATTTGACTTTTTTTTTTTTTACTTTAATTCCAGATGTTCTTATCATATGTTGACACAGCCCTGGTATTTTGCATTGAACAAATCAGTTACTGACCACTCCAGCAAGGATGCTGGTTTTCTGTCTTATGGGAACTTAATCTTCTGACGATCACTCGTCATGTTTCCAGGGAGTGTTGGAAAATTAATATATGTTCACATGTAAATGAGATTATGTCTTCTTTAAAGGAAAACAGCTCTATGTCACTGTCTAGTATATCATTCCTTTGTTTGTTCAAATAATTGAACAGTAGTCCTTAGATAAGAAAAAGGAGCTGCATGAGTACAGCTGGCTCTGGGATCCAGAAACGTACAGTGTGGAGAAGCCGATCTATATAATTTAGTGATAGACGCTTCTGACTAACATATGCTTCCACTTTGGGCTGATGGTGTTTATGAAGCACTAGGCATCATCACTCTTCTGAAAAGAAAACAGAAGATTTGTCTGAGAAACAGGAGTTGATGCAGTTAGGACCTGTGAGAAGAGAAGTGTCTCTAGTGTCATTTGTGCAGGAATTAAGAATCCATGGGGGAAGAAGCATTTTTGGAATTAAGTAGCTCTTTCAAATACTGAGGTCATTTTTCACAGTATGGAAATCATGGTTATCCTGGGGGCCTGTATAATACAGCTGAATTCAAAGTAACCTGTTGACATATGGGAATGATAGGAACAAATGCCAAATTGAAATAAGCAGAAGGAACATATGAAATAAATCACTGCAAAGCTGAACACATGTAGGTAGAGTTGGCCAAATTAGACTTTGGGAAAACCAAGAAAAGGCAGAATGAGATAAATGCTCGGGGTTGAAGTCAGGGAATACTATAATTTTCCTGAGGTCAAAGCAGCTTTCACATTCAAACCTGAGCTACAAGATTTGGAGGCAGTTGCAACAAAATTTCATCTAGAAAAGCCATCAAGCCTTATTTTTAATTGTGTATTTATTAAAGACATTTTACAGGATATCCCAGTTGAGCTGAGCTGCCTGTTTACAATATGTGTCCACTTAAGAGTGGATTTATAAACATCTATCATTTGCCAAGGTTGAAAATCTCCAACATCTTTTTAAAATACCTTATCCAGGCATTATTCAAATACTGAAACTATTGTCCCAATGAGATGATTTCTGGCAAGTCTCTGTGGGATTTCTTGCTCAAACATCATCTGAGTAGGTGATGACCACATGTCAGTCAGGAAGAATGGCAACTTTTTTTTACTCATTTGAAAAGCATCCTATTGGAGATGGGGGCACAGCTCAGTGGTACAGCATTTGCCTAGTATGTACAGGTTCCTGGGTTCAACCCCCAGTACCACAAAAAAGAAAAGAAAGAAAAATGTTCTATCCAGTCTTAGCATTGGCTCTCCCTTAGTAGACTGCCTAAATGGTGCTGACCTGAGAAAAATCTTGTCTTGCTTTTGAAATTTCTTTTAAAAATGATTTTGAGTCAATCTGTCAACAGGTGTATGATTTTTTTTTTCTGCCAGATAGTAGCAATTAAGATATCAACTGCTATTTCCTTGATTGCAGAGAGGGAAGGATATTCTTACTGAGTGCAGTTTAGGTTAGAGGAAGCATCTGAGTTTTTGTAAGGTGCTGGTTTTATGCAGTTTGGCAGTTGATTTGATTGGGAAAATGGCATCGAATGACATTTTTCAGTAATAAAAAGGTAGTGTGAAACTGAACCTTAGAAAGGACAGCATTCAGACCCACTGTCCCCATAGTGACTGGATATAGCCACACCCCTTTTTGCTTCAGAAGAGGTTTTTCTGGGCACAGTGTCACACACCTATAATCCTAGAGACCTCAGGAGGCAGAGCCAGGAGTATTGCAATTTCAAGGCCAGCCTCAGCAATTTAGTGAGATCCTAAGCAACTTAGCGAGACCCTTCTCAAAATAAAAAATAAAAGGGTTGGTATGTGGCTCAGTGGTAAAGCACGGGAGGATTCAATTCTCAGTACCAAAAATAAATAAATAAATAAAAGATTTTGAACTTCAAATGATAGAAACACATTTTAAGTTTTAATTGCATATTTTAAACTAGTTTTTTGGAAATTGATCTTTAACACTAAAGACATTTCTTATTTATTTAAATAAATATAAATATTTAATTATAGAGAAATGAACTTTTTCCAAGAGCTGCTATATTCTGCCTTTCACTTCTTATTTGAAATGACTCACCCATCATCATTCAAACAGCATTACCAGCTATCCCACCTCCCTGACTCATGTTGCTGGGTTCCTTACAAATAGGAAATGAGACAATGTTATTATTAATGAGAATTATAATTATTATTTATTTAGTGCTTACTAAATTCCTGGCACTGTTCTAAGTATTCTACATATTTTATCTGAATTATTGTGGCCAGTTTGGAGTGTTGTAACAAAACTACCATAAGCAGGGTGGTTTAAGCAACACAAATAATTTTTTTCACAATTCTAGAGAAAGAGATGTCTGAGATCAGGGTGCCGGCATGGTCTGGTTCTGGTGAGAGCCCTCTTCCTTGTTTGCAAATGGCTGCCTCTTGCTGGGTGCTCACATGATAGCAAGAGAGAAAAAGTGAGAGAGGTAGCAAGTTTTCTTATGTCTCTTCTTATAAGAGTAATGGTCACTGGACATGGTGGTACATACCTCTAATCTCAGCAGTTCAGGAGGCTGAGGCAAGAGGATCTCGAGTTCAAAGTCAGCCTCAGCAATTTAGCAAAGCCTTAAGAAACTTAATGAGACCCTGTCTCTAAATAAAATACAAAAAGGGCTGAGGATGGGGCTTAGTGGTTAAGTACCCCTGCATTCAAACCCAGTATCAAAAAAAAAAGAGTAATGCCATCATATAGGCTTTATCCTCAGGACCTTATCTAATCTTTATTGCCTCCCAAAGACCTTACACTACCATCATACTGAGAATTTAGGTTTTAGAATATGAATCTTGGGAGGGGGATATACAAACATTCAGTCAGTCCATAGCATATTCTGAATCAGTTAACAGTCAACGCTGCCTTTAACTGTTGGAAAAAGTAACTATTATTACTCTAATTTAATGATATTAATAAATAGATTTCTTAACCTTCACTTTTGAAGTTAATATGTATCTCACTTTAAACAAATTGATACATTGCTTCATTTTTATTTAAAAATGAAAAATTATTTCATTTTTAAATAAAAAATTCCCTTTATTTATTTAATCACCCACTCAACAAGTATTCTTTGAATGGTGAAGACCAAAATGGCAGAGTCAAGGTTTTGCCATTTAGGAGTTACACTATTCAAGCTAGGACTCTTGAGGCAAAAGAAGAGAATCTTTGGAATCTGACAGACCTCTGTTCTTAATTAATTGCATGACTAAATTACTTTACTTCTCTGATTCTCATTTTTTTAATCTGTCAAAAGAAGAATTATTATGAGCAGATTCATTAGAAGCAGAGTATTCAGGATTGAGTGAAGCAGAGAATATGCGTGCATTAAACTGCACTGTTGGTAATACATAACATTCCAGGGAGAAAGTATCTGTGGTATCAAGGTATATGGTAGGCAGTTCCCAGGGGAAGGCAGGAACAGTGACCAGGATTCCATAAGCTGCATCACACCCCTGTCTATAGGGTGCTTCTGCTCCAGGAAGCCACTCCATGTTGGAGAATCAGAGTCAACAGGCATTCCTATACCACCCAGTGGCTTAGGCAGAAATGAAGGAACCCTGTGAAAAGCTGAGTTAGAAGTAACTTGCCCCCAAACTCCTTCTGGCTGGCCTGTCTTCTCATCTCTGTTCAACTTTAAAGAGGATATCACATTTCTCTTCCCTCTAAGCAGCTGCCTGGGGTGTCAATGCATCATGGAATTCAACCTATAAAGCAGGTCCTACTATCCTCAAAACCCATGCAGTGGCTTCAGCTGATTGTGATGATGACTGCGCATTTACAAAGATGTCAAAATTATTAATGCTTCTTACTTAAAGAAAGCCAGATGTCTGAAAAGCCACCTATAAATACTCACATGTACAAAGATAGAGGGAGAAGTTTTAAGCAAAAAGAAAAGAAAATGCTGTTCCTTTTTTCTTATTAGTATCTGCTTCTGTAAAACATAATTTGTCCAAAAAGAAAATAATTTTGCTCTCACTTTAGAAATACTATACTGTTCTGTATATGTACATAGTTATTTATTAAAAATTAATTTCAGTTAAAATACCAAAGCATTTTGTATAATGTACATTGTACAACAATAATTTCTTCTTAGTATTCGACATTTCCTAGAAAGGACCCTTTTCATTCAATCATGTTTTTCTGGACCTCAAGTGTAGCAGCTTGGGGGTAACATACCCTTTGATTTATTGCTTTTCTCAATTATTGCTATTCTCAATTATTACCCATCGACTCCTTTCCCCACACCCATTGGTTATCTCCCACCCATAAGGAATTCTAATATGTTTAATATAAATTGTCTAGATGTTCTTATAAAAACATGGGCATGCATTTTAGAATTTAAATTAATGTAATTTCCATTTATTCATATTATGTTCTATGTTACATTATAGAGTTAATGTTATATGGTACAAATTACATGAGAATAGTTTTCTGTGGTCTTTACTAGGTTAGTTTCTAGATATTTTATATCTAAAAATATAGTTTTTGATTGCTATTATGATTAGAATTTTATTTTATTTGGTTTTAGAATTTTATTTTTATTATATTTTTTTACTCAATATTGCTGGCTATCTTTTGGAGTGTTGACCTTGACAGGGGAGTGTACCAGGAATTGAACTCAGAGGCACTGAACCACTGAGCCACATCCCCAGCCCTATTTGTGTTTTATTTAGAGACAGGGTCTTAGCACCTCCATTCTGCTGAGGCTGGCTTTGAACTTGTGATTCTCTTGTCTCAGCCTCCTAAACCACTGGGATTACAGGCGTGTACCACTGTGCCTGGCCACTTTGTTGGCTATCTTAATTGCTTCTTATGACACTAACTTTAAGCAACAAAAAAAACTCAAGGTCAGTGACTGAGTTTAATACACATTAAATTTCAAATTAATTATCACAGATTGCATTAGTTAGTATTAGTGATGCCACAGTAATATGGCCTAAGAAGCTAATCTAAAATTCAGTAGCTTACAACAAAACTAAGCAAGTCTATTTTCTCTCAAGGGTCTGTGGGCTGATCAGAGTTCTGCAGGACTTGGCTAAAATTGGTTGGACTTGGCTTAAGGTTACAAGTTTGATGCATGTCTGCTCCACAGATCTCCTTATTCTCCTTGAAACACTAGTTATCCAAAAAATACTATTCTCTGATAAATAGCAGGAGTACAAGAGAATGAAACAAAATCATGCAAGTAGCAGTAACATTCCTGTTTTTATTCAGTGCACAAACAGGCCATAGGCTAAACACACTGTCAAGGTCAACAATGCTTTGGAAGGAAGTATACTCTGCCTATAGTTGGGACTAGAGGACAGGACTAGAAAGCTATATGACAGAGGGTATAGACATCCAATCCTGTTATACAATCTCTACTGACATAGATATATTCTACTGAATTTTTAAAGTCAAGTTTTTTTTTAATCTTGGCCGAATTCTTTAATCTCTCTAATTGTTGAAAATTTTGGATTTTCAAGGCATATAATCATATAGTTTGTAAATTAGGAAAGTTTAATGTCCTTTCTTTCAATTGTTACATGTACTATTTCTTTTTTATTTTCTTGTAGCACTGTCCAGGACTCACTCTGTAGAGATAATGTGCAACTTTGTCTTTTTCAAATCTCGGAAAAAATAAATACATTTCATCCTTAAGTACAATGTGCCATAAGTATTTTTAGTATCTTATCAAGTTAAGAATTTTCTCTTCTATTCAATTTTAATCATAACTAATTGTTAAATTTTATAAATATTTTCTATGCATTAAGATAATGATGATTTTTCTCACTCAGCTGATAATGTGCTGTTGCATTGATTAGAATTTCTTATGTTGACCTTTAATTCTTATTTGAACATGTTATTTTTAATTACACTATTTTAATTTTACTTCCCATTTTATTTAATTTGACACCTTTATTTTCTTTCTTTATGTTTGTAATGCTGGATTCTTTACAACTTTTTCTGTTGAATGATTTGCCTATTTATGACTTTTATTTCCTAACAAGTATATTTAAATGGAATAGTGTAATTAAATGTAGATGGAACTTTAATTTAAATCCCATACACTTATAAATGTATTATAGCTATTGCCATTTACTTTTGCTTATTTTATATTTTTTTCATGGTCCTTTTTGAACTCGGGAATTATTTAATAGGTTTAAATAACTTTATTTAATGTATGATTTATTCAATTCTTTGAGACTTGAACTTAAGTAGGGGAGTGAAGGTATAGGAGCATGTGGGCAGTTGAAAAGGTGGTAGAAAAATGAGTCATAGCTCTCTGTAGAGTGGATGAACTGCAAAATTTGGGGATTTAAATTGAGCCAGAAATAGTTGAACTACTGATCTGGAAATAGGATATTTGTAATTGAGAGTATGGATCATTGCAGGTATCAGTAATGACAAGGTCTAGGGAGAATCTCCAGCAATGAGTGTGAGGTAGAGTGGGGACGGCCTCCTTATTTTCAGGGACGGGGTCATGATCCTGGAAAGCAAGATGTCATTAACATTATCCACAAAGATATTGAAATCATCTGAAGACTTATGACAGGACTAGGATTGAGAGAATGGCAGGGGCCAGGAAGGGAAACTTAAGAGGAATGACAGGATTAGTAGATGACTCTCACAGGAAGTAATTGAGGGTTCATCAGAGAGTCAAAGCAGGAAATGCTTGGGGAAAAGTACAGGGACCAGACAGAAGGCTACAGTGAAGGTTCAGAAGTAATCCACATTATCTCTGGGTTCAAGAGTAAGAGAGGCATAAGAGAAAGAAGCCACTACTTGAGGTGATCATGGAAAGCATATTCCTTGGGGGAGATCCAGGTTTTAGTGTAAGGCCTGAGGTGATGGGAAAGTAAAATAAAAAGCCCAAGGATCTGAAGGATTTGTTGATGACTGACTGTGACATATTGAAGGCCCAGAGGAAGGAGGTTTGGATCTAAGAAAGAAAAAGATGGGTTGGAGAAGGAAATATACAGTGATTTAAGGTATGAGAAATAAGGCGAAAAAAGCTTAGATGCCCTAGTCTTCTTATAATGCCAAATAAAAACAAGATAAAGACATAATGAAATCAGTCCCAGTTGTTAAGTGAAAATTATAGAGGGCCATTGTTTTGGGCTAAGTTTCTGCCTCAAGCTCCAAAAGACCAGGTTAAAAATCAAAATAGTCACTCATGCTGAAAGTCTCCCATCACCAAACTGAAAAGAAGCTGTTTATCTGACTTCTGAGAAATCAGTATTGGGAGTGTAATAACCAGATTCCCTATACATGCCTTAACCTTTTCACAAGAAAGGTAATGTACTATAACTCGATGCTAACCCATTAGTTTCTTTTCTTTTATTCCGTCTTATTGTCCCCACCTTACAAAAAAAAGGGTAACTTTGAAATAACCAATCTGATCTTTACATTTTTATTTCTGCTTTCTTCTATGAAACCAAACTCCTTTGCTCAGCTCATCAGAACATTTACTCTATTTTGTGAAATGAAGTGCAGCCTGATTGTAGAATTGAAAATAAAGCTAATTATGATCATTAAACTAAATTGTAATTTTATCCTTTAACACTGTGTTCCTAGGTTAGATGGATATGGGTGAAATGAAGGGTGGGGAGAAAATGAGAGTCTCACAAAAGCAGAAAAAATGTGAAAAGCCTGCAGGACTCCAGAGCAACTCAGATTACTAACAGCTTCCTTCTTAGAGAGGTCTATTATACTTAAATAAAATTTTTGTTCCACTTTTTTTAATAATTCTTCTGCAGGAGTCACATGTTGTTTACCAGAGAAGGATTAAGACTTGCATCTTTCCTGGTCATTTTAGGAGAGGAGTAATGAGTCCCCAGGCATGGTCCATTCTATCTGTTGTCTAACTCTAACCAGAGATGTGCCGTGTCCTTAGATTCAGCCTTAGACTCTTTTATAGCAAAGTAGCAGCAGTTCTTTGTGAAGACCCTCTTCTAGTTGTAGCCCACCAGCCCTGGGGCTTCAGGCTTCCTCTGCTCAAAGGGCCTTTGCATTCACCATTTCTCCTGTTTGGAACCCAATCACTTCCTCCATCCTTCTCTTCTCCCACTTAATTCCAGAGCAGGAGTCACTTCCCTGGGGAAATCCTCCCTCTAACCTCAACCTCCTTTGTTAATGTACTTCTAGAATCTTGTTCCTTTGCTTTCAAGCATCTATCTCAATTTATAATTACATATTCACTCTTTTGAGTGCTTGATTTATGACTATTTATGACTATGTACCTACAAACCTGTAAACTTCACGAGGGTGGAAATGGTGACTCTTTATATTTATTATATCATCTCCAGTACTCTGCAGCGTGATGCTCTCAGTACGCACTTAAATAAATGAATAGATGAATTATTGAAAAGACTGGCAAATGGTGCTGAGAACAATTTCCACTGAAGACAAGCATTTAATTTTTTTTTGTTTTTAGGAGAAGGTTTGACTTGAAAGCTTTTTGGAATTACCATTGTGTATGTCACATAACATTCAAGAACACATTTATCCACTTTAATTTTTATCTATGTTTTTTATGTCTGTATCAAATTTCTAACCTGATACTTGGAGTGGGAAAATGTAAGTCAGTATATATTTAAATGCTGTCACATACTTTTTTTTCTTCAAACTTTTATATGGGAAAATCACAGGTTTTTTTTTCATCAAAATATTTTAGAAAATTCTGGATTAACTATTGATATAATTAATTGCAGACGGTGACATGCACAAATGCAAGGCACAGCATTTCAAAGTTAAGTATGACAGTGTTTCAATTAAATTGTGAATCAAAAAAGCAGAATGTCTTCCTTCAAATTCTCCAACATATGAAATCTCATCTACCCTAAAGGACTTTCTCTATGAGACATCTCTGCTGAGAGGATGCTTGCAAAAGTCAAGGTGAACAGTTTATGGTCAGAGGGCAATAAAAACCTGAAACACATGGACTGGCCTGCAGTGTTTAATAGCTGATTTTACTGCTGACTCTTTAACTATGTCAATGGTGTAGTTTGCTTGTCAACCTCGCCTTAGTCTTACATGCCCACCCCTACCCCCAGTGCCTTCCCTTCGCCTGACATTCTGGAATGTCATCTTTATCAACTTGTTAATAATGATGTACTGCTAAGTAAAGGGCAATTTTGCCCATTCCTTCAGGGTCCAATCAACAAGGTTAGACTGATATTTAAGGATCATAATGATATGCTAGCAATGAATGATTTTAACATATTAATTGTTTATTCCTCTGGTTGTAAGGCCCTGAAGAAACTAATGACAGTAGACTTGGTTGATTTTATATTTATTTTAGCTGAGATTATTAGAATACTGAAGTGTTGAAATGTCACTTCTGACATTTTTATTTGCAATTAAAGTCAGTTTATCTTCCATGTATATTTTTTCAAAAGAAAATAATTAACATTCTTGTTCATTCAATTTCCCCATTAGGGAACTTTCAGTTTTATGTTAAAGATACTCAATTATTGTAGACACCACTTCAGCAGAAAAAATTGTCATATCAAATTGGTATAAATATATACAATATCACATTATATATATATATATACACACACACACACACACACACACACACAAACCCTTTATGCTGTCATTCTTTCTTAACATTTGCCTTCTCACAGCAATTTTAAATGAAAATCATAGATACTTTATAGGATATTAAAATTCTTTAAAAAAAATTATGACCTATGGAAGAAACTCATTCATTTTCTGACCTTTTCCATTGTCAGGAGTCAGTAATAAGATATATACATACATGCACACATATATATACACATTTATATATGTATACATACTTACCTAAACATATGTATTATATTATACATTCAGTATATAAAGATATAAAATTATAAAAATCTTTGGAGATGAAGGATGTAGCATAAGCAAAGAATAAAAAAATTAAAAACTAAAGATACGATTGAAAATATATCAAAATGTAAATTCCTGGCAAAAAATAATCATTTCAAATATGACAAAGAGTTAATATACTCAATGTTAATATTTTATACTAAAAGATAAAAAATACTAATATGGAATAAAAATTGATGAAGGAAACAAAGAACTTGAATAGACAATTCATAGATATAAAGCATAAACCTAAGGTATATACATGAAAGGTAATATTTACCTTCACAATTAATCCAAAAATTTCAAATCACAGCACTGGAAAAACTTCTCTCAAGCAACAATAAAAATATTAGGTCAAAACATCCCACTAAATTTAAACTTGAAGGCACCCACTTTGCTCCAAACTTATTACAGTGTTAGGTCAAGTCTAATAAAAGAAAGGGAGAAACACATCAGGGTTCAAAAACAAGTTAAGCCCATGTAACTCTAGGGACAAATAAACAAAAATTAATAATAACAAGATATTATAGACTTCATGCTAATACAACTTAAAAGAGATGAACAACTTTCCCATACAGTAAAGGTATAAAAGTAATGTAAAATGAAATAAAAACCTAGAAAGAAAACTTTATATTTTTTCATTAAAAAAATCTTAAATTTATCATAGGAGATAACTATTTTTAAAATCATAAAGTGACCAAGTACAGTGGTGCATCCCGGTGACTCGGGAGGCTGACATGGAAGGATCACAAGTTCAGAGTCAGCCTTAGAAACTTAGTAAAGTCAACTAAGTGACCTTAACAGCCCTGTCTCAAAATAAAAAATCAAAAGGGCCAAGTATGTGGCTCAGAGGTTAATTGTCCCCGGGTTTAACCCAGGTATGAAAATAATCATAATTATAATCATAAAGTGAAAGAAAAACTATTTAGTATGAATATTAAAATTAAAAGTTTATGTCTTAAAAATGTTACAAACAAAATAAAATGAAAAAGCATAGATATAAGTTTAACAAAATACTTATAACTGACCAATATATTGTTTCTAAAATATAGAAAATATCCTCCAATTATGAACTTCCATTGGCAATATAGAAAAACAGAGACTCTTAGACCCTGTTAGTCACTTTTTCATCACTAGAACCAAAATCCCTGATAAGAACAACTTGGTAGAGGTAAAGTTTCTTTTGGCTCATGACTTCAGAGATTCAGCCCATGGGCAACCAAATCTCTAGGCCTGAGGTAAGGCTGAACATCATGGCAGAACAACATGGCAGAGAACAACTGCTCAGCTCACGGTAGCTACGGAGCAAAGAGGGTAGGCAAGGAGCCACAAAGAAGATAAACCCTTCCAGATCAAACCCCAGTGACCCACCTTCAGCAGCCATTCCCCACCTACCTACATGTACTATCCAAGTTAGTCCATTCAAATTATCAATCTGTCAAATAGATTAGCCAACTGATTAGGTTATGGTTCTTATAATCTAATCATTCCACCCCTGAACACTCCTGCATTTTTAGAGGAGGTTTTGAGGGATGTTTCATATCTAAATTGCAACAGATGTCTTCTGCTATAACATATAAAAGTGCCTGATAATATATGCATTTTCAAGTGAAAAAAAAAACAAAACTGAGAGATAATGATAAAATGTTTTAGAAACAGAATCAAACCAGTATCATTATTTAAGAGAGATGAAGATATTCTAGCTCTTCTGTATTCACTGTTCTCTCAGAGCAAAGCATTCATGAATAAAGTTTTGGACTTAGCAGTGTCAGAAGCCATATTGATTTTTGTCCTGGATGTAGTTACTCCAAGAGATCCCATACCATTAGTGAAAAGACAAAATTATAATGAAAACTGATCCTTCCATCTTTATATCTAGCAAAAGAGATTAAGAAAATTGTATCAGGGGAGGTTTGGGGAATTTAATTGATCAAATTATGTTATACACATGTATGAATATGCTAAAAAGAAACCTACTATTCCATATTATTAATATACATTCATTTAAAAAAGAAAGAAAAATTTCCTGAGAAATACTAGTTGTTCTCACAAGGATATAGTGCTTATATCAATATAATTAGCGTAACATGAATTCAAAGAATATCATTTAAATAAGGTCCAGGTTTCTTATGACCTCTAGTATATAGTAAAAACAAATGCCAATTATCCCTAAGTGTTTTACAACTCATGCCTCATAAAAATCTTATAAACAACCAACTTCAGAAATAAATCTTCTTTTAGTTTTGGTATTATCAGTTATAATATATAAAACAATAAACTAATACATTTAGTAGAATAAAGAATGGAAACAAACATGAAAAAGTAGAGATTGAAAAATAAGCAGGAAAATTTATGAAAGAACTTAACAAAAATTCTAGAAATGTGGAGAAGGGTGAAAGGAAGGGAAAGAGGAGTTACAGGGAATAAAATAGATTAAATTATGCTACATGTGTGTATGAATCTATCATGACAAATTCCACTATTATGTATACTTATAATGCACTAATAAAAATTATAAGCAAATCTTAAAAATAAAATTAAATAGTCAAATCTTACAAAATAAATTAATTAAAAGAAGAAATTTCAGGACTTAAGCATAACAAAATTAGTAAACTATTTTATGAATCACTAGACATTACTCAGAATGTGGCATAGAAAGAAGGCAAGTAGTAAAGAAAGGCTTATCAACATGGAAGACAAGACATAGGAAAAAAATTAAAAATAAATGAGGGAGAGGAAATAATTGAAAGAAAAATGGTAGAAATAATTTTACTCAGAATTGATGTAATTCAGAAATCCTTAGATTCAGGAAGCCCTGAGAATTTAAAACAGGATGTATAAATAAAAATTTTCATCTAGAAATATCAAAGTGAAACTATAATGCATCAAACTAAATTATGCAAAAAAAAGAGAAATTTTCTTTAAAAACAATCAGTGATTAAGTTGACATCTGACTACATTAGTGAAGATGGAAGCCAGAAGACAGTGGAATGATGTCTTTAAAATCTTAAAATACAATTGAAAACCCAGTCAATGTTTAGAAAATTTATATTTCAATAATTAGTGAAATATGATGATTCTAAAGACCTCATGTAGCGTAGAATAAGGTCAAATACCCTATTTAGTGTTTATAAGGTGTGTACTTCAAGCCAGATAAATAATAGTACTATAATTTTATGAAATACATGAGAGAGCTGAGAAAAAAAACGTGTTCTTTTAGGAGAGAAGAGATCCCCCCTTTGGGCATGTCAGGTGAAGGAACAAATCTGGCATAGATTGAGGGAAAAAGAAACCAGGAAAATTTTAAACAAATTGTTCATGGTCATATATGTATTGTCATGACGGATTATTATCCTAAGGAACCACAGTCACCATGTGAAGTGTACCCATCTATCAATTCTTTCCTATGGTGCTTTCACAGACCATGTGATGGCAATGTTTGAAAGACCGAGAGAGGGTAAGAGGGCTTAGAAAATATTCCCAGTTTCCTAGGATCTTTACCAGGTGTCAGACTAGTCTGCAAAAGACCAGGTTCAGAAAAGCAGAGCTTAGAGAAATTGCCCCAAATACATAGAGCTATTCCTACTTATGTAGCAGCATCCCATTGAAGAATGAAGGCAGAACAGAAAAGCTAGGACAGATTCCCCCCAGAGGGACATAAGGCCTTGACTGGTTCATGGAAGGGACCCACCAAAGACCATGGCAGGGCAGGATAACTGAGGCAGATCACATTTTCATCTTTCATATGTACTGGGCCTTCAAGCGGAACATGGCAAGTCGTAGACAGGTATAGAGATCTCCTGAGGTACAAAAAGTAAGTGGAGGTGGGTATAGTGGAGGTATAAAGAAAGCTTCCTGGAAATACTAAAGCTAGCAGTTGAATTGTAAAGAAGAACAAAATCTCTTGGTACTCGTCATGATGGTAGCTGGGCTGTAAAGTATAGAGGTCTCTAGAGTCCTCCTGTGCATGTTTATCTAGACCTGCAGATCTCATCTTCAAAACTTTTGAACTCAGAATTAAGCTGAACATAACTTCAAAATAAAACTGAGACCACTTAACTAATGATTATATTGTCTCAACATCCTCCCACTATAACAACATGGCAAAGGAAGGGACACCATTTTATTTTTAGATATACAAATTATGTACCTTAATCTTCAGCACTTCTTTACACACAAAATCTTGGAAACAATAAAAAGTTATGGAATATGAAGCAGGAAAATGTGATTCACAGGGGGGAGAGAAGCTAATCAGTAGGGAAAAAACCACAGATGATCCAGATGTTGGAATTAACAAAGAGGAACCTTAGTATAACTGCAAGGGATATGTATAAATATTAATGGAAAATATGAGCATACGTAAAAAAATATTGGGAATTTCATCAGAGAAAGGAAATCACAAAAACAAAACCAAATCGAAATCCTAGCACTAAAAATAAGGCTATATCAGAAATGAAGAATGCACTGGGTATGTACAGCATATTGGACATAGAAGAAAAATACATTACTGACTTTGAAAACAGGCCAATGGAGAGTACTTAATTTGAAACAAAAACAAACATAACGGCAGGCTGGGACTTGAAAATTTCATCCAAGTTGTCTAGGGTGATATCAAACTGTCTAATATTATATAATTGGAGACCAGTGGAAAAGAAGAGAATGAATGGTTCACAATAAATATTTGAAGAGAAAAGGTTTTCCAAAATTGATAAAGAATATCAGCCTAGAGATCCATATGCTCAGTCCAATCCCCAATAGTAGAATCTTTAAAAATCTAGACATTCTTTGGACTGTTGATAGTGATAGAAGAGTAGAATATCTTGAAAGCATTCAGAGAAGACATGCATTAGATTTAAAGGAAAATGGTTAAAATAATGAAGTTCAGAGAACAATGGAATGAAATATCTAAAGTGTTGAACAAAATATCTATTAACTTAGAATTCTATACCAAGTAAAAAATCCTTCAAAACAAAACAAAACTATTCTGGCACACAAAAGTTGAGTCTGTTTCTACTAGGCACATATTGAAAGAAAGAATTTGGGCAGAAGGCAAATGACAGCAGGTAGAAGAGTGGACCTGTCAGAAGGTATGAAGAGCTCTGGAAAGTGTAAATATGTGGGGGAATTTAGAAGACTGGTTTTATTATATTTATTATATGTGTGTGCACACTTAATTGCTTAAAAAACTATTGAATATTTTTGATTAATTGATACTGGGGACTGAACCCAGAGATGATTTACCAGTGAGCTACATCCCCATCCCTTTTTGTTTTGAGAGTCTTGTTAAATTGCCGAAGGTCTTCCTAAGTTGCTGAGGCTGGATTTGAACTTGCAGTTCTCCTGCTTCATTTTCCTGAGTAGCTGGAATTATAGGCAGGCACCACCACGTTCAGCTTCATTTAAAAAGTAATATATCATGAGGTTTATAATGTGCAGGCTTAAAATACACAGCAAAACATTCCAAAAGCCCAGAGCAGGAGGTAAATGGAATTATATCATTATAAATTCTTACACTGCTGACAAAGTAAGAATTCTTAGAAGGTAAACTCTGATATACAAGTGTATTCAACCTCTAAATGATTAGTAACAAATAGATATCACTACAAACTCAATAGAGAATATAACATAGAATAAAAATATTTAATTGATAAAGTAGAAAAATAAAATAACAAGCAGAATAAGTAGGATGCAAATAACAAATTTGTGGACATATATATAACCACCTTAATTATTACATTCAATAAAATAACCTCAAACATCCCTTTAAAAGAACAAAATAGATTACATATAAAAAACATGACTCAGCTATGTTCTAAATATGAGCAAAACAATGGGAAAAGACCTACTATGCAACAATAAATATTGGAAGGCTCGCATAACTGTATTAGTATCTGACAAAATAAAACTCAAAACACTATACATTATCAGATATTCATGCTAAAGTATATGATTTTGAAACTTAATTTCATAACAATGTTCTCTAACAATTTAAAATACACATGCACCAAAAAAAAGGTCAAATTATTTGATTAAAAAAATGATCAAAGGTAAGGAAGATGTAGATAAATCCACAAAAATAGATAGGGGTTTTGATACTCGTTCTCAATAATTTCTAAAACAATTAGAAAAATTGTATTTGAAAAATATCAAAATTATCTAATTGACAGTTACAGAAAACTACATTCAATAACTGGAAAATATACTTCTTTCTAGTGCATTTGGAACATTCATCAAATATAAAGTCACAATACATTTAAAAAGAGTAAAATCATACAGAACATGTATTTTAGTGGAGTCTAACTGGAAACCAAAACCAAAAGATTTCCACAAAATACTAAAATCATGGAAATTAAGGAATACTTTTCTTTTTTATGTAATATAATTAAATTTCAGGTAATTTATTTTCAAAATAAGTGTATACAATTATCTGCTCAATAAATGCACTGTTTTAAAACAATACTCTTCTAAAGAACCACAGCTTACTAAAGAAATTGCAAGAAATTTATAATGTACTTTGATTGAATGATATATTACAATGTGTGAGCCAGGTGCCATGGTGAACACTTGTAATCCCAGTGGCTCAGAAGGCTGAAGAAGATCGCAAGTTCAAAGCCTGCCTCAGCAACAGCGAGGTGCTAAACAATTCAGTGAGACCCTATCTCTAAATAAAATACAAAATAGGGCTGGGGATGTGGCTCAGTGGTCAAGTGCCCCTGAGTTCAATCCCCAGTACCCCCCCCCTCCAAAAAAACAGACACAAAAAGAATACAAACAATGATTTAGTATGTTCTGCCCATGAACAGCCAAACTAATCTATGCTGACAAAAAACAAACAAACAAACAAACAAAACAGAAAGTAGTAGTGATGGTATGAACTGGATGGAAAGAGTACACCAGAATTTTCTTGGGTGAATCAAGATAATCTGTCTTATTATTTGGTGGTAGTTTCTGGGGCTATATGATGACACAAACTGTAAATTTAAGATTTGTGCATTTTATTATATACAACATGCTTCAATAATAAATAAATTAGCAAACAAATTATAACCAAAAATTCAGGCTTTGGACCCATCTTCAAACACATCCACCTTTAGGGTATAATTCTTAAGTGGTATTTTCCCCAATGAGTAATACAGACGTGGAAATACAGTAATACTGCACGGAAATGGCTCAGTTAAATATTAGATTGTAGTGCCTTATTAACATAATATCAGAGTAAAATACATTGATATTAAATATTTACAACTGGATAAATGTACACATGCATGTATTATAGATTGTTAAAATATTAGCGGAATTTTAAGAATTTAATAATCGATAGTTAAATTCTAATATTATTAGGTTTAATTGATACCAAATATTAATCTTAAATTTTGATAATTAATATGTAAGGAGACAACCTTGTTTTGGCCTGCTCATCCAACCTACTATTTACTATCAACTTGTGAATGGAATCCTATGAAGTTTCTATATTAGGTGCAAGAAAAGAAGATATATGGGAAGCAAAAATATAATATAGCTGGCCATGATTTTGAATGATTTTGTATAATTTAGTTTTCATGTGTATAATTTAAATATCAAATGGCTCCTGGGGGCTTTAAAGGAAACATAGCAGTCCTATAACCTACTCTTTACTCTCTCTTAGACTAATTATTTTGTTATTCTTTAGCAGAGTTTTCATAGGGAATATAGCAACCAAATTCAGTTTTCCATGCTAACTTAGAAGTCAAGGAATATTTTTTAGTGTAGATAAATAGTCACCATTCTCATGCTGTATTATGATTCTGAGATATAAATTGGTAATAAGGATAATAATAAATTTATAGTAAACTGGTATACATTGGTGGAGAATATTTCCTTTCTCTCTTTATATAATCTAGTAGCTTCAGTTCTTCTACTAGTACAAGATAACTGTTGATCCTGTTTGTCTCTTGCTATGAGAATAGGGTTCTCAAGGCCCTAATATTTTGGTGCAAAGAGCAACTACCAGATTGTATTCCCCAGAACAGCCAATGCATGCTGTTACTCAGTGCCCGGTTTAGAATCATTGTATCAATGCAGTCCATCAAGGCAATTAGGATGCCAGCTCTGCTCTGTGATATACATTACCTCTTCCAGTTTTACTTTACCTGCATTTATTAGTTCAATTTAAATCACCACCAAAACTACATTGATCATATTTCTCAATAGACTAAAAAATTCTTAAGTGTGAGGATTCTTATTTCAACACCATTTTAATCTCAGAGTATAGAACATGTTAAAAATTTAGTAAGTAATTATTGATTAAATGTATGAGTTAATAGAGCTAAAAACTATCTTGTAACAGATCCTCATGTATTATTTTTGTCCCTGTGATTAATTGGCATCTTTAGACAGAGAGTCGTCTGTCAGTGACTAACCAATTCTGTTTCCCTCATTTACAGCTAGTGTATTTCCATTTTTATTTCAGAATATTATGAAAAGAGTCAGCCCTGCCTGTTCCAACCCCCTAGATGTGTCACACTCATGGGAACTGTGCAGTGTAGGAAAATGAAGTTGCTTGTCGTTGTAGTACAACTGTAAGCTGCAGAGTGCTTCCTGCTACCTTACCTGTGGCCCCCACCCCCAATTAACATTCATTATTCTGACAAACTTTCCCTTTTTAGGAAGCATCTCTTAAACCAGAAAATCTCCTCTTATCTCTTGGCCCTAGCAGTGTAAACTGCTTCTTCCCTGGATTTCTGTAAAGTTGCATGCCCATCTTATCTGTTCTTATCATGTTACATTCAGCTGTACTGAATTGTACATCATGTAGCTGCCTTTTGCATGAGGCAATGAGCAATGTACAGTACTTACCTCTGTACCCTTGAAACACAGGGCAGGGATTCAGCTCACGTGATTTGAGAGAATGAGTCCTGCCCAAATCTGAGTTGACACACACAGGACTCACAGCATTTCTCACCCCTCCAGCCTCATAACAATAGGAAGGAAATGAGACCGCATATTTTTTAAGTGGTTGCTAACTAACCTTTTAATAATAAATTTAGAATTGTAAGATTAGGGTTTACATTAAAGTCACCAAAATATTGTTAATGAAACTTTCTCAGGGAGAACATCTACCTACTACCCATTCTCTATAGAAGGAAGAAGAGCTTGCACTAAAATAGCAACTGGGAGTAAAGAAAGCAAGGACTGGCTATGAACAACACTGGAATGAGTGACAACGCTGCTTATGTATGAGGACGAGGAAGAGCAAGGAGTGAATGGGTTATTACAGTGTGTTTAGCCTGACAGCTTTGTGTTTGAGGAGACTGACCGACAATAACCTGACAATAGTTTTGCACCATGGAGACCAACATCATTTCAGGCAGAAACCAGAGAAGCAGCATCATGAAAGCAGGAAACATGAAGACCTGAGAGCAGAGGTTGGCCCCTTCCCACCCTTTCTTTGTTGCCCATACTACTCTCTTCTCCTTCCCCAAAGCATTCATCCAGCTAACTGCTACTCATCCTTCAAAAGTCAACTAAATATTTCTGTACAACTTATAATTCATTAAGCCACTTGCATTCATTGTCTTATCCACCTGCATCAGTCTGCAATACACATTCCCATTTTATAGTCAAGAGAGTTGAGCAGTAGTATGAAATAGAATCAAGGGTTGAGCAGGGGTATTTTTGTTCTTCATTTATTTAATTTGATGTCATATTGGGTTTTCTAAGAGAAAGGAACATAAGGCATGACCTTTGACCTGGGGAGCCTATAATATTATTGGGAAACGTGAATATAAAATACATGAAGTGATTAAAGAAGAAGTGTGCATCACTTGACTATTATTTAGTAACTACATAGTCATATGTTAATATGAAAATTAAGTAAAAATCTGCCATCTTAAAAATTCAATATTCCATTTTTAAAAAAAAACATCCTGTAAATATTTGATTAGTCTCAGTGGTCAAAGACACAGAAAAGTTCAGAACTTTAGAGATTTTATAGCACAACTACATTTCCTTTATTTGCCTATGTGGGACCTGTATCTTGAGAAACTAAATTTCTTTAGTTATGAAATGTATTTTTTTATGTCTGATGTCAAAGAGAATGAAGTATATAAATAAAAAAAGAAGAGCTCCATGAAGTCTGCATGATCATAAAAAAGAGGAAAATAAGCATCTATAAACACTATATCTATTTTACCCATTAGAGACTGAATAGGGAAGATAGAGCTCCCAGTGTGCATGGTAGAAATATAGCTGTAATATATGAACTTCATGTTTATTGGCTTTTTTTGTATTAAAAATTCACTCTTTAATAATAGCAGAAGAAAATAAAAACTGATTTCAAAAGGGAGCAATTTAGTTCTCTGGGAGGTAATCACTCTGACCCTGATTTAAAATAATTTACAGAACATGAGTTCTCTATAAGGATCATATTTTGCTTTTTGAGGATTAGTCTTTTCCAAGCAGGAGGTAATTAGAATTTTTAGAGACTAGCGTTTGTGGCAAAGAAAAGGCAGTTTGGGGATTCTTTTCAAATCAGCACTCCATCCCACCCTGGTACCTCAATCCTGAACAAAGCTGCATAAAAATAGGTTTCAGTCTCCATGTCAAAGACATTTCACCAAATTCCATGGTTTTTACAAATGAAACAATTTTTTTCTTCTGCCCTTAATAAAAAATGAAAAACAGCTTTAGATCAACTCTTCCTAGGAGATTCCTGCAAGGTTTTCCTTCAGCTCTTCGCCACCCAGGAGATGAGTTCTCTATTTTCACTTAATGGCAGACTTTTAATTAGAAGAGCTCTACTACAAACAGGAACAAAGAGGCAGTGAAGTTTCTGTTTAAAAAATTAAGAAGAAGAGGAAGAAGAAGCCGCAGCAGCTTGATTTTGAAAAAGGGCAGAGAATTCATTGGCTTTTATTTGTGAAATGAAACTATTCCTGTCTCCTTTCACAAATACTGTGATGCTGAGGAAGGAAGCGCACAACTGTCTGGAGGCCCCTCTACCTCCAGGAGGCGAAGAGTGAGTCATCAAAGACACCCAGTTGTGTGTGGGAGTCATCACTGGGGCTCAAATTATCAGGCCAAAAACAACTGGGGCCTGGCTCAGTGTCTGGAGCTGGTTCATGTCAGGGTTAACTCCCACTTCAAAGAAACCCAGCAGACGGGAAATGAAAGTTCAGGACTTCTTCCTTGGGATCTGTTTTCAAAATGGCTCATGCAGTTTGCCCTCTGCTATCTTCGAAGGCATATTTCAAGGTTTATGGTTACTATTTGCCTTTTATCAAAAGCCAATGATAGGCACTGAAGATACACAAGAACATGTACATTCTTTTTCTTCTCTGATGGGGCTGGTGATGATAACATTGCTGTCCTTTTGGAGAATGTGAGTAGAAAACTTGATGAGTTACCCACACATTGGCAATAAGATCACATCTAAATAAAGTTGCTGCAAAAAAATAATAATGATTCATGAAATACGATTTTCAAAGAAATACTAGGATTTGGATGCAAGTTTAGTGGACAGGAGCAAATGAAGAACTTTTGAAGGAAGAAGAGAGGAAAATGTGACCTCACTTTCCTTGTTTAGTCAATACAACTAAGAGGATTGTCCCAGCCCCAATCATCTGTGCTTTCACCTTAGAAAGAAAACTACAGTTCCTCTGAGCAGCTTTGCTTTGGGGACATTTTCCTGATTCTTGGTTCTGTCAAGGTGTGAGGTCAATTTGCTTCCTCCTTTGTGCCACGGATTATGTTGGTACCTAGTAACCTGGATTTAAGGAGGTCTTGAGCTTGAGAATCAAATCAAGGGTCACCATAATTGTAAACAAATTGATTTCATCTAGTTCTATCCTAAGCTCGCTTAGCTTGGAAGTCACTAGGAGCTATCACAGAGTTCAGTAAAACAAAACAAACACAAAAAGGAACTCTCTCCTTACTGTTTCTTGGAGCAGATGCTTCCACACTGTAACACTGGTTTCTCAGCCTAGGCTCGCCTGGCTCTGTTCACTCACTGTGCCTTCCTTCACTCTGGCTCTGCCACTGCTCACCAAGACCGGAACAATGACTGAGGAGAGTCTGGCACTGACCAAGGGATGCAGGGTAACTCCATTATAAAACCTCTTGACTCATCTGAAGGCTCTTACTAGTAGTATTTTTTTACAATTGTGTTAAAAGGTTCTTTCCTTATTATATTTTCTCCTCTGTGTTACATATTGTATAATATTCACAAATTCTTTATCTAACTTTGTAAATAGTTAATATATACAAATTGTTCAAACATGAAAACATACTTTAAAATATGAAAAAAAAAATCTTCACTTCTACCTATAAACAAAGAAAAACTTTTAGTGTCCCCACCATCACTCCAACCAAGGAACCTACCATTATTAGTTTCTTCTCTATCCATGCAGTGTCATTCAACAGTAAATATAAATGTTTCCTTCTTTACTCAAAATATAGCACTGTTTATATCTTTAATATGAGTAATATTAACAACTGAAAACCTTGTCTTTCCTCCATCACTTTCAATGATTTTTTTCTCTTCCAACAATGCTTTAGAAAATATTACTTAATATGCAAGCTTTTCTTTCATCTACATTTTTTAAAGAAAGAAAATAAAAATAAACAAATTTAGAAAAAAAAAAACCTGATACATAACTTTACAAAGCCCAGGAAATGGTGAAAGGGGAATATCCTTGTTTAGGCCATATAGTTAGTTTTTAACCAGCAATACATTTTTTAAGGAAATTTAAAATTTTACATGATGCAGATCTCAGAATTAAGGCAAAGTTTTCAAACCCTTTAGAATGACTTAGCAAATACAAGAAGAGACAGAAAGATTTTCCTTAAAGAAACAGCTACTAAATACCAAAATCAAAACAACCACAAACAAAGGAAAAATGAGCTCCTTGGAGAAACAAGAATTCTTCAACCTAAGTAATATAATAAAAAAAATGATGATTTAAAAGAAAAAGAAAATAGTATCCATATACAATCAAAATTTCTGAAATCCATATGAATAAGGCAGCCAGAAGAGAGGAGAGAAGGAATATATAATTTACACAATTTTGAGTTGCTACTTTTATTTATATTGCTTTAATGCACTTATAAGGAGAGGCTTGATTTCCTTCTCCATTATATCTGTTTTGTCATGTTTCTTTCTCTTAGAACTTACATAGTTTCCTTTACCTTATAAGGTTTCAACTGAAGGAAAACCTAAAAATGGTTTTCTCTCTACAGTGTTCTAGTTTAAAATCGTTTTTAAAGAACACATCTAGAATCACAGATGCATAGACGAAGCTTCGGGAAGGAAGTGCAAAGCATTGCTCAGCCAACTGGAATACTTAAACACAAAGAGCAATGTTAGCACATAGAGTAAGCTTCATTATACAAGAGGAAGACATGACATAATGGGTAACGAACACATTCAGACAAAGAAGGAAACCTGCAAGTGAACTGAGACCAGAGCTGATGTTCCTTTTCCCTCCAGTTGTCAATCAAATCAGTTCTGTGTCTGATTTGATTCCAGGAAACTCATAAAACTCAGAACAAATTAGGATAATTTTCTTGGGAGAGAAAATCATCTAGCAAGAACTCATCTATAGCAATATAAAATACTGCTCTCTCTCTCTCTCTCTCTCCATATATATATATATATATATGTGTGTGTGTGTGTGTGTGTGTGTGTGTGTGTGTGTATGTGTGTGTGTCTGGCACTTATAGTACACACAGTTCTGATCTTGTAAAGGAAGGGGCTCAATCACTTTATTTCTTAATAGTGGCAATATAAGTTTTGTTATTGATTCCTGGAGAAACAGTCTACAATATTTTCCTTTCACTCCATTGGAAAGGATTATAATTACATAGAAATCTGTGATAATCTATTAAAGATCTCATGTCACTACTCTACCAAGCACTTAGAATGGAGTAACATTACTCCATACATGGCAATTAGAGTGCAACTAATTAGTGTCACTTACTGTGAGAAGCAACTGATTAATTATGTTTAGACACCGCCGCTGAGAAGAAACTCAGAGCCTCCAGTTCTAAATTGCATGCTCTGCCATTCAGCTAATAGAACATATCTGCTAGCTCCATAGTTACTCAGTATTTAATTCAGATTCACTCTTTGGCTAACACAGGCACCCCTGAAGTTCTTCACTAATGCTATGTTCATGGAACAACTGTACATCAAAATTACAGTGTACTTTTCCCTCTGTCATGTTAGGAGCGTAATTAGTGAGGCAGCTGTGCAGCTACCAACTTCTAGGCTCAACTCAGTGGGCACTAATGAATTTCATCGTCATAGAAACAATATCCTAGCACCACTATCACTTCAGCAACTTCCTTCAACGTGGAAAATCAGAATTACTAAGGAATCAAAGGAAGAATAAGCACCTTTGTCACCGTCTGCAAGCTATTGTGTCCAGAAAGCATTCTTAAGAATACAAAGCCACATGACAAATTTTACCAATGTCCCATTTACCCTCAAATCTCCAGTTTTGCTTTCCAAAACTGAATCTGATGATCCTTCCTTCTCTGTCATCTCCATGTTTATGCCACATCAGGGTGGAAAGTGAGACCAGATGGTTATTTGAAAGTGCTTCGGCCTGCTTTGCAGCTGTTCTGAAATTTGTTCCTGAGCTGCTAAGGAGAGAATCCATATTCCATATCTGCTCTATGCAGGGAGCACAGAGCGGAGGTTCAAGGTGAGTATTTATTCCTTTTTTTAAAATGCACTGAATTATTCTGCCCTAGGAAGCAAGGAACAAGTCCCAGAGGTATCATGAAAAATGACCCACAGTAGTAAACAGAGCCTGGTCTACTGCAGTTATGACAAGGAAAAGCCTCTATGGTCAGTCTCTAGGTTGACAACTATTCAACTAGTACAACTTCTCTCTCTTTTAAAATTTGTTCTAATTAGTTATAATGACAGTGGAATGCATTTGGACACATCATACACAAATGAAGTATAACTACTCATTCTGGTTGTACATGATGTAGAATCACACCAGTCGTATAATCATATATATACAAAAGGTAATAATGTCTGATTCATTCTACTGTTCTTTCTACTCCCATACCCCCTTCCTTCCCTTCATGCCCCTCTGCCTAATCCAAAGTACCTCTATTCTTCCCTAGCTCCCTCTCTCTCTTTTAATATTCTCTGCGTTAAGTCTTCCTTTTTCTCAAATACTGCCCAATTCTGAGCTTTTATTAGCTTCCAACTGCACTATCAGTATTATAGGTCATTGATCTTGTACCTCAATATACTTATGAATAATCTGTGAATCTTGTTCAAAGAAGACTCTAGTTCATAAAATTTTTGCATTTGGCTCGAGATTCTATCTTTCTACCATGCACCTAGCTCAATGCTTCTAGCTGGCTGACCACATTTTGAGTAACTAGCTTCTAAGTAATCTCCTTGTGTCCAGTTTCTCCCCTTCCAAAATGCTCTTTCATGTAACATTGGATTAATTTCTCTAAAGTGGTAAATTCTGAAATGTGCCCTTAGGACTTTCTGTAACAGAGTCAGCTGTATCCAACATCAGACCTAATCAATCATAATTTCTCAGTGAGGTCCCCGCATCTGCATTTTTAACTATCATTCTGTTGTTCTCATGAGAATTACTATTATAAGGCAGTCTGAACCAGGGTTATTTTTCTTCCTGAAACATTCTGAATGGTCTCTTACTGATTTTAAAATAAAATTCAAAATCACTTACCTTGGCACTTAACATCTTTTCCCCATATCTTCTTTTTGTAGCTTCCACATACTTAGAAGGAGAGAAAATTGACATAATAAAAATGATAATGATAAAAGCTGTCATTACTGAGGGTCTATTTATATCTCATTTAACCTATTACAGTCTTGCCATTTATGTGTGCTAAACATACTTGATTTCGTTTCATTATCTTTTAACCCTTCCAGGTAAGTGATATTCCCTCCATTATACAGGTGATAAATCTACATCAGATATGGGGCTAGCTTGAAAAGTGTGAAGAATTCAAATATGTATGTTGTTTGTGGTCTCCCATATTGACTAACTTGGAATATCACTCATATTTGGCTTTATAAATCTTTCATTCTCAAATAATTGCTTGCAATAGTAAATAATTGTCATAAGGCTTCTGCATTTTTCTGTTACTAAATATACATGTCCATTTTAATACACGAAATGAACATATATGCCAGACAAAAGTAACAGAGTTTTGCTAGGCTGATGAAATAAAATGTTTCTACTTTCCCTTTCTGCTTTCTAAACTTCTATTCAATTTCACTTCCAATATTCTATTATCTCAGAATAGCTTTCTAGACTATCTACAATAAATAATACTTGAAAAACATGCAGGCAACAAATCCATTATAAAAATGTAAAACCATCTGTGCATTGTTCATCTAACACAGAAACTACTCATGTACTTTCTGCTGTCATAGAATATCAACTAATCATAAAGAACTGTTGATAAATTTGAAGTAGTATTTACTGTTGTTTACAAAAGACATTACAAGGAAAATGTAAAAACTATTTTAATTGGCACATGAGACTGAATCTGGCAATATTTTACATTAACACCTTATAAATGGGGTATATAAATCAACCATCAGATAGCATGTATTAAGAATCCATGTGCATTTGGTGCTATCTGAGTAACAGCATGAATAAAGTAGACACATCTCTGTGATCTCCATTCCTAAAATGAAAAGTGGGGTATGGCAGAAGGTGCCCAAGCACAGTTTTATATTTCTTAATGTAATTGTCCCATTTGTCATATGAAGGATTTAGGAAAAGAGAGAAACCAATTTAGCAAAAACCATTAAGAATTTTTTTTTCTCCTCGTGAAGTATCTCTAGACTACTTGGAAAATGACAAATGACTCAATATTAACTGGATATCATCAGCATCAAGTGAAGGATTTTGAATGGTCAGTAATATGTTCTGATTTTGAGAATAAATTAAGAAAAGCAATCAATCAGAAAGAACATTTTAATTTTCTTCTTTAACATAATACAAGTAAAACAAAACATTTTTTTTTTGTGATCAAAGGAGGAATTGTCTTCCAAGTATTTTAATGAAAATTCCAACCAAATAAGGCAGAACACATATCTATATGTCTATACATCAAACATCACAAGTAATATGGTCACATCATATGCCATCTGGGACACAGATGCAAATTATAAGTAACAACAAGAAGAAGAAGAATGACAAAAACCAAGGGAACAGTTAAAATACTACTTCTATGATTTCTGGTTTAAATTATTTTCTGTCTTCTCATTAGCTATGTTGAGCAGAACAATGAGTGCTGAGAGGCAATATGCTCATTTCTTAAAATATTATACTGCTCCTTGCAGTTCAAATACTCCCTATTTTCCATAGGAACTTCTCTTATGAATATTTCACCTTTATTGAACAAAAGGCAAATGAGGGTTATACTGCTGCTTGAATGGCTGAGGCATCGTTCATTATTTTTAAAACTTCACAGTGAATCTTTCCAGGTAAAAATGTTTTTAGACATTAACCCATGCTTTAGACTCAAGGATTTCCTATTAGGAAACAAATGATACAGCCCTATGTGGTTTTCCTCTGTATAATTGAGTTTATTTATTCTACAAATTAAGAAATTTTCAGTCAGTGACCTCCAATATTCAAGTTGAAATGACATGAGATACTAGAGGCTCCGTCCTGTGAAGACTGTCCATTATCCAACAGGCTCCTGGAACCTGAGCATGAGTAGTCACCTTTTTTGGTGGTAGCCACCTCTTCTTCTTTTCCAGATCTAGCTCTTTTTAAAAACTCATTTATGATCATTAGAAATGTGTATGCCATGTGACTGGCAGAGGTGACCCAGCTTCATCATTCTCTCTTATTCAAAGTGGTGTATTTTCTCTGGACAAAGCTATTAAATTTCAAAAGCCAATAAAAATATAGATTTATTCAAAACAATGTTATCAATTTCTGCTTTACTGTGTGTGCCCTATTGAAATCAGATACTCCCTCTGCTCTCCAACTCCCCCAATTTATAGAAGAGCACCCATCAATTCATCTCTAAATCTTTAGTATTTCTCTTCTGCTCTCCTTCCTTCCCTCCCTCTTTTACTTCCTTATTATCTTCATTCATATTCCCTTTGGGTTTAAATGCTTTATGATATCTTTCTGTGGAAACTAACACTAACAACTTAATAGTGTGTTGTTCTAGGTTCTTGGTTGTACATGAACTCATAAGAAATCCTATTGTATTTAAAGAACCCGAAAGGCTATGAGTCATCTACAATTGCTTTTGATCTGAGCATCATTCTTAAGGGGAGAGTATTCAGGGACTTGCCATTTAAGAAAAAATAGAATTGGAGATTATAATGACCTAGGAAAGGAAATGAAACAACAGCTTTCTTTGTAATTCTTCCCATATACCAAAAATGCATGTGTATATACCCGTGAATATAATTAGAGGTACAGTGGTCTATATGATACTGATCACAAAATTAACAATAAGTTTCAGCTATTGGAACTGTGGTAGCCATTTCATAGTGTCTAGCAAGAAGTATAATGCTATCTTTACTTTTATTCAGTGCTTGATCAGTTATCATTTCAAATGAAATGAATGAAATGTTATTTCTAAAAGTTTGAAAACACACAGCAGTGACTGAGTAAGAGAATCTGGAAGCAGCAGACCACAGGAGTGATTAACACAAGAGAGACCAAAAGTAACTTGCAACCGTCATTTTACAATATGAACATCCTCAGGATTGGCATTGATAAAAGTCTTTTTTAAAAAATCACAATATTATTTGCCTTTTGTTGAGTACATGTAATGGTGCTTTATTTCTTTGGTACATCTCTTTCTTAAAGTTAACTTTTCTGTATGTGTTTAGAAGATTTACTTTCAGAATTTTAATGGTTGAAAATTTCTTACCAATCCACTTCCTCCTGTGTCCTCCTCTGTGCTCACTGGTGGACTTCTGTCCCATGGCAGAAGTACACGGACACTGCAGAGCCAGTAACTGTAGCAGCAGGTGGTTTGGCCTAGGTCCTGCTTGGTTAGCTGCTTCTGTTGTCTCCAGCAGCTTCCAAAATCCACAGCAGTCACAGCATTCTCTCATCTTTCAAGAGTGGAGGAGTCCTACCCTGGCCCCGGGGTTCCTGCTAGGTTTTTGGATTCAGTTCCCCAACCTGTATATGATATTTTTTGTGTTTGTCACCCTGCAGAAATACCACTCTCAGGGTCCAGCAGGCACAGAGCTTTTGCCTCCAAGCAGCTTATTTTGATTTCATTTCTGATTCGCAGAAATTTTATGCATTTCTGAGTCACAAATATTTTTGGTTTGGGTTTTCATATTTTATTTTACTGTTTCTGGGTGTTTGGATTGGGATGGGGAGATTTTAATGCAGATTTAAAGCACTACCATGACCTGTAACCTTTGAAAAATTCTTTAAACTCAATTTAAATAAATCCAAACCTATAGCCAATAACGGTGGCCTGATACTCCAGATGCTGTAATAATTGGTGTGAGCCTGTGATTGTTGCTGTGAGGTTTACAGTGAATGACAGAAGTTGTCTATAATAATTAGAACATTTTTTGTTTTTGAATAATCTAGAAAATAGAAAATTCTGGGTCAATATTACTTTATTAGGATCTCTGTGTGTCGCATGCTGCATGCATTCACATTCTTCTAATATCAGAATCTGTTCTATATCACCAGACTTTATTCTTACTGTTTTAATGCAAAGAGTTTCTAAATATGTTGTGTGACTATTTCCCAGATAACAGAAAAATAACCTTCTCTAATAACAGTACAACTTCCCAAGAAACAGAATCAATTATGAACAGAAAAGTCATCTTGAAAATGATCATGGACTCGAGTTCCAGGAGCAATTGTCCCACTGGTCATTTAGTTGTCGTGAAGTGATGGGAAGTGGTGATCTTCTGCCATGTGATGGGGAAGGGGCCACATGATCAGAACCAAAAGCTGGTAACCTAAAGAAGGAGCCTTAAAAATCACAGTCTTCTAAACTCAGTGGCAGAAAGTTCAAAGCTGCATTTATGGTTACAAAATAAAACGTGTGTGGTTATCCTCAGACAGAAAACTCCAAAGAATACTCCAAAGGCTCTGTAATTCACTGAACATAAAACCTGCCAAAGGTGGCCATGGGAGTTTTGGCTCCCTTGATAATTGCTGGAGCTTTGTCAGCTTGTGTGTCATGTATATGTCATTGTTCTTGCAGAGTGAGCAATTGGTTTCTCAATGCCATCTGGGATTTTTTGGTTAAACACAGATGCAATGCCATAAGGCAAAATACCAATGGTAAGAAATAATAGTTTATATTTATCATAATGTACCAGCCTAGAACCAGAAGCCAAAACCTGCTTAATATTCAAAAAAATGTGTCTTAATATTTATTGTTTTGTTGTGCTTTTGTTTTGTCTTCTTTTTGGTATTAGTGGGCCATGTAAGGGTTCAGCAGTCACTCAATTTTGAGGAGGAAAGGGTGGTAGGATTTTGGAATGAATCAGAAATTGGCACACCTTTTTAAATAGGCTTAACGCATGGATGCGGTAGTCTAAATAATGATTTTGGAAACTCAGTTCACTTTTGATCACATAGCCAAGAACTGATTATTGGCTCGGAGATACAATGATGAACATCAGGGACATGAAAAGCCCCGTGTGTGTGGCATCCAAACGCCCTGCACTCCTTTAGGGAGGTGACTCAGATGACAGCCTGATCAAGACATTTTAAAAATACGGCATCATAATTGTAGTCTGAGGAGGCAGTGTTGCATTTGTTTTTTTCCCAGAGTCAATTAAATTCTGTACTGAAAGAACTCAGATTATTGCTTTTCTATAGGCGTTGATGAGGGTGTATGGAATCATATAATGAAAATCAATCTTAAATATACTTGGTCATTTGACATGTGTTTCCCCCCTTAAATAACAGCAACCCATTGACTGAGGGTAAGCAGTGTAGGAGAGGCAGCTGCTGTGTCTAATTCAGAGGATGGTGTTTTTGCAGTCACTCCTTTCCATGAGGGCTTCATGTTGACAGCAGGGGCACAGTCCTCCAGATGTGCAAAATGCTTAGCATATTTTTGTTATTAAGAACTGAAATTTTTCTGCACATTTTTTTTCTGAAGTTTTTCCTTATAGAAAAAGGTAAATTAATAACTCTGAAGTGGTTAGAGCTAGATGAAGTGGCAGTCGTAATCTTTAGTACCTTAAAGTTTAACTTGAAAAAAATCAGTTTAAAAAATCCTATATGTGTTGATTCTTCTGATATGAATATCTAGATATCTTGAATATAAAAGGTAAGCATAAACAAAGTTCTTTTTTTAAATAACTTTTTAAACAGCTCTGGGACATAACTTGATTTTGCTTGGCTTTTTTTTTTTTTCCTTGTACTAGGGATCAATCAAACCTAGGACTTCACACATGCTAAGCAAGCATTCTGTCACTAAGCCCTCCCTGATTGCTTTATCTCCTCTCTTCCTCAGGTCATCACGTTCTTGAGTACCTGATTCACAATCGTCTTGTGCGATATGTAACACTCATCAGAATCCCAGGAAACTTTGGTGATCATTCAGTCAGCACATCTTCCCAACATCACCATTTTCTGATCTTATTCCTGGACTTGCTTTGTCCCATGTGGTAGCTACTATTCACATTTGATGGCTGAACATTAGAAACATAGCTAGTTGTAAATAGAGGTGTGCTAAGAGTGAGATACACACCTGATTGCACTTACTTAACCTGAAAATGAATGGAAAATGCCCCACAATTGTTACATATTGACAACATGATAATATTTTGGATATGTTGGGTTAAGTAAAATATATTTTTTAAACATCACCTTGCCTGCTTCCTCTTCATTTAAATGTGGCTACTAGAAAATTTAAAGTTAGATATGTAGCTCACACTATATTTCTAATAGGTAATGACATTCTACAGTGTTTCACCTCATCATTCCCTTTAGGTCACCCAGTCACTCAGTTTAGAGTAATGGTTTCTCTAGAGAAATCTTGAACTCCTGTGATATATGTTGTGCTAAGAAATAATATAAAAATAAGAAGTAGTGTGTGTGTGTGTGTGTGTGTATGTATGTGAGTAACATTATATAAATATGCAAATGGAAACATCTATAACTTCAGAACAACAACATGGACAGGACCCTCATTGTTGCTGACAATCGTAACTTTTTGGTCAGCACCCTTTTTCTTGCACTCAAAACAATGATCTCTCTTCAATCTCATCATAAATTCCTACTCTCTCTGCCCCAAATCTCAGAAAGTGGGCTTACCTCATATATTTTTTGCAAATATTGAGTCCTTTGATATAAATTCTTCCAACACCCCTGCAGGTCACCAATAGAATTGTTTGTATCTTTGCCCACATCTTTCTCTTACCAGCCAGTCTCTGAATGGAAATTTCCTCTTCTGTTCTTTTTTCTCACCTGTCCTTGTTCTCATAAGGAGAACCCCCTCCTCCAATATACTATACCAGACTTTCTCTGGCTTTGCCAATTTTTCTTATACCACATGAAGCCAGAACCCAACCTACCTTCAGTGTCTCTGCAACATTACTCCTTAATTATCACACGTGTACATTTAATGACATCTACAAACTCTTTTCTGTAAGCCTGTAGCAATGATCAGGCAGTCCTCCTCTGTCTTATCCACTAATAACCTCCTATTGAGTGCTTTTTCTCTTATTCATCCCAAAGAAAATAAACAATACTTGCTCTCTCCCAATTACCATTCTTTAAATTACTCTTCAGTTCTTTTCTTTCCATAAAAGCCAATCTCACTAAAGTCAGTAATGATCACCTAATTGATAAATCAGTCGTCAATTTTCAGATCTCTGCTGATCCTTACCACAACTAACTGTTGAGCACTTACTCCTGTGACAACACATTTATTTGGTTATTTCTATTAGTCAGCAATTTAGTTTTCAGCTTATCTCAGGGTGTCTTTGTCTTTGCTACAGCTCTAAATGTTGGGGCGCCCCAGATTTTAACATGTTTTGTTTTTCCATGTACACTCACTTTGTGGTCTCACAACCACAAAAATGTCACAAAGGTTAAGTCAGTGTTCCATAGTGCATAATTAAATCACATGGGAGAATTTTTGAAACTTTAACGCTTAGGCGCCATCATGGTAACAACTAAATTAGAATTGCTATGTGTTCAAAAGCTTCCCAGATGAATGTGTCAATCAGATGAGTTTAAAACCATTGATTTATGTTATTATCTATAATTATCTATATACTGTTGTCAAACAATAACACAAAATATTTAATTATTTTTGAACAAATTATTAAAAAACATGTTTATTAAAAACATGTAAGAGATTTGGTAGATGAGATGGATAAAGATCTAGAAGTTTAAACTGTGTAATTGAACCATTTAAAATAATTACTGAATTATTTTCATAAGATATGGAAGAAAGATTAATTTTATAAGACCTAAGAAATTTTCCAAAAAATATTTCACTCTCAAATTTTCTCTTTACCTATATATATGTACGTGTGTGTGTGTGTGTGTGTGTGTTCTTTTTTCTCACCTGTCCCTGTTCTCATAAGCAGAACCCCCTCCTCCAATATACTATACCAGACTCTCTCTGGCTTTGCCAATTTTTCTTATACCCCATTATTCTCATATTCATAAGAAAGGCTGAAGAGCCAATCAAAGCAAATAAAGTTCTTACATTCTGAGGAGAGGGAGGATTAGGATACTCACTTTTTACTGTAATGCATGCTTAAATCTGTCTCTCCCACAAAAGCAGCTCTGACTTCCTGGAGGTAATATGTTTTTTTGTTTGTTTGTTTGTTTGTTTTTTTCGTGTCGTGTGCTATCATGCTTGCCTATAAGCATGATTTAAATTATTTGTCACTTAATAAACAAATAAATCATATTTCACTTTTACTACCCAGTTACAGTCACGTTCATTGTATGCACTTATTAATTTCTTTCTTTTTTTATCACAAAACACTTATTGAATATCCTTTGTATGCTTTGCAGTAAAGATAAACAAATTTTTTCCTGTTTCAATGAATATACAATCTCATATAGTATATGGAAAGTGTCAGACACTATTTGCTAAAAACATAAAAGTACTGATTAAACTAAAATAAACAGTGACTACAATATAATCCCTACTATAATTCAGAATTAGAAAAATATTCAGAATAAGATAAATAAATTTGGTTATTTATTGGAGGGCATGGTGCTTATGAACTTTCTAGATGGAAATGACTGTTTCTAGGCATTCAGAAAAATGGTTCTGGAGGTGAGAGCTCAGAATAGAGGGTTGAATTTAACAGGCAAATGTAGAAATTTTCAGATTTAAGTCATATTTAAATCTTTGAGGGCTGGGGATGTGGCTCAGCAGTAGCACGCTTGCCTGGCATGCGTGTGGCCCGGGTTCGATCCTCAGCACCACATACAAACAAAGATGTTGTGTCCGCCAAAAACTGAAAAATAAATATTTAAATCTCTCTCTCTCTCTCTCTCTCTCTCTCTCTCTCTCTCTCTCTCTCTCTCTCTTTAAAAAACATCTTTGACAAAATTATAAAAAATATGAAAATGAGAAGAGAATCAAAGGGAAAGTCCTGGGGGCTATTAACAAGTCAGTACAAAGAAGGGTTTTTCAAAGAAAACAAATGAAAAAGACTGGTCAAAAAGATGAAAGAAGAGCTTGCCAAAATGGCTTATACTCTTTGCTGAAGGCTTAGGTTAATGTCCCCTCTTCAATGAGGTCTGTTACAACACCAAATTAATACACACACCTCCCAAATGATTCTCTATTCCTGTCCCTGTTTTTATTTTCTTCCTAAAGATAGAGAAAGGGAAAGAAAGAGGGAAGAAAATAGGGGAACAGAGAAAAACAAAGGGAGGAAAGAAAGGGAAACTGAATGAGCAGTCACTATGTGACAGTAGCTATTTGGGGCACGTCTCTTCATAGATCTCCTGTGGTCAAATCTTTCAGTTTACTTAAAGAGAGGATGAGGAGTAGCTCGGTGGTAAAGTGTTTGCCTAGCATGTGTGAGGTCCTGGGTTCAAGCCCAGTACTGAAAGCAAAATTGCTCAAAGAAGCCAGAAATTCATATATTTACCATATTTTGGTGTTTCTAAAATATGTGTTTTTCAGTTTTCACAACTCTGAAATCAAGACGTGTCTTGGAAATGGCAACATCTTATATGAAATTAGAGATGTGACATTTTCTGTTTTAAAATCACAAAACACCATTTGCGTCAAACAATACATTCTGTTGACTTAGTTAGGAGGTTCCCAACTAAGAAAATTGACCTTAAGTTTTCACACAATGCCTTCTTTGCATCCCTACACCCTCCACCCAGCAATTAAAATGTTATACCTAATTTGTGTTCATACATGAACTTTAGGAACAGTGGCCCAGTCTTTATTGTAGTTGTATAGTAAGGGCAGTATTAACTAGAAACAAAACAACCTCTCATTCTTAACTTTGGGACTGCATACAGTGTATGCCAAATGCTACATATTGCACATATACAGATGATCAGTCTGTGACTTGGTTTTTAAAAAGAAAAAGAATAAGGAAAAGGAGAAGGAAGAAGAGAAAAATAAAAGAACCCAAGAAGGAAGGGGAACTATAGGCAAGGTGTCTTTTTGTCTGGCATTCACATATATGGCTGATGAATAAAATCTTGGTTTATTTTCAGTCTCTTTTTCATTGAGATTATATAAGCTGTCTCTTTATAGCCTTTACCAGATGTTAAGAAATTATATAAATGAGACTTTATATAAATAAATTCCTTTATGCAAAGAAAGTGAGTAATTGAGAGGAAGAGTGGAAGTATATTTTAGGTATTCTAAGATTTCAGGAGAAGAATGAAAAATCTACATGATTTTCCTTCTTTTTAGGACAAGGGAGCCCAAGAAATACAATTTTTTTTTAAAGAGAGAGAGAGAGAGAGAGAGAGAGAGAGAGAGAGAGAGAGAGAGAATTTTTAATATTTATTTCTTAGTTCTCGGCGGACACAACATCTTTGTTGGTATGTGGTGCTGAGGATCGAACCCGGGCCGCACGCATGCCAGGTGAGCACACTACCGCTTGAGCCCCATCCCCAGCCCAGAAATACAATTTTTTATGAGGAAAGAAATGTTGTTTCCATCTTGCTTCTTTCTTTTCATATCAAGATCTATTTTTAGTAGAAAACGCTAGGTGAGTTCTAGTTGATGCATGGTACTCAGAAAAGAAATGCAAAATGCCTGTTATTACCTTTCTTAAGTACAGGCAACAGTTTTATATTCCCACTTAATATGAAAGAACAAACTCTCCTGCCATTTTGTTTTTTTTTCTTTTCAACATCATTATTTTTTTTATTGTTGTTCACAACATTACAAAGCTCTTGACATATCATATTTCATACATTAGATTGAAGTGGGTTATGAACCCCCAATTTTACCCCATATACAGATTGCAGAATCACATCGGTTACACATCCACAGTTTTACATAATGCCCTATTAGTAATTGTTGTATTCTGCTACCTTTCCTATCCCCTACTATCCCCCCTCCCCTCCCCTCCCATCTTCTCTCTCTACCCCATCTACTGTAATTCATTTCTCTCCTTGTTTATTTTCCCATTCCCCTCACAACCTCTTATATGTAATTTTGTATAGCAATGAGGGTCTCCCTTCATTTCCATGCAATTTCCCTTTTCTCTCCCTTTCCCTCCCATCTCATGTCTCTGTTTAATGTTAATCTTTTCTTCCTGCTCTTCCTCCCTGCTCTGTTCATAGTTGCTCTCATTATATCAAAGAAGACATTTGGTATTTGTTTTTTAGGGATTGGCTAGCTTCACTAAGCATAATCTGCTCTAGTGCCATCCATTTCCCTGCAAATTCTATGATTTTGTCGTTTTTTATTGCTGCATAGTACTCCATTGGGTATAGATGCCACATTTTTTTTATCCATTCATCTATTGAAGGGCATCTGGGTTGATTCCACAGTCTAGCTATTGTGAATTGTGCTGCTATGAACATCGATGTGGCAGTATCCCTGTAGCATGCTCTTTTAAGGTCTTCAGGGAATAGTCCGAGAAGGGCAATAGCAGGGTCAAATGGTGGTTCCATTCCCAGCTTTCCCAGGAATCTCCAAACTGCTTTCCAAATTGGCAGCACCAATTTGCAGTCCCACCAGCAATGTACAAGTGTATCCTTTTCTCCACATCTTCGCCAGCACTTGTTGTTTGACTTCATAGTGGCTGCCAATCTTACTGGAGTGAGATGGTATCTTAGGGTGGTTTTGATTTGCATTTCTCTGACTGCTAGAGATGGTGAGCATTTTTTCATGTACTTGTTGATTGATTGTATATCCTCCTCTGAGAAGTGTCTGTTCAGGTCCTTGGCCCATTTGTTGATTGGGTTATTTGTTATCTTATTGTCTAATTTTTTGAGTTCTTTGTATACTCTGGATATTAGGGCTCTATCTGAAGTGTGAGGAGTAAAAATTTGTTCCCAGGATGTAGGCTCCCTATTTACCTCTCTTATTGTTTCTCTTGCTGAGAAAAAAACTTTTTAGTTTAAGTAAGTCCCATTTGTTGATTCTTGTTATTAACTCTTGTGCTATGGGTGTCCTATTAAGGAATTTGGAGCCCGACCCCACAATATGTAGATCGGAGCCAACTTTTTCTTCTATCAGATGCAGAGTCTCTGATTTGATATCAAGCTCCTTGATCCTCTCCTGCCATTTTGATCTCATAATGTGTTTGATAAAAAGCTCTTAACAGTAAATGGTAGTGTTTGGTTCATGTGTTGACATAAATCAATTTAAAAACTGCAGGTTACATTTAATAGGTATTTTACATTCTGCAAATAGCACACAGAGAACAGTTCACACATTATTGCTTTTTATTTCATCACATTAATGTCAACAATGAGCTTTGATGTTCTGTGATGTTAAATCACCTTTAAGGCCTTAACTTATCGGAGAAAATATCTAGAAGTCCATTTATATAGAGATGAATAAATATGAGAATCATTTATTGACTGGCAAATTCTACATTCTAAATTTTAAAAATGCAAATATTAAAGCAAGGATTTAAAAATAAATGCATTTCTTAAGGGATCAGAATTTTAAGAAATGATGTTTTATGTCTTAAGAAAGTATTTTGGGTTTTTTTAGTTGTTGTGTTTTTGTTTTTGTTGTTTTTTGAATCCAGGGTGCTTCACCACTTAACCACATTCCCAGCTCTTTTTACTTTGTATTTTGATAGGGTCTCACTAAATTTCTTAGGGTCACAGTAAGTTGATGAGAAAAGAGTGCAAATTTAAAGGAGTTATAGTTTAAGCAATATTTCAATGTAAATAGGAAGAATGACAAAGAAGTAAGTATTTTATTACACAGATTAACATATACTCCTTAAATATGTATATCTGAAGACCATGAAAAGAAGTTTCAAGGATAAGCAAAGACTAAATTAGACAAGGCCAGGACTTTAGATAACAAAATTGAAATATAGAGTCTATCTTTAATATGATATGCAGTTTTGATTGTAGAATTTATAATGCAATGTATCTGAATTCAAAACCTACTTTGATATATAATTTTCTTTTTTCATATTTTTGGTGAATTATAATTATACATAATGGTGGGATGCACTGTTAGGTATTTTTATATGTACACAATATAATGAATAATTTTGTCAATATAGTTCCCCAGTGTTTCCGCTGTTCCTTCCTTCTATTCTGTTGGTCTCCCTTCAAATTTGATGAGATTCCCTGCATACCTTTCTTTTGTATTTTTTCCTTTCTAGATTGTATTTCTCTTGCTTGTATTTTTGAGCTGCTATTCTAACTGGAATGAGATGAAACATCAGTGTAGTTTTGATTTGCATTTTGCTTCATGCTAAAGATGTTGAATATTTTATCTTATGTTTGTATGTTTGCTGTCCAATTATCTTTTGAGAAGTATTTGTTTACTTCAATTTCCCATTAATTAATTGGGTTATTTGTTTGTTTCTACTGTTAAGTTCTTTGTGATTTTTATGCATTCTGGAATGCAATCCTCTCTTGGAAGAAAAGCAAGTGAAGATTTTCTCTCACTCTGTGGGTTCTTTCTTTACTTTCTTAATTGTTTCCTTTGCTGTACAGAAACCTTTTAATTAGATGCCATCCCATTTGTTAATTCTTGATATTATTTCCTGATCTTTAGGAGTCCTAGTGAAGTAGTCATTGCCTACATCTCTATGTTGGAGTGTTGACCCAACATTTTCTTCTTGGAGTTGCATAGCTTCTGGTGTAATTTCAAGGTCTTTGATTCAGTTTGAATTGTCTTTTATACAGGATGAGAGCTAAAGATCTAGTCTCATTCTTTTCCATATGTATAACTGGTTTCCCCAGCACCATTCTTTGAAAAGTCCATCTTTTCTTCAATACTTACTTTGGGCAACTTTTTCAAGGGACAGATGACTGTGTCTGTTTGAGTTTGTCTCTGCATATTCTATTCTGTTTCATGGTCTGTTTTTATGTGAGATTTTGTTACTACAGCTCTCTAGTATAATTTGAAGTCAGGTATCATATTGCCTTCAGCATTGCATTTTTGGTTTAGAATTGCTTTGGATATTCTGGGTCTTTTATTTATCGAAATTAATTTTAAGATTTTTTTCTAGTTCTATGTAGAGTGTCATTGGTATTTTGATGGGATTGCATTGAATTTGTATACTGCTTTTGATAGTATGGCCATTTTAAGAATATTAATGCTGCCTATCCATGAGTATGGGAGCTCTTACTATTTTCTAGTGTCTTCTTCAATTTCTTTATTCAGTATTCTGTAGTTTTTACTTTCTTGGTTATATTTAATCCTAGGTTGGAATTTTTTAAAATATTTTTAGTTATTGATAGACCTTTATTTTATTTATTTATTTTTATGTGGTGTTGTGGATCAAACCCAGTGCCTCATACATGCTGGACAAGAGCTCTATCTCTGAGCCAAAACCTCAGCCCTGGAAACTTTTTTAGGCTATTATGAATGAGATTATTTCCTTGATTTCTTTCTCAGAAAATTCATTATTTGTGTATAGCAAAGCTATTGATTTTGTATATTGATTTTTTAATCTGGCATTTTGCTGATTTTGTATATTAGACTAGCAGTCTTTCAGTGGGACTTTCCAGGTCTCCTAAGTATAGGATCAAAACAACTGAAAGTGGTGATTATTTGACTTCTTCTTTTCTTATTTCTATCCCTTTTACCTTCTTCTCTTGACTAATTGCACCAGCTAGAATTTATAGTACTATATTGAATAGGAATGATTAGAGTATACATCCTTGTCTTGTTCAGGATTTTAAAGAAAATGCTTTCAGTTTTCCCCCATTCACTATGATGTTGACTTTGGTTTTGTTGTATATTGCCCTTATGATAATGAGGTAAGTACCTACTATCCCTAGTTTTTTTCAGTGTATTTTTTTTTATAATTAATGTGTGCTGAATTTTGTCAATGTCTTTATCCATCTATTGAGATGACTGTATAATTTTTGTCCTTAGTTCTATTTACATGGTGAATTAGATTTATTGATTGTATGTTAAACCATTTTTGCAAACCTGGAATGAAAACAATTTGCTTATAATGTACAGTCATCTTATCATATTATTGAATATAATTTACTAATATTTTGTTAAGGATTTTTGCACCCCATTTCATTAGGGACATTGGTCTGCAGTTTTCTTTCCTTGATGTGCCCTTATTTGCTTTGGGTGTCAGCATAATCCTGGCTTCACAGAAAGAATTTGGAAGCATTCCACCATTTTCTATTTCATGGGATAATTTGAGGAACATTGCCATTAGTTTTTCTTTAAAGGTCTGGCAGAAGTCTGCTGAAATTCTATCTAGTCCTGAACTTTTCTTTGTTGTTATATATTATTACTTCACCAATCTCATTGCTTATTAGTGGTCTGTTTAGATTTTCTGTGTCCTCTTTATTTAATTTTCACAGGGCATGTGTGTCTACAAATGAATCCATTTCTTCTAGATCTTCCAATTTATTGGAGTATAAGTATTCAAAATAGTCCTTAATGACTCTGGATTTCTGTGATGTCTGATGATTTCTCCTTTTTCATATCTAATTTTATTAATTTGGGTCTTCTCTCCTTGTGGTTATTTTGGTTAAGGGCTTATCAATCTTGTTCATCTTTCTGTTTCATTAATCCTTTATATTTTTTAATATCTACTTCATTGATTTTGTTTCTGATCTTAATTATTACTCTCCTTCTACTGTTCTACTGGTTTTGAAATTGGTTTGCTCTTGCTCTTCAAGGGCTTTGAGTACATGGTTAAGTTGTTTATTTGGTATCTCTTTGATTTTTGTTTTTAGGCACTGATTCATATAACCTTTCCTCTTAGAGCCACCTTTATAGTGTTCTATAGGTTCTGTTATGTTGTGTCATTATTCTTGTTTGATTTTAAAATTTTTCAAATTTTTCCTGATTTCTTCTATCATTTATTCATCATTCAAAAGTTGATAGTTCATTCTCCATATCTTTACATAGATTTATAGGGATTATTTTTTGATGTTTATTTCTAATTTCATTCTATATGACCAAATAATATATAAGGAATTTATTTGCATTTGCTAAGAGTTGCTTTTTGTTCTAAGATGTGGTCTATTTTGGAGAAGGTTCCATGAACAACTGGAATGAAATTGAATTGGCTGTTTTTGGATGAGATTCTATAGATGTCTATTAAGTCCATTTGATTTATAATACTTTTTTAGGTTTGAAGAGTCTTTATTAAATTTGTGCCTGGATGACCTACCTATTCATAAGAGAGGTATGTTGAAATTACCCAGTATTATTGTACTATAAGTCAATTATGTAATTAGATGTACTGACATTTGGGGTGTAAACATTTGTAATCATTATTGTTAGTAGTAGTAGTAGTAGTACTGGAGATTGAATCCAGGGGTGCTTATCCACTGAGCCACATTCCCATCCCTCTTTCGTGTTTTATTTGGAGACAAGAGTCTCTCTGAGTTGCTGAGGGTTTGACTAAGTTGCTGAGGTTGGCTTTGAACTCGCAATCCTCCTGCCTCACTCTCCCAAGCCATGGAGTGTACAGGCATGCACCATAGCACCACGCTCATTATATATTCCTGTTGAACTGTCTCCTTTCATCAGTATAAAGTGAACGTCTTTTTCTCTTCTTGTTAATTATGGCTTAAAGTCTGCTTTTAGAATATGTGAGTAGTTACTCCTGACTGGTTTGGGGCTCTATTTTTCATGACACATGAATTTCCATTCTTTCACTTTCAGCCTGTGGCTCTCTTTGTCTTTAGGGTGAGTGTCTTGCAAATACCATTATACTTTGGTCTTGCTTCCTGCCAGTCTACGTCCTTTAATTGGAGAGTTAGAACCATGTAAATTCAGCATTTTTATAGAGAGGTTTTTTTTTTTTTTAAATTCCTGCCATGTTGATTTATTTCTGATGTTTAGTTTGGTCCTGTTTCTCATTTGCTTAACTACTCTTCAAATAAGATTTGCTCACTTGGAAGCACTGGAATTTGTCTTTTATTTTTTCTGTGTGTAGTATTTACTTAGGTATTTTTTGTACTGCAGATTAATATTGAATTCTTTTAGTTTCATGAAATTCTTTTAGTTAACATGGAAGATTTTCCCCCTCTTCTTTGATTATGAAGGATAGCTTTGCTGGCAATAGCAACCTTGATTTACAGTTATTTTCTTTGAAAACACATCATTCCAAGCCCTCCTAGAATTTAGTCTTTGCTGAGAAATCAGAAATAATACTGATTGACTTGCTTCTAAATGTTACCTAACATTTTTCTCTTGAGGCTTTTAAAATTCTATCCTTGTTCTATGTTTGTCATTTTAATTATAATGTATCATAGAGAGGTTCTTTTTTGATCTTCTCTCTTTTTGGTTCTGAATGCCTCTTATAACTGGAAGTTAATCTCATTCCCAAGATTTGGAAATTTTTCTGTTATTATTTCCCTGAAGAGATAATCCATTTCATGAGTGCTGAATCTCACAACCCTCTTGTGATTCTTAAATTTGATTTCTTAATATTGTCTCAAATTTCTAGTATATTCTGGTCCTGGTTATTTATTCTCTTTAATACTGTTTGAATGTTCAAGGTCACCTACTCTATCTTCAAGCTCTGATTCTGTCTTCTGCATGGTTTACTGTATTAGATTTAAAACTGAACATTTTATTTGATTTCTTGTGCCTTTTATTTCTAAGATTTCTTTCCAGTATCTCTTTCTCCTTATTGAATTTCTCATTCATATTCTCTACTGACTTCCTTAATTCGTTAAATTATTTTTCTCTGTTCTCTTAGAATTCATTGATCATTCTTATAATGATTATTTTAAATTATTTATCTGGTATTTCATCCTCTTCAATACCTTTGAAGCCAGTAGCTGTGAATTATGAACTTTAGGAGGTGTCATGTTACCTTTGTTTCTTCATATTTTTTGTTGGGGTTTATGCATCTGTTGGAATGGATTTCTCTTCCACTTTTGTGTGTGGGCCTTTTAAGAGCACAGCCTTCTCTTAGCGAAGTGTTCTGGGATATCAGCTCATTGTGCATTTTTCAATAGATTTCCAAGAGTGTTTTGTAGTTTAATTCCCTGATGGTTCTTTGGTGATGATAAGCATATTTTGATAAGTGTATGGTGTCATAGTTTGAGGATTCTACTTGTACTATTGGTATCATAAGAGTAGGGTCCTTCTTAAAGATGTGGTCATTGTGCTGTATACAGCAGGGTATGTTGGGGGTAATACTTTGTGATTGTTCTTCTTCATTTAACAACCCTACATATTCTAAAGAGACAGGAAAGCAATCTAGATTGAGAACACTCGAAGATGTAGTTTGGACTGTCTTGTGTTAATCTCTGTTTTTGCTGTAGCAATGTATGACCATGAGTGTGACCTCAGGATATACCTTACTGTTCCTGGTGCCTAGTCATTGATTTGGGGTTTTTATCTACACTACTTTTTGTAGTAAAGTGTCACTGAAGTTTTAGCATGTTTAACTTGTGCATGAGCTTTCCCTTGGCTCGGTTTGGATGTAATTCAGCAGCAGAGTTTCTATATCTCAGTAGACTCCCAGAACCTCACAGAAAATGGGGAAATAAACAACAGCAACAATAGCAACAAACAATATACACCATGAAAATAAATACTCAAGGTTTATGATGACATATAAAAATACTAATTACCATAAAAAATAGAATGGTAGGGCATCAGCAATTGCCAACAGTAATAACAATAAATAGCTATAAACTAGATCTGGTATTAAAGTAAACAACAGTCCACCTTGACATTCAAAGTACTAATAACTGCAACAACATAAGTGGTGGGGAATTACGTAAATCAAGCAGTTCAAAAAGATGGTAAAAGTCAGTATTTTAAGAGTAATGAAAATATGAGAGGCGAGTAAAGAAGTTTAGAATGTTCAAAATATGAACAGATAGAGCACTAATCTCTAGGATACATAAAGAACTAAAAAAATCTTAACACCAAAAAAAAAAAACCCAAATAATCCAATCAATAAATGGGCCAAGGAACTGAATAGACACTTTTCAGAAGAAGATATACAATCAGTCAACAAATATATGAAAAAACGTTCAACATCTCTAGCAATTAGAGAAATGCAAATCAAAATTACTGTAAGATTTCATCTCACCCCAGTCAGAATGGCCTCTATTAAGAATACAAATAATAAGTGTTGGCGAGAATGTCGGGTAAAAGGCACGCTTATACATTGCTGGTGGGACTGCAAATTGGTGCAGCCAATATGGAAAGCAGTATGAAGAATTCTTGGAAAACTGGTAATGGAACCACCATTTGACCCAGCTATCCCACTCCTCGATCTATACCCAAATGATTTAAAAAGAGCATACTACATGGACACAGTCACATCAATGTTTATAGCAGCACAATTCACAATAGTTAAACTGTGGAACCAACCTAAATGCCCTTCAGTAGATGAATGGCTAAATGTGGTATATATACACAATGGAATATTAGTCAGCATTAAAAGAGAATAAAATCATGGCATTTGCAGGTAAATGGATGGAGTTGGAGAATATAATGCTAAGTCCAACTTAGCCAATCTCAAGAAACCAAGTGCTGAATGTTTTCTCTGATTTAAGGATGCTTATGCATAATGTGGTGGGAGCATGAGAGGATTAGATGAACTCTAGATAGGGCAAAGGGAAAAGGGGAGCCAGGGAGAGGGAGAGGTATAGGGGTAGGAAAGATGGTAGAATAAGATGGACATCATTACCCTAAGTACATGTATGAAGATACAAATGGTGTGACTCTGTGTACAACCAGAGATATGAAAAATTGGGCTCTATATGTGTAATATAAATTGTAATGCATTCTGGGGTCATACATAGCAAATTAAAATTTAAAAAAATGAAAAATTATGAACACAGAGAAAGCAGAAGATATGTAATAAGTGATGACTCTAAAGAAGAATGAAAAAATAAATAAGAAAAACAAAATAAGAGAGAAAACAAGTTAATTTATTCCTATTAACAGGAGAAGAAAGGAGAGGAAAAAAACAAAGACAAACATACCAAACCAAAATAAACAAACAAACAAAAATTTCTAACCCTGAAAAGACAAAATAAAAAAACAATATTCATAATAATGAGAAAAAATAAATATGTATATGTATGTATATTCATGAACCAATCAGCACAGCAAAAACACAAAAGGGGAATTTTTACTGAAAAATTAAAGAATTATCTCTGCTGTGTGTGGTCAAACTGTTGGGTAGTCACCACCTATGCCACTACCTTTCTTTCTGTTTCTTGTTGGGCTATGTAACCCTTAGAGAGAGCAAGGGCTGTGATGGTTAAACACATTCCTTCTTTGTTTTGTTACTGTAGCTATAATGGCCTGAAATTGAAATGGATTTCAGCTTCTGTTATCACCACTATGTGTTAGTATGAAAAGGAATGTACTGGAATTCTATTTTTGTCAGTATGGACTAGATCAATGCCCTTCAAAATTGAGACTCCTGCATAATTCTAAAGGGGAAATCCCTGTGGTTGAGCTTAGATATAATCAGGCCTTTGGGACTTTTTTGGGGTGGTATCTGCTTTGGGAATATTAAATCAACATACATCCAGGTCTGGGCTGATGATTTCTTCTAGATATCAGGAGCCTCCTGAATATTATACTTATAGGGCAGGGGAGCCAACCCTTAACAGGTCTCATGTACTCTCTCACTCATGAATATAGCCTTCCATCCCCAAGTGCAATCATTCTCACCTGTTCAGTTTCCCATCCCTGTTCAGCTGGTCACATGAGCCACCAGATTGAAAGGGAAAGAGTTTCACTTCTTCCCTTATCTCTGAGCACAGTCTTCTCTGTGCCTGTTTCAATCACATTTTGCTAGATACACTGTAGGGCCACAATAGGCACTTGCTGGGGTAATGTGGCAATGTTTGCTGTGATCTTCTGTGCTCCTGAAGCAGCAAGCTTCAGCATGGCCTATTCAAGATGACTCTCCACCTCAGCAATCTTCTTGCCAGTTCAGAAACACAGAGAAATTTTCAAACCCCAGCTTGTTGTGCAGCCTCTGGTTCAGTTAACCTCAGGCTGCTTTTCTGTTTCACAACTTTTTTTCTGTGCCAAATGGATCTATTGTGTTTCTTTCTCTACTTTTGTTATTCTCCCCTTTGTAAGTGAACCAGTGCTGTTGCTGATGCTACTGTCTTAGCTTCAATGTACTCTTTCTTGTACTTTGTTCAATGCACCTGAATTGTGGGTTTTCTAAGAGTCTCTAGCTGTCCAATATTGAATTTCAGTGTTTCCCTCTTCCACCCACCTTCCTGAGAAGCAGTACTTCTACTGCTTGAATTCCAAACCTTAGAACAAGGCAGCCTTCCTATAATCCACCATCTTGAATCTGCCCTGATAATTTAATCAGACCCATTCTTTTTTTTTTCCATCTTGAACAGTAAAATATTTATGTCAAAGGGTTGTTGTGTTAAATGAACTAACAGCTACGTTCTGTTGTACTCAGTTAGCACATAACTAATCAATTGTGGTTTAGTTACAAATAAGTATATAGTGCTTTCTTTGTGCAAGATGAATAAAACATAGGCTTTTATTTTGAGAGGGTAAGTCTGGGAGGGGAGAAGATGTAATAAACAACTACAGTAAAATGTATGCTAAAGAATCAGGAGCCATAAAGGATACACTTGGCCTTGAGGCATCAAACTGCTTGAGAAAGGACTGTTTATATCAAAGTAATAAGTAAGAGTCTGTCCAGCTTTAAAAAAGACAAAGATACTCATGGGAATCCAAGGGAATCCGTAGGGTCAATTTCCAGAGAAACAACATATGAGAGGTTTTAAACTGGTTTATCTTATGTGAAAGGCAATTGTTTCAGAAAGATTAGAGTCTCCCAAGGTGAATCATTCTTAAACTCTGTTGTTAAGTGAGATGTTGCTTGTACAGATAGTAGTGTACAAGTCACTGTTTCATTCATTAACTCAGCAACTATTTACTTATTGAGCACCTATTGCATGTCAGCCTAGAATCTCAGAATACAATTGTGAGTAATTATGCATAGTTCCAGCCTTTGGGAACCCCAAGGTACAGCAGGGGGAGATGAATATTAATTGGATTCAAATAATTGCCTTCAAAGAAGAGTTTGATGTTAAGAGGAGTTGGCCATGTTTGATTAATTTGACCTATGTGAAACCCTATGGAAAGGTCTATGGAGCTGGAATCCAAAGGGTGAGTAGTGGAGGAAGAGGAGATAATTCTACTTGGAAAGTTTGAAATACAAATGTCTTATCAAACAATGAGTCGGTGATGTGGAAACTTACTGGAGTGATAATTTTAACAATACATGTGTATAAATAAATGAAGACCAACTAAATGAGAACAATTAAAAGGCTATTTATTCCAATGTTGCTATATCAAGGAAGTCAGCCACCATTACTTGCATTTTGGCTGACACTCAAAGGCAGAAAGAGAGATGAGAAAGCTTGAGAGCAGAAAAAAGGAGAAGGCTTCAGGGATGGCTTGACTGGAGTTGTTGACCTGGGGAAGCTGTGGGCACATGCATTAAGTGCAGGACATTCTATGTGATTGATAGGGGCTTTCTTAGGTTGGTTCTAAGTTGAAAATGTGGACAAAAATGAAAGATGCTATCAGTTATTAATCATGTTCTGGACATTTCTGAACCATTGTTACAAGAGTTATTATTTTGCTTTCTGGACTTGTAACTACAGAGAGTAATTGAATTTCCTATAAATCTGACCTATATTTGGGCTAGTTACTGTAGATAAGATGTTAGTTTCTTGGGCTGGTTGCTGCAGGTTGTGGTTTAGGATTCTATTTATCTATGGTTTGGCCACTCTCTGTTCATATATTCAGTTCTCACCCCTATTCCTTTTCAAAACTATAAGCCAAATAAAAATGGATATCAAATCCAAAGGGCTCTATGAATCAGCAGAAGTACATGAGTGCTACAATTAACATTGTTTTAAGTATGTAATTTATTGATGCTAAACAAACTAAAATTCGAAATATCAAGAAAGAAATCATTTGAGTCCAACTAGCTGTATGGTGACAAAGTGGATCTAAAAATGCAAAACTTATACACCAGGAGAGCAACAATATTTAGAACAAACATTTTATTATTTTATTCTCCCTACTCTGTTTTTCACAAATTAATGTTTTAATGAAAATTTTAAGAATAACTTAAAAAATAACAGAGTACATAAAGGCCTAAGAGACACTTGTGATTGCTGCATCCTGACTTAATTTTAATTCAATAATCAAATTGGTTTTTACACAGGCATTTTTTCTACAAAGTGAAAAATACTGATTTTTTTTTTTTTGCCTAGTTTAAAACATTCATCTTTGTTCCACACTCATCTCCAAAGCCATCAGCACAAGCATCAGATTTTCAACTTGTTTCTGAATTCTGTTTTAACACTTCTGGAATGAAAAAAAATTAAATACAAGATGATTTTAGAAATTTCTTTGGATGGATTTGTACTTTAAAGTATCTCTTTCTCTGGATCTAGACTTCAGATACCTTTCTTAAGCCTTCTTCCTACCCTTTCTTCTGACAGTTTTCCCATATGGTTTCCAGGTTGGTACTAGAAATCTCTCAGCTGTAGAGTTACATCCATGAGGAACTATGTGTTCCATATATGGTTTTTTTCAATAAATTATTTTCTGGAACATCCAGGAGTTTCTACAAAGTGAATAATTTGCCTTTTTTATTTTTTAAGAATCAAATGACTATGTTTGAATGATTATGTTCCTCACAAGGAAATTACTTGGACATTATCCAGCTAAAATTTAAACTCCATCTAAGAAAACTGAAATGATTAGCATGGAAAGATCATTATGATGATATAATTCTCAAATTTCAAAACTCATCCAACATATTAAAGATAAAAATAAATTTTCCTAACACACATTATAAGTTATGTCTTCTTGGGTGGTAATGGAGAAATAGCTTCTTAAGTTTGAGCTATTTGAGGCACACAACCTAACCTGTTCTTATTTCTGTGTGAGATAGGCTATACCACCCATGGCAAGAATTCATTCCAGACCACCATGATTAGGTTTGAATTCCTCAAGGAACAGATTCTTTGTGCCAAGGAAATAAATTAGGTAATGTACTATTCTTCCCTTGATTCTAGAAAATGATTCTCTATTTTCTTCCATTGGAAAAAACTTGATCCTTAAAATGAAAAATATTGTTGTTTATTTTGTGGAAGTCTACAAATTTACTTAAGGTCCACAGATCTATTGCCACCATGATCAGATATAAGGACACACTTGGTTCTCCATGATCCAGCTTTGTTCTGTCTTCTACCTGCCCTTCATCTTCAGAACCATCTTGTCTAAAATGGTCTACACATTGTTTTTTCCTTCTCTTAAATTGAAGGAAGTATCCCTCTTCTATTAAAGACCAATTCTTTTTAATGTGAGTGAGGCCCCCCATCTGTGTTCTCAGGAACTTCACTCCATTGAGGATATCTTTTAACTCATGCTTCTACAGCCTTTATCTCAGAGCATCCTGCTCATGAACATATAAATAAGAATTAGTATAGCAAGTATTTATTTTTTTAAAAAAATCAGTTCTTTTTATCATCCTTTTACTAATGCTACTCCACAACCAAATTTTTTAAAGGTATAATTTTATTCTCTTAGAAAAAATACTGAGTCTCTTCTATTTAACCATGTACTATTGGAGGTTCTGAGTGAAAACAGCTAGCAGAAATTCTGCCCTGGGTTAGGGGGTAGAAGAAAAGAAAAGGGGAGGGGAGTTCAGGGGAGGAAATAGAAGGGAAGGGGAGGAAGGGGCGGAAGGGGAAGGAAAAACTGTAAAATAAAGCAAAGGTGAGCAGTGCTTGGTAGTTGATAGAGAATTTAAACTTCAAGCAAGATTTCATCAAGAAGGAAGCTTCTTAAATTGTTTTTTGTTTGTATTTTTTTCAAGGTTTTGTTTTCTTATGTTTTCCTAAACAATAAGGACTAAGTGTTAAATTACACATAGTTCTCAGTTTATGGCACAATATCATTTGTCATCTATGCTTTTACTGCTCCTGATTTATTTCATTTTGTTTTCTTCTCTGTGCCCCTGATTCTCAATTCCCCTGGAGAAAGACTCACTCTGATGTGTATGTTGTATGTCCTTGGAGGTAACGTGGTGGGTAGGAGAAGGTGGAGGAGAGGGAAAATAGGCAAAGAGGGAGAAAATGAATATAATCATAATAGTTACTATGTGTAGTTGTTTTAAATTTTTTTTAATTATTTTATTGTTGGTTGTTCATAACATTACATAGTTCTTATTATACCATATTTCACAGATTGATTCAAGTGGGTTATGAACTCCCATTTTTACCCCGTATACAGATTGCTGTGTCACATCAGTTACATTTCCATTGATTTACAAATTGCCTTTCTAGTGACTGATGTATTCTGCTGTCTATCCCATTCTCCACTGTCCCCTCACCCCTCCCCTCCCCTACTCTCTCTCCATCCCCTCTACTATAAATCGTTTCTTCCACTTATATAATTTTCCTCCTACTCCTCCTTTCCTCTTATATGTAATTGTGTATAACCCTGAGGCTCACCTTCCAGTTCCATGCAATTTCCCTTAACTCTCACTTTCCCTCCCGCCTATCATCCCTGTTTAATGTTAATCTTCCTCAAGCTCTTCGTCTCTACCCTGTCCTTGGTTACTCCCCTTATATCAAAGAAGACATTTGACATTTGTTTTTTAAGGATTGGCTAGCTTCACTTAGCATAATCTGCTCTAATGCCATCCATTTCCCTCCAAATTCTATGATTTTGTCATTTCTTATTGCAGAGTAATACTCCATTGTGTATAAATGCCACGTTTTTTTAATCCATTCATCTATTGAAGGGCTTCTAGGTTGGTTCCACAGTCTTGCTATCGTGAATTGTGCTGCTATGAACATCGATACAGCAGTGTCCCTGTAGCATGCTCTTGTTAGGTCTTTAGGGAATAGACCGAGGAGGGGAATAGCTGGGTCAAATGGTGGTTCCATTCCCAACTTTCCAAGAAATCTCCATACTGCTTTCCAAATTGTCCGCACCAATTTGCATTCCCACCAGCAATGTACAAGTGTACCCTTTTCCCCACATCCTCGCCAGCACTTGTTGTTGTTTGACTTCATAATGGCTGCCAATCTTACTGGAGTGAGATGGTATCTTAGGGTGGTTTTGATTTGCATTTCTCTGACTGCTAGCGATGTTGAGCATTTTTTCATGTACTTGTTGATTGATTGTATGTCCTCCTCTGAGAAGTGTCTGTTCAGGTCCTTGGCCCATTTGTTGATTGGGTTATTTGTTATCTTATTATCTAATTTTTTGAGTTCTTTGTATACTCTGGATATTAGGGCTCTATCTGAAGTGTGTGGGGTAAAGATTTGTTCCCAGGATGTAGGCTCCCTGTTTATCTCTCTTATTGTTTCTTTTGTTGAGAGAAAACTTCTTAGTTTGAGTAAGTCCCATTTGTTGATTCTGGTTGTTAACTCTTGCGCTATGGGTGTCCTATTGAGGAATTTGGGGCCTGACCCCACAGTATGTAGATCATAGCCGACTTTTTCTTCTATCAGACGCCGTGTCTCTGATTTAATATCAAGCTCCTTGATCCATTTTGAGTTAACTTTTGAGCATGGCGAGAGAAAGGGATTCAGTTTCATTTTGATGCAAATGGATTTCCAGTTTTCCCAGCACCATTTGTTGAAGATGCTATCCTTCCTCCATTGCATGCTTTTAGCCCCTTTATCAAATATAAGATAGTTGTAGTTTTGCGGATTGGTTACTGTGTCTTCTATTCTGTACCATTGGTCCGCTCGCCTGTTTTGGTACCAGTACCATGCTGTTTTTGTTACTATTGCTCTGTAGTATAGTTTGAAGTCTGGTATCGCTATACCGCCTGATTCACACTTCCTGCTTAGCATTGTTTTTGCTATTCTGGGTCTTTTATTATTCCATATGAATTTCCTGATTGTTTTATCTATTTCTACAAGAAATGCTGTTGGGATTTTGATTGGGATAGCATTGAACTTATAGAGAACTTTTGGTAATATCGCCATTTTGATGATGTTAGTTCTGCCTATCCATGAGCAGGGTATATTTTTCCATCTTCTGAGGTCTTCTTCTCTGTCTCTTTTTAGGGTTCTGTAGTTTTCATTGTATAGGTCTTTCACCTCTTTTGTTAGATTGATTCCCAGGTATTTTATTTTTTTGGGGGATATTGTGAATGGAGTAGTTGTCCTCATTTCTATTTCAGAGGATTTGTCGCTGATATACAGGAATGCATTTGATTTATGCGTGTTGATTTTATATCCCGCCACTTTGCTGAATTCATTTATTAACTCTAATAGTTTCTTTGTAGACCCTTTTGGGTCTGTTAGGTATAGAATCATATCGTCTGCAAATAGTGATAATTTAAGTTCTTCTTTTCCTATTTTTATGCCTTTAATTTCTTTCGTCTGTCTAATTGCTCTGGCCAGTGTTTCGAGGACTATGTTGAACAGAAGTGGTGAGAGAGGGCATCCCTGTCTTGTACCAGATCTTAGAGGGAATGCCTTCAATTTTTCTCCATTTAGGATGATGCTGGCCTGTGGCTTATCATAGATTGCTTTAACAATGTTGAGGAATGATCCTGTTATCCCTAATTTTTCTAGAGTTTTGAACATAAAGGGATGCTGTACTTTGTTGAATGCCTTTTCTGCATCTATCGAGATGATCATATGGTTCTTATTTTTAAGTCTATTGATGTGGTGAATAACATTTATTGATTTCCATATATTGAACCAGCCTTGCATCCCAGGGATGAATCCTACTTGATCATGGTGTATAATTTTTTTGATATGTTTTTGAATCCGATTTGCCAGAATTTTATTGAGGATTTTTGCATCTAGGTTCATTAGAGATATTGGTCTGTAGTTTTCTTTCTTTGAAGTGTCTTTGTCTGGTTTAGGAATCAGGGTGATGTTGGCCTCGTAGAATGTATTTGGAAGTTCTCCCTCTTTTTCTATTTCCTGAAATAACTTGAAAAGTATTGGTGTTAGTTCCTCTTTAAAGGTTTTGTAAAATTCTGCTGTATACCCATCCGGTCCTGGGCTTTTCTTAGTTGGTAGTCTTTTGATGGTTTCTTCTATTTCCTCTATTGTTATTGGTCTGTTTAGGTTGTCTATATCTTCCTGACTCAATCTGGGCAGATCATATGACTTAAGAAATTTATCGATGCCTTCACTATCTTCTATTTTATTGGAGTATAAGGATTCAAAGTAATTTCTGATTATCTTCTGTATTTCTGAAGTGTCTGTTGTGATATTGCCTTTTTCATCCCGTATGCTAGTAATTTGGGTTCTCTCTCTTCTTCTCTTCGTTAGCATGGCTAAGAGTCTGTCAATTTTATTTATTTTTTCAAAGAACCAACTTTTGGTTTTGTCAATTTTTTCAATTGTTTCTTTTGTTTCAATTTCATTAATTTCAGCTCTGATTTTAATTATTTCTTGCCTTCTACTTCTTTTGCTGTTATTTTGCTCTTCTTTTTCTAGGATTTTGAGATGAAGTATGAGATCATTTATTTGTTGGTTTTTTCTTTTTTTAAGGAATGAACTCCAAGCAATGAATTTTCCTCTTAAAACTGCTTTCAATGTGTCCCATAGATTCCGATATGTTGTGTCAGTGTTTTCATTTATCTCTAAGAATTTTTTAATTTCCTCCTTGATGTCTTCTATGACCCATTGGTCATTCAGTAACCTATTGTTCATTCTCCACGTGGTGCATGATTTTTCCTTCCTTCTTTTATCGTTGATTTTCAGTTTCATTCCATTATGATCAGATAGGATGCATGGTATTATTTCTACTCCTTTATATTGTCTAAGAGTTGCCCTGTGACATAATATATGATCTATTTTTGAGAAGGATCCATGTGCTGCTGAGAAAAATGTGTAACTACTTGATGTTGGGTGGTATATTCTATATATGTCAATTAAGTCTAGGTTGTTAATTGTGTTGTTGAGTTCTATAGTTTCCTTATTTAACTTTTGTTTGGAAGATCTGTCCAGTGGTGAGAGAGGTGTGTTGAAGTCTCCCATGATTATTGTATGGTGGTCTATTAGACTCTTGTACTTGAGAAGAGTTTGCTTGATGAACGTAGGTGCACCATTGTTTGGGGCATATATATTTATGATTGTTATGTCTTGTTGGTGTATGGTTCCCTTGAGCAGTATTCAGTGTCCCTCTTTATCCTTTTTGATTAATTTTGGCTTGAAATCTATTTTGTTTGATATGGGTATGGACACTCCTGCTTGTTTCCGCAGTCCATATGAGTGGAATGATTTTTCCCAGCATTTCACCTTCAGTCTATGTATATCTTTTCCTATCAAATGCGTCTCCTGTAGGCAACATATTGTTGGATCTTGTTTTGTGATCCATTCGACTAGCCTGTGTCTCTTAATTGGTGAGTTTAAGCCATTAACATTTAGGGTTATTATTGAGATTAGGTTTGTTCCTCCAGTCATATTTGTTTATTTATGTTACTAAACCTGATTAGTTTTCCTCTTTGGTTACTTTCCCCCCTTTACTGTCCTATCTCCCACTGATGGTTTTCAATGTTATTTTCAGTTTCCTCTTCCTGTAATGTTTTGCCAAGGATTTTTTGAAGAGATGGTTTTCTAGCTGCGAATTCTTTTAACTTTTGTTTATCGTGAAAGGTTTTAATTTCATCTTCCATCCTGAAGCTTAATTTCGCCGGATACACGATTCTTGGTTGGAGCCCATTTTCTTTCAGTGTTTGAAATATGTTATTCCAGGATCTTCTAGCTTTCAGAGTCTGTGTTGAGAGATCAGCTGTTATCCTGATTGGTTTACCCCTGAATGTAATCTGCTTTCTTTCTCTTGTAGCTTTTAAAATTCTCTCCTTATTCTGTATGTTGGGCATCTTCATTATAATGTGTCTAGGTGTGGATCTCTTATGATTTTGCACTTTTGGCGTCCTGTAGGCTTCTAGGATATGGGATTCTGTTTCATTCTTCAAGTCTGGGAAGTTTTCTCGTATTATTTCATTGAATAGATTGTTCATTCCTCTGGTTTGGAGCTCTGTGCCCTCCTGTATCCCAATGACTCTTAAGTTTGGCCTTTTAATGTTATCCCATATCTCTTGGATGTTCTGCTCATGGTTTCTTAGCAGTCTTGCTGAACTGTCTATGTTCTTCTCAAGTTGAAATACTTTGTCTTCATTGTCTGATGTTCTATCTTCTAAGTGATCTATTCTGCTGGTAGTATTGTCAATTGAGGTTTTAAGTTGGTTTATTGCTTCCTGCATTTCTAGGATTTCTATTTGTTTGTTCTTTATTCTAGCTCCCTGTGAAATTGATCTTTTACTTCCTGGATTTGTTTCTGTAGTTCCTTGTCAATGTGATCTTTCATTGTCTGGTTTTGCTGTCTCATGTCTTCCTTGAGAGTCCAGATCATCTGAAGCATGTATATCCTGAACTCTTTATCTGACATTCCGTCTGTTGCAGCTATTACCTCTTCTAGGGTTGAGTTGACCTGCATTGCTTGTGGTCCTTTCTTTCCTTGTCTTTTCATGTTGCTTGCGTTTCTTTCTGCTTCGTGAAACTGTTGTGTTTTTGAAATTTTTCCCCCTGTTTATTTTTGTTGCTCTTGTATATTTAGGATATCTCTCTTGTAGGGCGGGTAGTGGCTGTGATCCTCCTCTAATCAGGGTGATCTATATACTATGCTGGTTGGTCGTAGGTCTGCCCGCCCCGCGGGCACGGGTGGCTGCTCTACTCTGCCCCCACTCCAATTGCGGTGACGTTCCTGCCACGTCCTCGGATCGTTGGTCCTGATCCGGATGTGGGCAGCAGCTCTTCTCCACCCCTACTCCAATTGATGTGACGTGTCTACCACGCTGGTCGGCCTCCAAGCCTGTTCCGCCGGTGGGTCTCAGATCTGCCCACCCTGCGGGCCTGGGCTGCAGTTCTGCTCAACCCCACTCCCAGTGGGGGTACCTAACTGCCTCTCCAACGGGTCTCTGGGCTCCTTCCGGATGCTGGCGGCGGCTCTGTTCAACCCCCACTCCAACCAGCGTGACGTGACTGCCTCGATGCTACTCGTCCACTACACTGGCCGGCTGCCGAGCCTGTCCTGCCAGTGGGACGCAGGACTGCCTACCTTGCAGGGTCAGACGGCAGCTCTTCACGGCCTCTACTCCAAGTGGGTTGACTTGGCTACCCTGCCGTCGGGTCGCTGGTCCTGTTCCAGGCGTGGGCGGCTACTCTCCTCGGCCCCAGCTGCAGTTGGGGTGTCGCGATACCACACCGGCGGGACCCTTAGCCTGCTCTGGGCACAGGAGGCAGCTCCACTCTGCCCTCCAGGCCCCCGCAGTACCCAGCAGGACCCGGACCAAGAAGCAGTCCCTGTAGGATCCCCAACCCTGAGCCAGAGCCGTTTCGGGAGCCAGGAGCCGGTCTCTCCGATCCCCGCCACTTTCTGCTAGGAGCAGGCTCCTCAGGGCAACCGCCGCGGGTTCCCCAAACCCAGGCCAGAGCCGCCCCGGGAGCCCAAGCCTGGCCGCACCAGACTCTCCCTGCTAGGTGCCCAAGCCTGGCCGCACCAAACTCTCCCTGCTAGGTGTACGCTCCCCTTGGAGCAGAGTCTAAGACGCACTTCCCGCGGGCTCTCCAGCTCCGGGTCAAAACTGTTCCAGGAGACAGAGTCCCGCTGCCCCTCGTCGCAAGTTTCACTTGTGGGTGGCCTCAGCTCGCGGTCCCCACAGGCTCCGCGGCCCTGGGCTCAAGCAGCCACGAGGGCCAGAACCCAGCCTCTCCGATCCCTGCCACACTCTGCTCGGAGCAGGGTCCACAGAGGTACCCCAACCTCAGGCCCAGGCGGCCCCCGCCCGGGCCTGGCAGCTCCAACCTCTCCCAGCTCAGTGTACGCTCAGACAGGGGCAGGGTCAAAGACACAGTCGCCGCGGGTTCCGTAGCCCCGGGCCAAGAAGGATCTCCCGCCCTGGGCCAAAGCAACCCGGGGAACTAGAATCTGGCCGCTCAAAGCCCGGCGCCCGCCTTGCCAGGGGTGAGGCCTGAAGAGTATTCTCCTCAGAGTTTCCAATCCCGAGCCTGAGCGATCTGTCTGCGCGACGCAGGCAAATACCAGCCTGGAATCACCTGTTCTGTAGTTGAATGAGCTGAGATCAGTAGAAAACAGGGATGATTGCGTCAGCTCTCCATGATGGCGGCTGCAGTTCTCCTGCGTGTTCCGACCGGTGTCGGGAAACGAACTGGACCGATTCTCTCCTGTATTTCAAAGCTGGAATTCAGCACTCAGCGCGGCTAGTGTGCCACTGGCAGGAGCCTGCAGAATCCGCTTCGCTGTAATCCCTCTCTGGTAACTCGCGGCTAATTAACTCGGGCGCGTCCCAGACTCCATCCACGGGGCGGTCCACCGACCAAGTACTGCTTCCCTCCGTGTGGAAAAATCGCCCGCTACCAAGCCCCTGCAGCCGAATCCTGCGCGCTGGAATTTTGACCTCTAGATTCTGGAGCACTTCAATTTCACTGGGGATTCCCACCAAGGTAGCCTTCAGCCATTTCACCTCGTGTTTCCGTTGTTTTAAATTTTTATCCATGAATTTCTACTGTGGATTAACCATCTCTACCTGAGATAGTTAACTTATAAGAGAAAAACATTTATTTAACTAATGGTTCCAGCCCAAGATTGAGTGCACCTTTTGCTTTGGGCCTTTGGTGGTGATGCCATTTAATGTTAGTGGGAACATGTGACAGAACCAACCTGTTATATATCACAAGCCAGGCAGCAAAAGTGATGGAGGAAAAGACTAGGTCTCACAATCTCCCTTGAAGACATGCCCCCAGTGACCTAAATAACTCCTACAAGAAGATACATAGCACCTCCCTGTAGAATCATTATTCGAACCATACCTTTCCATATGGACCACTAGGAGACACTCATCCAAACCATAGCAGAATTTTTTCTGTTCATAAAATTTGTCGTAAAATAAGGCATACAATATATATTGCATATATATGCAAATACATATATGTATAGAGAATAATAATGTTTTAATGAATATTCATGAATTCACAAGAAATATAGAATTCACAGGAAATAGAAATTCATGTACACTCCTCAGATTTATCCCTTTCCCTCCTCAACAGAGGGAATAACTATTCTCAGAGTTATATCAATAATTCCCTTTTCTTTACAGACCTGAGAAACCCTGTGGATATACATAATATACCATTTAGTGTTGCCTGTTTTTAGAAATTTACATAAATAAACATAAAGGGTTTTTTGTGTTTAAAAGCAATAAACTGCAAATATTTTCACAAGTTTGGATGTATAAAATTATTTTCATTTAGTTTTAAATGTATTTTAACTTCCCTTATTTGTAACAGTGTTTTAAAATTTTCCAGATGTAGAGAATTTATCTGTTTTTTTTTTTGTTTGTTTGTTTCTGTGGTCATTGATTTCTAAGTTATAATAAGGTTAGAAAATGAGGTCTATGTGTTATGTATTTGGTGAAGTCATTTCAATGACTTAACACACAGTTAACATTCATAAAATTCCATGTTTTTCTGAAATAATGTACAAGCAGAAATTGTTAGTTCCTCTTGCCATTTTCCAGTTTATTTTTAATTCTGTTTAATTATATATAAAATAAGTAGTATTACTGTTATATTATGGTTTACCTACATTTGTACCGATGTATTTAGCCTCTTTTCTCTTTGTATCCCCAATATTCTATCTGGAGTCTTTTTTTCTTAGGCTTAAAATGTCTTTCTAGTGAGGATCTTTTGGCTTCCACTGTTAAGAAGTCACTCATCAATATAGTCATTTTTTAAAAATTATTCCTTTTTTGTTTTGATTTTACTGTGATTTATCCAGGTGTATATTTGTTTATATATTTTATTATGTAAGTTTCATTGGGTTTCCCATATCTAAAATCAATGATTTTAAACAGTTCTGGGAAACACCCAACTATTATAAAACAAAGATAAAAGAGAAAAAAGAATAAGCCATATTTAAACATCTTCTTCTGGATCTCTAATTCAGTGTATGTTAGAATCAGTTCATTATCTTCAAATCTTAACTCCCATAGTTTACTTTATTTCTATTTTGTTTTATGAATAACTTCAGGCACAACTTCTAGCTCTGTCTCTAGATTTAACAAGCAGTCTAGCAATCTATAAGTTAAATATTATTTTACAATTATATTTTTACATTTCTAGAAAATTTTTGTTCTTTTCAAAATTTCTTCATCATTTTAGAGATTGTGTTCTTGCTCATATATGCAAACTTGCCTTTATTTTATTTGACATATTAAATAAATATATGTCTAATAATTTCAATATTTAATATTTGAGCTTCAGATACTCTTTTGTTTTTTCTATTGCCCTTGTTCTCAGTGATTTATTTCCTTCTGTGTTTTGTGATTTGGGGGTGTACTCCATTCATTTTCTTAGACATTTTTAAACTTTAGAAATTGTATTCCTCAAAATAACTTCAGCTAACCATCTTGAAATTGGCCTTACACCAAACCAAAATGACTTTTAAGTGAATTTTAGTCCTGAGCATTCACAGACCACACAGATAGTATTAATTCAGGTCATAAGCTTATTTGAAGGCTGCCTTCTGGCTAGGAGTTCTAAAGGAGAATTTTTATTATCCTCTTGACAGCATTTAAGTATAATAGTGTTATATTTCTCAGTATGTCTTCTGGACAGTTGTTTTATTTTTGATATGGAATATATTCTTCTTTTGGGCTCCAGATTTATGTAGATGTCTCTGGTAAATATCCTAACTCTGGAAGTATCATGATCCTTATCACTCATTCTTTTTCCTTCCTAGTTATCAGTCTGAAGCTTAAGAATTTGTGAGCTTTATTGAAATACTTAGGGTAAGATTGAACTTTGGTATTTAATTATCTTATACAGTGTTCACTTTTACTTTAAATTGACTTTTGAAGATTCAATTCAGCAATGTTTTTTGGAAGTTCTTCACTTTATTTTTTCCTTCTATTTTACTTTTAATTGACACATTATATTTGGACTTATGTATGTGGAAAAGTTTCATAGTTCAATACACATATGTGATGTATAATAATCCTAATGAGGTAATTAAGCTTTTACAACTTCTCAAATATTGTCATTTTTACTTGTTGGGAAACATCAAACTCTCCTCTAAGTGAAGCAATGCAGGGACAGGAAGACAAACACTGCTTGTTCTCATTCATTTGTAGAAGCTAAAAACGTTGATCACAGAAGTAGAAAGTAGAATAGAATTCACTAGAGACTAGGAGCTGTAGAAATAGGGGGACACTGAAGGGTAGTGAATGAGTACCAAAACTCAGTTAGAAAGGAAAGTAGTTCTAATGTCCTTACATATAATAGGTAATTATGGTCAGTAATGCAAGTAAAGTAAAATATTTTCAAGGCATTTTTATCCATTATTATTTTTTTATAATTGGGAAGTTTATGCAGAGGATTTTTTTTTTTTTTTTGTTAAACCTCAGAGTACTATTCTGGTTCTTTCTTGTTTCAGCTAGTCAAAGTTTTAAGGTCAATCCAAAAAGTTTTAGGCTGTAATTCTTTTAAACATTTTCTGACTGGAATGCTTTCCACAAAGGTGCTGAATCATCTGGAAATCCCTATGGGGAAAAAATGAATGTCCACCCTGATCTTTCAATGTGTACTAAAATTAACTGAAGATGGGATATAGGTCTAGATGTAAAGCCTAATAGTATAGAACTTTAAAAAGAAAATGTAGGATGTAGGATGCAGAGTATCTATTTTTTTTTTTTTACTTTGAGGTTAAAAAAATACTACAAGGACATATAAAATGCAAACCATAAAACTGAAAAAAAAAGTTTAGATTTAACAAATTTTAAAACTTCTCATAAAAAGACACTAATAAATCTTTATGATTTCTAACCCTATCTTCATTCCTCCTCCCAAAATGGACTGTGTTCCTTAGATGTTTGATAGTGACTATGGGTCAAAATTTCTCACATAAATGAAGTTAATTTATCTAAAATACTCAAAACACAAGGTTTCAGGTTTCCCTCTTTTCCCAACATTCTCCCTAAACACTGCAGGTCAGAGACCTGAGTCACATGACTGTTGCAGATTCAGGCTGACCTTCCAGACCACTCACACCTCATTTTAGGCACAGTCGGTTAACCCATCATTTATCATAAATAATGATATATTTTGATCTTTCATCTGCCTCATTAATTTGGTTTTTTTATTATATAATAGAGTTTTAGAGTGGAACTGAAGATGTTTTTATTGGGCTTCCTTTAAAATATTGCATGTAATAGATTTCTTATACATCAATTTAAAACCAATGAACTTCAGATATGCAATACAATAAATAAACTTCAAAACTTAATTTTGACTCAAAGAGAAGACTGTGAAATGTTATAACATGGTACTATATATACAAGTTTTTAAAGCATAAAAATGTTGTATATTGTTTTCAGTACATAATCATGCAATAAAATTATGAGACAGTACATGGAAGTGAAAAACAGTAACTTCATGATAGTTGTTACATTTGGAGAGGGGAGAATAGAGGGACCTAGGGAACCTCGACTCTACCAGGTATATTTGTTTATCAAGATTTGTCCAAAAATGTGGGTGTATGCATAAGTTCTCATAGATTATTTTACAGTCTTGTCATTATGTTTGAAATATTTCAAATATAAAGCAAACAAAACCAAAACATGAATAGAATCATCTAATTTCCTGGTTCAAAACTTTATATACCTTCCAATGCTACTTCAGACTAAATCTAAATTGCCTATTTGTCCAACTGTTTTTAAGGGATTTACCAAGTATTTTTCATTGATTTATTTTTAGTTCTTTGAACACATCATATTCTCATGTATCAGAGGTAGTTATGCTGTTTCCCTTTCTGAATTTTTTTCTTTATTTCTTGGCTCTGTGTTACTCCTACTTCACATATCATTTTAGACATGAGTTCTTAGCAAACTCTCTTTTTTTCCAGTCTAAATTGTTTTTTTTCAGTTATATTCTCTTAAAACACTTCAAATATCATTTCAAATGTTACTTTTTTCTTTTTAAGAATTCCAACAATTACATATGGAAGAATATGCATGTGCACGCGCGCACTCACACTCACACAAAATCTGCATTCTGCTTCAGACTATAAAGAACAGAAGAACCATAGGCTATAGCATAGCTATAGCCTGTGGTCAATACTGCAGCAGTATCACAGGCTGCTGGAATACAATAGCAGTAAGAAGAGAAGCCTACATGGCAATCTATCATATCCCATACAGATAAGGGTGATCTCTGGTTCACCTAAGCTCTTGCCTCTTAGGAACAGAGATCTATCAGGTTGGGGGTTAATATTTATTCCAAGCATGACTCAGGAAGTTAGGGGCATTCATCCTTCCCTCCCTCCTTCCCTGCCCCTTATCTTTTCTCCTTTTTATTCCTTATATATGTGTTGAGATCTTACTATATGTTAATACTTGGAAATTTGTTAGCGTAGGAAATCCTACCATATAGGCATCTAATCCAGGTGAAATGGGGGGAATTCTGCAAAGGTCATCCACAGTGTGTATTACTACATCTAAACGAAGTTACAAATACCATTTGAATATAATGAATAAATCATACAGGATTTTCAGTCATCTATATAGATATTTTTTTTCTAGGACTGCTTCTTTATTAATTGATTAAAACAAAGTACTTGTGCTTTTGTAAGAAGTCACTGTAACTTTGCAGCAGGCACTCGCTTGTTAGAGATCTTGTAAAAGATGTACCCATTCTGCCTAAGACATCATCAGTGACAAGTGTTTATCACAGTTCAGTTCAATAATGATTAAACAGTTGTGAGTTCCTGGCAATATGAAGTTGTTTAAAAAACAACACAAAAGAATCAGTAAAAGCCTTGCTTTTTAAAAATATCTAAGTACCTTAATGAATTGCTTTGTTTGAAGCCAGATGATCTTAAAAATTGCCTCTAATCTTTACAGTGCACATAGACATGGACCATATCTAACTTCTAACATCAGAACACAATATTGAAAGGCCAAATAAGAGCAATTATGTTTGTATTGGGCCAAAAATATTAATGAACCACTTTTGTTCAATTGTAATACTCTGATTTTCCGAATTTTTAGTTAAGAATACTAAACTCTGCTAAAGGGTACTTATCAAGTTGAAACATATCATTTTATACATAATTTAATATATTATTCCTAAAATATTCTTAGAAATAGAGCTTTATAGTAACTTTCCCTCTAAATGATGACCACTCTTCTATTGATGTTTGAAAAGTATATATTAGATTGAGAAATGTGTGTGTGTGTGTGTGTGTGTGTGTGTGTATACACACAGTGTATGTGGGTGTGTTTATATTTAACTAGAAATATTGAAGCCACTAATATATACCAACTATTTTTCAAAGAATATTTTTCAAAGAATCCTTATAATTTATAAAACTTAACCAGGTGGAAACAATACATGCCCCATAGGATGACAATGTAATAAATACATCCTACTACTTTAGAGAGAAGTGGAATCTTAGAAATCATCAGAGTTAATATTTCTTCCAGCCAAATAATCACCAAAATCAGAATTTCTAGGCATGCAGCCCCAGGAAACTGCTTTGTTGTGTTTTGTTTGGTCTTTAATTTCCTCAGAAGTTTCTGATAACTTTCCAGACTGCAATTATTGACTTCTTTCATTTTATAGAAAAGAATACCGAGACTAAGAAAAAATGAGAAAAGCAAGTATGTATTTATATGGGTTTGTCTTTGTGTCTTCTAATCTATTACATTGTTTTTCACATCTATTTTGGTACCAGTACCATGCTGCTTTTGTTTCTATAGCCCAATAGTATACCTCTTTTATTTGAATTTCCAATTAATTCCTAAGATTTGGAAAATTTTCTAATATTATTTCATTGAAAAGAACTTGCATCCCTTGGTTTGTATTTCAAAATATTCACCTCCCCTACTGCATTGATTCTTACCTTCCTCATTGATTGTCATATTTGGTCTCCTGATGGTATCCCAGATTTCTTGAGTATTCTGGTGATGGTCTCTTAAAAATCTTTCATTTATAATCAATTTTATATTCAAGATTATATACTTTCATGTATAACCACAAAAATGTCAAGTTATACTCTATGTATATATGATATGTCAAAATACATTCTACTGTCGTAACTAAAAAGAAAAAAGAAAAGATCTTTAAAAATGTTTTTAAAAATCTTAAAACAAAAAGAATATGTACTTTGTCTTCATGGCCTGAAAATCTATCCTCAAAGTGGTCTAGTCTAAAGTGATTGAATATTGATGATTATTTTCATTGATTTTTTAATTTGGTTTATTGAGTTTTCATTTCCAAGATTTCCAATTAGTTCTTCTTCAGGATCTCTATCTCTTTATTGAAGTGATCTTTCTCTTCCCATATTTTCTCTGTAATTTTACTTCTTACATCTTCCTTTAGCCCATTGAACATTTTAACTATGCTTTCTAAATTCTTTCTTTGACATTTCCTTCACTGTGGTATCAATGGAGTTAGTCCTGGAGGAGTTATGGGCTGTTCAGTGTGGTTTGCTCCCTTGCTTTTTCACATTGCTTATAAGACTACCCATCTGTTAGGATGGTTATTCCTTCTTGTGAGCAAGAAACTATTTTGTGAGCCTCTTTCTCTTAGGAGTCCTGGGTTTGGTGACTATCCAGGTATTGATATTTTAGCCCAATTTGTGGCCTCTGCTGATTCCAGTATCCGCACATGTTTGGAGACACCACTGAAACTTATATACTACAAGTCACGTCAGAACGAAGCCACGCACTACTCAACCCGTATGAAAATCAGAAAACTTGTTGATAGTGATCTGAACATCTTTTAATCCAGGTGTAACTTGTAGATAAGTTCTGAAATAGGTAAAAAACTTAGCTATTATATATAGTAAAATTGTTGTAATATTCTATGAAGGTTAAGAGGAGAAAGAGTTTAGGCAAAAGGGAGAGAAGAAGAAGAAAGATATGATAGAAAAATAATAATACACACCAAGATAAAAAGGCAGGGGGAAGATGGATGGTGAGGGGGAAGGTTGAGGCTGCAGCAGACAGTGTAAGAGAGAGAATGGGGGTAAGAGGAACATGTGTAATTGGAGTTAATAAGAAAACAGAATGATTTCAATTTATACTTAAAACCATTAGAAGAAATACATCCTAACGGGTTGAAGGTACAATGTTGGCTATTAGGGTAATTACCATCAATCAAGATAAAGAGTAATATATATGATCAAAGTTGATATCAGAGTAACTTATAGTAAACCACACCAAAATGAAGACAAGTTCCCGTTGAATCTTGGTTTGGCTTTCATTAGAATGTGGGTCATTGGAAGAAATCCATTATTCTTGGCTTTCGATTCCTCCAGAGGTGCTGGAGTTAAGGAGCCACATCCCTAGTTTCTATGGACCTCCTATCAGACGGTTCTGGTTTGTCAACTCAAGGGCCTTGGCTGACTGCTCAGAGGGTGCAGTGTTGGATCTCTTGGTTGTTTCTGTTGTGTGCCATAGGTCAGTAGGCAGGGCTCTGGGATATAGCTGTGATTGCTGAGGGTCACAGTATACCTGCTCCCCTACACAGGATCATTTTCAAGGTGACCTGGTGGCTCTCTATAAGCACAGGTCCTAAGGTTATGAAATTTTCATGGATTACCTGTGGTACAGAAGCACTCCCCCTGACCAGTGCAACTCACTACTGAATAAAGAGACTTGGCTGGTTCACCTGGGTTCTAGCTTCCACTGCCTCAGGTTGTAAACAGTAGCCACTGTTTTCCTCTCCTGACTTTATGATTGGGGAAGTATCCAGCCAGTGCCTAGACACTCACCAGTTGTGATCATGTTGGGGGTAGTTTCTCTTTGTTGCCTTGAACCTGGGCAACTTTCTACCTTGACCAAACTTCCTCTGGTTATGATAATTATCTAGGAACTTTCCTTTTAAGTTCCCTAGGACTCAGGCAATTTCTAGTCCTGACCATCCACTGGCTGCTGCCATAATTTGTGAAAGTCCCTCTATGCCACTGGATATCGAGGCAGCTCCCCCTCAGGATGAGCCCCACAAAGACTATGGCCCTGATCAGTTCTTCTAGGCTCCTTAGGACTCAGGCTACTTCCTGCTGTGTCTCTCCCCAGTGTCAGTGGTCAACAGTAGCAGCAGTTCTTAGGGTTTTGCTTTCTTCTACTTGGGGCAAAAACTGCCTTCCCACTTGGATTCAGCTCTCATTTCATGCCTCTTTGGCTTGCAGGTGACCACTGGTCTCTGCCTGGGTTCCGGTGGATGCTGCATGGAGTGGGTGGAGCACTCCTTTTCTGCCCAGGCTTCTGGGATGCTGGGTGGAGCACTGGGCTCACATGCCTGTGGGAAGGTGTGCTCTACTCCCCTTATTCCTACTGATGCTGACAGAGTTTCAGTGATTTTTGCCTAGTGGCAATCCCTCTGTAAGTTCTTTCCAGATGGATTCTTAAGAGATCCCTTTCAAGAGGGGCTGCTTCCTCTCTCTGGCTTAATTTGTTGCTATATGCAGGTGGGAAAATGCTGTGTCGACTGGGTGACTGGTCAGCTGTGGAATCCACAAAATGACCTCTGAGCTGGGCATGACTTTCTGTTCACAATTTGGTTTTAAACTGCTTGATCTGCTTCAAGGACACTTCTGCTCCTATCATGTTTTAATATGGTCTATTTTTCTTTACTAAATGTTGTTAAGGGGGTGACATTAAGAGCTTTTCCTCTCCCTCTTTCTCTCTCTGTTGTCCCTCTTGCCTTCCCTGCCCCTGACCTGAACTTGAGGTTAGGGAACTCTTCACTTATTTTCTATTCCAGTAACCAATCTTCTAGTCTCTCCGGGTCTCAGACTTTGTCATATTTGGATCTTAGAGCATTTATTCTGTCAACCGTGTCTCAGGTCTGCTGTTCCTTAACTCTCCTTTCTGTGTTATGGGGAGAACAAGAATCACTGTCTAATTCCATTCTGCCACCTTCTCATATTATTCTCAATTTACATAGTAAGACCTAGACATAATCAATTGACTTTCTACTCCACAAATAGTAGGAACTTCACTACCTCTCTGAAGATGTCTATGTATTTGTAGGAAGTACTTATTTTCATCTTTACTAGTTGGTTGAATTCCTGTTTTCAATAGCTTGGCTTAAAGGCCATTCATAACTCTGCTTATATATTCCTTCTTCTGCTTAGGGTCAGAACATAAGTCTTTTTTTAATAGATTCAAACATCTTATATGCACAAAAATCATTTGTGTGAAACACTGAAGGTCTGGTAAGGTAACAGGACTTGATCATAGCAAGTCCACATTTTATATTATATCTCCATGTTGCTAAAAATCCTTTGGCCATTTCTTAAACTCTTGTTCTAGCTTCTCATCATGCTCTCTCTCCAAGTCTGTACTCCAAATTCACTGATTTGCAATGCATGACAGATGGTTATTTCATTGTGTACTTGCCCCTCCTGCCCCTGACCAACCAACTTGAATGGGTTATTATAATGTTCTCTATTAGGCAGCTCCTATTCTTAAAGGATAAGAGATTACTTTCAAAATTGGCACAATTATTTTCTTTGGGTTAATCAGTTTTCACAGTGATATTCATTTTTTGGCACTTGGATGCTCAACTTCTAAGGGAAATTTTTAGGGTTGGATTGCTGTATAAATGGCTATTTTTATATTCATAAATGAACTACTCTTTGAGCATTTGAACCAATTTTATAGTATTTCTCAGGTTATCATCAAAGAAGCAGGCTCTGGGCTGCCCTAAAACCAAAAATTCTACTTAGTGATCTAGTAGATTGAATTTCAAAATCAGCCTTTTCTCTTTCCATTAAATCTGTAAACACTGTTGGTAGTTATAATCACCTGAGACAATTATAAAGAGTAATTGCACGAACATGGGAAAGTAGAGGATCCTCAATAATTCAACCTGATAATAACTTTAATATTATACATTTCAATGTCATCACTACAAATTTGCTTGAGCTGGGTATCTCTAGTTTGATCTTTTAATGGTAAACTTTTATCCCTTTTATACCACTTATCACATTGGAACAAACAATCCTAGACTCACTAATCTATCAAATACCCTATGAGTTTATTTAGATCCTTTCCCAAAATCTAATCATTTTCCTTAACAACTTGAAAGTATGTTTGTAAGCAAGTAACTTACAGTGGTTCTGCATCAGTCCCTGTGCAAATTTATTTTTCCAACTTGCTTTAGGAAAATTAATGAAAACAGTATAATTCAGTGGGGAAAATAATCGTTTTTATAATTTAAATACACAAGATTCAAGTTATGTTCTTCCACTTATTAAGAATGTAATGAAGTGAAAGTAAACAAGTCTCTGCTTCAACATCAGTTTTCCCATATATAAAACGATGTATCTGTTATAGTATTTTTGTAATATTCAATTAGGCAAGACTCTGAAAACAATTATAAATGCCTTTGTCTTTCAATACATAGAAATTTCCTCTCACCTTACTTTGCATGTTTGCTACCAACTGTATTTTTATTTTAATTTTACCAATGATTAAGTGCATTCAATGTAGAACAAAATATTTTAGATGATGTGATAGAAAGAGTAGATATAGCATGTGTGAAGTCAAATACATCTGAGTTGACTCTGCTACTTAGCTCTGTGACTTTAGATAAATTATTCAACCCTTTTATAAGATTGTTTCTGGCATAGTTATGAAACCACTTCCTATGGTTGTTGTCAGAATTTAATTTTAAAATGGCCCAGAAAAAGTCATCCATGGTTACCCGCTTACTCCCAGGATAAGTAATCCCACCTACCTAATTGAATAGATAGATGGTAGAGACTTTTCCTCTGTGTGTGTAAAGTAGCTGTCAATTAAAACTTGAAGATATGAATTTCATCTGATCTATTAAAATATCAAGTCCATAAAAAAGCATTTAATTTCTATCTTTACTTGATTGTATGTGTATCAGGAACAGGAAACCCAAATCTCTCAAAGATTTAATTTCGCAGTAGAGAAATTCACACAAAATTACAGGAGAATCAATGAATGAGCATCTAAGTGGTGACTTCAATATTTATTTTAGGGCCCTGTCCCTCTGACATATTAGTTTAAAATCTGTGTAATCCCTTACCCCTGTGTTTAACACACTAACAAAGCCACAACAACTGATTAGCCACTTGATTAAATACAGGAAATAAGACTAAAATGAAATACTTCAAAACAAGCTAGTGTTATAAAAATGTTCTCCTTTACTCTATTTGTTGAAGGAAAGCAAAAATTTTCCAGTGGTGACACATATGGACCCCATCTGCTCATTTAGGAATCATTCTTATGGGAAGAACAGAACCCTGCTCTCTGTTTTTGTTAGATAAACATGACCCATAAAATGAGTAAAGCTAAAAATGATTAGTATAGAGAGCCTCCATTCATTGTTGAACTGTTTTAAGAAGGTCTGTGCGCACATGTGCATGCATAAACATGTGTGTGTGTGTGTGTGTGTGTGTGTGTGTGTTAGTTTCTTCTTTCTCCTGATCCTCCACTATCAAATGCCATTCATTGTGAGAAACAATAATGTCTTCATCCCTACCTTAGCCTTTGAGACTCTGTCTTGAATCCCCAAAGAGCCTGTAAAGAGTGCCCGTTGTCTGGATGGATGGCGAGCAGGTGTGCAAGTGTTATTCTCATGGGCACTTTATCCTCCAGCTGAAAAGTGCTCAATCTGTTCTCATGTCACTGGTGTAAACCTATAAAATTTGAGAGTGGGGGTTCTACATGTTCATGGAAAATGATTTAGGCCTTGCAATTATGTCTGAAATGATGATGATGAGCTGGATCTCAACATTGGTAGGCTATCAACTTTTAGGTCCTCACAAAGTTAATAGTCATTAATATCAAAGATGGGTTTATGTTGACAACTTCCTCCCCTGCAATGACAACAAATTAGTTCGGGCCTCAGTTAAAAAAACAAGGTGACCCTGGAAACAAGAACATTAAAACAGATGACAGGAAGAGTTACTATTTATCTCTAAGCAGTAGTCAAAGAAAAACCGCCAGGAATTTTCAGAAGTGAGTAGCTTGTTTTGCTTAATTTCAGACCACCTACTGAAACAATGAATTTTTTAAAAATTGCTAAATTGTAAACTTAATTTATTCTTACTCATTTTTATTTCTCTTTTAATAAGGAATCTAAAACTTTCATAAACCATAAAAACATATACTGTTTCCTGAAGGACAGCACCCCAACCTCTCAGCATATGATTAAAGATACAATATTTGCCAAATATGATTTAATAATTGCTGTTACTTCAAGTGGATTTGTGCTTTTTCAGATGTACTAGATTATCTGACTTTAAATTTTACCCATATTTATAACACAGAGAAGCTAACATGAACAATATAAATCACTGTTTGAAGAATATTTGTTATAAATTAAAATGAGCTTGAATTAAAAATTTACATTGAGTCTATCAGTATAGTGAAGCAGAAAATAAAAATCGATACCAGAAAACTGAAAAACAGCCACAATACACCCTTTTTTGTTCATTTAGCATTTTTTTTATGTGGTGCTGGGGATCTAACCCAGTACCTCATGTGTGCTAGGCAAGCACTATACCACTGAGCTACAACCCCAGCCCAATTATACGCTTTTTTATGTGGCTCAAGCGGTAGCGCGCTCTCCTGGCATGCGTGCGGCCCGGGTTCGATCCTCAGCACCACATACAAACAAAGATGTTGTGTCCGCCAAAAACTGAAAAATAAATATCAAAAGTTCTCTCTCTCTCTCTCTCTCTCTCCCCCCCCTCTTAAAAAAATAATAATTATTGGAACAATAATATTTAGGAAAAATGTTTTCAAATAAAAAGTTGTCATACTTAACAGAGTCTGAAGACAACTACCAGAAATTGACTCAGGACTACTTCAACAGAAGGTAATAGAGTAAATGAAATCTAGAATGATGCCCAAATCATGTGGAAGGCTGGAACACTAGGCTCCCAAATCAAGGGGAGGCTGGGTTTGTTAGAACCCCAGCCAAATCACTCCACACTGGGCCAGGAGGATAACATGGTTGAGCTGCTGAGTTCTGGATGTCCAACTTGCCTCCCTGATACAGTTGGCGCTGGTCCCTGGACCTCACGGTATCCTACCTTACCCCTAAAATGGAATGCTGCATTTACTTCCACTGCCATCAAAGGAATTCTCTGTCATCTCGGTAGAGAGACCCAAGAAAGTATGTAGCAGCTGTTTCAGATTCTACAGTAGAAGACAGTGGACTCCTCTTCCCATAAATAACAAAGGAATAACCATTTTGTCCATACTAGGATGATATTAAGATCTTCCTTTTCCTATAGTTCAGATTTTGAAAGTGACTTCTTCATGAGAAAATGCAACTATTGATTATTCAAACCCAAACACTCCCATCTTCTCAACAAATGGAGCACCTCAATTCCTTTTTAGGGCATGTGCTCAATTCCATGTTCAGAATTTGGGAGTGATATCTATTCCTCTTCTGGCTCAGTCAAGATACTGATTCAATATTTTACCAGCTATGAACAAAATTATAAAAAACAATCTCAATACATATCACATATATAATTATGGTCCAGAAGAAAAAATCGCAAAGATGTATGTATGCACATGCACTGCACACACACATATGTTGTGTATAAGCTTTGTACACAAACCTAAAGACACATGAACGTATAATCTATCTACATACATATATGTATACATGTATAAACAGACATAGATGCATAACAAGCAATTCTAATCATCATTTTCATAGTTTGTCATAAATGAATTGTATAACTTCCCTTTTCTACTTTATATTCCTTTATATATACTCCTTAAATTTGACATACCCTTCAGTTGGTTGGGTATCTAACCTCTTATAGTATTCTTCGACTTTTAGCACAAGAATTGGCAGTGAAAGGAAATATTCACAGAAATAACTGTGGTCTATCCACAGTCTTGCCACCCCTCACTGAATGGCAGCAATCCCATCTCCTTTGATGGTAAGAGTCAACAACCTCAACCAGCATAGATATGTTTTTGCCTATTAATTCTTGATATGAAAAATACCAAAAAAAATAAGTTGGGAGTTTTTTCTATCTGTTAAGTGGAACAATTGTTGCATTACTTGGTGAAGTGTAAATCAACAGAGCCAATAGTCTTGGGAATAGAAAAGAGACATTTTGTGAGTAGGTTATTTGGTATAATAGAGCTTCCCAATTCATCCTCTTTAATCTGGCTTCTACTTTATGTCTACAGAAGAAATAGTACCATTATATTGGTCACTGGTTCAGAACATATACTGTTTCCTGAAGGACAGCACCCCAACCTCCCAGCATTGTCCCCAGATGGTGAGATAAATGAGACTTTTACAAAGCACTCAACCATTCTGCAAGGCCAGCTGCTTGTGGGAAATGGATTCTTCATAAGAACATTAAATTTATGAACATTAGCTCCAGGCTTTGTATCTTTAATTGTAAGTGAGAAAACATGTGGCAGGAGATGTGATGATGGCATATAAAGCATTAGTGAGTCTACAGATAATGCTGAAAAAAACTACAGTAGACAAGAAAAACAAACTCAGATTCAGAATAAATATCTTCCAACAAGAACCAATTGAATAAGGCACAGGTGGAGTATGCCTTATCAAAATGCTCGGGACCAGCCTGTGTGGGACTTTGAATTTTTTAAAGTATTTACATATAAATAATGAGACCTCTTGAGGATGAGACCTACCCAAGTCTAAATACAACATTCACTTAAGTTTCATGTATACTTATATAACTTAGGATTCTCTAGAGGAACAGAACCTACAGGATATGTATATGTACCATTATAAAAGGGAATTTATTAGATTGGCTTACATGATCAGAAGTTTCTGGTCTCACATGGTGTCTGCACCAGAGACCAAGAGGAGGCTATAGCTTCTCAGTCCAAGCATCAGAACAAGAGGGGCCAATGATGCAGACCCAGTCAAGACTGAAGGCCTAGGAATTCCCTGGAGAATAGCTGGTTGGAGATCACACTATAAGGGTGAAGTGGCTGAAGTCTGATATCCTCATGGGAATGGCAGCAGCAATCACAAATTCACTACCCAAAAAGAATCAACTTTGCCTACCCAGGGCTTCCTCCTTATTCTGTCTTTTGCTCCATCTGGGCCCCAGCCTATTAGAGAGTCCCACCCACATTCATGGTGAGTATCCCCACTAACTATGTTGTCCCACATGCCAATCATCTCTGAAAACATCCTTATAGACACACCCAGAAGACTCTGAATCCTAGACATTTCTTAATCCAAACAAGTGGTCAATCCAGATTAACCATCCCAATACCTATACACATCGCCTATAAGTAATTTGATACATTATTAATGTGCTTGTGTTTCAATTATGTCTCCATATAAAGTCAAGTATGAAATATTTTCATCCATGAAGAATTATTCTATTATAATCAATTAGTCATTACGTAACTAGTTGCCTTAAGAGAATGGAAACTCAGGATAGTCTGCTACTTGCAGACTGGGAATTTAGCTAAATCAATCTTGGTGAAAGCCAGTCTATTTTACTAAGTTCATGCCATTCATTCATCCTTGAGAATATGACCCTTTTAATCAGGGCCCTTTGCTACCAAGAGATATAATAATAGATGAGCTTCTTTGCATTTTGGAAGCAATGTATATTATATGGAGGTGTCCATATAGCACTTTTCCTTTGACCTGAAAACCTGACACTTTTAACTGAGTTCAGAGTAATAGAAGAAACTCCATTAAGTCCAAACTCTGCCACTTAGCTGTTTCTCTGCCAGGAACTCACCAGGCGTATATTATCAATGACTAAGAAATAAGGCTCAAGGACATCTACAGAACTTGTCAGCATGTGTGGGTTTTGGGGTGGCCACTCTCATGTGACACATTATAAGACCATTCAAGGCATTTTTACTCTGTATCTCTTACCAAAGATTCATTAGTCACAGACTTGAGATTTTTATGTGTCCTTGATTTGGACTCTCATCTCTCCTTTCACTTTAAGACAAAAATGTGATATTTCATGACATTTTAAGATCCAGTCAAATACTCTTCCTTCATTATCTACTATGATTGCACTTTGGTGGAGCTCTAAAGCATTCACAGATTATCTCCAACTAGAGCCAGAATATCATGACAAAACATTTGTAAAATAGGTAAAATTTATTCTTTTCTTAATTAATTTCATGAGTCATCCCACAAAGAATGCTCCGTGAAACCACAGGTGGTGTTGAATTGGGTTGTCAAAGCAGCAGATAGAGGAAGACAAGACAAACACGAAACTGGCTCATGCAAATTATTTGTTTCTGCAGACCAAATTCACAATCACTTCCATTTTTTTTCCTTCTGATTGCTCATAAAGTACCATTCAGAATGCTGACTTTGTTGTTATTTAGATTAGAGAGCATCTGGTTCATCTTGGGCACCTTGGATTTTACAGCCATATAATCTTCAATGTCTATGAATGGAAGTTTTTCAAAGGTATCTACCAAAAATTGTAAGGCTGTGCTCCGAAATGCTAGGTGCACCAGTGTCATTATTCTATTGATCCATAACTCATGCTCCACATGGTCATTTAATCTGCTAAGCTTACTGTGAGAACCATTGTGACCACTGTGTCAAGTATATTTGCTTCAGTCTTATCCAACTGGTACACTTTCTCTTTTATGGACCTCATCAAAACTGACAGCCTTTCAAGACAAAGGTCAAAATGTTATGTTGACACCTCAGTGTAATACATCGTGACTTCAGAATGTGAAGAAACTCACTATGTCTCTTTCATAGTACCATAGGGCACAGCAGCAACTTCCTCACTTTGAAGGGGACATACTTACATACTCCAGTCCTACAGAGGGATGGTTGGCAAATAATAGCCTGCAGGTCAAATGTAGCCTACCATTAGTTTTAACAGCCTGTGAGCCCTGCCTGCAGGTCTCACTGTTAAGTCATACGTACTTACACAATAACTTCGATTTTTGCCTTTTTACTCTCAAGTTCCAAACTATTTATTAGAAACTGGGATGTACAACCTGTATTTTTTTCCCACCCTCTGGCATATGCAGATATCTATCGATCTGTCTGTCTATCTCGTACCAAAGCATTTAGAATTCTCTCAAAATTCTATCAGGATAAGTAGGCCTTGATGATGCCGTATAGAATCACAAATTAGAGAAGGATCCTGAAGAGTAAATTATGCGACTGGCAGGTAAAAAGCAGGCTACTTAAGAGAAAAAACACTTGACCATCCCCACCTAAGTTGCTGTATTGATTTGCTCAAAAATCATGGCCCAATTAATTTTGGGATAACCTACTGTCATTTTCCTAGTTGAATGTGTCTTTTGTACCATGCAAACTGGAGTTAAAAGATGATATTTTAGAGTAGAGAAATGGGATTGAGGGTATGAGGAAATACTGCAGAATAAAATCTACCAAATCATGCTATCCCCATGTATAAATATACCACAATGAATCCTACTTATGTCTATAATTATTATGCACTAATTAAAACAATAACAACAACAATAATAATAAAGAGAGATCAGTAGAGTAGAGCCAACAGATCAGGGAGAAGGAGAAGAGGAGGGAAAGGGAAGGTGTGGAGGAATGAGATTGATCAAATTATGTTATATATATAATATATAATAAATAATAAATATATAATAAATATAATAAATACTAAAATATATAATAAATAATAAAACATGATATTATAGAGATGGACATCCTTGTATCTTTCTAGTCTTGGATTGTGGCTTTAGTCATTATAATTCCATCAAGGGTGTAATACTGGTTTTGATTTGCTCTTTTCATAAGGTAGGTAGCTCAGAGGACTTCCACTTGACCCTTCCTTTCATGAAAGCTCTTGTTACATACAAGGCCAAGTGAGGTCACAAATATTGGGGAAACATACGTTCAAGAATCGAGTGAATAACCACAGTATTGGTTCATAGGAACACTGGGTATGATGAACTATGTTATGTATATTGTACTTGCTTCAAAACTCTAATTTCCTAAACACCTCAGATTTCTACTTTGGTGGTAGACATCCTGCCTTTTATTTAAGGAACTTTATGTCTTTAAACTAACTTGGGTATGAAAATTAGCTAAGAGACACCAACACTCTCTACTAAAATAGTCCAGATTAGATCTCCCTTTTCCTGAATTGGAAGTATTCTGGTATTATTACTCAAGTAGAACTTCACTAGTTGTGCTAGGCAGAATAACAAATCTGGAAGATGTCTATATCTGGACCACTAGAACTCTGAATATGTTAAATCACATGGCAAAGGAGAATTAAGGTTTCAGATGGAGCTAACATTGCTAATTAACTTATTTTTAAGTAGAAAGATTAATCTGGACTGTAACCAGATGGGCCCGGTGTAATCATAAGAGCCCTTATAAATGGGAAAGGTAGAAAGATGAGTGGGTCAAGGTATGTGGTGTGATAACAGTTAATCAACCCACTGTTTTGAGGATGGAGTAAGAGGTCATGAGCCAAAGAATGAACTTTGTGGAAGCCACAAAGAGCAACAAAATGGACTCTGCCCAATCTCCAGAAGGGAGTGCATCTGAGCCAAACCTTGATTTTAACATAAAGACTCTCATTTTAGACTTTTAAAATACAACACTATGAGATAGTTCATGTTGTTTTCTGCCACTGTTTGGTATTTTGTAGTAACAGGTGTAGAGAATTAATAAATTAATAAAATTAATAAGTAACTTGTATTCTATTGGCCCATTCCAAATGTTTCTGCAGGTTGAACCTTGTGATTTGCCAGGCTGGCTCTGCAATTTCTCTAGTAATCACACCCTCTTTCTTTAGTATTTCTAGGCCTCTGCCATCTAGGAATCCTGCTACCTTCCTTAAAATCAGGGAGCTCACTTAAATGCAACATCTTCTAAGAACTCAGAAAAAAAACTCACTAAAATGGGATTTTTTGTTTGTTTTTTTAATACTGGTATTTTTTCTCACCAGTGGTGTTTTCAAAACCTAAAGTGGAGAGAGTGACTTCTAGATCCTCCAGAGACATACCTGGGAGGGAATGGTTCATTCCTTATCAACATCAGTTTTTGTATTTATTCCAGAACGTTTCACCAAGAAATTGCGACACTGCAACCTGCTTCACATATCACAGTTTTGAATGTAGGTTTAATGAACTGACTAAATATCATTAAAAGTGTATCTCTGGGGGCCTGGGGTTGTGGCTCAGCAGCAGAACACTGAGCCACATAAAAATAAACAAAATAGAGGTATTGTGTTCAACTTAAAAAATTAATAATTTTTTTTAAAAAAAACTATATCTTGGAGGAAATCTGATTTCTCTAATTTTCAGTATCAAAAATGCAAGTGAAGATTTTTTTCAAATATATATTTTGCCAATTCCTTAGCAAACTTCCTCTCTTTAAATTCTGTTGGATAGGAATTAGTTTAAAAGTAATCTATTCCACTGGTAACAATGTGCTTTGACTTGTGAGATAAACACATTTTAAACTCATAGGACAGATCACTATTTAAAATAACTGAACAATAAAGCTTTCATTGAAACAAAACATATTCTTGAAAAGCTAATGGTACCCACCTAAACTTTTAAAGTCTAGACTTCAAAATTCTTTTTTCCCCCTCTTTCTTATAACTGTTTGGAGCACCTCGATATTGTGTTATTTACTCACTTAAAAGAAGGACAAAGAAATTATATCCTCGTTACTATTATTCCATCTTCCTTAATGTATTTATGAATACATTAAGTTATTTATCTTTGTAATATTTATTACTATCGGTATCTTTGATTCTCTCTTAAACTCATAAGCTATTTGATACTCTTGTGGACATCAGATTCTGTCAAGCTACTGGATTCAGGTCATATATTTCATGTCAAATATTTCATTTCAAACTCTATTTTAAGCCAGACAAAGTCCTCATCTTTTTCTGAAAATCTTTTAAAACTTACAAGAAAAAAGATATATCAACCTACAGAATTTTCAAGATTAACTTCTAGTCAGGTTTTCCTTAAAAGATTTATTTCCTCAAATGAAGAAAGTTCTTAAATTAAAAATATGATGCTTTTGGGGAAAGCTTAGTGGTGAAAATGTGTTAATGGATTAATGGTTGCTTCAGGGGAAGGTGTAATTCACATTCTGAGAGGAGCAGCTGTTCCATGATAAATGAGCGAGGGGTTATGCTTGTGGTTGTGGGTACTAGGTGGAGCGTCTGTCTGATTGACAGCTAGCAAGAGCTGATCAGATGGTGGTTTTTTGTTTGTTTGGTTGGTTGGTTTGGTTGTGTTTCTGTTGCTATCATTTGTTTCTTAATATACTATAGAACATGGCTACTTATATTAGACTGAAGATCCGGATCATTATGCCCTTCACATACCAGTGGTATTTCAGCTGGTATTAATTTTGTTGTCAAAAATACAGCTGTTGTAAGAAATATTTTGAATTTTTAGTACCATCTGGTGTGCTGAAGGAAGAAATAGTGCTCTGAGCATTGGCATCAATTCACTTTCTAAGTGGGTAATACTGGTGCTTTGAAAAGGGGGCTGTCAGAATGGGAGACGAGAGAGTCATTAATCTGTACTGTTTTCATCCTTGTATGGCACTACAAATACTGCAATACACCAATTCAAATAAACACACTTAGTATGTGTGCATATTAAATTTTTAAGAACATTTGATCACTTATATATAACGTTGGCATTATTAATGGCTCATTTTGGGAAATTTAAATATTGATAAAATAATAAAACTCAAATTGAGAGGACGATGTATCAGGGTTAATCTACACCTTGTGAAGGGAGGTGACAAATTAGTATGAGGCATAGTTAAATTGTTTTTCTCACCAACCACTCTTTTTAAAGTTTTTATCTGGTTTTCTATAAATATAAATTTATAATTAAAATACATAAAAGTAGCACTGCATTTGATACATGTATACTTGTGTAATGTTTCAATTGGGTTAAACTATGTCCTCAAACAATCATTATTTTTTAATGGTAAAAACACTGAAAATCCTTCCTTTCAGCTTTTACAGATATACAATACAGCATTATCATCTATAGTCACCCCACTGTCCTTGCAGAACTCCTTACTAGTATCTAAATGCAAATTACCCCAATGTTCTTTATCATCATATATCTTATTCAGATGTTCACTGAACTCACATCTTTCCCCCAAAATAAGTATTCATTGAGTTGGCATAAGTTAAAAACATGCAATAACTAATGACACAATGTATTTTGCTTCAAAGAGTTGGGATTTCATTTTTCAGTTTTAGCTCCTGAAAGTTCCCCAAAAGTTAAAAATATAGTAGAAATAAGATATCCTGGCACTTTCCCAGGGCACACATCTAAGTAGAGTGCTAAAATATCATTGGTGTATAATAACATCACAATAAATGTTAGGAAATAAAGAAAATGTGTTTACCAGAAATCATTATACAAAGACATATAAGTGGTAGGAGGGAATACTTAAATAGGAAAGTTGAAGTATAAAGTGGTGGAAATCAGGATCTCAAAATAGAGCACCTACATTTGAGAAAACAGCAGAAGCAAGGTCTCTCTTCACTTCCCCTGGCCCTTCTCACATGAAGTAGGTCATAAAGAATTCTCTGACCTTCCTCTGAAGTAGATCATAAGACTCTTCATATGAGAGGTGCCCACTGTATAACCCAGAAGAAAGGAACATTCTCATTTCGGAATGAGGGACACAAAAGAATCTGAGGTGTTGCTGAGTTCTCCCTGTTTATCACCATTACATTATACCCTCGTTGTCCAATCATGTCTCCAAACTATCCACTTCTTCATCAAACTGAGCATAAAAATACACAGATTTTCCTATTTCTATCAGTCTTTATTTCCTCACAAACTTTCCCATAGAACTTATTAAATAAATTTGCATTCTTTTCTCTTGTCAATCTGCCTATATTATAGGTGCCTCAGCCATGAACCTAGTGGCATGTGAGGGAAAGAAATGTTTTCTTCCTTGCAAGGGAGAGAACTGCCCCCCCCAAAGGCATTTTAATCATCTGATTAAATAGTAACAAAATCTTACTAAAGTCTTTTCCAAGATAATTGTATTATCTTTTGTTGACAGAGTGAGAGATGATTTGGGGATCAAGGACTAAATTTCTAGAGAGAATAAGCTGAATAATGGTGACTTACATCTGTCCATTCCCCTGCAGCACTCATGTTCTTTTCCAAATAGATAATAAAAAGTACTAAGTGAATGCATTTATTAAGAAGAAGAAAATGAGAAACTCCCTAGAATACCTATAGGTTTCAAAATAATTCTAATCTGGAGACACATTACATAAATTGTGAAGTTTCTATAACACCCAGAGGATAAAGAGAAAAGGTGAAGCTTAACGTGCTATGGAGATTCAGAGGAAGGCAGAATTTTATTCAATTGATCAAATGAACTGAATTAAGGGGAGAATGTCATAGAAGAGCATTCCAGATAACCTTAAGAAATAGGATTTTAATTGCTGATTTGAGTGAGACAAGATGTCTAGTCCAAAGGAAAATATGAGCTAAGACTCGAACAGAAGAAAGTATGAGGTATTTTTGAAGCAGCTAATAGTCATTGAGCATGAAGGCCTTGTAAGAAAAAAAATGGGAAATAAAATTGTAAAGTGTGAATGTCACTAAGTAGAACCTGCAAGGCCTTAAGTGGTGAGTTTGACTATTCACTGGGAAACTGGAGGCTTTGAAATAGTATAACAGACAACATGGTCACAGGTGGAAGGACAGATGTTAGCAAGGGATAATGAGATAATAGAAGTGGGGAATCCAGTAGGTGGCTACTGCAGTTGTTCAAAGTTGCTGATGGTAAGATGTTGTTGATGAATTTTTAAAATTGAAAACAAAAATTCAGAGACAAATAAAAGCAACATTTTAGAGATTGAAGCACTAATACTTAGCAACAAAGCATCTGTTGAAATTGTAGTGAGATGGGCAAAAATCAAAGAATGATGGAAAATCTCCAACGTTACCTAGCATAAAGCAATCAGAAAATGAAATTGTCACACAAAAAAATGTCAAGGTGATAACAGGCTGGGAGAAGACTTTGTTACATCTTAACTTGATTGATCATAATATGACTTCATATCATTTTCTTCCTTGTAGCCTATCTTGGTGGAAGGGGATCTTGGAAAAGTGCCATTTATCAATCAATTGTGTGCCAGTCATCATGTAAGATGTCTTACATGATCCCTTTTAAATGCCAAAAAACCCCTGCAATATAGGTGGTTATCCATCCCTCCTTTAAGACAATGAAACTGAAGTTCTGACAGGTTAAATTATCTGATCGAAGTGCTACGGAGGTTCAGAACTAAAGGAGGAAATGTAGAACTTGAATTTAATGGTATCTGATTTCACTAAATAGAAGAGCTGTAATCTGATGGATACAGGATGAGTTGTATCTACAGAGGACAGGCAGACCTTAGGCAGGGAATTTTTCTTTCTAAACTAAAAAAGGAACTAATAGAGAAATGAGGGAGACCAAGCAATCTTCCTCAAAGACAGATTTGTTCTATGCAGTTAAGATAGCAGACCATAGGCTTCTCATTGATGGTCAGTATTGTTTAAATTTTACAGTGATTATAGGACTCTGATTTCTGAAATGTTAAATCCTGAAATAATAGAATTGAGACTATTGTATGATATAAAGCAGGCTATTGCTCAATGATTCACATTTTCTGTCACTTCCTTCTACTTAATACACTTTTTTAAATAGGAAGAGATGTTGGATCAGATTAAATAATTTACTTATGGGTCTTAAATAGAAATGTGTTTATCATTCTCCTCTTTTACTTTACCTACTCTGTCACCACTTATAGTCGTCAGATCTTCAAGGATGCTATATCATACATACCTCCTCCTAGTTATCTTCTGAAGCTCCCTGCATGTCCCAGTTCCTATGCTGTCATCCTCCCCAATCTATGACTGACCTTGAACACATTCTTGCTGTTTTACAAAACTCCCTAGACTGCAGCCTTTGTTACAATTTAAAAGTGTGACACTCTTTCTAAAATCCCTCAATAGACTCTCACTGCACCTTAGATAAAAGACTAAAACCCATAGAATGACCCAAATTAAATTCTGCTAGTCTTTGTGTGGTCAGGCATGGACAGTGGGTATGTCAAAGCCATTTGGGGCTGACTTTCCTATTCAGGATCATGATGTTGGCCACATGAGTAGATTGGGGGGGGGAACCAATTGCCACCCATTTCACCTGGATGTTTTAACAGGTTGTTTTTGTTTACCTTTACTTCATAGGTTTGAAGTCAATTTTTACCTTTTTTGTGTACAGATATGGACATTTTAAATGGAAGTCAAGGGGAAAAGAGTTGTAGGAGTCCTGAAACAGTATTTCTGATTTGCTATTTTAAATTAGAAATCCTCGTTGTTGCTTCAGAGACCTGTGGTAAGTTTCAGTCTTTGGTGAGCAAGCATTAGATAGTACTCAAACAAAAGAAGTGGAGGTGATGTTTGCCAGGGGGTGGGTGACTTCCTTCTCTCACCATATTTATCTCTTTGAATGTTTTGAGAGTCATTCAGGCCCTCAGGGTACACAGACTGGAGACAATCATATTCCAGAAACAAATCAACATAAAAGCTTTGCTCAGCTAAGACTTGTGTCTGTATCTATCAGAATTTAGAGCTGAGTTTTATAAACAAGGAAGTTATAGACACAGGTTATTTTATTTTATTGTACAGCTTACATCTAACTTGAACTCAAAGCATGAAAGCATCTCATCTTTTATGTACAAATACTTAAGATATGTACACCCAAAGATGTTTATTTTGCTCCATAGTCAAACTATTTTCTGAGGCCTAAAATCATCAGGACATAAAAATAAACTGTTAGAGATAACAACTGAACAACCCTAAGAGACGTGATAAGAAGTGATGGGGACTAACAGAACAACTTAACCAAACTTCAAGCATATTTTGGAAAGAAATCCAACACTGAATTGAATGCAACAGAAGGAGGCCAGAAAAACATTGACTTAATTCATTCTTTAATTGGGCACCACTCTCTCAGGAAAGCCACCACCCTTGCACTTTCTGGGCTGGGCAGAGATGCATGCAACATCCTGTCTGATAATATGCAATGTCCCAAACTCTCTTTTCCCCTTAACTTTGTTTTGTGTCTCATTTGTTCTAAATGACTATCCGCTGATCTTTTAAATTTAACGTTAGAAACATTTTGATTGATAGCAATAGGTTAATATTATTCCTTCCATTAGAATTGCATAGCCATAACTCAAAGAAGTCACTTTAATGATGTTTATTGTAGGCACCAGGGCAGGGCAAAGGGTGCCTGGGCCTTCAGTCTTAAGTTAGGTACATAAGCGGTCACACAGGCTGTGGAAAGACACCAGACCTCTTTGTTCAAACCTCAGTTCTAAAGTACACTTGGGCAAGTAAATAGATGGAAAATAAAGTAGTTCCATCCCCAGTACAGAGGAATTGATTTCTACTGATGGTGAATAATTTTAGGGAAATTACAGATAATTTCTCCTTTTGATTTCTCAGATATAACAATCCCACCCAACCTTCCATGCTATTTCTGACTCATTTTCAATCACTACAGTTGAAAGTCCATTAAATAAATATGCAATGAAAATTCAAACCCCTATTTAAAATTTTTAAGTACCTGGGAAAGACAATACATTATATTACTAACAACAGAGTTGTATTGTGAGATAAATAGGAAATTCTTGGAAAAGAATTTGGAATACACAGACAAGGTATAAAATGAGAAAAAAAAATATGCATACCCATGGGGTATGTCTCCATTTTCTTCTCTGAAGTATTTCTCCTCTCTAAAACTTTAAGCCCAATTAAGATATAATGAAATGTCCTTAGGTCCTTAGAGTCATTAGAGGTCCTTAGAGAACAAAGAAGAGTTGTGTATGGGGGTTTGGGGGTGCACAGGAAGGAAGAGGAGAAATGACAGCGCCTGTGTCTCATAAAGCCACACATATCTGAATTTCTGCTATCCACCAATTCACTTTGTTTCTTAATGCCAGAAAAATAAGAGACACCTCCAGACAGCGCACACAGAAGACCTTTGTAACAACATCTTAAGAAGGCTCAGACAGGGCTCAGGGACAGAAAAATAAATATAGACCCTTAAGTGCAGTTGGTTTTATCCAGGAACATCAGCTCAGCAGGAACAAGACATGAAAGAGACCTATGGTTCAAAACACGCCACCAAGTATCTAGACTATTTCCTGAAAAGAGCTTTTTGGATATAAATACCATGGAAATACAAATATACATACCTTTTAGTAATGTCATTTCAACTGTTTCTAGACTTTGCTTTGTAATGACTCTGAAAATACAAAACAATTGGGTACAGAGAATTGTTTTTGACTCTTAATGAACATTTGGGTTAACGGGACAGTGCATTACAGTCCCTTACAGGGGTGAACTAATATTCTAAGATGTGATGCTTTTATTAATGACCCGTTCTAATTTTATTTGTATTTTAACTCATAGTCATTCACAAATTAATGTAGTAAGAAAAAAAACACAGCTAAATAAAAACCTGGTCCCCAATTTAAACTGGATTAAATTGGTCTTGTTTAACAAATCTGTCATTAGTTTAGTGATGATAATAAGTGGTTACAACAGCCTCTTGTATCTTAGTAGGAAATTTGAAGAACAGATGGCATGAACACATAATTTTAAAAACCTTGATTTTTACCACAGAGAAGTATATATTGTTAGCACTTTAATACAGTTCCTTTGAGAATTTTTTCTTGTGACTGTGAGTGCAGAGTTTTCTGCATGTTTTTAATATTCAGTCATCCTGATTTGAACAAATAAAATTTTTAAAATATTATGGGTCAATTAGGGAAATTTAATCACTGAGAATATATCAGATCATGTTTAGTAATCATTGTTAATTTTAAAATGTAATAATGTTTTTAAATTGTTTTTAGAGATAAAAAGTGAATGTTAATAGTTGCAATGATATGATTCCTTGAATTTGCTTAAAATTATCCAGAATAGGATAAAATGATACAGGTTATGAGTTAATAATTATTGGAAATGAATGATAGATACATGAAGGTTTATTACCCTATTCTTTAATAAAAAGTTATCATATTTTAAATGAGTTATAGGCCATGAGTTGAGGTTGCAAATATACATATATATAATAATATATACACATATGTATATACAAATATATATATGTAAATATACAAATATATTATTTACCATTTATGTATCATTTATATACATACATATAGGTATATACTTTTTTAAGAAATTTTTTATTAGTTATTGATGGAGCTTTATTTATTTATATGTGGTGCTGAGAATCAAACCCAGTGCCTTGCACATGCTAGGCAAGCACCCTACCACTGAGCCACAGCCACAGTCCCACACAGGTATATACTTATATATATAGATATACAAATATGTAATATTTATCTTTTCATTATACACATTCAAAAACACCTTCATTTGACTTAACAAATTATACCACTTAAATTTTCTGTATCCTAATTTTTTTCAGTTTGACTTATTAAAATCAGGGAGAGGTATGTAAGGTTATTCAAAATAATTATGCTTGGTTAATCGTTTTCCTAAGTATATTTTCCTCTTTATTTTGAATCCAAGTTTAATTCTATTAAAATATGTCATTACCTTTATGTGTATACATTTTATTGACCTATGTCTCTCTAGTTCTCTCCAACTACTTTGTCTTGAGTTTCAACTTTCACATTTCTCATTTTTTCTTTTCCTTTGTCTTTGCTTGACAATTCTTGAGCATCTCTTAGTTATTGTTTTGATGGTGGGTGTTCAACATTCTTTGACATTTTATGTCTGACTAAGAAGCATATAGTGTTTTTTGAAATGTGAATATCTTTTCATTTAATATGTACTGAAGTATATTGACTTTTTTCATAACTTTTTTGTTTTAAATTGTATTTCTCATCTTGAGTTTTTTTTTTGTTTTAAGCTCATTTGTATGTATGTATGGTTTCTCTCTTTCTCTCTCTCTCTCTCTCTCTCTCTCTCTCTCTCTCTCACACACACACACACACACACACACACAGAACATATGGATCATTTTTGTTTCCTTTTGTTTTTTTTTACAAAATTTGGTAATTATATAAACTGCTTTTAGTTCTACTAGTCATAAAACTTAGGCATTGTGAAAACATTCTTTAACATTGTTTGTATGTATTTGAAAGCCAATAATGAAAAGGTTTAGTTTCACTCAACCCTACAGAATATGAGAAATTCAGCTTTTGGCTTTAATTTTTCCCTTCCCGTCCACATCCTGACATTTTCTACTAAAAGGTTTAATTTTTTAAATAGTTATTAAATTATTTGCAAAAGAGCTCATCTTTCCAATTGCTTTGATTCCGAATTAATTCCTACAGAATGCATAATAACAAAACGTCTTCATGTTATCTACACGTTTTGTTGATTTTCATGTTTGTAATTTTAAATTATAATATCTTTTGTATGAAACATATGATGTACATTTTGTAAGCCATGATATTATAAAGCACAGAACTCCAATCTCACTTCAAAATATTTATTCCTAAATCTATAGTACTTATATAGTTTACATTTTCAAACAACCCTATGAGAAACTATAAAGGGAGGAAACATTCCCTGTTCATTCTATGAGGGTGGAAGTACCCAGATACGAAAGCCACTCAAAGATATTACAAGAAAAGAAAGCTATGTACCAGTATATTTTGATAACTTAAATATAAAATACTTAAGTTTAGCAAATAAAATCCAGAAATAAGTTTTAAAATATGGTATACCATTATTGATTGGGCTTCATCCAGGGGCTACCAGGCATGTTATCATTTGATAATCAATCAATGAAATACCATATTAACAAACTAAAGAAGAAAAAACATATTACCTTCTCAGCAGATACAGAAAAAAATCATCTGACAAAATTCAACATTCATTCATGAAAAATATTCTCATTAAATTAGGTAGATGAAGAAACTTCCTCAAACTCATGAAGGCTACCTACCATAATCTACAACAGAAAACTCAGTGGTCTCTCTTTTAATCAGGAACAAGATAAGAAAGTTGGTTCTCATCCCTTTCATTCCACAATGTACTGGAAGTCCTAGATAGATTAGGAAGTTCAAGCTAAAACTTTTTTACTCATAAATAATATGATTACTATGCAGAAAATCCTAAGAAAATCACAAAAAACTGCAAGAAATAAAATGAGAATTTAGCAAGTACATAGAATGTAAAATCAATATAAAAACATTATTCCTATGTACTAGCAAAAGTTGGAAGTTAAAAAATTTCTATCTAGAAACGAAACACACACACACACACACACACACACACACACACACTTTGGTCTTCACCTCACAACATACCTAGAAATTAGTTACAAATACATCATAGATTTAGATATACAAGCTGAAACTACTAAACTTCTAAGAGAAAACAGAAGAAAATCTTTTGACCTCAAGCAAAGATTTCTTAGTGCACCAAAACACAAACTATAAAAATGAAAATTTATAATTTAAACTTCACCAAATCCTAGAGATTCTGATTTTTTTAAATGGCATTTAATAAAAATAGAAGCAAGCCACTGTTTCTAAGAAAATATCATTTCAAAATATATATCTGACAAAACAAATATTCTAAAATGTATAATGGATCTTAGAACTAAATCATATGAAAACAATTCAATGGGCAAACAATTTGAACAGATATTTTTCCAAAAATATATGAAAAGATACTTAATTCTTTAGCTATTAAGAAAATGCAAATTAAACCCCAAGTGGGGTACCATTTCACATCCACTAGATTGGCTAAAATATAAAAGACTGACAATATTAAATGTTGACAGGGATGAGGAACACCTGGAATTCTCATACATTACTGGTGGGAAATGCAAAGTGGGATTGCCACTTTGTAATACAGATTGACAGTTTCTTGTAAGATTGAATATTCTCTTAGTATATGATCCAGTAATTCAACTCTTAGATATTTATTGAAGAGCATTGAAAACCTTTGCTTACACAAACATGTATTGCAATATTTGTAGCAGCTTTATACTAGCCAAAATTTTTTTAAAAAGGACTATCAATTTTTGAAGGGACAAATTATAGTGCTTCACAAAATGCAATACTTATCAATGATCTCTTAATACAAATAATAAGAATCCCAAAAGCTTTATGCTAAAGAACAGTACATACTGTATGATTTCATTTATATGGTACTCTAGGGACAGAAGCTGTTGAGTGGCTTTCAAAGATCAGGGCTGAGAGGAAGGGATCAACCACAAAGGGCATACAGAACTTTTTGCAGCAATAGAAATTCCCTATATCATAAAAATGGCAGTGGTTATACCACTGTGTACATTTGTCAAAACTTACTGAAATGTAAAGTGCTGAATTTTATCACATGTAAATTATAGCTGATTTTTAAAAAGAAACAAGGAAGCAGAATAAGAGATTTGCAGACTAAAATTCTATGGGGCAAGTCAAATACAACATGAAGAGCTTGAGTAACTTTACACAGAACTACAGCAATGGAGGCAGAACTAGAAAATGAGAATACCAAAACAACTCATTTATTAATTTTGGAGAAATGCACCAAATATTCATCTAATAGCCACTGTGTATGGATAGCATTGTGCAAGTTAATTGAGATATAATAATTATTTAATCATAGCATTTATCTTCCTGTGCCAGAAAAGTAGTTGAAACATAGACCCATAAGCTAATAATGGTTTTAACATGAGGGTAGATATAGAAAATGTTTCAGAAGTACTGTGTGAGAATAGTGGACAGAGTTGGGACTTAACCTTGGCCTCTTCCCTAATTTAGTAAATAATTCAATAAATATTTACTGCTCTATTGATTCCATTCAAAAGATTTTCACCTGAATATATGACTTATACCTAGCATGGTCCATGTGTTGCTGCAAGGAAAATGCCCCATGAAATAATTCCTTTGGTAAATATTTCATTTTATCTGAAATCATTTGGCACTCCCACTATTAAAATAATGTCATCTTTGTCTCTTATTTAGTAGGACAGAATTGACAGGGAGTGAAAGTGGAAATAAGACATAAGTTGCCCTTGAATGTAAACATCTTAGTTTGCCTTGGCTCTTGGTGCCAGCTGTGGGCCACTTAGCTCCCCCTTCTTGGAAGGGGGAGGATTGGCTGCAGTTGGGTTCCATCAGATTCTTCCCTTTGACCACTGCTCTCAATTCTCCTCCTTTCTTCTTCCCTCTCCTCATCTGTATTCCATCCACAGAGCATTTAATGTGGAGTCTGACCACTTTTTTGTCTCTCTGAGAAATGTATCAGTGCTTTTCTCTTTGTGGAATATTCTTCAGAGATTAATTGCTTCCTCTTTTATTGTAAAATTTCTTGGAATGTCAAATGTATTGAGAAGCACAAGGTCTTTAATTCCTTTCTGTCCCAAGGAATTAAGATTCCCAGCAGACTTCAGACTTCTTCCCAAAGAATTATCTGCTTTGGCAAAAAAATGCAATTTTTTCAAGTAGTTGAGTGATGATTCAGCAACTCTTATAGCAAACAGGAATCTAATATTTCAAAATCCATATTTTAGACATAAAAAAATTTTAACCTTCCTCACAAAGATACGTTGGAAACTCATTCTTCCCTCTCTTCAGGTGAAATTTTAATGAGCCCTATAATATTATTTTCTAACTGTTGCTAACCAAAAGTAAACACATGCACAATCCATCTCCCATAAGAATAGCTTTGTACATTTAGTTCCAAACGCAATCAAAGTCCTTTTATTGTTTAATTAATTTCTTTGGTTTTTACATATCCTATTAGCAGGAAGTCCAGTATTCTGCCCACATCTTAATTGTCTAAACTCTCTGGAGACTGTTGTAACAGGCTCCATTTTACTTGCAGCAAGAGAATGTCAATCTGATCAAGTCACCACTTCTGTTTTGTTTTGTTTTGTTTTGTTTTTACTGTCACGTGCTATTTTATTCTGAAAATCCTGACAGACAGTGCTTGCCCACTGCTATGCAGGATGATTCTGTTTCCTTACAGCCTAACTGTAAAGGGTGTCCCACACATGAGCTCCAAGGTGCAGCCTTAAGCACTCATCACTTTCAGTTCACATCTTATAAACCTAGAATCCTCATATTCCTTTCCATGCTGGCAACCACATGCATTCCATTGAGACACTCCCTCCCTATCCTCAGAACTATTAGAGCATCCTTCAGAGGGACTCTTGCCTCAGAAATCTCAAAGTGATTTCCTGTCCTCATTTGTACCTTGACATTTCTGGCTATTTTCCTCATTAAGGAAAAAATAAACCATACACACACACAGAGACATACAATCTCTGATGGGAAAATGTCTTTAAATATGCCATTATTAAATTATTAAAATACTTGTATATGATAGGGTATTATACATGTATATATATGCATATGTATACATGCATTTATATATTATAATGTATTTTATGTAATGTGTATCATATATGTTTGTATGTGTTGGTCTGAGTTCATTAATAGAGTGAAAAATATCTGTTAATTGAATACTATTATGTACCAGCCACTGAAGTCAAGAGTTAATAAAGTATAATCTCCCTTTTCAAGAAATCTGAAAATTAAACAAACATGCAATTAAAATGGTATAACATAAGTACCATTTCAGAATTACATACACAATATAGATTGTAGGGGCAACATTCAAAGATTAAATTCATAAGAATAAAGAGGAAGAAGAAATTCAATGGAATCATGTAGCTAGCAACAGATTTCATTCTATAGCTAGTCCATGAATATGGCACCTGATTTCCTTCTGTTGTCTTGGATTCCTGACATCATAGAGTTGTTTTGATTTTTTTGTTTTGTTTTGTTTGCTTTTGATTAGGCTTTATTTATAGCAGTGTAAATCATATTACAGTTTAGTTAAATGCTTGTATCCTTATTTCTGCTATGGAGAAATAACATGAACATATAGTGTATTCTTAGGAAATATGTTTTTATAAAGTTTGAATGAATGGAAAATAGTTTTATTGGCAATTATGACATAGAAAGCCTATTTATTGTACATAAGGGTTTTTGATGCAAGTGTATCAAATTTAATTAAAACATCTGGCACAATCAATTTGTAAAATTTGACAAGATTGTTTATGAATAAATGAACTGACCTCCACTGGACGTACACAATTTAAACAGATTAATTTCAAGCAATGAAATAGAAGATGCCATTAAAAGCCTACCAACCAAGAAAAGCCCAGGACCAGATGGATTCTAAGCCAAGATCTATAAGACCTTCAAAGAAGAATTAACACCAATACTCCTCAAATTTTTCCGTGAAATAGAAATGGAGGGAACCCTTCCAAATTCATTCTACAAGGCTAATATCACCCTGATACCAAAACCAGGCAAAGACACATCAAAGAATGAAAGCTTCAGACCAATACCCCTGGTGAACATAGATGCTCAAACTCTGGCAAATCACATATAAAGACATATTAAAAAGATAGTGCACCACAATCAAATGCGGTTCATCCCAGAGATGCAAGGGATGCAATGGGTTCAACATGTGGAAATCAATAAATGTAATTCATCACATCAATAGACTTAAAGACACAAATCATATGATCATCTCAATAGATTCAGAAAAAGCGTCTGACAAAACACAGCACCCTTTCATGTTCAGAACACTAGAAAAAACTAGGGATAGTAGGAACATACCTCAATATTGTAAAAGCTATCTATGCTAAACCCAAGGGCATTATAATTATAAATGGAGAAAAATTGAAAGCATTCCCTAAAAAAACTGGAACAAGACAAAGATACCCTCGATCCCCACTTCTTTTCAACATAGTCCTGGAAACTCTAGCCTGAGCAATTAGACAGATGAAAGAAATTAAAGGGATATGAATAGGAAAAGAAGAACTCAAACTCTATTTGCTGACAACGTGTTTCTATATTTAGAAGGTCCAAAAATTTCACCAGAAAACTTCTAAAACTAATAAATGAATTCAGCAAAGTAGCAGGATGTAAAATCAACACTCATAAATCAAATGCATTCCTGTACATCAGTGATGAATCCACTGAAAGAGAAATTAGGAAAAATGACTCCATTCACAATATCCTCAAAAAAATAAATAAATACTTGGGAAATAATCTAATAAAAGAAGTGAAAGACCTCTACAATGAAAATTACAGAACACTAAAGAAATTGAAGAAGACCTTAGAAGATGGAAAGATCTCTCATGTTCTTGGATAGGCAAAATTAATATTACCAAAATGACCATACTACCAAAAGCATTATATAGATTTAATGCAATTCCTATTAAGTTTCCCATGACTTTCTTCATAGAAATAGAAAAGTCATCATGAAATTTATTTGGAAAAATAAGAGACCCAGAATAGCTAAAGCAATCCTTAGCAAGAAATGTGAAGCAGGAGACCTCACAATACTAGACCTTAAACTATACTACAAAGCCATAGTAATAAAAACAACATGGTATTGACACCAAAACAGACATATAGACCAATGGAACAGAATAGAAAACACAGAGACAAACCCACATAAATACAGTTATCTCATATTAGACAAAGCTGCCAAAAACATTCATTGGAGAAAAGATAGCCTCTTCAACAAATAGTGCTGGAAAAACTGGAAATTCATATGTGACAAAATAAAATTAAACCCCTATCTCTCACCCTGCACAAAACTCAACTCAAAGTGGATCAAAGACTTAGGCTCCAGAACAGAGACCTTGTACCTAATACAAGAAAAATTAGGCCCAAAGCTTCACCATGTCAGCTTAGGAACTGACTTCCTTAACAAGATTTCTAAAGCACAAGAAGTAAAATTAAGAATCAATAAATGGGATGGCTTCAAACTAAAAAGCTTCTTCTCAAAAAAGGAAAAAAATCAATAATGTGAAGAGAAAACCTATAGAATGGGAAAAAAATCGTTACCACATGCACCGCAGATGGAGCATTAATCTCCAGGATATATAAAGAACTCAAAAACCTCAACACCAAAAACAAAACAAAACAAAAACAAATAGATAATAGATAGTTGACAGAAGATGATATACAATCAATCAACAAATACATGAAAAAATGTTCAACATCTCTAGCAATAAGAGAAATGCAAATCAAAACGACTCTAAGATTTTTATCTCTAGTCAGAATAGCAATTATCAAGAATACAAGCAACAATAAATGTTAGCAAGGATGTGGGGGAAAAGTTACACTCATATGTTGCTGGTAGGACTGCAAATTGATTCAACCATTATGGAAAGCAGTATGGAGATTCCTCAGAAAACTTGGAATGAGACCACCATTTGACCCACTCCTTGGTTTACACCCAAAGGACTTAAAATCGGCATACTGTAGTGACACAGTCACATCAAGGTTTATAGCAGCTCAATTCACAGTAGTCAAACTATGGAACCAACCTAGATGCCCTTCAACAGATGAACAGAGAAAAACAATGTATAGATACACAATAAAATATTACTTAGCCTTATAGAAGAATAAAATCATGGCATTTGCCAGTAAATGGATGGAGATGGCAAATATCATGCTAAGCAAACTAACCCAATCCAAAAAAAAAAAAAGGCTGAATGTTTTCTCTGGTATGTGAATGCTAATTCACTATGTGGAGGGCTAGGCAAAAATAGAGGTACTTTGGATTTGGCAGAGGGAAATGAAAGAGAGGGGAGGGTAATGGGAGTAGGAGGGATAGTAGAATAAATTGGGCATTAGTATCCTATGTACATACATGATTACACGACTGATGTAATTCTACATCATGTACAACCAGAAGAATGAGAAATTATACTTCATTTATGTATAATATATCAAAGTGTATTCTACTGTCCTGTATAACTATAGAACAATAAAAAATCAAGTATCATATGACTTTATAATAATAAACATTGAGAAAGAATTGAGCTTAGACTACTCTTTCTTTCCCTCTTCATATCAACATCCATAATTCCATGAAACACACTTGGAGTGACAAACACAGCCTAAGAAGCAAATGTCGTCAACCCTGTGCATGAGCCAACGTGAGAATCTCCCAACAGATTTTGTCTATCATTGAGTTGTTTTGACACATGAAATTTTGATTTAAAAAAAAAAATTGGAAACTTCAGCCGGGCACAGTGCTGCACTCCTATAATCCCAGCAGCTTGGGAGACTGAGGTAGGAAGATCGAGAGTTCAAAACCAGCCTCAGCAATGGCAAGATGCTAAGCAATTCAGTGAGACCTTGTTTCTAAATAAAATACAAAATAAGGCTGGGGATATGGTTCAGTGGTCGAGTACCCCTGAGTTCAATCCCAGTATACCCTCTTCCCCCAAAAAAGATATGGAAACTTTGGTATGCTTTAATTTATTTTTTGGAACAAAATACTTGTTATTGATTTTAAATATTTTATTTTATTTCTTAAATTTATTATGTACATTTGAATCAAATGGGGGGAGGAGAAATGGTGGAAAAAGCATTATATCAGTTTCATTACTGTTCTTGGCTATTAGGGTGTTCTGGGGCCTTCCCTTCATCAGATGCTAAGCAAGACCAGACATACTGTGGAAGATGTTTAAACCTATACTATTTACATGCAATCAGATATGAGCAAGTCTCAACCACTACACAGACAGAACTTTATACCTGAAGCTTAAATGACCATGTTATTTGAGCAAAACTTGGATATAATTTTGAAATGAATAAATAAATTGATGGATGTCAGTGACTGTATACGTCATCTAGGATGAGTTTAGGCAGGAGTTTGGGCAGAAGTCAGGTTAATTTTGACATCTATAATCCCTGATTTAATGTCTCAAATTTTCAAAACACAGGAATGAGATGTCCTTCACTGATTGTGGTTCCCCTTGAAAACCTCAATCTGATGGGTACCTGTTTTGCAGGAAGGTGCATTTCTGGGAAAAGGAGCCATGTTCTAGTGACCAGCACTAAGGGAACAACCGGGTGGAGTGGATGTGTATAGACAGCCTTGAGGGGCATGTGTGTATGCTCCTATTTACAACAGATGTCTGTGTAATTGAGAAAATATTGGACATCATGCCTATAGGACCTTCAGTAGAACCTCCAGGAAAACCCCAATAAGCAATATTGGTCCAATATTACTTTGAATGCTTTTAATTTTTTCTTCCAAAAATAAGTAAACAAAAGACATTTGGCCTTTGTTTTGTTTTAAGGTAACAGCTACCTCGTTAGATAGGGTTGGCTCATTTGTCAGATTGTATTAGTTCAGCTTTACCCTGGGAAGTAATTCATGTAAAATCCCCAAATTAAGCTTGAAGTGAAAGCAACTTTGTCCCATACCTAGAAATACTTGCTCAAGGGAAAAAAAATGATACAATTTATTTTGCCCACCTTTTGGAATTGTATTAGTTCTATTAGTGTTAAAAATTGTAGTTATGTCAGTTCTGCAGCTGATAGTGGTTGGGTTCAAACCAGAGTCAGTGGCAGCTGCAAAAATAAGGAAACATCTTGTCTGTTGCCATGAGGGGATTAGTGTAACTAATAGCAAGCCAGCTTTATGCTAATCACCTCAGGTTTATCATGTCACAAAGTCACATGTCTCTACACGAGCTGTGTCAGCTGACAAGCTTCCAGCCTAACCAGCAGAGAAAGGCAACCACCAAAGCCATGGGGCTTTCTACATTTAAAGGACAGATAAGTGGGACATTCTCTTCTGAAAGAGCCGTTCCCATCACAGAAGTCCACGCCATTCCTGCAGCTCTTTCTTGCCTCCTAATCCCCCATCAGAGTCTCTGAAGAGAGATTGGTTAGAGGGTGGCTTCCAACAACCCAGGGCTCCCCTCCAAGAACAGCGCCTTCTGCTCTTCTCACGCCTCCACTGCCAAGTCACAACCCCTAGTTGGGTGCTTTTTAAATGCTGTGAACTCATAATCACAGTAAGGAATTCATGTTCACCCAGATGGGTATGTATATAAAGTGCATTCATGTGCATACACATATACATAGATCTCCATAGGTATTTTAATATTATAACGGAAGAAAAAATATTATAAAAAATATCACCCCCCCATACATGCCTTGTACTCTGATAGTTTTTGTTATTCTATTGTTTAATCTTTACATGATCACTGCAGCCTGCCAAGTTGACCTCATGACAACCAAAACATGTAATGACCCTCAGTGTATAAAATGCTGCCAAAATTCATTACTTCTTATGGCCAACCCGTCACCTGAGGAGTGTTCTCAAAACAAGAAGCCAGGGCTGGGAAGAGGGAAGTTAGAGGTAACTGCCAGTTAAGGAAGGCAGACATCTGCCAATTATTTACTGTATAGCCTTGGTCACTCAACCTTTCAGTCTCAGTTTCTTCACCTGTTGAATGATCATGATAATAATAAAGTCTTCCATACAGGATCATCATGTGCATGAAATGACATAATACATGCAAAACACTTTGCTGTGAGTCTGAAATATGGTAAGACGACACCAGTGTTCTTCATGAGTTGTAAAACCCTACTGTTTTTATAGTTGGGTTGTATTACTGTATGTCTAACAGGGATTTTCCCAACATGTCCTGATCTGCCTTAAACTCTGTGCCTTTGCTAGAGCCCAAAGTAGGTTAGAACTCAGTCACCTCATTAGTACCTTGCTGGCTACTAACTGGAGGTGCCAAAATAAGGTACTAATGAGATGACCAAGCTGGAACTCAACTTGGGCCCCCACTAAAGGCTATAATGAGGTGACCAGGTTTTAAACCGTACTTGGCCTTATGTCCTGTAAATGTTGGTTTCCAAAGCAGGTGAGAACTTGCTTTTAAAAGACTATTAATATATCAAATCACAAGCCAATTTGAGTTTCTTTTTTTTTTTAAGTATCATGAATGAGGGATGTAAAAGGAAGAACAGGGCAACATTAGTTAGAAACCCAAGGTTAGTTAGAAACTATCCTATGCCAGTTTTCCTGAAGAACTACAGTAGATTGCATTTCACATTATTTAAGTACACATAGGGACTTTTCCAGTGAATTATTCTCAACTTAATACAATAATATCCTAAAATTCTAGGTCCTAAATTGAATCAAGTAATAAGTGTTTATTGAATAACTAATACAATCACACTAAATTAAGCACTGCAAGAATAACAAGAAAATGCAGTATGATCCCTTTCCTCAAAGATCTTGCAGTCTGGCTGGAGGAAACTGTTTAAAAGATAGTATATTGATAGAAAGTTTGAAGTATACGAAGGCAACAGGTCAGGAAAAGAGTTCCAGTTACAGTTTCCAAGAGAAGGATACCCCATGCCATGGGGGCCACCTGCAGAAACCCCTAATCAGGAGGCACACGTAGGATAAGACCTTTCATTGTAGTTTTTATGGGGAAAAGCAGACAAGGCAGGGTAGTGTAGAGGGTTGGGTAATTTGAATAAGTTTGGCCTCTTTAGGCCATAGACTCATTGAGTAGAACTAGGCCTAGGGTGTTTGGAGTAGATGGATGGTGGCCCAGAGTTTGAGATCCTGATAAAGGACATGACTGGGGTGTGGGCTGTAGGTTGGCTGGTTAGTAGTTGCAATGTGTTCTCCTGGGCAAGTTGTTTACCATCTCTAGGAACTGAGAGCTCTGGCAAGGATATCTCTTCCTGAGTCAGCAACAGCCCCGATGGATGTCAAAGTATCAGAATTCGGAAAATAAAAGACACAGTCAATTTAGAAACAACCCAAAACTTGGTAAACATTAATAACACAATTTACCAGTAATATATGTATTGTATACCAAAAAAAATTTAAAGGATTTAGAGAAATTATTCTTAACCTTGTGATATATTGGCATCGCCTGGGGAATTAAAATGGTACTAACATTAAATCTCCGTCTTGCATCCTGACTTAACTTGCCTACCAGGAAGCCTGGGAATCACAATGTTAAGGAACTTCCCCCAGGTGATTTTAATTTGTAGTCCAGTTTAAGATCTGACACAGAGCAGGAGTGAGCAGGACAGGTGCAGACGGGTGCACTTGTACATTTCATGCCCTATAGCCAGCTAGCTTGTATCTCATCTTTTTCAGTAGAGAAGAGGAAAAGAGGGAGATAGAAATAATAATACAATAGAAAACAATGGATTTAAGATGTACAGAGTACCTAATACACGTCAGGCCATTTTTAGGTACTTCAAATATATTATCTAATTTTCTCCCTGCAACGTAAGAGAAAATAAATAGTAACCTCATTTTCCTGAAAGGAAACTGAAACCCAAAAAGGTAAATGATTTGTTTAGAATCCACAGCTAATAAATTGGCAAATTCATACCTCTTCTCTTCAAAATTAGAACCTATCTAGCTAATTTTTTGGAAAAAAGAAAAGAAAAAATACCTTTTTGTTTTTTTCAGAAAGCCACCCATGAATTACTTGAGGGTCTTCTCTTGGTATAGCAGCCAGGGAGATTTTAGGTTTAAACTTGGGAACTTTTCAGGGCCCTCCCACACAATAGATTGCCCAAGGCATATGACCTTTATCTCTGCTCTACTGGAAATATTCCTCATAGTAGCTCAGGAGATGGGCGTAACCCTTTGAGAACTGGACAGCCCACCTATAACCTTTTTTGGTGAAGAACATTGTATGGAAGGCCTTTGATGTTCCCCAATATAAATAAAGTCATCGTGGGCTCCATTTTGCTTTTTAGGATAGAAGCTGGATCTATATGATCAGCTAGCCCATCTTGCCCCTGCTTTCTGAAAGTATTTTCTGTGTCCTGTGGTTTTTTTCATTCTATTTTTTCTTAGCTTTTATTTTGCAGCTAGCCCATTCCACTGAGGGGAACCTCATTTCCAATGCCTGTTTGGGACATGGGTGAAATTTTTTCTCCTAATAATCAATATTTTTCCTAATAACTCAAACATAAAATTATTTCTTTGTATGCAACTATAAATTGTATTAACCAAATACAAGTTGGATTGAGTATCATTATAGCACAAAATCTGTGAGCCCTGACATAATTGACATTTATAATCGTCCCCATCCCCCAGTATCTCAGTTTCTATTAAGCTTTTGCCCAAGCCTCATCCCATACAGTTAAAGTTAATCTGTGAATGACAGCAGTCGGCATAGGAGTGGGTTATACAACCATTGGTATTCCAGCATTCTATCTTTAGTGATTGGTACAAGAGATGATCACGTGAACAAATCAGAATGATCACATGAAGCCAATAAGAGTGTTTCCACCAAGATATTAAACATAGATTCTGGAGAGATAATGTACTTCTTCCTTATAGATTGCAGGCTCTAAAACACAGAGTGGAGCTTCTTTGAGATCATGTCTAAGGCATGAGAGAATGAGGCCAACAGGAAGAGAGATGCAAATACAAATAGAACCAAGAGATGAATAAGCTGATATCATTGTTTAAGCATCTGGATTTAGTCAGGCTTAAATGCAAACATCTCCACCCATGGATTCTACAATTGTATGAGCCAATAAATTTTGTATTTACTTAAGCTGTTTTGAATTGAGTTTCTGTCTCTTTCAACTATCCCTTATGTATTCAGACTTTTCCAAAAAGCACCCATTATTTGGGGCACACGCCTGCTCTGCTTAACCAAGGTATACTCAAAAGTTTGAACTAGGGAGTGCTTTTCTTCTGATATGGACTACTGCCTTGTTGTATGAGCAGATTTTTCAGATCAAAGTTTAAAAGAAGGCTACACTCAAAGTTAAAAATCAATGATAGAATGTTTTTTAACAGTCTTTTAGAGAAGAGGACTGAGATCTCAATGATAAAGAGTCAATCAGTCAAAATCAATGACTAAGGTAAAGGAAGATTCCAGAGGTGAAGATGACAGATCACTACCCTCAAGAAGTTCAGTGCTTGTGGGGGAAACATGGAATAACCAGAGCGAGAAGGTAACGAATGCATGGTAAGCTGCCAAGTGAGCCCATATAAAAGGAATTTAGGGTTACAGGTTACGTATGTTTAAAGAAATGAGCAATAGCTGTTGGATGGAGGTGGGACAAAAACACTTGTTATTTTTTAAGGAAGTGTAACCTGACCTGTGCCTTGAAGAATGGAAGATTTACCAGGCAGATTTCCTTTACCTACAAAGAGAAAATTTCATGTAACATGTATTGAATTCTTAGTCCATACTAGACCAATGGCAGTAGAACTTAATACAGCAGAAAAACCATCTCTTTATCTCTCTCTGTATCATTATTTTAAATTTTTTGTTATCTAAGAGAGACATTTATTAAAAATAATGTCACAAACTATTTGAGTCCATCATGGTTCTTCTCCTTAAGGGGTTTTAATCTATTCAGAAATGTCAAATAAACAAGCCATTGTTTTGAATAACAGGAAACATAACCCAAATTAAGGAAAGTCAGAGCAGAATTCTTGGAAAAAGTAGCGTCTACACTAACATTTTACTGAGGGCTCAATAGAAGTTAGAAAAAGTTCTTAAATGAGAAAAAGCACAATATACATGATTCCTTCAAGGAAGGTTAAAGTAATGACAGCAAGGTACTTCTGAGAATAGAAAGGACAACATATGAATTTGTAGAGAAGAGAACGCTACAACGATGGCATAGAGCAGCTGTTTCCTAACAATAGAGACCATTGCAGGTATCTGAGACACATACATGGAGTTTTTGAAGATAAATAATGTTAAATAATTTAAATAAATAATGGTAGTACACAATTTGCCTGTAAAAGCTCATTTTCTCATGAGCACATAGTGGAATTTTCTGCTATACTTTTGGAAGGTCTACATAAAAGAGTGGATCGTTATGTTCCAAATAACAAATCATGATATTAAAAAATCATGCATGGGTTAAAAAATTTATTCAAGTTGCAAGACAGGCCAATGTAACTGACATTAAAAATTACATAAATATGGTTTCAGATGTCATATTGCAACTAATCTCTAAGAAAATTCCACTTTTTAAATTTTGGTGTAGAATGAAAGATAAATATTCACTAAAATTATCTAAGATGGCTATTAAATACTACCTTTCCCAAATGCATATGTGCACGAGTCTAGACTTTCTTCATCTCATACACAATCAAAACAACAGCAGATTGAATGCAGAAGTAGAAGGGACAGTCTAGGTAACTTCCATGAAGCCAGATCTTGAAAAAGAGGGTCAAAATTATAGAACAATTATACTCATAACTAATTTGGGGGTAAATAAATATAGTTTGTCATAAAATGATTTTTACTAATATTTTTAAACAAATTAATATTTTATTTTATTTTAAATGTTAACTTTGAATATAGTAAGTAAATAGATGTAACCCATATTTGCTCTTTGGGATCCTTAATTTTTAAGAGTGTAAAGGGATTCTAAAACAAAACTATTGAGAGTGACTTCCACAGAGAGTGCCGTAGAATTTGGCTTCAAATCTCTTTGAGATTTTTTTTTTCCTGGACCCTGTGTGATTGGTGAACACTTCATTCTCTCAGTTAATGTTGAGTTGTTTCTCCTCTTCCATTCACTAATGTTCTCCAACTATCTGTTATAAGCCTGGATGAACAAAGGGATCTTGCCTTCACATCACTACTCCATGATAAGACTAGCTCCTTTCATTTCCCATTGATAATGTGTCATGAGTAATAGCTGTTATTAGGACAATTTAAGAGAATCATGTAAGGATCAATAAGCAACAAGATCAAATTCACAAATGTGCCTACCTCTCTGCCAAGCACTTTCAATAAAAACAGAAATTGACTGAGGAGACTATTCTGTTAAACAAGGGATACCAAGGGGGCTTCGCATGTTTTGCATTATGAGAGGAGAAGCTTTAAGGCCACAGAGCACTAGAACATATGAAGACAGCAAAAAGTTATGACTTTTGCTGAACTAAACACTTGGGGAAATGGTTATACTGAATAATTCCTTATATTTAGGGCAAAAAGTCTGATTTCTTCCTTTGCTTTGAAGCCTCTGATAATTTCTGGCTGTTCGCCATCCCCTCTTTTTGATCTTTGGATAAGGATGTTATCACCCAGGCATCTCTCCTTCTAAGGTCCATCAGGGAAATCTTTCTGATGGCTTTCACTGGGACTTTCTATTTTACTCTTGGCTACTGAAAATTTCAGGAAAAGAAAACATCCATTCAGTTACAAAGCTCTAGGATCCTCTGGAGGAAAATGATGTGGACATGGAATCCAGTGGCCCTGCGAGCCAAGAATGAGAGAAATAACAAGGACTCAGTGCAGGCCCTGTCTCCTGGGGCCTGCTCCTGACACTTGGCACGCTGCTCCTCCAGTCCCAGCCTCCCCTCACACAGGCAGCTTGTGGGATTGGTTCCCAGGGTCACCAGGTTGCATTTGTTTCCATCTTCCTGGAACTGACCAGAGCCCACCAATTTTTTTTTTTCCAGTTATAAGTTTTGGCAAATTTGATTCCATACTATACGTTAGAGGACATCATTTTTTTCAAGTAAAAAAATCTAGCTTCTCCTAAATTTTGATTTTTTTTTTAAAAAAGGTCTTTTTCATTCTTTTGTTCTTTTCAAATAGCATTATTTTTAAATAGTTGCTTATTTCAGATTAAATCGAGCCTGGTAGAAAAGGATTTTTATTTCTGTTTTATTTGAATTTGCTTGTCAACATCCCTTGAAAGCTACCTGTATGGTAATCTTTCAAAAACATTTTTTTTCGGCCTGATTTTCCTTATAAAACTATCTTTGTATCAATGTTTTATATTTATTTTACATGTTTCCCATCATTTCTTAAAAATCACTTTTCACTAGTCGATCCTTCAACAGCTGGAAAATTTATTCGCGACCATATATGAAGTACTTGAGTGCCCTCTCTTGTTCGCCTCAAAGTAAAACAGTTTTATAAGCAATAATTTTTTTTCTCTCTTAGTGGAAACAAATAAAATTAGCTACATCTAATAATATGAGTCAAATTATTTGTCTTATCTCTTTGAATATTTGATGTATAAATGCATGTTATATTTCATTAAGAAGAAATAGAGTTATTGAAAGGATATCAAAGTACAAGCAACTTCTTTTATAAGTAGAATGATAGATTTTAAAATATAATACTCGTAAGAATTTTAATTTTTTTAACTTCAGAGCATAAACTGCAAGTAAACCTGTAAATAATAAATAATTATCTATAAGTAATCATATTCTAATTGTCATTAAAATTTTTTATTAAAACCACTGAAATAAAAGCAACACAGATGTAAGTAATTTCTTCTGTTGCTGCTAAGTAATATGGAGCTACACAAAAGATACACTATGCTATTAATTTTAAAGAAAGTTCATATTCTATTTCTAAAGCCCTGACTTTAGGAAGTTATTGAAACAGACAGAAAAACATTGGTTTTTGTGCTTGACATGAAAAGCCAACTTGATGGAAGATTTCTGGATAAAATGATCTTAGAAGTAATAGGACTAAAATTCATGCAGGTATCTATGACGATAACAGGGCATGCTCTCTGCTATAGGTTTAAGAACCCTATGCCATTTCGATTGCAATCCCTGAAAAGTTTGAGTAAGTAAAAAAGCACTGGGCCCTATGTAGATGTCTTCTGGAATCTCAAATGAGGCAGTTTTCAACCATAAATCCTTCACATCCTATGAAAAATGTTTCCTGAAGGCATGGAGGGAAATGATATTTATTAGAGGGATTTTTGAAAAGAAGAGCACAGCATAGGTTTCTAAATATGAGAAGATCTCCCTGCTCAGCTCCCCAGCTCCACGTGTTTTCCATTCTCAAGTGTGCTGGCTGCCAAATAAGGGACCTAAGTGCCACTACCACTGCGCATGTTAAGATTGCTTCCACCAGTGACAGAAGTACTGCTAAGCACCTGTATGTGCACAAAGGACTCAGTCTCTCAACAGGGTGCAATAGCTGTTTGCAGAGTAGAGGGTCATGTGTTCAAGGACCATGTTAGGTCTGATTCCCTCTGAGCCATGCTATGGTGATGCCACTGGATATTGCCAATACTGCATTTTCCTGAAGAAGTTTTGCTCTTTAGGCAAGAACTAGATAGATCACCAGTTACTAGAAATTTCTCTGCTCTGATGTTGAGCCTTAATAAGGAAAATCCAAAGACCAACTTGAGTGAGCCTCACAACTCCCCTGAAAGATAGAATCTATTATCATCTTTCTTTTCCCAGAGTGATTAAGTAACTTCACCCATAGCACATGACCAAATTTACTAGACAGAGGTAGAATCTGAACCCAGACCAATCAGATCATGTCTATACCGATCCTCACTCTAACCCTTCTCACCACACAAACTCATGCTATTTTTCAATGCTCTGTTCACTAATGACCTCCTCTCAGAAGCTTTCTTGATTTTTCTAGTCATCCATTGTCTCTTTCTCTCCTGAACTCCCATATACTATCTTTAGTTTTTCTCTAATGTTAACTTTGTGGTAATGTTTTTATTTTATTTATTTTTTATTTTTTTTGTTTTTTTATCTTTCTTTTTTTTATTGGTTGTTCACAACATTACAAAGCTCTTGACATATCATATTTCATACATTAGAATCAAGTGGGTTATGAACTCCCATTTTTACCCCAAATACAGATTGCAGAATCACATCGGTTACACATCACATTTTTACATACTGCCATATTAGTGACTGTTGTATTCTGCTACCTTTCCTATCCTCTACTATCCCCCCTCCCCTCCCCTCCCATCTTCTCTCTCTACCCCATCTACTGTAATTCATTTCCCTCCATGTTTGTTATCCCATTCCCCTCATAACCTCTTATATGTAATTTTGTATAACAATGAGGGTCTCCCTCCATTTCCATGCAATTTCCCTTTTTTTCTCCCTTTCCCTCCCACCTCATGTCTCTGTTTAATGTTAATCTTTTCTTCCTGCCCTTCCTCCCTGTTCTGTTCTTAGTTGCTCTCATTATATCAAAGAAGACATTTGGTATTTGTTTTTTAGGGATTGGCTAGCTTCACTAAGCATAATCTGCTCTAGTGCCATCCATTTCCCTGCAAATTCCGTGATTTTGTCATTTTTTAGTGCTGCGTAATACTCCATGGTGTATAAATGCCACATTTTTTTTATCCATTCATCTATTGAAGGGCATCTGAGTTGGTTCCACAGTCTGGCAATTGTGAATTGTGCTGCTATGAACATCAATGTGGCAGTATCCCTGTAGTGTGCTCTTTTAAGGTCTTCAGGGAATAGTCCGAGAAGGGCAATAGCTGGGTCAAATGGTGGTTCCATTCCCAGCTTTCCCAGGAATCTCCACACTGCTTTCCAAATTGGCCGCACCCCTTTGCAGTCCCACCAGCAGTGTACAAGAGTACCCTTTTCCCCACATCCTCGCCAGCACTCATTGTTGTTTGACTTCATCATGGCTGCCAATCTTACTGGGGTGAGGTGGTATCTTAGGGTGGTTTTGATTTGCATTTCCTTGACTGCTAGAGATGGTGAGCATTTTTTCATGTACTTGTTGATTGATTGTATGTCCTCCTCTGTGAAGTGTTTGTTCATGTCCTTGGCCCATTTGTTGATTGGGTTATTTTTTTCTTATTGTCTAATTTTTTGAGTTCTTTGTATACTCTGGATATTAGGGCTCTATCTGAAGTGTGAGGAGTAAAAATTTGTTCCCATGATGTAGGCTCCCTATTTACCTCTCTTATTGTTTCTCTTGCTGAGAAAAAACTTTTCAGTTTAAGAAAGTCCCATTTGTTGATTCTTGTTATTAACTCTTGTGCTATGGGTGTCCTATTAAGGAATTTTGAGCCCGACCCCACAATCTGTAGATCGGAGCCAACTTTTTCTTCTATCAGACGGAGAGTCTCTGATTTGATATCTAGCTCCTTGATCCACTTTGAGTTGACTTTTGTGCATGGCGAGAGGAGGGGATTCAGTTTCATTTTGTTGCATATGGATTTCCAGTTTTCCCAACACCATTTGTTGAAGATGCTATCTTTTCTCCATTGCATGTTTTTAGCTCCTTTATCAAATATAAGATAGTTGTAGCTTTGTGGATTAGTCTCTGTGTCCTCTATTCTGTACCATTGGTCCACCCGCCTGTTCTGGTACCAGTACCATGCTGTTTTTATTACTATTGCTCTGTAATATAGTTTTTAAATTTATTACTTATATCTTTGCTCATCAACTAAACAGTAAGTCATCAGGCAGTATATACATGTATTTACATACACACGTGTGTATGTGTGTATCTAAACATATATATATACACACACACACACACACACACACACACATTTTTTGCAGGAGAGGATGCTTACAAAGTTGGTGGTGAGATATGAAACAGCATTTTAAATAAAGTTATTAACTTTACATGCTTTTATGGATGCATTCATTCATTCTACTGGTTCTTATTAAGACCTTTGATATGGCAAGGCCTGTATCTACATGCTAGGATTACCAGAGATTGATAAATAAGTCAAACTGATGACACAGTTTTATGACAGAACTACTGGACTATATGCAGTAGGATTTCTAAATATGAGTCTATAATGCACAATATTTATTATTAAGGGTCAGTTATTAGTGGAAAAACAGCTCATTGATGTATTGCTCATTGTTACTGACAGGAAACTCAGAATAAACAGGGTATGTGAGGAGGTTTCTGTGGAACATCATGTTATAAAACTTAGAAGCATTACAGACAAAAAAAAAAAAAAAGAAAGCAAATCACTTATACGATAGCAATGGACCAATGTGGGTAAAATGTGGGATTTTCTCATGTTTGAATATGGATAACCATTTGAAATAAGTTTCAGATGATATTGCTTTTTTTTTTTTTTTTTTGGCAGAAAGCATGGAAAGACTTGGAATTCTTAACAAGTAAAAATGAACCAGCATCTAGTTCCATTTCACTTAGCCAGAAGATCACATATCCTCCTCAATGGGTTCAATTTTACTGGGAAATGTCCAAATTATTTAGCATCAGTTTCTGGGTAAGGGGTTTTTGTTGTTGTTGTTGTTGTTTTGTTTTGTTTTGTTTTTGTGTTTTCCTGAAGAATTCTCATTAAGGTGCTATTCAGACCTGACCCTGATTATCAGATATATGAATGTAACCTCAAGTTCTTTGACTACTTATGGATGAGATTGGAAAATGACAGGTTGTAGTCAGTCCACAAAGAACTGTATTTGCATTAAGTGGCTTGTGATTGTGTGTGGTACCCCACTGCTAGCCCATCTCTATGGATAATGTCTAGCAAATTCAGACTCAAAACAAATAAAGTAACCTGACAGTTCGTAAGGGTGGGAAAGGATGTTGGTTCATGTCCCTGAAGACTAATCTCATAGGAAGGCCATATATTATATGAAAAAGAAATGTAATTTAACCTTTCTTTGCCAGAAAAGGCAGCCAAAATTTTTATATTGTTCCAGGAAGAAAATGATCTTTCTGTGATTTCCATTTACTCCTTCCTCACCAAAGCTATGATTTGATTCTTTTGGAGATGAAAATGGTATTGCCACATTTTCATGAAGTGAAGCTTTAAATAAAATACAAAGAAGTTTCAGGGCACAAACCCCCAACCTCTCTCTTCTTTCCCAGATGAGACTCATTGTTGTCTTTAGCTTCTCTTGTTCATGGTTTGGGCTTCCTGATTACTACATCATTTGTTTCTCTGTCTTGTCTGACCCTTCACCACAACACTGAAGTATTCACTGTAATAACATGTGGGCCAAAATGAGCTCATGCTGATTAGCATAGAGTATGTAATTCCATAGGAATTTTATGATAATTGAGCAATAATTCTTGTATACCTATTAAACAATTTATCTGGAAAGCATATTAAAGTAACATATTTCCCTGAGGCTCTTAACATTATCAATTTTATTGTAACATTATCTATTTTTAGGAATTCTCCCTCCTTGTTGAAGACTTTAAACTTATTAGCGAAATAGCCTTGACAACAAAAGGATAAAAGAGATAGAGATGTTCAAAAATCTATTTTTAGTTTGAATCTAGGTTTATTACCAGCAATATGTGCCTATTGTGCCGCTTACAGAAGCCCAAATAATCAGAGTATAATAGATAGATAACAAAACTGAAAGATAATTATTTGCTAAATATACATTTCTCTATCATTTTCCCTATCCCACTCTTCTTTACATATGTTTTCAGACACAAATGCAGTGTTTAGTTCTGACTAAGCATTTTGTTTTCCTAGTTAGTAGTCTATTGTGGATTTCTGTTTTTTCCTGAATAGGTTGCAGAAGGGGGTCTCTATTCAGAGTAGGTCTCAGAACAGTGAAAAAGGAATTAATATGCATTTATTCCCAAATATAGAATAAAACAAGTTTTACATACATCCTCTTACTCAATACCGATAACTACCCCCATGAGCTGGTTCATGTGGCCTCTTAGAAATGAGCAAACTGAGGCTTTCAGAGGATAGTATATCTAATCCACTGTTAATAGTTTTATCTGCTTAATTCCAAACAAAGCTTTATGCAAAAGAAATTCTTACTTTCTCCACTTTACCCTTTTATGGAATCATTGCTACACACACATACACAAAAATACAAGCATGTGTTTGCACATACTTAAGATACTGCACACTTATACCACAAAGCCTAGGGAAGCCATCCTGAAATGGAATGCAACTAAGCATCTCAATTAGAAATCTTTAATAGGGTAGTTCAGATATCAATGTGATTAACCACCTTGTGCCCCCCCATGGTGTTTCTTTAGCCCCTCAGGCTAGGTGCTGTCCATATTATTTCTCATTGCCCTTCATGCTCTCATATCATCAGCTTTTTGAATGAATTGTCAGGCCACTTGTGAGGATCTTCCTATGGATTCTAATAATAGGTCAATTAGAGAGCCTGATGGTTGGGGAAATGACTTTGGTAACTCCCTCCTGCATAGTATGAGCGCAGTTGATGAAAGAATAGAACATTTGCTTTCTTTTCTTTGTTCATTCTGTTATTTTTTCTGCAATCCAATGAACCCTTTCTTTCCTAATGAGTTTTCTGCTCAACAGCTTATCAAGTTTGTCTCTTCCAAGCTAAACAGATCAAACAAGCCTAGATCGTTGTCAGGAGACAAAGTTAAATCATTTGGGGAGGGAGTAAAAATAGCTCTAACTGAATCTCTACTGGCCTTTGGGGAAATCTAAAATATGTTCATTTTTCTTTCAAATTGGCTGGCTGACTTCTTTCTTCACTCTCTAGCATGACAGTAAAGTGCATTATTTTTTTTATCAATAGTGTGGCAATATTGAGATAAGGCAGGGGCAATCCTATTTTCCTCTCCTGGATGAAGACAAGCAAAACAGTGTGGTTTGTCAGGATGGATATTTCTCTACTAAGACAGTCCCCAGCACGGTGCTACATAAATGTTATTAAACTCCACATTAAACAGCCTGTGTGTGTGGGTACTGAGCCCAGAAGTGCCTGACAGCTAATGAATAAACATATACTGCATTTTTAGCAGGGCTTTTTGTAAGGGTATGCTGTCTGTACTTTTGGTAAAAAGACCCATTTATTTTTTGAAAGAACACATGTGCTTATATGGAAACACAAGTAAACCAGGCAGAGTGTTTCCTGAGTTTATAAATAGGTAGATCTCTGATGGATTTCCCTAAAGAATGCCCAAGGGACTCAGCTTCATTCAGTTCAGAGAAATTGCTGCTGCTCCAACCCCACACTCAAGATCAGGTGTCATTTAGCCATCCCAGGCCCTCTCCAGGATGCTTATCTCCTTTTCAAAACACATGGACTTGTGAATACAAAGTTCAAAGGACTTTCTAAAGTTCAGTCCATTTGGTCCCTATTTGTAAAGAAAAAAAAAAAAAAAACACCAGTAGGTATTCCCAACATAGAGTTGGGAACTGAAATGTTCATTCAGAGTGGTGGGGGCCTATGTGTGTGTGTGTATCCTTATTTGTGTCTGTGAGTTTACATTGTCATAGTGCCTTACAAACATTTAATACCTAGATGGAATACCTTACTTCCACCTTTTAGTGAAGGATGAAGGATGGCTTCTTACTTTTTCATCTCATGTATAATAGTGAATTTATTATACATTTTATAAAGTTTTTCATGATTTGTCTATGGGATCTCAGGCCATCAATAGCCAATGATATAACACAAAAAGCTCCTCATTCTAAATGAGTAAAATAGACATTTTATATATGCAAATAGCATATATTGAACTAATAAAACTAGAAAGACTAGTTTGTGATATAAGGATATGTCTGCAATAAATTTTCAAGAATGAAAGCCACTTTTCACCACACTTTGGTGTCTCTGGTTTACCAAAGTGAGAACTATTGTGAATGGCTGGAACTTACATCACCCACCAAGCACAATGAGGCATTTGAAGGCTGAATGCGTGTAGTGATAGAGACATGCTGAGAAGGAAGTTAAGGGCAGTCAGGTTTGGTGACAGCTCTGTGGGTAACATCTTGGGCTCATCTTTGCATCATCACCTTGGCACTGGAACAGTGATTAACAACGGTCAGTCTGGGACTTTGAGCCTCTTGATGAACTCTGCTTTAGAACAAAGCCATCCTTCCAAGGAGGAGTTTATTGTGCTATAATGAACTGGAAGAAAGCGGAACGTAAAGGAAGGGAGATACAGGCACTCTGCTGGGAAGCAGGGTTGTTAAAAATAATGAGCAGTCTTTCACTTCCTTCTCTTTATTAACTTTCTGCAAAGGACAACCCAACACTTGATTTTTTAACACAGTCTCCCCTTTTAGTAATAGACATCAGCAGATTGCTAAAAATGTTTCCACAACATGCTCCATGTGCCATAATACTTGGAACCACACTGCAAATCAGTCTTTTCTTTCTTTTTTTTTTTTCCTTTCCCTTTGTACCTCTCAGAATTGGCTTTTCTATTAACTGCCTCTATGCTAAACACAAATTTGTCATCCCTCCCACCTCTAAAGTATACAAAGCTAGCATTTGAGGGGAAGTTGAAAGCTCATAGCAAAGGGAAAGAAAATGACTTTAAATACCCAGCCTAAAGTTCCATTCATTCCAAGTTTCTCCCTTGAACTGGCCCTGCAGGACGAATTCACGTCCAGGAAACTTTAGGAAAGGTTTCGACACCTAATTGTTGGCATGGTTTTGCCTTCAGATAGGAGAAATCTGAATGAACCAGATGGTTGGTAAAAGGCCAGAATTTTAGTCTTGAAGAGATTTCTAGAATGAATTATGAAGCTAACTACCCAGAGTTAGTACTTTGTTCCCTCAGAGAATGCTGCCTCAGTGCCAAATAACAGAACTGAACTCTTGACTTTTTCCCCTTGTAGTTAACAACTTAAGCCAAGCTTTTGATCAAAGGGAAGGAAGCACAACTGCTAAGACCCAAAGAAACTGTCAGCTTGACCATAAGTCTCTGTAACTGGGCATCCAAGTGACCCAGCCTTCCAGTGATCAGGGGATGAAAGAGGAAGTAGTGGTATTGGGGCACCTATCAGTTGTCAGAACCCTGTCAGATACTTTATGACACGATTTCATGGAGTCCCCATACTAACCCCCAAGAAGTTGTCATTTTTAGCCATGAGTGAATGACACATAGAAAGTTAACATTTACTCACTCGTTTAACAAATATTTACTATACAATCATCATCATCCAGGCACAGTGCTGGATGGTGAGGCTACAATGATAAAATGGAGAGAAGCAGCGATTGCATTCATAAGGCTCACAGTTTAGTTAGGATGATTGCTAAGTGTATCTATAAATCTGGGAGTGTTACAGAAGGGGAAATATAAGGTGATAAGCAGCTCTAGAAAATAGGCCATTTACTCAACCAGTCAACATGTGATTATTGGAAGCTCTAAGATACCACTTGGCTTTTGGCTTAAGAAACCAAGTAGTACTCTTATCAAGATATAATACTACCTCTCCTGAATGCACCCTTGGTTAATACATTACTTACTAATGGCAAAATAAGAGAGAAAGATGTGTATGGTTAAAATAACCACAAATATGAATGCTCACATAGGTAGAGCAAAACCATACTTCAATGAAATATTGGTGTATATGAATATCTGCTAGAACTTTCTGCGCTAGTAGAAATGTGTTATATCTGTGATATACATGGGTATATGGTTAGGAGCACATGAAAATTCTCTCCATGAATTATTTTAATTAATTCAAAATTTAATTTTAAGAATCATATGTGGTTAGTAAGTATCATATTTGAAAACATAGTTATAGATCATTTCCATGGGGCATAAAGCACTCTGAAACTTGTTTCCTCCCCATTGTCTTTGAAGAGGTTTGGGCATGCCAGACTAGGAAGCCTATGGCAACTTGTTTCTGCTAGGGTCATACTCCCCATTCCACAGGAGCCTCCTATTTTGGGGATAGCTCCAAGGAAGATATTAGATGGCTATAAGAAACCAAGTCCAATCTAGAGTCCAACTGGATTCAATCCGAACTAGACCTGGATTTGTTTTAAAACCATACTATCCTCTTGGTGTTGGTGTTAGTCTATTTGGAGAAATTCAGCATTGGGCCATTTCAGGGAAAAAGAAATTTCTTTCTGGTTCCCCTGCAACAGCTCAAATGTAGAGGAGAACCAGGATCCCAAAGCCAGTCAGAATAGGAGAAAAAAGGGTGAATTAATCTTTAGGTATCTGGTCACATATGTGGAGTTAGATTCAAGTTCTCCTGAGATCAGAGAGGTAGCTGTAAGAAAAAGCACCCCTCCCCCCAACACTGTCACATTCACAAGCCTTTGGGTGCTGGTGTCTCTTGGTGACCATGTGTTCTTGACACTGTTATTTTGCTAGGAGTCCTAATCAGAGAACAAAGTAAAAAAGAGGTGATTTAAACCTAAAAGAAATGAAACTTAATTTGCTTTAGATCCTTTTGTCAAGCAACTTACTCATGACACGAGTTTGTTTTAAATAAAGAAATGCTATCTATCAAGCAGTAAATTTTATTAGTCCTGCTAGATATTAATGTATTCAATGACAACATCGACTCTTTCTTTCAGGGGTGCTCTTTCTTAATACTGCTGACTTCAGCTTCTACTTTTGGTTCGTCCTGTGGCCTCAGAGACATTCTTTCAGCTCTAGATATTTTTCTTAGTAACATAGGTATAGTTTAAATCCCTCTTGGATGGGAATGAATTGATCATTCTTTCTCTCTGCTTAGGTCTCTTGGCTACTACCACCTCAGTCAGCTATTTGACCTCACCACTGCCCCCTCCTCACTGTGAACTGATGCACACTTTTCTGACATGACTGCAGTTCATTACTAATTGGGCATTACTGACAGACTGCTGCCTCCAGGCCTGCCATGGGTCTGGCTGCCACCTCAGGAAGTAACATGAATCAGCATCATGATTATCCCTTGCTTTATTCTTAAGGAAAGGAAAGGAACCAGACCTTTAAAAATATACTACGTGTTGTATTTCAGCATGCTGTTCAGTTGCCAATTCTTCTTTCGAAAATTGGCCCTATGCAAACACTATTTAAAAGAAAGTTGGCTTGGGGTATGACTGATATCAGATCATTTCATGAGATAATAGTAATAAAAGTTTCATTTATTGGAAGCCAGTAATGTGCTAAGCATATTTATTGAAACATTCATTGTTATATTCAGTTTTCACAATGACCAGTAAACTTTAAAACTTTTTTTCTGTTTTTCAGATGAAGAAATAACATTTATGAGTCTAAACAACCTGTCTTAGGTCACAGTTTGGAAGTCACAAACTCATCTAACTCCTGTAGCCAGTGCTGTTTCCATCCTGATGGACCAACTTCTGGGGTGCAAGGTTCCAGAGAAGAGATAGAGATGGGAATGAAGAAAGGAGTATGTCAAGGTGTATGTCAAGGTGTCTAACTTCACTGGGTCAGTTGAAAGTGATAAAGTGTCTGTCTATCTTTCAATACTGATGTCACTTAATTTTGCCTCATACAGTACTAGGCACAAATGAGGCACTTGCTGAATAAAATAAATGTTTAAAAATCTGTCCTGTATTTTTGAGCAAGATTTAGACACAAATGTTGTACTAAGCTTGCCCTGAAGAGAGCAAGCATGTAAAGGTCTTTCCTTTTGTGGTCTTATTTTGCGGGGGTGGGATAGAATAGAAAACAGTAATCATAGCAATGAGCAAAATAATTTCAGATGGTGTCAAAGTGCAAGGGAGAAAAAAAGACAGTGTAAGGTGACCCAATGCTCTGAGTGCCTATGAAGGCACAGGAGCACTAATTTAGACTCAGTGGTCTGCAGTGTTCTACTAAGAGGCCAACACCCAAGGAACCTTCAAGATCTGTAAGGAGACTGTGCCAAACAAAGGGAGCATCTCACTAAGTGGGGAGTACAGAAAGAAAAATCAAAGTGCTTCCAGGGGTTTAAATTCAGCAACTGGGAGGACCTTGATGATTTACTGAAATTGGAAGACCTGGAGGAAGCAAATTGTGGAGGGGGAAATGTAAAGAGTTTTTTTTAATTTCCAAAAGGCATTTATATAATGCTTACTTTTACCAGGTAGACTCTAAATACAATACCTTATTTCTGCATATTTCTATGAAAAGTTGATATATTTAGTGAATCCATCATTTTCATTTTAAATAAAAAGATACAAGTTATGTTCATAATTTTTTTAAATTAGTTCTATTTTACCAGTCTGAATAGTAGAAAAATTAAAATCTTTAGAAAATTATTTCTAGTTTTTCAAACTCTACAGAGTATTTTTTAACTACCAAATTGTATTCTTAAGCATATTTTTAAAGAAATGTCATATGCAGCCAAAACTCAAGTTTCTGTGAATCTAATCAAAAAGGTGCATAAAGGCTTACAATAAAATTTCCATTTTTAATGCCAACATGTTCCTTGAACTTGAAGATTATGAATTAGGAAAATATTTCATTTGAAAAACCTAATGATTTTATAAAGTGAGTCCTGGGAAAAACAACATCATAGGCACATTATTACAGTACAATTGTATAGTGAAATTACTATGAAGGTGCAAGATAAGACAATTCTTTATCCTCTGTAGGGAAAAGAGTTAAATTTTTTAGCCTAGTCTTGCAAGAAGAAAGATTTCCCTTAGAAGCAAATATTAGGGCTGTTGGAAGGGAATTCCAGGCCGATAGAGGTACAAATGTATCAATTGAGAACCTGTCTGCTATGTGACTAGAAAATTTAACATCTTCCATCTTAAAAGAAAAATAACAATTCATTTAAAAGTCTTAGGAACTAATCTATTTTGATGTTTTGTTTCATTTTACATAAGTATTTTTGCTCTCCCAGTGTTACCAAATGAGGCCCATTTTGTCCACAATACAGAATGCCAATCACTGAAACAAAACAAGTTTTGCAAAAGAGATTTTACTCATGCAGCACCAGTCCTGAGAAGGTGGCAGCTCCAAATCTCAAATCCACTTCAAATCCACTTCCCAGCAAATAGACTTTAGTGGTGTTCATGGGATGAAGAAAATAGGGTTACCTAAGGTAGGGGGTGGGGTAAAGATGCCTGGAGTAAGGAAAGGGGTCGTAATGGTGGTCTACACATGCCTGAACAAATTTATAGCTCTTCATTGGCCTTGTTCAGAAAATGGCTGAGTAAGTGTGATATAGGATTAGGGTTTTGGCCCTCTGATGTCAGAAAGTTACCCACTGGACAACACTGGACTATGCCCTGACCCAAGTCAAGGTTTTTAACCAGTTTGAGATAGGCTAAAGCAACCTTTGAATTCCTAAGAAAATACTGAAGCAATTACGACAATAAGTCAGAGATGTTACCAATAGCAACGCCAATGGAGAAATACTGCTTAGCTCTCTGACTCCCAAAATTGGCAATAAAAGCAATAACTGAAAGCAAAAGAAGCTAGATGGTTTATTCAGGTTTTCCCTTGGATTCACCAATTTTAAAACAACTTCTCAACATCAGAAATAACAGCAAAATTTTCAATGTTGATTGACTTATAAAGCCATTATTTATTACCTCAACACTACTCTGGAGATATTAGTTGAAAATTATAAAGATAATTATCTAAGTAGTTGGAAGAATAATCGTGCATTTGTCAGAATTCTAATACTTGTATAAACAAAATAACTGGGCCATGGACTGAAGCATTTATTATTTAATGAGATACTTTAGTGCTTTCAGCACTATCTCCTATAAATATATCATTTTAGCATAAATGCCTTGTAATTTATAATTTTCATGTTCTTGGAGATTCTTATAAGTTAAAAGCATCTTCTATAACAAATTAAATTTGAATATAAAGTATGTCTCAACTAGTTCTTTGACCTAATGATTTACTCTTCACAAGTGCCAAAGAATACTGACTTCATTCAAAGATGATTATAAAATCTAAACATTTTAAAATGTGAAGGCTGTATAACTTGGCAAATTTGTACTGACTAGTCATTTTAATAATTTTTAAAAAATTTCGTTAATGATGGTACTCTAGATATCTAACTTCCCTTCTATACTAGATTCAGCTGTTAACCATTGTTTATAGTCTTTGATGATTTCTCCTCTTAATCCTAATTGTGAAGGCAGTAGATTATGCAAATTACTAACAAATCTCCTACTGATAAGCTATGCAAATGAAGCACCAAGTGAATGGCTATATTCTTTTATCATTAATCAGTTGATTTAACTCTCCTAAAAAATGCAAGATGACATGATTGACCCCAACTTGCAAGCCTCCAAAGAATCGTTTATGTTGTCAATAATGTAGCCAAGAAAGCAAATGCATATTATTTGCATTTAGTTTTTAAAAGCCTGGAAGTTTTCAGTTGTCTTTGCAAGGGCTCCAGATTCTAGCCCCTCTCTGTTATATCTGCACCATCTATAATATCATTAGAATCCTAAGCAAACCCTGAGGAGGGGGAGTTGGGCTTAACTCAGTATGCAAAGCAACAATAGATGAGTTTTCCAGACAAGAGTTCTGAGAAAGAAAACCTGTTGGGAAAGAAAAGAGGGAAAGGTTTCAAGTATTGTTTGTTTTCTTTTCTAACTTGGCTTTTCCACACTCCTTTTTCTGAGAAGCCATTTGTATGTACAAATCACTTCGGTTTATTTTTAAAACCCACACACAGAGAGATGTTGTTTTGTTGTGGTTACATCCTATTCAGTAGAGGCCCAAAGCTTCCCATCGTGAGAGGAAATGAAGGCTGGCTGGATCTTTAAGGAGTCTCTTAATGCACGTGGCTCCTTTCATCTCATGCCTGCGATAGCTGTGATTCAGTCCCTGGTTTATTTGCAAAGGTAGCTTACCGAGAAAATTGAACACAGGCTAGGAGGTGAGTCCCACAAATGGAACAAAATTTGCATGTTTATTAAGAAGAAAAAGGACAAAGCAATTTCTTCCCTCACATGAAGAAAACTAATCTGCTATGTTGCAGGAGTCCTACAACTAGTAGAACCAAGGCACTTGGATGGGACCACAGAACATCAAGATAGATCAGATTCCATAGTTTACAAATAAAAAATTTTGAGGTGCATATGCCCAGAGAAGACCAAATTTTCCAGTTGTGTGGCAGACTATGTTCTACAACAGTTTCATGTTTTTGTGCCTATGTTGACCTGGAAGGCCCTTCCTGTAGCCGGAAGGACTGCCTGAGAAAAAAAGACATTTTCTTCCAAGACTGAGCTAAGACTCTCCTGAGCCTTGGTTCCCTCCTCCTAAAGGGCAGAGGGCTATCTTTTCTGGCCACCTCTGTAGCTCTTGCTGCATGATAGTGCCTGGCCTCCAGATTAAATTAGACTGAGCTTCATGAGTTGGAGATCTGTGTAGGTACTTGAAGAATCGAGGAACCATGGTCTATCCAGGTATCCAAATTTGGGTTCAGAAAACTAGATCATTCTAAGACTGGTTTGAATCTCTCCCTCTAATGATACACTTTCTGCCACTTAGTACTACTGACCAAGTGCAAACTTGTCAACCCTGAATGGGAATCGAACCACTTTAGTACTCCATATGGGAAAGGGAGAGAGAATATTATCAGACAAAGACAAGTTATGTAAAAATTTTTCAATAAACTCACTGTGGTTAATCTGAATTGTCAACTTGATTGGATTCAGAGATGCTCAAGATTAAGAGGTTTCTGGGTGTATCAAGGAGGGTGCTTCTAGGAATCATTGACACGAGGGACAGCAAACGGAGGGAAAGACCCACCCTAAATGTGGATAGCACAATCCTATATGTTAGGGGCCTGGACAGAACAAAAAGGTGAAAGATCAAGGAGGCAGCAGCAGAGAGAATCCCCCATTCTTCTTTGGAGTGGGTTCCATTGCTGCTGTGTTGGCATGAGGACATGAGACTCCAACTTCTTCACTCTTCAGAGCAGGTTCTAACTGGTGACTCTCCAGGGAGTTTCCAGCTTTTCTGTCCTGGACCAGGACAGCATCATTGGTTCCTCTGGTTCTGAGGCTCCAGCTTCTTAGACTGAGCAGCTACTGGTTCGTTTCCTCCAGTTCTCCAGCTTTCCATCATTGTCAGTCTGATATATATATATATATATATATATATATATATATATATATATATATAGAGAGAGAGAGAGAGAGAGAGAGAGAGAGAGAGAGAGAGAGAGAGAGAGAAATGATGATATATATCCCACCTGTTGGTTCTGTTTCTCTGAGAACCCTAACAACTAACAACTCACTATCAGCCCTTGTCAATTTTAGAATATTCTTTGAAGCTACAGATTCCTACCTTGCTTGTTTTATTCAATAATTTAAAATGATGTTCCCATTATGATATAATACCAATTTTTCTTACTGTATTTTTAGGTTTTTTTTGTTGTTGTTGTTGTTTTATTTTTTTACATACATGACAGCGGAGTGCTTTATTGCTTTCTGACCAGCACTTCCACAAACTGCCTAAGAAACCATTAAAGTTCTGAGTTTTTTAAAGAGATTATTCTTTGAAGAAATGTGTTTTAAACCCATATGAGACATGCTAATCTTGCATCATGGTCTAATACCCATATTTAGGTATATGCAAGAATATTTAACAATTGGAAATAAAACTTTAATATTGTATTTTTCAATAAATAATTTAAAAATATTCCATCACTCTCTTTTGTCAGTAGTTTAAAAAGATGTCCCTGTCTGAACTATAAGACAGAAATCTTGCCTCTTGCCTTATTAAACTGATAGTCATTAGATTCACTTGTAGTTTTTGACTGCCAGCAAGAGGCTGGGTATGCTGAGTCTATACCCAGACAGCCTGAAACTTGGGCCCACCAGCATTCTGTTATCATCACCATCTGGCCAGTCTCCCCTTATCACCCATATTGATGCTGAGCCCCACTCCCCACCCCTGTCAGCATCAGGAGATGTGCACACAGATACAAATGCTCCTCCTATTTGATACCACTCTGCAGCTAGCTAGGGTGACCCTCATTTGCAGAATGCTCTAAGCCCCAATATGTACTTTATAGACATTTGGGTTCCATACAGTAAACCATTTACCATCTGGTACTGATGCCTTATATTTCAACTTTTTAATGAATGATATGTTCATAGTAGTGGTGAACATCAGCTCTGCCTAGAAGGTTCTGGTCTTTATAGATGACTAACGGTAAAAGTCTAATTTTCTTCAACTAGCCAAATAGCCATCTGGTACTTATACCATAATTTATAGGAACTTGGTTTTGACATGAGGTCAGAAAGAGAGAATAGATAGATACTACTTTTTAAGAGATAAAACTCTCATTTGACATATTTCTTTTATTAATACTATTTGTGAAATAATTCCATGCAATGAATTTGCCACTGTATTTTCTCATGTTTACTGTGATGGAAATTGTGAACTTGACTAGGATGATGCAGGTTTAACTATGTACCCTTTAAGGTGGTCAGAATCCTTTTTAGACCTGTGAGGTGGCCTAATTGACCGGTCACATTACTCAGCGTTAAAAAAGAACAAAATCATAGCATTTGCAGGTAAATGTATGGCGTTGGAGAAGATAATACTAAGTGAAGTCAGCCAATTCCAAAAAAATAAGTGCCAAATGTTTTCTCTGATATAAGGGGGGTGACTCATAGTGGGGTAGCGAGAGAGAGCATGGGAGGATTAGATGAATTCTAGATAGGGAAGAGGGGTGGGAGGGAAAGAGAGGGGGCAGGGGATTAGCAAGGATGGTGGAATGTGATGGTCATCATTATCCAAAGTACATGTATGAAGACTTGAATTGGGTGTCAACATATCTTGTATACAAACAGAGATATGAAAATTTGTGGTATCTATGTATATTAAGAATTGTAATGCAAAAAAGCGCATGTATAATGGCACAAATTGATGTGAACATACTTTATATACAAAGATACAAAAAAATGTGCTCTATGTGTGTAATAAGGATTGTAATGCGTTCCTCTGTTGTGTATTTTTAAAAAATAATAAAATCAATTAAAAAATACTAACTTATGAAACTAAAAGTCTTAATGCAAGTCATCTCAATCCAATGTCTGCTGTATTAATCACAATACAAATAGCTAAGTATCAGGATATCCGAATGATATTTTGTGGAAAGGGAAGGATCTGAAGGCTGTCAAAGCTTGATGTACTATAACCTGAAAGCTGACTCACATCAACTTTGACACTATTGTTCTACAGGAAATGCTCATCTTTGATCTTATCTTGAAATTTTGAAAGTAGTATCACTACTTTGCATTTGTTTGAGAGTTAATAAATGAGAAACAAGAATACAACCTATTTTAAACTTAGAAAACATTCTCAAGTGATAAATTCAGAAGGCAAATAGAAACACAATAACCTATATATTATTAAGATCATTGACCCTATAGTCAGACAGACCATGCCTTTATCTTTATTATTTCTTCTTAAATTTACTTATTGTTTAAAGGATCACTATAAAGATTCAATGAAGTAACACATGTAAACCACTCAGTACAATTCATAGAAAAAATAAGTAAATAAATGTACCAACAACAAACTTCCTCCAAATCTCTCATTTCCCAATTGTTTTGCATTGACATTAAGCAAATTATTTCTCTATGTCTTAATTTAATTATCTATAAATATGATATAATTGAAGGCTTGTTAGAAGGATTATGAAGAAGATGTAAAATTTCTGACATTTAGAGTGAACTTAATAAATGGTTTGGGGTTAAAATTAACCTTCAGTTTTGCTATATATCATGAAACTAAACAACTAATACTGACTTCACAACTTGAATCCCTGTGTAATAAACTTATTAGTACATAGTCAAGCTAAAAGCTTGAATTTTTTTTGTAACAATTAGCTGAGTCTCAGCCAATCACAGCAGAAGAGCTTCAACCAATCACAGGCTCAGACCATGCCCAAATAGTGCAATCGCCAAACTGGAATCAAAAAAAGCTGTGTCTGTTCCTCATTTCCATTTTCTGTCCGTTAATGCTTCCTGCCTATGAACTCTACCATGAACTTTTCTGCTGCCTAATTTGGAAATTATACCTAGCTCAAGTAAATTCTATTAAAGTTACTTGTTGCAAGATTTTGTTTAACAATATATGGTATATGTATGTAGTGTGTTACATTTAAATTTTATTATACAATTTTAAAAACAGCTATTGATAAGGATAAAATACAGGAGGTATAAATTTGCTAGTACCTCTGAGATGTTGACATGTATTTGAATGGGGTAAATACCCATTATTTTAGCTTAAGTTTGTCAGATGAAATCAAACCAGAGTCTCAGCATAGAAGCAATTTTTAAGGTCCATCATCAAAATGATTTATTTAGATGCATTTTCAATGGTTTCTAATTTCAGAAAAGGCACACATTTCTCTTTCTGCGTTCCAAGCTAGTCAAGCAGAACCCTTTATGATTTGAGAAGCGATTTTCTCATTTGCATATTCTGGATGTTCCATTTAAATTTCTTGTCTTGCTTTTTGTCTGTTTAAGCTTTTATTAATATTACAACAATTTGCATTTTTGTCCCCATAAAGAAGGATTTTTTAAAGTGTCTTTTTGTTGGTTCTGCTTTCCCTCAACACAATGGCATCTGAGCATGAGAAACTATTTTTTAAAGTTTTCTATTCAATTCAACATTATAAGAAAATATTTTCTTAATTAACATAAAAATAAAAGCCTATGCATGTTTCTCCTGAATTTGAGCAAAGAAAAAAAAATGTATGCAAACATCAAGCTTGTGAATTTCATTTTTGGTCCCTATGTCAACACAAGATGGCCACAGCAAAACCAGATCATTTGTATTCATCTCACAAGAGTATTTCCAAGGCACAAGATCCACTAAAATTGGAATTCCATTGATTGGTTTCAGTCACATGTTCATCCTTGAAACTGTTCTAGAGGGATGAAATTTGCTCATTGGTTTAGGCCTAGGTTATAACTCTATTTCTTAAATGAACCTTGGAGCCCACCAAGCTTCCTGGTCAAAGGGTGAAAAAGTGTTGTAGCCTTAAACCCCAATTAGAAATGACTGCTAGAATGAAGAATACGAACCTCAAGATGGCCAACAATCAATGTTTTTTTTAATCAAATATTCACATTATTTTGAAAAATCAGTTCAAGTTTCTTTCCATGACTAGCTGGCCTGTCTGAGGGCTGGGTTACTATCACAGCCCCTGACATACAATAGGCATTTAAACAGTGTATTGGCAGGCTTTGTCCTTGAGTTCCTTCTTAACATAGCAGGCAAAGAGACCCTGTATGGATATATCAGATGATGTCAATCCCTACATATTTCTATCTCATGTCTAGCAAAATGTGAATTCCTTACAAAGTCAAAAGAGCTTTTCACATTATGGTCTCCCCATTCCGTTCCGCTCTGTCTTCTTCTCTTGGTACTTCTTTATCTGGATCTCTGCTCCAGCCACCCTGGTCTCCTTGCTATTCTTCCAAAATGCCAGGCCTTCTGCAGGTGGCCTTCTGTCTGAAGTCCTCTTCTGTCAATCAGATCTGAGCTCACTCCTCTTCCCCCAGGTATTCCCTGGCTAGCCTATCTCAGTTGAATCCACCCTTGTATGAATTTCTGTCCGTCTTTATTTGTCTTTTCTCCATAGCATCATCTAAAATCCTTAGGGTAATTATTACTAATGCTTTTCTGTTCTTATCTCTAGAATATAATGTTATTAAGGCAGAGGTTCTGGATTTTTTTATTCATGACTATATTCCCAATTCTGTAGTGTCAATAAATATCCATTGAAAGAAAGAATATGCTTCTCTTATTCATCCTCCAATAATAGGTACACTCCAACTCTGCATTTCAATAACTTTCTCCATCATTCTTGCTCCTTTAGGTGGGTTAACTTCACTCACTCTCAATTCCCTTATTTCTGCACAGAGAATATGCTCAATAGATAAGTAAAGGTGTATAATTTATTGAGTGTACATTAGCAGTGAATGCTCCAAAAGATTTCACGAAATATTACATCATATTTTGAAATTGAATTTTTGGTATGCTGATCTTGGAGCCCTTAGATCATCCCACACATGAGAAGTTATGTACATGCCAAAATGAGCTTGTTCTAAATCTAACCACATCCTCAAATTTTCTTCAGCCATTTGTCTTTCAAGGCCCTTTCCCTAATACACACACACACACACACACACACACACACACACACACACACAGACTTATTTTATCATCAAGTAGAGCATATTGCAGCAATAGATTTATTAGCATGAACATGCTGGCAGGAAATGGAAGACTTCTGTTACTCTCACAAAGCTTTCTATAGAGTAGAATAAGAGGCACAGGCCTGCACTGACCCAGCAGGAGTGGGAGGGAGGAGGTGATGTGGCTGCTCAGGCTTCTGGGGCTTCCTCTGGCCCCAGAACACTAGGGTGGACCTACCAGCATGACTCAATTTGAAGCCTCCTCAGAAGATTTGGCCAACTTTACTTCCTGCTCCAGTGAGACTTGGCTCAACAACTGAACAGGCCAAAGCCTGCTAAAGAGACCATTAGCAGATTCAACAATACAGAGATAGGGAAGAGAGGAAATAAGGCAAGAACTGAAACCTTCTGTTAAAACAACATCAATTCCCCATAATGTCGTCCTTTATAAACAAAGCTCCCATGGAAGACTTGTGAAAGGTTTAAAATTCTCATGAGGTTTTTCTGACCCGAACACAATTTTATACCCACTGACAGGCCCAGAATAATGTCAAAGTTCTGGTAATTATAAACCTAAATATGTTAGAGCATCAAAATTAAAAAAAATTAAAAGAGGGCCCCAAATAATCTGATATAATTGCTTGAGTCTATTGAGAATATAAATGAGTGGTTTGAATATGTTTGTTTGGATGTTTGACTTAATTTTTAGAGGAGAATACACCTTTATAATTGCCCCATGAGTTGGAATAAAGGCCAGATACATATGGAAACACTCTAAGAAACTCATTAGCCTCCACTTCTGGATTTTAGAGCTTCTAGGTAAATATTGACTTAAAATTTTTGAGTCCTATCAGGCATCAAGCATGATGGCACTTTCTAAGTTTCTTGAACACTCATAATTATACCACTAATATTATGTGCTTACTATGCTCCAAACAAGACATTCTATGCTGTTGTAGAGAACTTGCTTTATCTTCATGACAGCTCTGTGATTTAGGTATCACCATCTATTTATACAGCTAAGAAAATGGAGGCACAGGGAATGTAAGTGGCTGTTTTCAGTCACACAGCTAGCAGCCTGCAGAACAGGATTTAAATCCACATCCTATGGCTCCTGAGTACACACTAACCATTGTACTTTACTTCTTTTCAGTGAATACCAACCATTCTTAGCAATCACTGAGTCCTTCTAGCCTGCAGACTAATGATCCTTGAGTTGGAAATAGAGGCTCCTAGATAAACATTCACAGTATATGCTCCATTCTCTAAAAGGAGATCCAAATGACATGTTTCTGTCAGCTGGAAGAGTGTTGGACCATCTATGTTTCCTTCCCAAATTGCCATTCTTGGCCTTGGCTCTTTCTGATTAGAGACTACATTTATTCTATCTGGCTCTTGGATCCTCCTGTCATATCAGAAAATTGGCATTGCTTGGCACTTCTGATGTTTCAGACTAGATTTAGGACTTGCTCTTCTTGGTATAATCCAGGATTGGCCCTGATTTGTATTTCACTGTGCTCTGCAGCTGGAGTACAACAGTCTGGGGGCCTGGAATGGATATGAATATTAACAATTCTATTATTAAGTGCTCCATATGCTTGTGTCTTGAAGCCCATTTGGTCATAGCCTGTTTTCCCCTCGTGGGCTCTGACCAAGATTGCTTATCTTAAGAAACATTCCAAATGAAGACTTCAGAACATTTTCTCAAAATGATTGAATGCATCCTTAGGGCCTTTTCAGATTTTTCCAAAAAGTTATAATTGTGAGCCAGGCTTTGCAACACACAGCATGACAAATGTTATCCTCTGGCCTTTTAATTTAGTTGAATTGTAGGATAGAGGCATATTCAGATGCTACTTCTGTACATTCATCCTAAGCCAACCCGTGGATTGCTGTAGGAGATAGAGTAGCTACTTCTGTCAGCTTTTTTTATGTCTAAGCTGTGATTTCATGAGCAACAGCACACTGAATTACTAAATATGAAGAGTCTCTCTCTAGAATTAGCTGAAAACTTAAAAGACAATTAAGAACTTTTAGAGTAAATTCAGTAATATTTGCTAAATATAAATTAGGTGTTATGTAGTGGAATAGACTACATAGACATAGGAACAAATAGTAACAACAATGGTTAAATAATTTCTATCTCTTTCTATGCTAAGATTGATGCGCTAAAAATTTATTTCATCTAATTGTCAGTACAATATATATATATGAGATAATCCTATTATCCCCAGTAAAGTAACTTGTTCAAAGTCATATGGGTAATATTTGGAAAAGGTGGATTCTAATTCTGACTTTAATGTGAATCCAGAGTCCTCAGCTTGAACCACTCCTAGCCAATATATTAATAGAATAAATCGACGTGATATGTAAATAAATTATTTTAATATTGTTTGTACTTACGCCTAATCTGTGGGTTTCAAAGGCTCCTCTTTGGTAGATAATCTCTTACTCCATCAGTGTGGCTGGGGTCCAATGTTCAGTTAGATAGTGTGGTACCTACCTCACACTGAGCACCACTGGCTTTCCTCCCTGGTTGCATAATACAGGACAACTGACAGAATATCCTGCCCATGACCATATGACCTTGAGCTTTATATGATAACTTCTGGTGATTAAAGCTACAAAGCAAAAGGAAAAATGGCTGTTTACCCCTGGGAAAACTGAAGTGTGGAGTCACAAGCTATCTCCCCTCTATCATTGTTTCACCATTATAGGTTCACAATGGAGCGTCATCTTGATGCTCTAAAAAGTTTTCCCTAGAGACAGGTGGAGACTGACTACCAGAAAAATACTGTCCTTGGTGGGTACTGCTTTTATTTCTTTTCAGTTCTTGGAGCTATTAGCTAATGAGTAAAATCCTGCAAAGTAGTCAAAAAATAAAGAATTGTGTAGGCCACGCTATGAAGTTTAGACCTTTATATTTTATCTTATTCCAACCCACATGCTCCAAGTCCTGGCATGGTTTCTTCCCAAGGTCTGGGTGTCACACATATGCTAACTTTTCACAGTCTCTCCTGGACCAAACGTGAATCAGACTCCCTCCTCTTAGTTCTCTTTTTGACTAGGCTTGGGCTTGGGCTGTGATCATGGACTGTTTAGTCTGGTTTTAGCAAGAATCCTGTTGTATCAGTTTATGGGATATCCCCACCTTCAATATCTTATTACCCTGCCTGCCTCCAGCAAGCAACTTGTCAAGTAGATCAGCAGGAATTCAATCCCCATAGCTTTATTCCTCCTAATTTTCTGGGTACTCACTCCCACCTTGCTCCTTGGCTATTAATCTCCTTGTCCTCATTGTATACAGAACTGAGCCTGATTTCACTATGAAACTTCCATTACGGTACTCCATCTTGAGTGAAGACTTCTTTACCATCTTTAATAAGCATCAATTTTTCCTTTAACACTTTTTAATGTCCTTCTGCTTTTTGAAAGTATCTTTTGAAATCAGCTCCTCTTGTAAACTTTGATTAATCATAACAGATGTGCCATTATTTCTGCAGAAATTTAAACTTTATACCATTTAGTTTTTACAATTTTCATAAAAACTAAAATCAATGGTTTTTTAAAAAAAATTTTTGATTTATACTTAGTAAAGTTGCCTAGAAATTTTTATAAATATCTGTCCTGAACCTGTCATGTTATCTGAGTGAAGTATAGAGATGAAATCCAGGTAATTTTCAGTTGTCTTTGATAATGAAGAAATACTCAACAGTATAGAAAAAAAAATAAGTCTACTAAGTAGAGTCAAAGTTAACAAATGCAGCAGCTTTAAATTCAAAAAGCAACAAGAAATAAATGAGGATCACAAACTATTAGGGCTCTGATCAAATTGTAAGCTTATTCCATTTTCCTAAACAAAACATGCCATCGAAGGAAATTAGTTTTAAAATCTGTCCAATTAAAACACTTCATGGATAAAGGTGCTGTTTTGCTGGGTGTAGTAGCACATGCCTATAATCCCAGCAACTAGGGAGGCTGAGATAGGAGGATCCCTTGCAAAATAGCAAGACCCTAACCAACTTAGTAAGACCCCATTCTCAAAATTTAAAAAATAAATAAATAAGGGCTGAGTGTAGCTCAGTAGTAAAGTGCCCCTGGGTTCAATCCTGATATGTTCCCACCTCCACCTCCTGCCCCTCAAAAACAGATGTTGTTTTGAAAAGCTGTATTTTTATAAAGTGAGGCTTATTATAAGTATACAGAAAATACCATTTCCTGCTATTACAGTGAATTTTCATGGTTTTTCTAACTTCCTGAAAATGTGTTTTGATAGATTACAACCAGAGGAGCTAAATACAGAAAATGGATCCAAACAGATGAATTGCTAACATTACAACCTGCTGTCTTAATTTGATAATTCAAACCCCCTCATACAAGTATCCTAAACCACATTTAAATTATTAATCATGGTTAATAAGAAAATGCGATAAGCAAGATGTGTTAGTTGTCATTCTAAAAGGCTTGCAAAACTCAATGAAGATTTCTGGAAGTTAGCTTTTTAGACTTCAGGATCCCTTCTGTTTCTTCCTCCTCCTCCTTCAAGAATTTCAAGGGGAGGAACAAACTCATGCTATTTAAACTCTATCTGAAGTCTACCTTTGATGTTGGCATAAGTTATATCGGATATTATTTTTCATTGTAGGGAACGGTGGCAGATTTTCTCCAGGGAAGCAGACAATGAGGCAGAAAATTCCAAAAGGTTTTGGTTTGCAAGTTTCTATGATTTAAATCTCCAGATTTATGAAAGATATAAAGCATCAAGTTTAAAGTAAGCACTCTTTTAAATATAACTCACTTTTATCAAATGTTGGCATTTTTGCCATAATTTTAAAAGCCTTTGTTGTTGTTGTTGTTGTTGTTGTTGTTTTGTACCAGGGATTGAACTCAGGGGCACTTTACCATTGAGCCACATACCCTGACCTATTTTATATTTTATTTAGAAACAGGGTCTCACTGAGTTACTTAGCACCTCACTGTTGCTGAGGCTGGCTTTGAACTTGCAATCCTTCTACCTCAGCCTCTGGAGCCACTAAGATTGCAGGTGTGCTTTCCATATTGGCTGCACCAATTTGCAGTTCCACCAGCAATGTATGAGTGTGCCTTTTATCCCACATCCTTGCCAACACTTATTGTGTTTATATTCTTAATAGCTGCCATTCTGACTAGAATGAGATGAAATCTTACAGTAGTTTTGATTTGCATTTCTCTAATTACTAGCGATGATGAATATTTTTTCATGTATTTGTTAATTGATTGTATATCATCTTCAGAGAAGTGTCTTTTCAGTTTCTTGGCCAATTTATTTATTGGGTTATTTGGGGTTTTTTGGTGTTCAATTTTTTGAGATTTTATATATCCTAGAGATTAGTGCTCTATCTGATGTACGTGTGGTAAAAATTTGCTCCCAAAATGTAGTCTCTTTATCACCTCATTGATAGTTTCTTTTGCTGAGAAGAAGCTTTTTATTTGAATCCATACTATTTATTGATTCCTGATTTTAATTCTTGTGTTATAGGAGTCTTATTAAGGAAAGCAGTATAGATATTCTTTGGAAAACTGAGAATGGAACCACCATTTGACCCAGCCATCCCACTCCTCGATCTATACCCAAAGGACTTAAAAACTGCATAACACAGGGACACAGCCACATCAATGTTTATAGCAGCACAATTCACAATAGCTAAACAGTGGAACCAACCTAGATGCCCTGCAGTTGATGAATGGATAATGAAAATGTGGTATATTTACACAATGGAATACTACTTAGCAATAAAAGGTAATAAAATCATGGCATTTGCAGGTAAAAGGATGGAGTTGAAGAAGATAATGCTAAGAGAAGTTAACCAATCCCAAAAAAACAGATGCCGAATGTTTTCTCTGATATAAGGAGGCTGATTCATAGTGGGGTTGGGGGCAGAGCATGGGTGGATTAGATGAACTCTAGATAGAGCAAAGAGGAGGGAGGGGAAGGAAGGGGGTTTGAGGGTAAGAAAGACAGTGGATTGAGATGGACATCATTACCCTAAGTACATGTATGAAGACATGAATGTTGTGATTCTGTGTACAACCAGAGATATGAAAAATTATGCTCTATACATGTAATATAAGTTTTAATGCATTGTGCTGTCATATATAACAAACTAAAATAAGATTACCACTAGCACTGCAGCTGGCTAAAGTCTCTTTTAAGAGAAGTCTTTCAAATTGTCAAAACCCACAGTATACCCCTTCTTCAATTCAGATGTAACCACTATCTTAAATTTGTACTTATTACACTACAAATAATTTTATACTTCATCACAATTAATAATATGTCTATATATGAAAATATATTTAAAATAGAATACATTTTCATCATCTGTTAGCAGTATGTTTTATGTTTTTAAACATTTATATAATCATTGTACATTTTAAAATAATTATATGCTATATTTGTGATTCTAGTTAGTATTTTTAAGTTATATATTATTTTATACCCATTTTCTCCATTGATGGGGGTTTAAGTTGTTTCCAACTTTTTTCCTATGATAAATAGTTAGGTTTTGGTGCTCTCAAATGGAACATAAACAATTTTACACAACATCAACATCAAATAAGGCCATCTGTGACTATAATAGATCAGGACAAAAAGCAGGAGTTCTGTGTAATCATGTTTGGATATAGACAAAAGCATGAATATTGTTTAAACAACGAAAATGACTAAACGCACCTCTTTCCTGGCTAACAAGAGTGCTGCTGCTTCTTTAGCAATTATAGCCTTAGATTTGCCCTAGACTTCTCTCCTTTTAGGTAAGATTTAATAAAATACCCAATTATACAATTATCCCACTTCTCAACAGTATTCATTTCCGAGCAAAATCAAACCTCCTAAGCCTCTCCCCATATTCCTCAGCACAGCAAACAAGCAACCCAAATGGTTATAGGAGCCCTCCTAGTGGCCCTTGGCTGTAGGGCCCCGATTTCAGTGAGTCTGAAGATCTTTTCACTTATATATCAGCAAAGATAACCATCAAGGGTGCAAGCTGACTTTGACTCTGAGATGATCAGAGGGGGCTTCAACTCTGTTTCCTCTTCTTGCATTTACTTTCCTGAACTGCCTATTCCCTTTTCCCATTTCTCTATTGTTTTTTTAATTTTGTTATATATTTATAAGGGCTCTTTATATTTTCAGGATACAGCCCCTTTCTGTGTGCTGTAAATATTATTCAAATCTATAGTTTTTACTGAAAATTGGTTTTTATACACTCATTTTTATTGCTTTTGCAATGGTTTGTGATTCTTATACCTTAAGGAATTCTTCCCTATTTAAAGGGAATAAATATATATTTAAAAGTCATAAATATATCCTTTTCTATTTTCCTATTTGTTTTTGAAAAATATTAATTGTATATATTCTATTTATGGGAGAATAATGTGATGTTTACATGTACACTTCCTTCTTCTATCCTATTTGTAATTTTGAAGTTTTGCTTTTTTTTTATATTTTGTCCACTAACATCCCAGAATTTATTTTGTCTATGGTGGCAGTACAAATTAATTTTTTTCCAGTCTGGATAGTGATAAACCTTACTGGACAGTCTTTCTTTCCCTAATCATTTATGAAGTTATTTCTGACAAATAGTAAGTTTCCAAAGAAATGTATGAGTCTGGTTCTTTTTTTTTTTTTAATTGGTTGTTCACAACATTACAAAGCTCTTGACATATCATATTTCATACATTAGGGTATGAGTCTGGTTCTTGATTCCATTATCCCATTATTTTTATCATTCCTCACACTAACATTCATTTTTTTATTTAATTATTGTGCCCTATTCTTCTCCTTCGAGACACTATTTGTGTTTAAATGAGCTTTTCTTTAATGTCTAATTTCTCATTAAACTAAGCTCTGTGTGGAAAGCTCAGTGTTCTGCATAGGGCCTCAATACAGAGATTCAGTACATATCTGTTAAATGACAGGATGCATGAGTAGAAGAATAAATTAACATTTATTAGAATGTGGAATAATGCTAAGTCTAATGACCTGAACTTTAGCTGCATGTGGCCTCCCGGCATACGCAGTCACAACTCTTCTGATTTGAACATGCTATTGGGATCCATGGATCTTCTCTATTTACATCTCCCTGCTTGGGTTGTTCCTTAGAAGGAAGAGCGGAAAGTTTGTTTTTATTGCTTCACTTTGATCTCATCACACCTGTATAAATACTTAAAAATTTTCACATAAATGAACATTTTTCTTGTTGTTTGTATTGCCAACTTTTCGATATATTCTCTAATATTTACATCAACTTTTTCCTTTCATAATAATAATTATAAGAGCGAATACTTAAGTACTGAATACCATGCACAAGACTCTGATCTGTAAGTCCTTTCAATATATTAGCTCATCTCATCCTCACCCCTCAGGGGAGTGCGTCCTTATTATAGAGGAGGAAGCTATCACTCAGAGTTTAAGCAGATCTCTAAAATCGCATGGAGACAACTTCAAGTCTATTTATAGCTTATTTTACATAGACATTCTGCTTTGAAATGCATTTCAGATAATATAATTTGTATAAAGGTAAGGAGGATATCCAGGGTGGTGTCTTGCTTCACTGGAAACTACAGGGCTGGCATCTCCAAGTGTGCTGAGTTGTGGCTTGAAATCCTTAGGGAAGAAAGATCCTCCCACTTTCAGGATCCATATACTGTAATAGAAAGTAGCACACATACACATGCACACATACCGATTCTGTTTTCTCCTCTGAACTATCTGTTTCCTCCAGAGTTACTGTTGAGTGCTCAGCTGGCTAGCTTCCCTGTGCATCATACAGACCGGAAACTGGAAAGTCAACTTAGGAGAGGAACCTTGTCTCCCCTAGTGTAGCTTTTAAACTCTTTTAGAAGAAAACCCTTATTCACCGTGATATCAATGTCTTTGTAGAGAGTCGGGTTTGGAGTTAGTAGATTTGGGTTGTATCCAATTATTTTCTGTTTCCAAGTATACGGCCACTTGAAGGAAAGTATGGGAAATTCATTTCTTTTAAATGTTTTTTTAGTTGTAGGTGTATACAATAACCTTTATTTTATTTTTATGTGGTGCTGAGGATCGAACCCAGTGCCTCATGTGTGCTAGGTAAGCACTCTATCACTGAGCCACAACCCCAACCAAGGGAAAATAGGTTTTTTTTTTTTCATTTTCTTTTTTTTTCTTTTTTTTTCATTTTCTTCTTTTTTTTATTGGTTGTTCACAACATTACAAAGCTCTTGACATATCATATTTCATACATTAGATTGAAGTGGGTTATGAACCCCCAATTTTACCCCAAATGCAGATTGCAGAATCACGTCGGTTACACATCCACAATTTTACATAATGCCCTATTAGTAACTGTTGTATTCTGCTACCTTTCCTATCCCCTACTATCCCCCCTCCCCTCCCCTCCCATCTTCTCTCTCTACCCCATCTACTGTAATTCATTTCTCTCCTTGTTTATTTTCCCATTCCCCTCACAACCTCTTATATGTAATTTTGTATAGCAATGAGGGTCTCCCTTCATTTCCATGCAATTTCCCTTTTCTCTCCCTTTCCCTCCCATCTCATGTCTCTGTTTAATGTTAATCTTTTCTTCCTGCTCTTCCTCCCTGCTCTGTTCATAGTTGCTCTCATTATATCAAAGAAGACATTTGGTATTTGTTTTTTAGGGATTGGCTAGCTTCACTAAGCATAATCTGCTCTAGTGCCATCCATTTCCCTGCAAATTCTATGATTTTGTCATTTTTTATTGCTGCATAGTACTCCATTGGGTATAGATGCCACATTTTTTTTATCCATTCATCTATTGAAGGGCATCTGGGTTGGTTCCACAGTCTAGCTATTGTGAATTGTGCTGCTATGAACATCGATGTGGCAGTATCCCTGTAGCATGCTCTTTTAAGGTCTTCAGGGAATAGTCCGAGAAGGGCAATAGCAGGGTCAAATGGTGGTTCCATTCCCAGCTTTCCCAGGAATCTCCAAACTGCTTTCCAAATTGGCCGCACCAGTTTGCAGTCCCACCAGCAATGTACAAGTGTACCCTTTTCCCCACATCCTCACCAGCACTTGTTGTTGTTTGACTTCATAGTGGCTGCCAATCTTACTGGAGTGAGATGGTATCTTAGGGTGGTTTTGATTTGCATTTCTCTGACTGCTAGAGATGGTGAGCATTTTTTCATGTACTTGTTGATTGATTGTATATCCTCCTCTGAGAAGTGTCTGTTCAGGTCCTTGGCCCATTTGTTGATTGGGTTATTTGTTATCTTATTGTCTGATTTTTTGAGTTCTTTGAAACTACTAGAACTAATAAATGAATTCAGCAAAGTGGCAGGATATAAAATCAACACGCATAAATCAAAGGCATTTCTGTATATCAGCGACAAAACTTCTGAAACGGAAATGAGGAAAAACACTCCATTCACAATATCCACAAAAAAAATAAAATAAAATACTTGGGAATCAACCTAACAAAAGAGGTGAAAGATTTATACAATGAAAACTACAGAACCCTAAAGAGAGAAGTAGAAGAAGATCTTAGAAGATGGAAAAATATACCCTGTTCATGGATAGGCAGAACTAACATCATCAAAATGGCGATATTACCAAAAGTTCTCTATCGGTTTAATGCAATGCCAATCAAAATCCCAACGGCATTTCTTGTAGAAATAGATAAAGCAATCATGAAATTCATATGGAAAAATAAAAGACCCAGAATAGCAAAAGCAATTCTAAGCAGGAAGTGTGAATCAGGCGGTATAGCCATACCAGATTTCAAACTATATTACAGAGCAATAGTGACAAAAACAGCATGGTACTGGTACCAAAACAGGAGGGTGGACCAATGGTATAGAATAGAGGACACAGAGACTAATCCACAAAGCTACAACTATCTTATATTTGATAAAGGGGCTAAAAGCATGCAATGGAGGAAGGATAGCATCTTCAACAAATGGTGTTGGGAAAACTGGAAATCCATATGCAACAAAATGAAACTGAATCCCTTTCTCTCGACATGCACAAAAGTTAACTCAAAATGGATCAAGGAGCTTGATATCAAATCAGAGACTCTGCATCTGATAGAAGAAAAAGTTGGCTCCGATCTACATATTGTCGGGTCGGGCTCCAAATTCCTTAATAGGACACCCATAGTACAAGAGTTAATAACAAGAATCAACAAATGGGACTTACTTAAACTAAAAAGTTTTTTCTCAGCAAGAGAAACAATAAGAGAGGTAAATAGGGAGCCTACATCCTGGGAACAAATTTTTACTCCTCACACTTCGGAAATTAGTTTTTAATAAGTATTTTTACTGATTATAAAAGTAGCTCATATTCATTAAAGGAAAGTGTGGAACACATCCTAGCATAATGAATAAAATAAAACTAAACATATATCCTAATTCATTAGAATGAGGAACTTCTTGAATGTGATTGACCTCAAAGTATTTAATAATAAAACCAAGAAATGTGTCAAACATTTTCCTCATCTGATCTCACTGATTATCACTTAATAAGTTGCTTTCCCAGAATCACTCAGAGAACTACCTAATGAAGACTTTATAAATACTTTTCCTTTTCCAGGCCACAATTTGGCTCCAGAAGATCTGTCACTCTTGTAATTTTTAAAACATATTCATATTTTTTTTCTTTTCTTTTTTCTTTTTTCTTTTTGGTAGAAATAGGGATTCTTTCAGTCATTATGTATCAACTTTAAAAGTCAGCAATTCCAAACCTGGTTTGTCTGTATTTTTCCTCTTTTTGTTTGTGCAAGTAAGATTTGAAAAATGCTTGTGGGTTTTGAAACTCCTGCTGCGCCAGCCACAATTTCCCATAAAAAGGGGAACATTTATTTGTGTATATGAAGTCCTGGACAGCAGTACTTGGTCAGACGTGAGACAGATGTATGTATGCACAGCTGTTTGTGTTTAAGGACAGAATACAGACATAAATAAGGTTAGATATTCTTGGTTTGGTGCTAGAATATTTTCATATACTATATTCAAAGGAATATCTGTCATAACTGAAAACAAGGAGAAATTTATCAGAAACAGAGCACAGAGCCCTTCCCCTGAGCCAGGATAAACAAAACCAATATGGGCCTATCAAACTATGGTCTTGTAAAATAAACTTCATTGTACAAAAGGAAACCATCTTATTTATTCTTAAAGATATTGTCAGACATTTTCCTAAGGTCATATAGTACTGTCTTCGATAAAATTAAAGGGCATAAGTAGATCTTTCTGGCTTGTCTATCATGATCAGAATGCAATCATATTAAAAGCCAATAACACTAGAGAAGAATGTTTTGTGAAGAACACTATTACTGTCTCCACTATTCAACTCCCTTCCTGAACTGAGAGAGACAAGCAATCTTTTTTCTTTTCTCTGAAAAAAAGTTTATATTCCAATAATGCTCCAGTACGTTTCAATGGCAAAATGATTCCCAGAAAGATATTTTTCCCCACCAAATACCAAAATCACAGAAAAAAATATTACAAATCTGACACCCAAGCTCACAGAGATTTTTAGAGAGAGCCTTGGAATTTGTTGCATGGCTTTGATGATCCAGAACTTTGAGAAGTATCTCAGGAAAAAGACTTACAGGAATGTTGCTAATTACTTTATTTATTTTTATTCTATTTAAGCCTATTCCAATTAAGAAGTCATTCACATTATGCACAATCTGGAAAAATTTTTTTATATCAGAATTTATTCAAATAAAAAATGTGTAATGGAAGTTATGTTTAATATTTATTTTCACACTTTATGTGCCAGGATTTTCACATAGCCTCTCTCTTCCCCTCTCTTCAGGTCTTTCCTTGAAGAACATTCCTTTAAAAGTTCAGAACAGACCTTCAAAGTAACTACCCACTTTGTTAGAAGGTACTCTTATTTTGATGAAAACCCTAAAACAACTCCTTTAAAGGATTTGTTTAAAAGAACCTAAGACATAGTGATATCCATAAGACTGAAATGCTATACTTTATTTACCTAAGTTTGGACTTTGAAGAAGTGTTTTGTTTTGTTTTGTTGTCAACCCAATAAATCATATTGAGAATCACAGGTGACTTACAATGTTCAAGACCCAAAGAAGACAACTAAGAAAAGTCTGTTCTTTTAACCTTGACTCTGGTAACTTAGCCATTATTAAAATCATATGATGAAAACAGAGGATTACAAAATAGAACTCCCTGGAAATAAAATATTCCATCCTATGTCTATAAGTAGAAATAACTGGCTAATGTTTTATAGGTTTCAAGAATTATAAAATCTCTTTAATACCTATATGCAACATTTCTTTAATATGATTTTCAGAATTACATATTTGGACCATTACACATGGGGATAAATCTAAAAGTAAAATAATGGAAAGCAATGAAAAGCACTCTTCCTGTATTTTACATTTAGTTCTGTAACCCTTTCTTTCAACATTATATATCTGAGATTTATAGATGCTGATTTTGAATTATCTACATGGCTGTACTCAGAAGTATCAAAATATGTGAGATCCTGAAATGTGTTTATGCATTCTAAAAGGCATACATAAATTATAAATACCAAACATTCCCCCAAAATATTGCATAAAACTACAAAAGCTCTTCAAAAGTATATCATATTACAAAACTGCAAAATTAAACTCCACATTTACCTATTTTTCCAGTAATGTGATTACTTTGCAAGAAATATCCTCAAGAATGAACAAATAGTTTGACAGAGAATACTGAATGGCATATGTATTCCTTATGTGATAAGATATGTAGATTCTGAACAACTGCTACTATTCATCAGAATAATAGAAAGAAGAATTCAACAAAATCATTGCTTTAATCAGGAAAAGAAGAGGCTTAAAATAATGCATACTCATTGATACTGTTAATATGAATGAATTTCGAAATGAAAAATATTGACAATACTATTTTTAATCATTGAAATGCTGCCTGACACTCAAAAATATGACAAGCTTATCTCAATATCACACTTTTTAAAAATAAAGGACAAAGTACTTAAAATGTCCTAAATCATTGTAAAATTTACAACCACAAGAGGGAGCTTTGAGTGAAAAAAGTCCAAAGATTCACATGCCTTGTTCCTAAATTATAAACAACATGGTAAAAACCCAAACAAAAGAAGAAAATGGATAGACAGAAATTGAAGTGTTGAATTAGCTGCTGTATATGTCCCATTAATGTGCTAAGTCAAAAAAATTATACGTTGTCAATTTCAACCCAATGTATTTGTTAACCAGGTTTCTAGCTCTTTTTGACAAGATATTATTAACAATGTCAATAACAATAAAAACTACATTCTACTGAGCTTTTAATATATCCCAGGCACTACATGTAAAACAACTGCATTCAGGAATGCATATAGTATGATTTTCCTGACAACTCAAATGAGGCAGGTTTGTGTGGGCATTTGCTTCTTGTTTGAGTTTTATTGTTACTCTTGCTCTATCTCATGGTTTGGGAAACAGAAGTTTAAAGAAGTGAAGAAATTTTTCCAAGGTCACTGAACTAATAAATGCAGATCTAAACCTGGAACTATTAAAATTCTAAAATAAGTTTGCTAATATAGCAAATAAGGGTACAGGATACCCAGTTATTTTGAATTTCAGACCAACAATAAATAATTGTGTAGTATACATCCTGTGGGATATTTGAGATATCTATATGCTAAACAGTTATTTGTTGTTTTTCTGGAATTTCTTATTCATCTAGGCATTGTGCATAAAAACTGCCAACCCTACTTTAACTCTGACCCAGAGTTTGAAGTCTCTGCTAGCCTGACTCTCCAAAGCCAGGAAGCCTGTGCTGGGATGAGACTGGGATAGCCTCTCCTTTGCTTTTCTGGATAAGTGAAGCTTGGTGATAACTGTGGAGTTGCACCTTGAGCATCTTTCAGTAGTTCAGTGGTTCTCAAAACAGTGAGGGTAAATATCATCTGGGGTGCCTGCTGAAATGCAGATTCCCTGCCAGAGTCTTTGAGGAGACTTTAAAAAGTGCATTTTAACAATACTCCTGGTGTTTCTAATATAGGTGGTCCTGACCTAGTCCCTGAGAAATAGTGAAATAGTTGGCCTACTCAAGAACAATGTAATATTATTAGAAAAATAGGCTATAAAATTAACTTAGGGACTATGTGAGGTTTGATGCAATCTGGAAAAATATAAGCTGCGGAAGATCCGACTGAATTTTATGTGGTCATCACCTAGATTTCAATAATATCATAAAAAGCAGGCTGATCAATTAAACTCAATATACTGCTGTTCTTCTAGACAATGGCCTTGGGAAATAAAGTCCAATGTTCCTTAGCATGCTATATACATTAAATTTTAATATTACCTTTCTCCTTACTAAGTCATTCACTTCCAATGCAGTCTTACTCTTAAGTACTCAGGTTGGCATTTGGGGTACAGGTGAGTCAAACATTTTGACTTTCTCTTAAACTTTTTATTATCTCATCGATTTTTACAACCTTCCTATAGACTAAGAAATTAAAGAGAAAACCAGTTTAACTAAATTTGTATAACTAATTTTTTTCTTCTAAATGTTTTAAAAGAGCTGAAGATCCTAAGGAATCTTGAAATGATATAATTAGGTCACTTGGGGATTTTTATCCACACTCTTTTGAACATTACCTGCAGTCATTTTAGTCTTCCTGTTCTTAACTGTTACACTATATTTTCTCTTTTTAAAATATACACAGTATTTTAAAATCTTATTTCAGTAACAAAATGGCTGATTAAAAAAAAAATACGCACATGCAGCTGTTGAACCACTGCCTCTAATTTGCTGTTTTCTGTCTCATAGGAAAGACTGAAAGAAGCCATAAGCAGACATTAGCTGACTAGGACTTTTAAATGAACCATCTTTACTTTATACATTACCCACAGGATTATCCCAAGTTTCAGTCTGTATGCTGAAAGACAACATTAAGTAAGTTTGGACCGGAAGTAAATCTCAGAGCCTTGCCTCAGGTAAATAGGCATAGTGACTGTCCAGGGAGATTGTTAGGTATGAATTATTTCCAAGCCTCCTTTTTGAGGAACCTGTTTGAATGAATCAAATATATCTGTGCATATGTACACATGTGTATGTATACATACACACACCCCTAGAACTGTCTTACTTACATCAACGTGCTCTGGACTAATTATGTGAGAGTGGCTTCTCATCTTTCATAACTCACAGCAGGAACACTTTACAGCCATTTCCTTCATATATAAAGATGTTTTCTTATATGTCATTCACTTTTTCTATATAGATAAGTTTCTGGGAAAATAAGATGAAACTATACCATCCTTGCTAAAACTTATATACCCCCTCCACAGTAGATAGCATGTAAAACTCCTCTTACCAAGATAATTCTAGGTCCTTTGGCTTCTGCCTAAAGTTTTAAATTGGCTTATCATTTTCTGCAAAAATGTCTGCGAAAAGTTGGATACAGTGGCTCATACCTGTAATTCCAACTACTCCGGAGGCTGAGGCAGGAGCAGAGCAAGTTTGAGGCCAACTTCCACCACTTAGTAAGACTCTGTATCAAAATAAAAAATAAAAAAAGTTCTGGCAAAGTATCTCAGAGGTAAAGCACCCCTAGGTTCAATCCCCAGTTTAAAAAAAACTGTCAGGATTTTGAATATGATTGCATTAAATCTATAGATCAGTTTGGAGAGGACTACCATGTTAACAAAACTGAGTCTTTCAGGATAACACTCTTCCAATTTGTGGAAATATCTCTCCATTTGTTTAGGTCTTCTTTATTTCAGAAAGTTTATTTCTCTGTTCTAGAGTTCTCATTTTGATCTTATAATTTCCATTCCTCTGATTAATATGACATTTCTCTATGATTTTTATTCACTGAAAATATAAGTTATTGTTGTTACTTTATTGAAGATGAGGATATTATATGCTAAATTTTTTTCTAATACATAATCCATGTTAAACTCTCTCTCCAAGAAGTTTTCTTTTTGCTTGAGAATGTGTGTTTTGTTTGGGGTATTCAATTGGGGTAATCTTAAGAGTGTTTGCTAGACAATAGGAACTTTAATTTGTGGGGATTCAGGATTCTGCTATATTATTTGATGAGTGTTGTGGGCTTTTTTTATTTCTTATATACATGACAATAGTGGAATGCATTACAACCATAATTATCCATTCACAGCACAGTTTTTCGTAACTCCGTATATAAAGTATGTTCACTCCAAATTATGCCATTATACATGAGCTCTCTTATTATTATTGTGGCATGTATACACAATGGAATATTACTCAGTACTAAAAAAAAGAATAAGATCATGGCATTTGCAGGGAAATGGATGGCATTAGAGCAGATTATGTTAAGTGAAGTTAGCCAATCCCAAAACAACAAATGCCAAATGTCTTCTCTGATATAAGCGGGGTGACTTAAAATAGGGTAGGGAGGGAGAGCATGGAAGGAAGATTAGCATGTGGGCTTTATTTGGCAAGTAATTTTCCTGCCTGGGCTCAGGCTTCAATATCTTGTTTTTTGTTTGTTTGTTTGTTTGTTTTGAGTAGCATCTTCACATTCAGGCAGAGCTTTAACCTTTTACTGGGCTGCTTGGAGTCTGTTTTGTTTGGTTTCGCTTTTATTCTTTCTTTATTTCTTTTTTTCTACATGGTTTAAAGGTGAATAAAAAAATATGGACAGACAGATTTAAGGAAGCCCTTTCTGGCTTTTAAGATTTACTTACACTCTGATTAATGTTTTGTAGTTTCATATTTCTGGTATCCCTGGGCATATTTCTTTTGTGTCTTATTTTTCATTTGTTTATTTTTAAGTTTTTGGTGTGTACACTTGTTGCAGTTAATCCAGAAAGAAAACTGTAGAGAGGAGAATTTATTTAAGGACCTTCCCATGTTTCCTCCTCCAAGTGAGCATGGATTCTCCACCAGATCTCTCTTCTGTTCACTGCCAGTATCTTTATCATTGCTTCATGCACTACATCTTAGCTTTATAAATATTTTCTGTGGAGTAATTTTTCTGGTAGAGTCTTAAGTCTATCGTACCTAGAAATGAAACTCCCTACCTAAAAAAAACTGATCTTCTAAACTGCAAAGATACCACTGCAACTATGAATTAAGCTTGTTGGAAATACTGTCATTACTGCACTAGAGAAAAATGTCTTTTTATTGCTGAGTTCAACATGATTAAAACTTCTCAACTATTCCATGGCAGCCATTCTTGAGCACCTAGCTTCTAGGGATTCTGTATCGATGAACTGCAGTTTTCTCTTCATCACTATGGCCGTAAGTCCATAATATAATATTAAATGGTAAAGTCGAAAGTGCCAGAAACTTGGTCATTGTTTTCAAAAGTCTTCTAAGAAATATAAAAGAAACTGGACCGTTTTGTCTAAAATGATACTGAAAAAATTCCAGAGGAGCCGTTTTCCCACGCCCTGCCCATTTTAAATGTAATTCCCAGCACAGCTGGCTCTTCCAGGTCTCTTTGGAAAACTGATTTTAATCTCTCCCTTTGTGTTTGGTGGATTCACCAATTTACTCAATGCATATTTATTTTTCAAACCTTTACTTCTCTTTCCCAGTTGTAGTTTTTCCTCTGGCATTTATCTCTATTTCTCATGTTTTCTTTTATGGACCACCCACCCAGTTTCTGGCACGCCCAATATTCTTAACCTAACTTCCTAACTGAGCAGTCCTTGAATATCACTTTTATTCTCAAATCTTCACAGATTTATGACAGAGACAAGTTACAAAAACCTAAATTCCATTCCTTCTTTTACTTCATATGTTTTCTCCCAAAAGCTGACTTAGAGTTCTGCTCAAAATAGTGTAAATATTTACTTAGGCTATTGTCCTAATACCCACTCAGTAAGACATCAGTGCTAATAAAACAGCAGGGAAATATCACAGAGAAATTTCTACTTTCTACAGCTTAACGACTAAAGGGAATCTTTATTTAATTAAATTTTATTATATCTCTTTTCTGCTCTTAAATAACATTGAATTTCTCAGGAGACGCTTATTTGCATTTTCCATTTCCTTTAAGTTAAGGATTATCTTGAATTCTTGGCCTGAATTCCCTAGAGTGTGAGTAGTAGAAGGAATTTACCTCTTAGGCATACTCTAAAGTCCCTCACCAGCTTCAGGGTGAAGAAGATTGCTGGCTGGGGCCATCGACAGGAGTACCTAAAAGTCTCCAATAACGTCTAGACATCCAATCATACAGATCAGGTAAAATATAAGGAGGTTGAAAGAAATGATTTTTTAAAACAATTATTTTTATCTGTAGGGCAAAAGAAAGATAATTTGCTAATGTAACTGGATCTAAAATAGTTCAATGATACCTCCTCTGTGTCGAGTACTATCCAGAGTATTAACTCAACTCTAGTTGGTTCGGTTATCGTTCTCATTCTACTAAAGTTCAGGATGTGTGTAAGACATTCACTAGATTTGGGCTTAGCTGGGGTCTGAACCCTGCAATTTGACACTAGAGTCCCTGTCCTTGACCACTATACAACACTGGGCTCTTATTGTATGTTGTTTATCCCGGTCTAAAGAAGAGTTCTCTCCAAGGGATTCAAACCTAATGGTAAATAGTTTATAACAGAGATGCCTATGTATAAGAAGGTGCTAAAAAAAGTAATAACTCATTATTATATTAAATATTAAATATAAAATTGACCATTTTGTATATCAAAAATGACTGAATATCAACAACTTCAAATGGGTCAGTCTAATATTAAGTCAAAATACTTGAAGTTGATTCTCAGAAGGAATACCAAATAGTATTGGAATTTAAAATGTTAGCTATTTAACAAAGACCTAGGAGTTAGTGAGATGTGGCTGGAGGAGATGACAAAAGTAAAGTCTCCTTAAAGATCTCTTTTGTCAATGGGGGAGTATGGGAAGTAATAACATGCTCGAGGGCTTATCTTAGTAAAGAGAGAGTAGGGAGCAAGAACACCTTGGTGTGGAGGGCAGGGGGGTAGTCTCTTATTTTTAGAGCATGGTGGAAAAATGAGTATTTGATTATAGACATCGAAAAAGGAAGGGTGCTCCTGGGAAACTGACCTTCCCTGCAGGAATGTAGCCCGAATCCACAGAACAGGCTGCTCAGGGAGGGTGGTGGTCCTTCAGAAGTGAATAAATCCCTTGAGAATGGCAAGAGGAATGTCTCACACCTGGTCAAAGGCTAGCTCTCTGTGGGTGGTATCATCCACAGCTGTGCAGAATCTAAATATACTGGTGTTTTCTATGAGCCACCTCTGTTGGAACACAGCAATGTAAGAATAATGTGTCCTAAGAACTTGTTCTACTTTGAACTCTGGGCAAAGTTCTAAACACTGCTGACATTTCTTCATGTTGAACAAGTAATGCTTTCTAGCACTCTTAATTGGGTTGACTGAAGTGACATACACTCACAATTTTAGTATTCTTAATAATTACATCTACAATTTTCCAAAACTATTTATGAAAACTAGAGCACACAATCAAGACTATTTAAGAAAAAATGTTGAAAATGAATTCAGTGCTGGTGAAAATGATTAGTTAGAAGATAATTTTAGGTGAAATCTCAAGAGTCATATTTGTTCCTACTTCCCACTTTATTCCCCTTGTCTGTAGAAAATGGTGCTCTTAGAGTTGTTGTATGTTCTAGGCTTGTGTAGCATTTAAGTACCTTTGAAGAAGGTTGGAATTTCATTTTCAATTTTCATACAGAATTAGCATATATAACAGAAAATGACATACTTAGACCAAAACCAATGTTATTGAAAGGGGAAATGAAGAACTCAAAATTATGGAAAACAATGTAATTTGAATACATTGCTTGATATGTCTATTTTAATAACGAGTACTAAATTAAGTAGAAAGGGGGAAATGCAATAACAAGCTTTTATATCAGAGCAAAGTACAAAGAAAGCTACTTGAATTAGAAATAATAGTTGAAAGAAAGAAGGATAAAAGAAATAGGTTGAATGTGTGATAGACTACATATCTATGAGGATGCTGGAAAAAGGCAAAAAGTATAGAATATGCTAAGAAAAGTCATATCTGCTGATGGGAGTCCATGCTCAGTGCTCAATAATCACTAAAAATGAAGTGTATTAAGACAAATTTTTTTTTTTTTTTTTTTTTTACTAACAATGATCAGGTATTTTGAGCTGCTTTCTAATCTTCTCTGATTAGATAGCCTGACTGAGATGTGACAAGTATTGATAAAACCGGAACCAAAGAAAGAAGCAGAAAGGAAAAAGAGAAGAAAATTGCCAAAGAAGAGACACAAATTGAATTTTGGGTCCTAGAATGGGGAGCAAGAATAGACTTCGGACTACCTGAAGACTGTTTGGTGAGGGTGCTTTGGTTTTTTAGGAAAGTGATCTTGACTTCATCCTGTATCTGGAAATGTTGTGCACTCCGAATGCACTGGGTTTGCTTATTTCAGTCACTTCTGGTTAGTGGGCCGGATTTCAGAGCAGGCAGATAGAAAGAGGTAGAAACAAAGCCCTCCCTTCCATGAGAACAGCAAAGAAGCTTCTCATGTCTGTGAAGGGATCTCCTCCCTTGGGTGAGATCATTCACATCCCATATCCTCCCCCTTCCCTCACTACATTTTGTATACACTTTTGCTGGGAACTTCTTGTCAGTACCACTGTCATCCTCGTATAAAAAGCATGATAAAGTAACCACTAGTAGAATAGAATAGCAGAATTAACTTCCAAATTAGCAAGGGGAAAAAATTTTTTTTTAAAGTCATAAAATCAAATACATAGCAATATTAAGAGAACAGAAAGGAGTAAAACCAAATATACAATGGAAAACTTAAAATGATCAAGATAATTTCTTCTTTTAAAAGGCAGAATTGGAAGATGGGGTTAAGAAGCACATGGTTTTAGGTGAAATATGCTAAAAAAAACTAAGTAATGATAGATAAGTGGCAATATTAATAATAAGTAAAGTAAAATGTGAGGTTAAAATAACTAAATGGGTAATGACATTATATACTAAAAGTCATAACCCATATTCATCAAAAAATAGATAAATATGTAAAGTGAAAATATCAGGAATGTATGTAGAACTTACTAGAAAATGAACTTATACTTTTTAAAGATCAGACATACTTAAAAAATAAACAGAAAAAGATAAAGGATTAAAATAAAGAATTATCCCTTTGATTTAATGCATATAAGCAAAAGTATGTGTAGAGAATGAGCACCAGAGAGAATATGCCACTTCCCAACATTAGACAATTTATAATTTTTAGATTTTACTGGTATGCATATAAAATCAAGATATAATTTTACCACAAAGGCAAACTAGATAAGATCAAAATAGTAAAGATTTCATAGGCCACTTTTTTCTGATTTTATATCAATTAAAAATATTAAAAGATAGTGGGAAAACAACTATATGAAACTATCTAGAAATTAAGAATTATCCTTTTTGAGGATTTCTAAATCACAAGCTAAGATCCCAAATTACAAAACTATATTCAGCATGAGAAAGTATTGCACCACAATCTATGGATAGCAGCTCAAGCTGAAATATCTTCAAATTTTAAGAACATAGGATAACAATTAGAAAGAGACCAGCAAATTAAGTCAAGGGAAATACACAGAATTAATAGAAAGTACATATAATTCATAATAAAACTTGGAAAAAACCAAAATATATAAGATATATGAAAATTCCATTATTATGAAATATCCAATAAGAAAACAAACCCTGGGGCTTGGGGTTGTGGCTTAGTGGTAGAGTGCTCGCCTAGCATGCACAAGGCACTGGGTTTGATCCTCAGCACCACATAAATGTAAAACAAAGATGTTGTATCCACCTAAAAACTTAAGAATAAATATTAAAAAAAATAAAACAAACAACCTTAGCAAGTTTAACGAAAAATAGAGAAACAAAAATGATACAAGTGTAGAAATGAGAGGACATATGCAATTGGTAACACAAGAATTAGGAAAGAACACCATTGTCATCAGCTTTTCATTGCCATAACCAAAATACCTGACAACTTATGGGAGGAGAAGTTTATTTTGGCTCTGAGGTCTCAGCCCATAACCAGTCTACTCAGTTGCTCTGGGCCTGGGGTGAGGCAGCACATCCTTATGGAAGGGCCCAGTGGAAGGAAGCTGCTCAGCTCCTGGCAGCAAGCAAGCAGAAAAGAGAATGAAGGAACTGCAGGAACACCAGTCCTGTCAGGGCATGCTCCCACAGTGACCCACCTCCACCAACTACACCCCACCAGCCTATAGTTAGCACCCAGTCCTTCCATTAAAACTAGGAAGGACTGATTAGATGTTAGCTCTCACAATCTGCTCACTTTACCTCTGACTATTCTGGCATTAACAGGTAATTTGGGGGGGCACCTCACATCCAACTATAACAAATACCATCCATCATCTATGGTAGCCATATTTTTAAGGCCTAGAAGAAATTCTTGATTTATTTGCAAAATATATGCAACAATTGACCCATGTAGGAATAGAATCCTGGCCTTTACTGATTATATACGGAATTTTAAATGTTTAGTAGATTTCTCATATTTTCATGTATCCACTCCCTAGTCATTGTGTATTTTTTCTCCTCCTGATTTTGGGCTTGGCCATGAAACTGTCTTTGGCCGGTAATACATGGGTAGGTATGAGAAAGCCAATCTGAGCCTAGGCCTTCAGAAGGTTCTGGCATTTCTGATCTCTTTGCCTCTGACACAGACATGAAAAGGATTTGCCCTTCCTAACTGCTGCTAATAAGGATACTGTGAGAGACATGTGACAACAAAGCTGCAAAAATCCATGATCTGCAACAGACTTGTGCATGGCTAAGAAAGACAAACTGAGATAAAGAGAGTTCTTCCCTATTGCTGCAGACTCATGAGAATAGAATGGTGTGTTTAAGTCTCTGTGTTTGGGGTTAGTGTGTCACTAAGCATTCCCAAGTAAAAGCTAATGCATGCCAATGTTAGTTAAGTTCTTCCACCATACGCTGCACAAATACGAGAGGGTCTCACTGCTGATTTTTTCTCTAATCTTCCATGCAGATAATTTCAGAATTAATTGAATCTTAATTCCAAAACCTGATATTATAGTACAAAAGAGAAGAGAGAGAGAGAGAGAGAGAGAGAGAGAGAGAGAGAGAGAGAGAGAGAGAACAGACAATAGGAGAGACAGATAAAGTTGGAGGGAGGTACAAAGAAGAGGGGTAGTGAGGGAAAGACAGAAAAGTACAGACCAATCTCATTTCTGAATATAGAATAAAATGTACAAATTGTACAAATGCAATGCTAATTATGAATCTGATTAGTAACTGAAAAATGTTAATTTGTGACCAAATTTAGTGACAAGTATTTAATCATCTCTCCCTAAATATCTGTTAATGGAAATCCTTCCTGTGATTCAAGAACAGTTTGTCAAGGGATGCAACATGAGCTCATCTTTCTTCTGAAACACCAGTTCTGTTTATCTTAGAGGGACTGGCATTGCACCATGGCTTTTGACAGCTCCATTCTGTTCTTTTCACTCCTTTTTCTCTTTGGGTTTCAGTTTGGGTGATTTCTTTTGACTTACACTTAAGTTCATAAATTCTTTGCTCAGTCGGTTGAGTCTATCAGTTGACCTTCTAAAGGCATTCTTCTTTTCTGTTGCCATGCTTTTTATTTATAGCATTTTGTACCACAGGTCTCCTACTAAGATTGTTAAGTATTCACATTTTGAAACTGCTGCTGAATGTGTGTAGATTGAGAACAGTAATAATGTTCTGCTGCAAGATATCATTATGAAATTTTCTTAATCTCTACTCCTGGTTTGTACATTACAGTCTATATTTTCTCTAAGTGTAGTTACATCAGCTCTTTTTTTTTTTTTTTTTTTTTGGTTAATGTTTGTATAGTCTAGATCTCCCCCATAACTTTCTTGAACTTTCTGTGTCCTTATTTAAGAGGTCTCTTGTAAGCTGCTTGTAGTTCATTTTTGGCTCTTTATCCACTCTGAAAATCTTACTTTTTCAACTTGAACTATTATTTAGTCCATTTACGTCTGTTGTAGGTGCATACATCTGTGAGAAAGACCCAATGCTCTGCTATAGGGAGCGTTATCGGCAGACAGTCTACTGTTCTCTGTTCCTTCCAGGTCTGCCCCAGTAGCACAGAGGAACTCTGAAACAGATGTTCTTATCTTTTTGTGCAACATGCATCTGGTGATTGAACAAGTTCTAAATGACAAGAAGGCTCAACCCAAGAGAGGACAACTCTGATGGCAATATCTGCTCCACAATTCCCTGCTGGGTTTGCTGGGAATTTGTTGGACCTGAATTTCAGTTAAGCCTCTCCTTCTGCCCAATTCATCTACCTCTGGTTCTCTCCTGTTCCTAAAGGAAGACCTATGACAAAAGCCCAACAAGTTTTTGTCACCTCAAACCCTGAGTGTTGGAGGTCTCAGTTATCATGCCTGCTATACAAAGTAGCTTTAAAATCTGCCCAATGTCTTAAACAGAGAGCGTGTGGAAGGTACAATACCACAACATATTTCACTCTGCCTTTACAGTGAGCAGAATGTAATAAATAGGTAGGGGTTGGTGAATCTGAATCATCTCAATCTTCTAACATGTTACACCAAACCTTAAAGTAGTATAAGCTTTGCTGCCAGGATAAGCCCAAAGTGTGCCTGTGCCCAGGTTCAGAATCAGTAAAATCTCCAAGCAGAATAAGAGAAAATAGCTGGAGACCATCAGCTCAACTCAGAAAGCATTTTCCTCTTTTAGAGTTTCATTGTCTAATAATCCTTGCTTACATGCTCTCTGATACCTTTTTAAACAGCAGTAGTGGGTTTTGTTGTAGTTTTTAATCTGCTTCCTCTAGTTGTTAAAGTAGAGACATTGATTTGCTGTGACCTCCCATATCCTATGCGATGTGAAAATCCCATTTATCTACCAAAGATGATGCTTTTATTCTTTTCCCTCTTCCTCCAGTCAGTTCCCAAGTCTCTGAATTCTACTCCGGCAACGTCCTTTCCATCCTGTGCCATCTTTTCTTTACCACCAGCACCACTTTAGTTACTCCCTTATCTTCAAAGGATGATTACAATGTCACCTAATTTTCCCAGCTCTAGTTTCTGTCTGGTACAACCAGTGCTCTAGACAACTCTTTAAATTATTGGTGAACGCAGCTCTAATGATGTTGGTCTCCAGACAAAATATTCCCATGGCATTCTGTCCCAGTTGAATGTCAGATTTTAGTCCTAAAATATATCCTGTTTTATGACTCAGATTGCTTATGCTTCATCCAAACCTGACTACTTAGGTTTCCTTTGACATATTCCATACATTGCTACTATCTGCCCTTTGTCCATGCTATTACCTCTTTTTGACAAGTTAACATGACAAGTATTTAATCATTTTTCCCTAAATATCTGTTAATAGAAATCCTCCCTATGATTCAAGTCATTGTTTAAATGCTGCTTATTTTATTAAAATCTCACTTATATTCCAACAGGATCTCACGATTTTCTCTGCTTCTAAGTATTTCAGATATGTAGTTTTTATGTCACTTGGCATTTACTAAATTCTATCTTCTTTTAAATTGACTTGTGTATACTCAACAACTAAGAAGTAAAATTTTGAGGTCAGGAAACTGTTTATATTATCTGGTAAAATTTATTAAACGTTTATTAAGCCCTTTGCACAAAAAAGAACAATAAGTATTTGTAAGTGAACAGAAATGAGCCTCATAGCTGATCAGAGTGACCTGATGTCTAGTCATACAGAGAGAGTTTCTGATGTGGAAATCTATTTTTATCTTTTCCCCTGTTGCTTCTCAACATCTTTCTTTAATACTAGCATCAGGAACCATTCAGATTTCCTCTATTGAATGTTTGGATCAAAGTAAATCTCCTGCTTGGCTTTCTACTTTAGCTTTATCACCCTCAAAATCATTATGTAGAGAGGCATGATAGGGATCAAGTACAAAATATTTCTCTAAGCAACACCGCATATTCGCCTTAATTTATAATTTAGCCTTTAAGTTGAAATTATTCAAATATTTGTCCACAAAGTACTTTCAGCATCTCAGAAGAATAACATAATCTAAACACAAAATGCAGCTTCTCAGTTTATGAGGTAATATTTATAACTTACATAGTTGGATACTTTACATTTGCACAAATTCTTCCCAGAAATAGCCCCACCCAAAATAAAACTGTTCAAAGTGATGATACTCCATTTTCAAGTAAAAATAAATAAATGATGAAAGTGGGTAAAATGATCTGTCCAACCCCATTTGGAACAAAAGAGCATCAATGAGAAATTTTATAAAAGACTCAGAGAAACATTTATTTGTATATCAGCTAAACTCCTTTCCCCTTCGCCTGCAAAGTATCAACTGTCATGTTCTATAAAACTCTGAGTCATGTGGTTCCAACAAGTTCTTATCATTGCCTGTCATCAGCCTACGTGGACTCACAACTTGGAGAAAACAAGCATAAGTGTCTCAGGCTCAAAATGATTAATAATATAGTTGAAAGAGATTATAAAAGCACTGTTATTTCCTGCCACTGGATAATATGTTATAAGCTATTTTTGTTGTAGCAACATAAGAAAAAAAAACTTAATTCAGTAAACCTGGTTTAAAAATGAGCAAATGAATAAATGTAAATCCTGTAAATAAAACAAGACATGTTGTGATTTGCATACTTTCAAGCCAAATTTTCCTAATCTCTAAACATCAGGAGAAGATTGAAAAGGAGCAGATGAAGAACAGGGACAAGAATGTAGGTCTTAAAAACAGATGGCCTGGGGTCAGACTCCAGCTCCACAGTCAGCTAGGAAGCCTTCAGCAAGTTACTGGTGCTTCTTGTCTTACCCAGAGATTATATCCTGATTATGTCCACCATAAATTGAAAATACCATAAGCCAAAAAAATGCATTTAATACAACTGACGTACGAAACATCATAGCTTAACTGAGCAACCTTAAATGTGTTTGGAACATTTCTATTAGCCTACAATTGGGCAAGATCATCTCATACAATGCCTGTTGTAAGGTAGTGTGACTATTTCACAGGGTCACAGGGAGGTATGTCTTCATGCTGATGCTAAGTATCTTGAGAGAGTATCCAACTGGATATCACTAACTAGAGGAAAGATCAAAATTCAAAATTTGAAGTGGGGTTTCTATTGAATGCATCTTGTTTTCACACCACTGTAATTTCAAACAATAGTCAGTAGAATTTTCCTAATTATCTGTGTTATGATTTACATATGAGGTGTCCTTCAAAAGATTCTGTCTGAGACAATGGAAGAAAGTTAAGTGGTGAAATGATTGGGTTATGAGAGCCTTAACCTAATCTGTGTGTTAATGTTAATGGCCTGGTAAGAATTAACTGAGTGGTAACTATAGACATGTAGGGTGTGGCTGGAGGAGATAGGTCACCGGAAGTTAACTTTGGGGCATATATTTTGTACCTGGCAGGTAGAGTGTCCTGCTGTCTCTGCTTCCTGGTTCCATGTCCCCAGATGTTCTCCTCCAGCATACTCTAATGATGTTCTGCCTCACCTTGAGCCCCAAGGAATGGAGCTGGCCTTCTATGGACTGAGACCTCTGAAACCATGGGCCCCCAATAAACTTTTTCTCCTCTAAAATTGCTCTTGTCAGGTCTTTTTGTCAGTGAAAAAAATGAACTAAAACAATCTATGAATTAAAATCAAGGTTTCTGTATATTTTTTACTTTAGGGCATTGTTCAGTGGGTATATACATTTATCAATTTTATACATTATACATTTTATTCTATATAAATTATATCTCAACAAAAAGGCAAAATCGTTTAAAAATCAGCATTCCTGTCAGAAGGGGAAAATCACAGTAGTTATTATATGTGTATGTTGGATAGATTAAATAAGATAATGCATATAAAATGCCTCACAAATCATAGGCTTTATTATCTGAACAAATGACCAAAACATTGCAAGGTAAATGTTGGTATCTTTTTTTGTTTGTTTGTTTCAAAATAAGGATAAAGCAGAGTTTCAAAAATTTATACTACCTTGCCAAAGATCTGAAGCTGAGCTTTAAATACTGGTCTGTTGAATGATTAAGTTTTCTGTACTCTAATAGAAAATTACAGTGTGGGCCCTTTAGGAAGTTGGAATGGAACGAGCAGTTTGGTACAGATCTTGTTCCTTTCTTGGAGTGTAACCATGGGAAAAAAGCTGAAATGATTTAAATATTTTTTTAAAAATCAAATTTGTGATTTTACCATTGAGAATTTCGTAATTTGATACAGCAAAGAAAGGATACATTGTGGAAGATGGGAAATTCATTCCTGCTGTCTTTAATTGCTAAGGGAATATTTTGTTGTTTTCAATCTGTTTAGAACTGGTACTTTTCACACTGACAGCCTAATGGATGATATTACAAAGCAGATAAAAACACTTTGTGTATATCTTCTTTGGGCATGTGGGAAATATACATAAACATGGAATTGACTGCAAACATATTGCTTATGTGATTTGAATAAGAACAAACTCACTCTGAACTATATGGCAAATCTACATGAACATATTTCCAGATGACATTTCATACATTATGAATTATTCTCCAAAACTATCATTCCCACATAGACTGTTTATATTAAAACATTCCAAATTTCTGCTTCACCACAGTTGAATTTAGTTGTACTTTAGGCTCATTACCTTTTGCCATTAAAGAAAGTGATCCTGAGAAATAAAAATCATTCTAAGACATAACATCAGCTTGATTTTACATCAGTATTGTAAACTCATTCATATCCTAAGACTCATTCTCTCTGATTTTGGAAATTCTGACATTTTAAAGAAATTATGTAAAAGATTTGACCATCATTTTGTAAACTTTATTGAAAATAAATTAACAACATCTTCATATCTAAAAATACAACTTTTATTTACTCATTAAAATAGTATGGGTGATTGCACTCAGGAAAAAAAAAAACCTGCATTGCGTAATTGGTATAAATAGGCAACCTCAAAGAACTTTCAATTTCAAAGGGAATTTTCAAAGGGAAATGGAATTATACTGAAAGAACCACATACGAATCTGTACTAAGGATGTCAATTAATCCAAGAGTAGAAGGAGAAAAGTAAAAAAGATATTTCAGAGAAGACATATTATTCTCATAATAGAAAGTTCAATTGAAAGGTTCTAATTGAAAATCTTACGTTTGATAGAGTAAGGATAGAGAAGATTTAACAGGGTATTTTAGTGAGAAGAACTAAAATGAGAAGAGACATAAAAACGCAAATCAAAAACCCAAGAGTAGGAAAATAAAAAGGAGCTCAGTAGCAAGTGGCATAACTACGACTATAATTTGGATCTTAAATGTCCTCCACAGGCCTGTGTGTTAAAGACTTGGTCCCCAGGCTGGCACTATTGGAAGGGGGCGAGAACTTTAACAGGTGGAGTCTGGTGGCAGGTCTTAGGTGATTGGGGAGCATCCTTTAAGGGGATTGTGGGACGTTGGTCGCTTCCTCTTCCTCGTCCTCTTTTATTTCACATCTGGATCATTTCCATTTTCATTCCCTCAACACAGGCCCCAAAAGCCATGGGCCAACTAACGCTGGATTGAAACTTCTAAAACTATGAGCCAAAATAAACCTTTCTTCCTTATAAGTGAATTACCTCAGTTGTGTGTTACAGCAACCGAAAGCCTACTAACACAACTGCGTATTTCAGATAGTAGAGAGACGGGAGATGAATGTCAGAGAGGATGCTTGGAAACAGATGACAGAGGTGTGAAGATGCCAGGGTAGTTCTGACTTTTATTCCTCAGACTCTGAAATCTTGGTTTTATCTTTATCCTAGTAGGTGGTCTAAGAAACACTGGGGTCCTCCCTGAGATTTTTTAGGGAGTCCATGAGGTCACCACCATTTTCATAATAACACCAAGACAGTAATAGCAGTTGTCACCTTCACTGTGACACAGGTTTGCAATATAGTTTTCCATAATGTGTACCATTAAGGCACATAGAATGCAGAGCAGGTGTAAGAATCCTGGTGTCCTCTCTTCTGCCAGACACTATGAAGATTTGCGAAATACACAAACACATGCCATTCTTCTCAGTAGCCATCCTTTTGTAATATACAGTAATTTTCATAAAAATAATGATGGATTATAGGTATTTAAAAATAAATCAATAAATATTTTTGAAGTTATTTTTTCTTTTTTCTGTGTGCTGGGGATCAAACTTAGGTCCTTGTGTTTGTGAGGCAAATGTCTACCACTGAGCTACATTCCCAATCCCCTTAGTTTTTATTTCAAAAACACTACATATCAGTAGATAACCGTTCACCCCCCCAAAAAAAAATTCTTCAAGATCTTCACAATTTTTTCCTTTTCTTCCCCCCATTCAACCCAAGGGTCCTCTACTGCTGAGCTACATCCTCTACCCTTATTATTTTTTTATTTTTTTTTAAATTTTGAGACAGGATCCCACTAAGTTGCTGAGGCTAGCCTTGAAACTTTGGATTCTCCTGCCTCCGTCTACCTTGTCAGTGGGATTACAGGTGTGCACCACCATACCCAGTGGCCTTCACAAATTTTTCGAAGTTTAAAGAGATCCTAAGACCAAAAGGTTGGCTAGCCACTGCTTAAACAGCAATTTGGTCTTGATAGACACTCAAGCATGACCTCTAGTGGATGCATCCAGCCGTTTTTGTACACTTCTAGAAATCAGTTATCCAAACTAAAAGACATCATTTGAAACTCCACTGTTATTTCTTCTTGAGACTTCATTCAAGCTCTTCTATTATAGGCGCCAAATCTAGTTTCTGCTACATGGGTTAGGACTAGGTTTTTCCCTGGTGTCCCTGGGCCACTTGCTTCAGAATCTCTGGTGAAGCAGGCTTCAAAGGAAGATGCCCCGGTCTTTCTTAGAGCTTCCAATCAGAACCTCTATGACAGAGCTCATCTGCAGTCCATCAAGAGCCCCATGTTGTTCTTACGAATACTGAGATTCAGTTTCTTGTTCTGGTATATTTGTGGTGTCCTCGGGACATTACAAAGAGTCATCATAAAATGGTGGTCTGTGGTCCTGTGGAGTCAGACATTTTTACTCAGCTTAACTTGAGTTCCCATGGACTGGCATGCCTTTCAACACTCATCAGGCAGAAATTAAGAATCTTGAAGTTGATGGAGCTTGTTCAAGGAAAAAGAAATACCCATGAGTCAGTCACCAGTGAGACCTTAATTCATCAGAGATACCACTCTACCCTCATGATTGAGGTCAACATGAGTGAAACCCATACTTCTGAGGTTTGTAATGTGCAGAAGAGTCACGGGAGACTGCCGAGCCTAAAATATTTACTATCTGGCTATTTATAGAAAAGTTCTCAGCCCCCTAAAAAATATATGATTTTTTTGAATGTGACAAAGAAATCAGCCTTCCAGGGACCTTGCTAAGATATACATTCTGACCCTGTGGACTTGATGCTAAAATTCTTATTTCTAATTAGCAATTTAGATGGTACTGGCCCATCAGCAACCAGCCTGAGCATGGGTTTCAAATGCAGAATCTCAGGCCGCAGGGCCATCTCATTGATTTTGAGGCTGCATAGCACCAGGATCCACAAGCATTCTCATGCCCATTAATAACGAAACCAGAAACATGGGTATAAACTATACAAAGAGCATGGCTTTTGACTTCAGGCAAAGTAGGATTGAAATCCCCTTCTCGTACATTAGGCAGGTATAAGAATGCAGTAGGTTCTCAAAAGTCTCCAGGCCTCATGGTCTGCATCTCTAAAATGGGGACAAAAATTCTTAGTTCACTCACATAAGCACCCTGTTGTGAAAATTGAACTAGATGATGGAAACCTTTTTTGAGTAATAGGCAAAAAATTAACACAACACTGGAGCTAAACTGTAAAGATCAAGGATTCGCTATATGTAAGATACAGTTGTGAATAATTTACAAAGGTCTTGAGGTTCAGAGTGGGAACACAGCTTGTTTGACTTCACAGAGTTAACTGCAGAAATACAGATTGGATCAGCTTCAGTCAGTGGCTGCCAGCTCTTACACTCTGTGACCATATAAGCGTTTCCTTCAGTCCCTCCCAGCAATATTTGAATGTCTGTGCCAATGATTTGTTACTTTTTCATGAACATATTCCAAGACACATATTCATGCCTTGCAAAAGAAATCTGCAATCCGGGTCAGTAAGGAGAATGCTCCAAATCTTAACACATACATGTGTCCTTGCCAGAAAGTCCAAAAGCAACATAGTAAATCCAAAATTTTCCTAATTCATATTCTATGTTAGAGCAACTTTGTGAAATGAACCTGGAGCTTACACAGTTGACCGTTATGAGGACTAAATCACATATCGGAGGAGATAGCAGTATACAAGTACCTCAATTATATGGTTTTCTTGTCTTTAAAATCACCTTCCTGTGTTGCTTGCAGGAGACAGCTTTGGCACCAAAGCCTCCATCTGCTTATAATCTCCCTTGCACATAAGGGGCCTTTTCAGAGTTTGTTGTTTTGCCCAGCAGGAAGTCCCCATTCCTGCCACTCACTTTCATTTTCCTTTCTTGCCCTTAGTGAAGGTCACAGACCTTGAAAACTTTCTGTGGAAGAGTATTCTATAAAAGATGCAACAGCATCCTCTACTGACCATGACTTATAATGCCAAAGGGGCACAAACTCACCAGTATTTGAGCAAGTCTGGGTCACTGCTGCTATAGCGCACTTATCCATGGTTTTATTTTCTTACTTTATATTATGCTGATTTTGTTATTAATACAAAATGTTGGTGTTTCATTTTGAATTAAATGGCCTTCAGCAGGAGAGTTGTTTTGATAAGCACATAATTCTTACCTGCATGTGGTGTGGCCTTGCTTCATTCAGAACTGTAGGGACTTTCATTGTGATTCTCCCATACAGTCTTGTCATGAGTCTTGTACGCTGTGTCTTTCTGTCACTGCTACTCCCAACATCATGGGGTTGCTCCCATGGCCACATGAGCTACTGTCATCCAAGTGGCAAAGCTCCTTGTGCTCCAGCCTCAATGAGCCCATAAGCACTTTCCTGCCTTGGATTCAATGCAGAGAACACTCAGACTGCCACATATCACCCTGTAAGGGCCAAAGTAATATCCTTAGTTGTGGAATTTGCTGTCTCCAGAATCCCAAGAAGCCCGGAAGATATTTCACGAGCTTCTTTGTACTAGGAGGTATAAGATGTAATGTTTTGATTTTTTTCAGGCAGTATGTCATAGTACACTGGACCTCTAAAAGCACATATTTGAACCATTCTCCTGAAACTTTAGAGTTCATCTCCTTCCACTAGAACATGTGTGTTTTGTCAAGACCTCCGTGTACCACCTGCTTCTTGTTCACCCACCCAACTCTACATAGGTCATCTATGTAATGGATAATGTGATGTGTGGGATGACCAGATTATCCATAGTTTTTTGGATTATGCCAAAGAAGAAGGTGAAAAAATTAACACAACACTAGAGCAAAACTGTAAGTATATTTTTCGTTGTTCAATCCTTATGATTAGGAACTATTTATAATCCTCTTTTCTTATTAGGATAGAAAAGAATTCATTTGGTAACTCAGAAACTATAGACCATGTATCTGACGCCATACTAATCTGCTCTAAGAAAGATACCAAATCTGACATGAAGACTCCACTGGCAACTATGATTTGGTTGAGCTTCTATTAGGCTATCATCATTTCCTAGGACTTATCCAGTTTCTTCAGGGAACAGACTAGTGAATTAAATGGCAATAAGGTGGGAATACTACTCCTGCATCCATTAGAGTCTTAACATGGCACTAATTGCTGCTCTCTTTCTATAAGAATATTACTACTTGAATGTGATGCTTCTAGGTTTCCATCTTGCCCACTGTGATGGATTTTACTCCATAGTTCAAGGGTTTAATGTGGAAGTTACACTAACTGCCAGGTATTTCAAATTCAGTTATATATCCAGGGATGGGGAATGATCACCAGGTGGGCCTCTGGACCTGTGAACTTAGTGGGTCCACTATAAGTCAGAAGTTAGCCATGATTCCATTTATTATCTAGACCACACACAGTGGTGATGTCCCTGCCGGTCCTTAGATATTAGTATCAGCTCAATCCTGTATCCAGTAGTCACTGAAATGTGTAGGGCATTCCTCTTTCCCTAGTGAACAACATCTGAATGAATGTTCATAGGACTTTTGGGGGGAGGACAAGAGGATTCATTACTATATATGTGGAGTTGAGACCCAGCCACTCTTTCAGTCAATATGTGCTGGATCTGAAAACTGGCTCAAGTCCCAGAACTTGACAAGGGCTGACAGTGCTTGGCTTCTTTTGATGTCTTGTGCTTATGCAAACTGAGTAGTGCCCTTTCTGATTCCTCTTGTATTTTGCCCCTGGGGAAAAAAGTTCTATTAACTTTCCATAACTCTTGGCAGGTCAGGACCCCTTGGACACCATTTCTCCAGCTTCTACCAATACATGTTGGCTTAGTGTGGCAGTGCATTTGGGATATAGTTCTTTTCCTTTGTTATTGGGCTTAGGGAGTCCCCAGCTGCATTATAGAGTGACTTAATCCTATCTATATTTCCAATGGCCTACTGCCCAGTAGGGGAGGGAAGTCCAGATCCAGAGAGGGACATCAAAGTCTTGTGTAAGAGAGGCGTCTGCATCTTCTTCCAGGACGGGGGAAGTACTACATCTCACAAGAGAGAGGTCAGCAATTCTGCAGGCCCAGAAGATTTGGGAGGGTCTTTGGAGTCAAACTCTTCAGGGCCATAAGGTCCAGATGATTACATCTAGGGTTTCCCAAATAGGGTTCTACTCTTTCTCTTCTTGTTTCTTTCTAATATTGCAAACATCGACCTGACAAGTTGTAATAAATGATGTTTTGTTTTTATTCAGTTCTAAGTATTTTGTAATTATAAGTTTTCCAACCTAAAATTATTTGGAATGGGTTTTTTTTTGTAAATATTTTCTTTAGTTATAGATGAACACAATGACTTTATTTTATTTATTTATTTTTATGTGGTGCTGAGTATCAAACCCAGTGCCTCACACATGCTAGGCGAGCACTCTATCACTGAGCCACAACCCCAGCCCAAAGGTTTTTTGTTTTTTTTTTAAACATTTTGATTTTTTGTAGTACTGGAGATCAAACCCAGGACCTTGTAGAAAGCACACGCCCAGCCTGATAAATATTCTATTGTTTATGTTATGTATGTTTCAGGAATATTTATTCTATAAATATTTGGCATAGAATTCATTAGTTTACATTTGCTAACGCATTGTTTGAATTTACTAATGTAACTTTAGTTTCTGAAAAAAATATTCTAAAATTTCCTGCCATCATTGTATTTTTACATTTCTTTTTGTAGTTCTGTGAATTTTTGCTCTTTATACTTTGAAGCTATGAGGATGAATAATTTGGTTAAGATTTCAGTGTTCTTCCTGATAAATACTTTTCCTGGTTGTAATAATTATCATATTACCTTTTCCAGTGCTTTAGAGTAAAGAATATTTGACTAATTTTAATAACACTCTCCAACTTTGTTTTGGTTAACAGTTGCCAAAGGCATCTCTTCCCTAACCTTTCACTTTAAATCTTTTGTAATTGATACATTTTTATATGCATATTTTATAGACCAGGTAAACTGAACTCTTTTACAAATCCAAATTATGGATGCATTTTGATTCTGTTTTACCATGTATTTTGTGTTTTTCTTCATCATGCTTTTTCTTGGTTTGCTTTTCTTCATCCTTTCTCTCTTGATGAAGTTTTGTTTACCTGACCTTTCTCCTATCCTTATTCAGAAGTTAAAACTTTTAGAAGTTAACCTTATAATTTCAAATGTGCTTATTTGACTAAAGTCAAAATTTTATCTCTCTGTCTTCCTCTCTAAAATAAGGGCTTTGGAGTTTTCATTGCAAATCACTTCCTCCACCATTTCAAGCTCCTTTAGTCAGCATTTGAGTTTCAAAAACAAGACATTATCTCGATTGTTCGTTTTTTTTTTTTCAGTCAGTGTTTATTCACATCAACCCAGATGGTTAGTAAAGTTTTGCCTTCACATTCTGACATCAACATCCTCATTATTGATATAACTTTTTTAATGGTCATTTAGCAAGGGTCCATGAATAGCAAATGTGGCCTTTGATAATAAACGTACTTCACTTTTATTATTAACTATCTGAGTATGTGATATTAGAATGATCTCTCTTTTCCCCTCTGCATTTTGAGCTTGGCTATGCATTTTGTGGTTGCTGCTGCTCTACCTTATTCAGCATCTCTGCAAAAAGGGGGAGGACCATATGACCCCAGGTCCATGGAATGACTATAACCACAGGCCTTTTTAATGATGCAGCCCTTGGAGTTGGGTTTTCTTTTCCTTCCAAACAAAAATATCCTAGCTTACCAAGTTAGCTTATAAACCCAAATCTTTGGTTGAGATTGCAGAGAAGCTTTATGAAGTCTTTTCCTATGGCACAACCCAAGTTGAAGTAAAAGTGATTATTAGTTCCTTCCTCTTGTCCCTTGTATCATGAACTGACCTGAATTACAGTACTGTCACACTCAAGGTCACCAACTCTGCATTGGACAAGCTCCCACACTAGACTATAGTATCAGGAGTGCTGAGATAGTGCCTATTAGATGTATAATCCCAGCCCTTCCTCCTTACAGCATGGAAAATCTATAAATGATGTTTCTTGTATGAGAGAATGGGTGAACAAATGACTTTTTCAGGGCACAAGATCTTGGGCCCGTTTCTGAATTTGGGTGGCAGTTCAGATACTGCTCAGACTTCCTTACTAAGTTGAGTAGAGTGGAATCTCAATAAAATGAGCTTTGTCCTTGACAAATATATCTAATTCTAATAAAGACAAATTACTTATAGGCTTCTTTATAACAATAATAGCAGTGGTAGCAATACTAACATCATGCCACTTTATGAGGAGCATGAACCTTGCGTAGAGTTTGGTATGCATCCTCCAATGTAGCTGTAGAATGTATCCTTGGAACCTACAAGGCTGTGGCTGTTGGCAGGTATGCTGTACCAGGAATGTATAATCAGATATTTGTATTTTCAAAAAATACTCCATATGTTTTTGACTTTGCTAAGCTATTAGTCTTTAGAGTCTCAAGTTTTTTTTATTTTATTTTACATGGTTGTGAAATTTAAGTTTTTATCCCCAGTGATATTTACAAAACTAGTTTAAAAGATTCCGGGAAGCCATGCTGGACCAGATTGACATTTAGCAGTTTTATATGGCTTATAACTTGGCATATGATTAGAATGAGAAATTGACCCACCCGTTTCTGTTACCAAGAGCATTGCCTCTAGCAGCACTGATCACAGACTGATATTAAGTATTTGTTCCCTCTTCTTTGTTTCAGAAACTGATTGGTTCACTCTAGACAATATAAATTATTAAAACATATCTAGTTGGAGACAGGGGAAAACCCCAAATCATCCCCTTAGTTGATGCCATCAATATTTGCTGACACAGCAGCTATGCTTTGGGAGCTTCAACTTGCTCTGGTGATGCATGATGCTGCCACAGAGCTCCCACTGCTGTCTCTGGGCCCTGGGTGTAGCCATCTCCAAGGCACCATTCTGTCACTAGTGCGGACTTCACTGCCTCTGTTTAGAGTCACCACCTTCTGAAGAAAGTGGAGATGGTGATTCCAATTGAAGGAGCAGAGGTCATATGCCTGAGTTCTAGCTGCAAGGGATGTCAGGAAAGCAAGTACTGTGTTTGATCCTTGCAGCATCTGCACTGGGAGACATGGTCCACCAGATAAAATAGGGGATTCACAAAAGAAGGGTAGTTCCGATGAATCTCTGGCTAGATTCTGTTCAACTGTCCTTTTTAGTTATTTTCTCATACTCCTCCTCAAACCCCAAATCTGAGATTTTCCCTGCCTATGCCACATGTATTTTTTTTTCCCCAGGCAAGGCCTAACTAAAAACAAACCACAACTTTGCCACTTTGTGCTTCAGAGGGTTCTGAAATACTGTATACCAAACTGCATACCCTGACACAGAAGAAAGCTGTTTACTTTGTTTCTTAGTCTGCTGGTGACCAGAGTTGTTTTCAATAAATATATGCTGCATCACTTTGGGGAATTTATCCCTTCCTGTCTAATTAGGCCATAAGACTAGGCTCTGGAAACTCGATCCTTCCTATCTAGCTAGACCTGGTTCAGAGAAAACAGAGAGATAGCCTATGGTGTGCCAAATTTGATATACTGGAAATGGTTACCAGGGAAACTATACTAAGAGTTTTGAAGAGGTATCCAGACTGAATAGTAGGAAATGTCTGGAATGATTAATGCCCACCCTGGGTGCCATATGCAAGAGCATTGGCACATTTCCTGGCATGTACCATCTCTAACACAGATACAGAGAAAATATTATATATTTTTAATTTGATCAAAGCTAAATAAAATTTCTCCAAAAGTCTCCTTTTATAAAATGATGGAAGGACAAAAAGACCAAGAGTAAGAACCAATACTAAACTGTGGAATAGAAAATAGTCTCCCTCTAAGCAGAGTCTGTGCTAATGTAACTGAAGTTGGCTATTCTCTGGCTTGGCTGGCACCTTGACAGACACGTCACACTGAGAGCATCTTTTTCAACCATCTGGGCTATACATTTGATGAAGCTGCCTAGAAAGCACTCACCATTACCTCCCAAGATGGTTTTTTGACAGTTCATCCTATGGCACTCAATTTTGGGTATGTTGAAACAAGAAAAATCAAGCAAGAAAAAAGAGCAGAGAATTAAAAGGAAGTCCAGAGTGAAAAGGGGTGAGAAGGGCAGAAACAACAAACACAAAATGCCAATCTTGAGATCTAATTCACAAATTGGGTTGTGATTAATTCTTCCCAAGGTGATTTCTAACTTGGAGCTGATCAGGAGCGCAGCAGGGATGGTGAGCAGAGACCACACAGCATCAGATGGCTCAAGGTAACCTATGCCATAAGAAAAGGCAAAGAGCTTCTCCACTGTCCCTGGGGCCTGGGTGTCCCACTGCCCTCTCCACACATGCATGGATGTTTGTATGCCTTCAGATGAGCTCACAAAAGCATTATCCATGACCTGGAGGTCATGATGGTAACAGAAATGAAAGCAAACATTCATGAAAACTGGATGTGCCTAGCCTAGTGCCAACATTTTACATATTAATATTTGAAGTAACAAAGTAAAATAGGTTCTACCTATATCTCAAATTTATAATAGAAACCATGAAATTCAAAACAGGGAGTAATATCTCCAAGATGACAGATGTTGATGGACTCTGGACCCCTCTGCTCTCTGGTAATGTTTTCAAAGATGTTTACATTAAATTGAGGAATATAATTTGGCACTTTCAATTATTCACAGCATACAAATAATAACTCATTCAATTCAACTTTTTTTTTTCTTTTTGGTAGTTGTAGCCAGACAGAATCCTTCATTTTATTTGTTTATTTTTATGTGGTCCTGAGGATCAAACCCAGTGCCTCAAGCATGCTAGGCAAGTGCTCTGTCACTGAGCTACAGCCCCAACCCTCATTCAATTCAACTTTTAATGTTAGGAAGGTAGAAGGGCAATTTCATTTCTATCAGTTTTACAATTGACAATGTTGAGGTTCAAACGAAGTGTTTTGCTATGAGACCGTATGGCCAGAAAACAATCAAGCACATCAAGAAGTTTTTTTTCACTCATATTAAGTACTAACTATATGAATTTAACAAAAAGTAACTGTCAATTAATATACCCGACACTAATTATACTTTTACACCTGAAAAAATACCTTAGGAGGCAGTTCTTTCAAATCTCTTATTTTTATGGCTATGGGACAATCATAAGTTGCTGACTTATTTGATAATATCCTATTCCTTACTTCAGCCTGTTCCAGAATACTCCTGGACCCCTTCCAAGTATCCTCTATTTACCAAATGAAGATTCTTAAAAAAAAAATTTATTCCATGAAAAGCCATCTCTTGGTCTGCTTCTGAAAGTCAAGGAAGATTTTATGTTGGTAAGAATGTTCTCAGATTGAAGTTGTAGAAAGCAACATGTATGAATGCATGATATAGACATGGATATTATATAGACATAAGGATCAGTGTTAAGTTGGCTTAAGGAAGCCTCAGAGAATTTGCCCAATGTATTCCAAGCGATCATGTCACAACCTCTCCAGCAAAGTGAAGAAGAAATTAGTTTGGCCACTTTTCTTTATCCTGCTGAAGAATAGTTATAAGTGGCCAGCAGATGCCACTGTTGTCAGTTGTATTTTATTTTTTCAAGTTTCAGATACGAAAGGGCGAAGTCATTACAGAAAATAATGGGATGAGTAAAAGGTAGCAAAAAAAAAAAATCAAATTTTCTTTAAGAAATTATGTGGCAAAAGCACTGCAATAATTGGATTTATTATATACACTTTAACAAATATTCAATTAAACTCTTGGCAACTAAAAACTAGGCACTAATTTATTACAAAAAATAACAGGAGAAACGGTGAGACTCTTAGGTTTGAAATTTTCAAGAATTACAAGTTCATACAATAGCCAGTGTTAATAGGTATATTTAATAGCCAATATGTAATCTATCCTGATAAGTGACATCAAAGAAGAATAAAACAAAAATAATTCTACTCCTTTTCATTATTATTATGGTATCATAAAACAATTTTATCAAACTTGTGCTTATTTGTGAGTTATTTATTACAAAACTTATTGTTAATTATACTACTATCTTTTATTTCTATTCATATTTCTAGGTATTCGTAAATCTTTTAAAGTAATTTAAGACATATTAAAGAAGACCCAAGTAACCGATTCCTCAAACAAAACATGCATGATGACTGTTGTCTTCTTTAAGCTAGGCTCATAAATTGTACAGTGGGGAAAATAAGCTCCAATGAGCTTTTCAGGGACACCTGTATCTTCTGACAATATTCCTGGATTGTTTCTACATCTTAAAAATAAAATAAGTTCTACTGAGTATCTATAAAATACAGTTCATATAGACTTTTTTCATAAATTTTCATATGGAATCAAATTCCTAAATATTTTATCTTAATCACATGAAATATTAAATACATACTGGGTGGTAGATATTCTTAGAATTGTCATGAGGAATACAAAATGAATAGTTTCTGCCCTTAAGTGAACTTGTATAGGGTGGAGTAGAAGAAAAGCTTTTTGTCTAAACAAATTACACTAAGCTAAATTGTTTCTACCATTACTAACAAATGATCCATAAAATGGTGATGCTTCATAAGGTTGTTGCAAGGATTAAAGAAGGATGTAAAGTGTCTCTCAGTACCTGGCACAAAACAGTAACTGAATAAGTGCTGATTTTTACGCAAATAACATAATCTTAGCAGGTAAGAAGAGTAGTCAAACTCCTGTTCACATAGGAAGTAGAAAACAGTAAGAGAAATAGAAAGAAATAAAATACATATGGAATTAAAAATAATGCATTTCAAACAAAATTGTCTGGGAAGGATTTATGGTAGAGGTCTCATTTAGAGACCGCTCAATGGAATAGGCAGAACTGTGGGACACAGTTATCTAAGATGGAGAAGAGAGAACAAATAAAGCATGGCACCCATCCTAGCCATCGCTCCTACTAGCATACCCTTTTCAAACACTATTAGGAAATTAAGTGGTGACATTTCTGAATTTGCTAATTGTATCTGAAAATATTACTAGATTGCTTCTACATCTTAAAAATAAAATAAAATGAATTCTATTGAGTATCTATAAAATACAGTTTTTGTATTTTACAGTTTTGTAAAATACAGTTTTTGTTCTCTTAAGAAATATATACTAAATATACACTAAAGTATTAAGGGCCAGAAAGTCCTGAGATAACCAACCTATACTCAAATTATTAAGAATAAATAAATATGTGACAATAGATATGTATGTATGCATATCTGTATGTACATCTAAAGAGAAAGAAAAGGAAAATGATAAAGTAAATATGGCAAAATGTTATAAGTTAATAAATATGAGCAAAGGACAGGTGGCAACTATTAGTGCTTGCAATTATTTGTAAGTTTCAAATTATGTCAACATTTATAGATGAAGATGAAAAATATGAAGGTGAATTAAGGCCATCCAGTTAAATAAATGAAAGCTGAATTTGTACCACCTCACTCACAAAATAAATAAATAAATTAATTAATTAATTAATTAATTAATTAAATTAAATAATTTTGGAGAAAGTTCTTTAAGTTGAAGGGGAATGATAACAAGAGAAACTCAGATCTATAGGAAAGAATGATGGGAGCAGAAAATAACAAATACATGGATACATATAAAGTAAAATTTTATATTACCATATTTATTTAGAAAGATACTTTAAAATGTACATAAAATGTTTTGGAAGTTTATAGATTTCAAGGTACATTATGATAGATTAAGCATATATACTAGAATTCCTATTTAAGCACTAAAAAATTTAAACAAAAGAGGCAACTATAAAAGAAAACATAAAATTGAATCCAGAAGAATCAAATAACTCAAAAAAAAAAAAAAACAAAACAAAACCAGAAAAGGAGTGTTTTAGTCAGCTATTTTCCTGCTATGACTAAAAGACCCAACCAGAACAATTGTAGAGAAGGAAAAGTTTATTTGGGGACTCACGGTTTCAGAGGTCTCTACCCATAGACAGCAGGCTCCATTCCTCCGGGCTCAAGGTGAGGCAGAACATCATGGTGGAAGAGTGTGGCAGAAGGAAGCAGCTCACATGATGATCAGGAAGCAGAGAGAGAGAGAGAGAGTCCACTTTCCAGATACAAATATATACCACATAGCCCCACCCCCAGTGAATCACTTCCTCCAGCCACATCCCACCTGCCTCCAGTTACCACTAAGGGATTAATTAATCCCATCATCGGGGATTAATTTACTAATTAGGCTAAGACTATGGCCCAATCATTTCTCCTTCAAACCTTCTTGTATTGTCTCACACATAAGCTTTTGGGGGACACCCCACATGCAAACCATAACAAGGAGAAATAAGGGAAGGAAGAACTTATGAGACAAATAGAAAACAAACAGCAAGAAGGTAAACTTAAATACAACCACTGCAACAATTGCATTAACTATATAAATGGCTTTAAATTCTTTTTTTTTCTTATTGGTACCACAAACTAAACCCAGGAGTGCTTTACTCATTTTTAAAATATATATATATATATATATATATATATATATATATATATATATATATATATATATATATATATTTTTTTTTATTTAGAGACAGGACCTCACTGAGTTTCTGCCTTATTATAAATTAATCCCAGAGCCACTGGGATTATAGAGTGCACCACCGTACTCAGCTGTGACAAGAAATTTTTAAATGTTTTAAATCATATCCACATAAAACTGCTTTACTTTTATTTAGAAATGTTTGCTCCCCACCCCTTTTCTTTTGGTGGAGGAGTGGGGAAGGTACAGAGCAGAGGAAGAAGAGGCAGGAAGTTGAAGGGATTAATTAACTTCCAGTGGTCTTCTTTTTATTAAAAAAAGAAAGTAATGCTCCTTACTAAGAATTTGGGGCAAAAATGAGACAAAATATTTGAGTAAAGCAATAGTACTTTGAAATAGCTGCTATAAGGAAAAAGCAAGGAAAATACAATATCAGCCTCAGACAGAATTTTTCTTTTGCTTTTCCTCATTTGATCATAACTTTTAAAAAGCTCTTCAATTTAAAAAATCTTAAAACAAAATTTGACAAACATAATGAACAAGCAATTCTCAGAAAAAGAAACCTCACAGTATATATAAAAGGATCTCCTCTATTCTAGTAATCAGATAAATATAAATTCAGACAATGAAATATTATGCTATATCCCATTAGATCAGGAAAAAAAAGTTATATGTCCCTGAGAATGTGAAGAAACTAAAATTTTTATATCCTGCCAGTGGTCATTTAAATTGACTTAACCAATGAAAAATATTCAATGTCTCTAGCAATCAGGGAAATGTAAATCAAAACTACACTAAGATTTCATATCCCTCCAGTTGGAATGGAAATGATCAAGTATACAAGCAACAATAAATGCTGGCAAGGTTGTGGGGGAGAAGGTATACTTGTAAATTCTCCATGGGACTACAGACTAGTACAACCACCCTGGAAAACAGTACAGTTTCCTCCAAAAACTAGGGATAGTATACCACCATATGACTCAGTTGTTCCATTCCTTGGTGTTTTCCCAGAAGATCTAAAAGTAAATGGATGGAAATGGATACTATCATGATAAGTGAAATAAGCCAGAAACTTACAGTATGCAGAAGCTAGAGTAAAATAAAAGAAAGGGGAGGGAAGGGTAGGATAACAAAAAGTACCAATCAAATATAAATTAATAGATGAGCAAGAAGAAGTCTAGTAGAGGAAGAAGAATGGGAGAAAGAAGAGAAGATGGGAGGGAAAAAGGAGAGGGAAAGGGAGGACCACAAACTGAAGTCCATTTCCATGCATGTATGAGTTTGTTGGGATGAACCCAACTACCACGTATAACCATAAAGAAAGATGACAGATAGATGGATGGATGGATGATAGATAGATAGATAGATAGATAGATAGATAGATAGATAGATAGATAGATAGACAGACAGACAGACAACCATTTCGGGGAGTACTTTGGCAATTTATATGGAGGTTGAAGATGGTCGGATATGTCACAGGGAAGACATGTGATAGATATGTCTGTTGCCTGGTTTGGGAAAGGATTGTAGGCCCCCTCCTATCTCCCTGCCCTGAAGATGGGAAAGATTTCTGTGTCCTAGGTCTGATCCTGTGATTGTGTTTAGTCAATTGAACCTAAGTAGACATAAGCACTACTTGTGTAGACATACATATTGGAAGCTTTTTTCTGCCTTCCTATCCATAGACTTTTGTCATAGGAAGAGTGTGCACCAGGCAGAAGTTGTTTTCCCTACCCACTGCAACAATTTCACTAAAACAACTTCTTAGAATTCCTGAAGTGATTTTATGCATAGAGACTTGTGGTGAGGGATTCCTTTCTTACATGTGAGGACAATGAAAACAAAGTGCTAAATCATCACACAAATATTTTTATTATTTAAATGTTTATAAATTACAAGATTTTAAGTATGAATGAAAACATTTCTGGAAAATGTAACATTTCATATTAATGTTTGTTACTGGTTTAAGGCACATAGTGCATAATACTTCTTTTCTGATACAGAGATCCCCAAATGTTTATTTAACCACATTGGCACAAAATTGCTTTAGCACCTTACATCGTATAATATATCCTTCTTAAATGTTTGGGGAAAACACTTTGTGGGTAAAATGAGTACACCAGTATCTTATAAAATTCTGTTAGTGGATTCTGTTTATTTTATTTTATTTTATTTTGGTTTACAGAGTAGGTTGTCATAGATAAATATTATTAGTAACCTGTCTTTTTAAGTTACATTATTACATAATACACAATTCTAAATTATTCACATAAAATACCATAATGCCCAAGAATTTGACTCTAAACAGTTAATTTTTATACTTCCCTTTATTTTCTGACATTAAGAAACCTCCAATATAAAATAACTTGACATTTCTTATAAAATTTGGTGTCTTAAAATATAATTTTACTTTTACCAAAATAAGATCTTTAAACTTTCAAGAATTTCTACTTTTCTATTTGGTTAATAAAATATAGTACATAACTTTGAAAAAATAGATTTTAAAAGACTAGATATATAACATATACAAGGGTTATAAAGGCATAAGAGTATATAAACAGTTTAAAAAGAACATGTTGCTCTTATAAGTACAATTGAATTAGAGGTAGGTTTTAAAAATCAAATTCTAATATATCATATCTTCTCTATTATACCCACAAAATTTTATGTTTAGTATTTAACCCAAACACAAATTCTTAACACAAAATTTGTACCACATTTTTAGGACTTTTTTTCCCATTGAAGCACCATAATCCCCAATTAAAATTAAAGGAAAAATAAAACAAGGTGTCTAATCTGTATCAGCAGAAAGTATAGTGGCTATGTACTTCTTTGATATAACTATTTATTTGATATTCACCTGACAGTTTTAATAATGTTTACAGTAGTTTTGTATACATTTTCCCTAATTTAAACTTATTCCATTTTAAGAAATAGAATAAAAACCTCATTGTACAATAGGATATTGAAGAGGTTTACATATATGTTTAACAGTATGACATAATTGTGGTCCAGTGTAAGCTGTTAACAGCACCGCTGCCTGGCATAATTCATCACACATGCTTGGATTCCCTATCATAAATTATGTTCTTCAAAGTGATCCTGATGCATATATTTGTTCATTTTGAAAGCCTTGAAAAACTCAAGTGATTTGAATCCATATGAGCACCTTGAATAAAAGGCAGACATACTGGACATGAAATCTCAGGAAGAGAGAAATAAATGAGCACCAGTTGTTTGCATGTTCCAGAAAAATCTCTCCCCATTGGGGCATACTTCCTACTTCTGAATGTTCATATCACTTGAATTGGGAGCCCAGTAGTCATGTGAGGAACACACTTTCCACAGAACCCTCCACATCTACCGTAGACTTTGGTTCCATCCTGAAAATAGGAAGAGACAGAAGTACAGGAGAATATTATACAAGTTGGTATCCATGTGCCCAAAGCAGAATATGGAAATGTTTTGTATCATGTCACTGAACTCATTAGTTGTCTAACAACTGCCTTTGATATAAAAAATCAGGTCATTTCAATATTAGTTCAAATTGGTGGTCATGGCAAAGTTAAAATTAGATAACCTAAGTTAAATTAGATAACCTAAGATTCTGAAAGTTATATTAGATAATAAGATTCATTTTAGCTACTTGATGATTGTAAACCACAAAATAGACACTTCATCACAATCCATATATTTTTCATCAAGGTATCTGCATCATTGAGTCATTAAAACCTTTCCCAATTTGCTATCCAATTGTTACATAATTTTATATAAGATTCTCTTAAGTTAATTAAAAGATATTATACAATATTGACCTTAAAGGTAAAGAATCCATATTCTACCCTTTTACTGCCTCATGAAGCATTGCCATGGAGAAAAGCACAGAAGGTGATGAAATGGGGGGGGCGGGGAAGCTGGGCTGAGAGCAGTAATCACAATTAGAGAAGAACTAGAAAGAGATGCGTGAGTAGAGTAGTTCAAAGAGTGGGTGAGGTAGGCGGGGATGGGTCTAAGCAGAAGGTCCTCTCAGATGACCTTCTGTCTTCAGGACCCAAAGTCAAAAGACTAAAGACGTTTTTGTAGAATGAGACAAAAATAGATCGAACTCCTTTCATTTCTTGGGGAGGTAAGTTTTTGTTGTTGTTTTTAGTCTAGGTAGGAAGGGAAGAGTAGAGAAGGTAATTTTTGGTTCTTGGAACACATTAAAATGGAAATTGCTAGAGACCAGGTGTTTTAAAGTTGCCTTTCCTTTCAAAGGCCCATTTAACTCCAGAGAATCTGAGTAAGCAGAGAGCGAATGACTGTGAAACCTCAATTTTGTATACTTCTCTATTTCCAAGCAGATTGTTGAAGTAAAAACTTAATCTTGAGTGAACTTACTGGCTAAAGAAAATATGTTTGCATTTCCATAAGTATATTTGGGTTTGATAAGGTTCGATTTTATACCAGGCCTGGGATTTCAAAAAAGGCTTTTATGTGGAACATTTTGATTGAAGTACTTCTCCATAAATTAAATAAAAAACAATCTTTAGACAAAAAGTTAAATAGAAACAAAATGAAATATTTTACTAAATATTTACATCTTCTGATGACTTCAGCCAGGATTCCAGTCTTTACGTTTAACCAAAAGATATCTAAAAGCTGCCTACAAGGTTAGAACATTTCATTGAGCTCTCTACATTTATACTGCTCAGGATATACCTTAAATAAGTAATTAATTTTTCCTATTCTTTTGCCCAAAAGGATTAAACCTAAATATGCTGAATAAATGATTAAAAATAGTCATTTTTTGATTTTGTAGCAAGGGTTGTTTTCTTATTTGTTTCATGAGCACAGTTTAATGCTTGTTCAGAAAGCAATTGAACCTAACAATTTTAAATGAAAATTAAAATATCTAAGTGGTGAAAAAAATAGTCATTTTTTGAAAGCCTACTATATTACCCATAAAAGAAAAATAATAAAAAATTAAATTATTTAATTATTAATTAAAACATAATTTTAGAGTCTTCAGAAATAAAATATTTTAAAGGTTATATGTGAGAATATTGCATTTCATATTCAAATAATGTTCATATAAATAAAATATAACAGAAGTCACTTTTATTAAAAAAAATAGAGTAAGCACGATTTATTTCTGGTAAAGATTTACATGCAAAATGGTGAAAACACTCATAACCTAGATCCAGATTCCCTGTGGGTGGAGCCAAACTACCCAAGGCACTGTAAGTACCGGAAGGCATCTCTTGAAATGTACGTGTTAGTATACCTACCAGCTAAAAATTAAGTGAATTCTACTTTGCATAGTACTTGTGCTATTGTTCAAATAACTATGAAAATAAATTATAAAAATAGTTACAGCTACATGCAGAAGTACTACATAATTTTACTTATATAGTTAAAATAACAGTGTTATCAATATAAAGGTAGGGAAATATGAGTAAGACATAAATACTCCTTATTCTTGAAATCACTGTGAAGGATATTTGTTAAATGACAAATGGCTTCAACACTTCATCACTAAATCAAAGCAGTGAAGTAAATAAACCAAAAATTTACCCTCACTTTGAAATATTAAACACTATAAATATCTAATAATTAAAGTGGAATTAAGACCACTATCTCTGACTGCAGTATCTGCATGTGAAGTCATTATCTTCAAGCCTGAGAAAGACAAAGTCTGCATGTCCTCACATTTGGTACTTCATGTTAGGATATCTGTACCCTGTGTATGGATGAATTTGTTTTGTGTGTGTGTGTGTAAAACCTACAGTTGTACTGCAATAAAAATGAACCCAATTTCACTTTATAAATGGATGTTGTACCCCATTGTATGTCATACACTCACTATATATATAACAACTCTCCAGTCATTAGCTCCATGAAATTTAAATTTGAGGTGGAGGACCTTTACTGCTGCTTTGCAGCATAGAAATAGCTCCCACAGGCTCTTTGGTCCAGCAGGACTTACTTGGGATCTGTGTATTGTGACAGAGGCATACCTCCCCTGAGCAAGCCACTTCGCTGTGCTGGATATCTTCATCCCGGTTCCTGCCAAGTTAATGCTGAACTGTCCCTGGATTGTAAACAAAACAAAACAAAAATAGATGGATTCATAAACTATTTAACAATGTTCTGTTCTGGAAACATCAAATGACTCAAATTACTTTTTCCAAGGGTCTTCTTTTATAAAATGAAAAATATTGATGTAACTTTATTGTCTAGAAAATAAGCCAGTTAAGGATCTTAAAAAATTGATTACCAGTGTCTTCTCAATTACAAATGATGACAAAATTAATACCATAGTGTTTCTTTGCTGAAGTTCAACCCCACATAGGATTCTACAGTTCGACAAGCAGAGCTAATGGCTCTGTAGCAGTTGGCAAGTCCTGACAGAGAGTTATCCACAGGGACTATCAATTGCTAGACTTCAGTACTCCTCGTTTCAGTTCCCTCCCTCCCTCCCTCCCTCCCTCCCTCCCTCCCTTCCTTCCTTCCTTCCTTCCTTCCTTCCTTCCTTCCTTCCTTCCTTCCTTCCTTCCTTCCCCTGTTCCTTTAGTCACTTAGGACCTCTATAAAAAGCTGAGCCTGGCTTTGCACTTGCACTAGCTCCTCTTGCCTCCGTCTCTGGAGTTTCTGGGATTACAGGTGTGTGCACCACACCTAGCTCCTATTTCAGTTTTTGATTTCTCATCGCAAATTCTTGGATGTTACAACTGTTTCATGTATTTTCTGGAACCTACTGTTGTTATACCCTTCCTTTTTATGCTAAGAATATTACTTCTTTACCTACCACACAAAACTACGGAATGTGGGATTTTCATCTTGGCCATGATGTCCTTTTTAAGTTCCCAGAAGGGTACCTGAATATGTGATGCCCTTATTACACCATTGTGTGGGTCCCCTAGTGGCTTTGTGACATTATTATTTTATAATACAAAGATCATTTTATGTCGAAATATTTCAAACTATTTTTGTTAAAAAACTTCAAATAACTGTGTGAAAAAGATAGATACTAAAATGAGTAACATCTTATTTACATTATCTTAATTCATCCAACTACCAATATTCAGTATTCATGAAAATTCAGAGAAATACTAAGGCATTCTTAGATCATGTCATAATATTCCAATGGCCTAAATCTCACAAATCTTGAGCAAGACTGTAATGGAATATTGAAGTTTATATTATGTGAATGAGAATATGATCTTGTCATGAAAGTTAAGGCTAAATAAACATTATATACATTTATAATAAAACATTAATATTGATAAAGCAATTAAATATTAGTTTATAAATTTAAATTTCTTCACAGACCTATATTATATATCTCATTTAAAAATGAAACAGATTCAAATACATTTATAGTACAATGACACAAAATGGAGAATTTTTATAGCAGAAATAATCAATTTTAGACAAATTCCAAAGATTTATTAAGTACAACATCATTTGGTTATGAAATTTAGCATATGACTTCTCTGTTTGCTTCATTTCTATATCCCCAGAGCAAGACCTAGGTATTTAATAGTGCTTCTGAATGGAAGAATTAGATGCAGCATTATAAATATTAAATAGTAGCACCATAAAAGCAAATATATAAACACATATATAGACCCATCAGACTTCATCCTGATAGATTACCCTCATACTAGACACAGGAGCATTTTAAGTTGCAGATAGTTGAATTTGAAGAGCTAACTCTTAGGATAGATTATACTATTTGGTACTTAATCTGACATAGGTTTTGCACTGGTTACCTACAGACCCCATTCTCTCACAGACAGACTTCTCAATAAAATTCTTCAACAATGGAGATGTATTCAATGATGTTGGGGTGCTGTAACCAGGCAATTGCTGAGGGCTATACAACGTTAACACACCTGATACTCATTCCACACTTCCATCATTCTCTACCTCCTTGCTTATGAGGCCTGGAAGCATCCAAATGCGCACACACTGGAAAGGAAAGGAGAAAGTCCCAACTGACTGCTTAGAGGATTAGGGGGTCTTTAATCATTGGGTCTAGAAATATCTACTATTCCATTTCCATGGACTCATTTTCATGAGCTTTACTTCTGTTCTTAGTCATTAAAAAAACTACATGCTACAATCTCAAAAAAATCATTGAACAATTTATTTGAAATTTAGGGATGACTCTGACAGAGGTACAAATACTTTATATCCATTTGTTCAAAATAAGTTGAATGGTAGACAAAGTGTCAAGTAGTATAAGAGTTCAAAGTTCTTACTTTAAATCTGGTAGGTGAAAGAGCATAAATATATAAATGTAATGCACATTTCCTTTTTGAAGATTCGCAGTGCATGTTGGTGCCTTAAAGGTCTGAGATTTCTTCTATTTCCCTGGTAATCTCAAAGGTAAAATCCAAACTCCTGGGATGGTTTTAAAACTCCTCTGACTGGCCCCACCTGATTTAGTAAACCTCTCTTTTCGGGAGGCAGGCTGGTCACAACTGTTGCTAGTGTGCTTCTTCCCAGTCTTCACCTCTGGGCCTCCTCTGATTCTCTTTCCTTTGAAATTCTCCCTAGACTTTTCCACTTCCACCAGCTTGGTCAAGCCCCAGCTCAAGTTTTATCTCCTTGACCACAGGCCTCTCTGATGAACTTGCTCTTCACTGTGAATTTTCTCAGAATTGTACCTGTACAAGGTGGTGTCATGTCATTGGGATTTACTTCAAGTTTATTTTGGGATTAGCCTCAGGGTATGTATATATTTATAGTTTGTAAACAGCTTTGCTTCTTTTTAAAAGCTAATGGGAGCCCATGACAGTACTATGGATTATAAAGTTCTTGTAGATAAAAAATAATGGTGAATGTACCAATGGCTAGCCATTTTCCATGGTAAAACCACTTAGATCCTGGATCTGTATGAATTAACAACTACTGAACAATGATTGAACATGGTATTTACATTTTCTGTAATTAATTACTTTGATGTTTCTCAAATTAAATGAAATAGCAATGCAACAGATTTTACCTAAATAAATAAATAAATAAATGTAATGCAGTGTAGAGAATTACAGGTGCAGAAGGTAGTAGAACATTCCTGTGGAACTCCAGAAGTAATATTTGAGTGAATAATATTAATTACTTCAATTACAATATTTTATTTAAAAGTTGAGCCTCCTTAAGCATGATCTTTAACCAAAAAAAAAAAAAAAAAAAAACAAGGTTCTGCCTGGGAGTTGCTAAATATGTATGTTATTTTAAAATAGATTTTATTGTGCATATTTAAAGTATACAACATGACACTGCATGGTACGTATAGATAGTAAAAAGGTTACTATAGTGAAGCAAATTAATGTATCCATCATCTCTCATAATTATCTTTTTTTTGCTTTTGTTTTTGTAGCAAGAGCAACTAAAGTCAACTCATTGAGAATGAATCCTGAATACGGTATGAGCTATTACCTATAGCCTTGAGCTGTACATCAGATCGCTAGACCTGTTCACCTTCCATATCTGCTACTTGTACTTCTGGCCCCTGCCTATCCAACCAACCTCTCAACCCCTGCCACTTGCGGTAACCACTCTTTTGTTCTCTGTATAACTGAATTTTTGTTTAGATCCATATATAAATATAGTCATGCTGTATTTTTTTCTTTCTGGATCTAGATTGTTTCATTTAGCTTAACGCCCTACAGGCTCTTCCCCACTGTAGAATACAGCCAGATCCTCATTCTTATTTTTTTTTTTTTTGGCATCTATCATTTATTTTGCAATTTCTTTATCCATTCATTCACTGATGAACACTTAAGTTGTTTCCATGTCTTGGTTGTTTTTTTATAGGACTGTGATTTCATTTTCTTTCAGTATGTGTCTAGAAGAGGAATTGCTGAAACATATGACAGTTATACTTTTCTGTTGTACTTTTAATTTCTTTAGAAAATTCCATACTACTTTAGATAATGGCTGAATCAATATAAATTCCCACCAAAAGTGTCAGAGCTCCCTTTTTTCTATACTTTCACTGACATTTGTTGTCTTTTGACTATTTGAGATAATGGGGATTGAATCCAGGATTTTACATGTAATACACAAGCACTCTACCACTTAGCTACATTTCTAGTCTTTAAAAAATATTTCATTTGGAGACAAGGTCTCATAAGTTGCCCTACCTGGTCTCAAACTTGTGATCCTTCCTTTCTCAGCTTCCCAAGTAGCTGGGACTCTACAGGCATCTCCTATTGTGCCCAGTTTTATTTATTTTTAATATTTGTTTTAAATATTTATTTTTTAGATGTAGTTGGACACAATACCTTTATTTTGTTTAAGTATTTTTATGTGGCACTGAGGATCGAACCCAGGGCCTTATACATGCTAGGCAAGCGCTCTACTGCTGAGCCACAACCCCAGCCCCCAAGCTTTATTTTTTAACAATGCTAACATAACAGTTGTGAAGTGATATTTCCTAGTAGTGTTGATTTGTACTTCCCTGATGATTGGTAATGCTGAGCTCCTTTTCATATGATTGTTGGTGATTAATATGTATTCTTTTGAGAACTGTTCAGGTCTTTTGCTCATTTTATAACTGCATTACTTAAACAAGTAATTACCTAAATAGCTGTTGAGTTGTAAAAGTTCTTTATAAATTTTAGATATTACATTTTATTTTATTGTTTCCTTTACTGTGCAGAAGCTTTTTGGTTTGACAAAGTCCCATTGATTCTATGGCCTGAGATAATGTCTAGCTTTTTGTGTTCTAAAAGTTTTATAGCTTCTGGTCTTACATTACATTAAGGTATTTTATATATTCTGAGTTTTTTTGTGTATGGTGTAAGATAAGGGTCCAATTTCCTTTTTTCACTTGTGCAAAAACAGATTTTCTGTATCACTTATTGAGAACCCTATCCTTCCCCTTCATGTCTTCTTATTTCCCTTGTCAAAATTTGTTGACAGTATATGTTTAGATGTATTTTGGGACTCTTTATTCTGTCCTACTGGTCTATGTGTCTGTTTTTATACTAGTACTATAATGTTTTGAATATTATCATTTTGTAATATAATTTTAAATCAGGAATGTGATATATCCTGTTTTGGTTTTCTTCTCAGAACTTTTCTAACTATTCTGTCTTTCCTTTTTCTATACAAATTTCAAAAATTTTGTTTTCTCTTTCTGTGGGAATGCCATTGGCATTTTGATAGGGACTGTGTTGAATCTGTATATTGCTTTAAGGAGCATAGATATTTCAATACTAATATTTCTTTGAGTCCTTGAGCACAGGATATTTGTTCCCTTTCTTTGTGTCTGTATCAGTTTCTTTCATCAGTGTCTTGTGATATTTAAGGATGAGATCTTTCCCCTCATTGGTTAAGTTTATTCATATGTTTTTTTAGTTTTCTTTGATGCTACTGTAAATGAAATTATTTTCTTGATTTCTTTTTCAATTAGTTCACTATTTGTGAATAAAAATGCTACCGACTTATCCAGATTAATTTTGTATCCTATAACTTAACTGAATTTACTTATTGGTTATAACAGTTTGTATGTGTGTGTATGCATGCAGAACTTTTGAAGTTTTTTATTATAGAAAATTAGGCAATCAATAAATAAAGACAGTTTTATTTCTTCCTTTCCAATTTGGACCTCTCTTTTTTTCCCTTGTTTTATTGCAAACCACAACAACAGAGAATGGAGCAGTTTTTGCTAAGAGTTAGGTGGGAGGAGATGTCTAAGTCTAAAAGGGAAGTGGGGAGAAGATATTTGAGGTAAGAGTACTGTACTGTATTCTGATTATGGTAATGCTAACATGAATTTGTACATATGTTAAAGCGCAAAGAACTGTATAACAAAAAAGAAAAAGAAAAAAAAATTCTGTATGATGTTTTAAAACATATAATAAAAAATGTGAAGGGGAGTAACATCTGTTTTAAAAAAGGAATTTTTAATGGGTTGCCAAACAATGCCCAACTATCTGCTATATGCATGGAATATACCTAAAGCAAAGGGGGAGCTAAAAATAAAAGGGTGGGTAAAATGAACAAATAAATAAACAAAACAAAACATGAAAACAGGTAAATGGACATAAAAGGAGAGCAGGAACAGATCCTGATACGAGTCAAAAAGACTTCAAGTTTTAAATTACAGTACCATGACAAAGAGCTGGTAAAAACCATGATCCATATAAAACAGTTCACACGTGACTATTATGCATCAAACAGTACAGCAACAACTTATGGCAGAAACTAAGAAATGCAAGGAGACATAGAGAGACATACCCTAAAAATAGGAAAATTTAATATACCAGTTTTAATACCAAGACAGATCAAGTAAGGCAAAAAGGGAGAGAAAAGTTCTAAGCAATATAATTTAAAAATCCATTTTATATATGTATATATAAATATGTTGTATGTACATATTTTATGTATATGTATATATACACACATAAGTATATGTATGTGTACATATATATATATATATATATATATACAACACGCGCAAGTATACACACATGTGTGTATCTGTGTATTTATCAGTGCAAGGGAATGAATCCACAACCTTGCACATATTAAGCATATATTCTGCCATTAGGCTATACCACCCAGCCCCTGGCAGATCTTATATATTAAACTACTCACCTTGATAATAAATAATATATACTCCATAGATTTAATACACTGACTATACGCACTCAAAATGGGTACTACCTATGATCCATGGGTGTTGGTTGAATGTGATTATTTCTCTTGCTCTATATAATCAAATATTAATTATAAGTCAACTAAAGAGATGCACATTAAGCTTTTTAAAATTTCTGTGGCTTTGTGGAAAGCAAAGAACATTTACTTTTCTTCACTTTTGACATATGCATTTGAAAGTCACATTATACTCTTTAACTTCATCTCACATTGTAATGTTGCAAAGTTTATTTTCCCTAAAGCACACCATATGTGTCCATTCTCTTTTTATCATTCATGTCCTGAGGTATTCAGTCATAAGCAAACATAGAGGATGTGGTTTTGATGAATCCCAAACAACAGAATAAGTTCTTTGTAACATCAAACATCTGGAGGGTATTCATGCAAATGTTGTATAACTTAACACAGAATCTGGTTTATGTATTTGAAAGAACATCTCCCAAAACACTGGGCAGTTTGTATTTTTGGTAACAGTAGCCTAAGGCAGATAAATACAAACTGAATATAAATGGACATAGCTCCTTTTGACAGCACACATCTATGCCCAATAACATGTAACCTTGTAATGGAGCTCTACATTCCAGAACTGTCTCAAAAACCACGTGAGGAAGATAACACATCTTGATGGGCAAAAAGAGGGCCTTTTTATTGCTGGTTCTGCCTATGATTTTTTCAAGGATCTTAAACAAATTGTTAACATGGAATGTCTCTCTGCAACTATAAACTGGAATTACACAGTTTATAGATACATAATTTTCTCAAGATATTTTAGGAAAGAAATCAGGTTACAATAAAATTAGAGAAAGGGAGTTAGAAAGAAATGGAAATGGTTATCTTATTTAAAAACCTGATTGTGCAAATGACTTTAATCCAAATTCTACGCTCATCAAGAAATGATTTTTGTTTACAATAATTTATTTTGCACTAAGATATTTTCTATGGGGAAAGTTCACGAAGTGAGATAAAAAGAATTTTGTTTCCACTTAACAATTAAAGGATTTACCCTTTTATCAATCCCCTGTAAATTTTGTTGATGTCTCATTTGACCAGACCTTACTCAATTCAATATAAAATAATAAAGACCAGATTTCCAGAACTTGGTCACCTTTCCAAAGAAATAGCATCAGAGAAGCCTTGTATTAACATACTGTTCACATATCTAGGTTGTGTTGTCAATTTATTTCTCTCTAATCAAATAAATGAAATGATCAAATAAGTGATCAGAAGGCATAGCTTAAAAGATGGATGGATTGTTGGACAAAGTTGAGCAGTCAGAAGATGAGTTGACCATTGGAGAATGAACCTCCATTTAAGAGAATCAAGATGGAATTGTTGTCAACAAAAGAAACTTATATATCAGGTAAAACACTGTTTAGAATGTTAAAAGTTTTAAGTTAGACAACTTTAACTTCAGAACATGAAGAGATATCCAAAGAAACAATGCCAGGCTTCAGAAGCAGAAGGGGAGTCATAGGAAGGACAGATCTAGGAATGAAACCGAATGATATAGATAAAAGATAAAAAAGGTACCAGCTGGGAGGCAGTTTTGATCACCACATGAGTAGAGTAGGAAATTGGGGAAAAGAAGCATGGATGTGAGTTGAGCTAACTAGTAATAAAGATTGAATGAGAGTGTAGGATTCTTCTGCAAAGTTACCCACCTTTCACTAAGAGAGGAAGCACTTTTAGAATAGCAATTTGAAGGAGCCCATGGGCATTCTCTCTGGCAATAACTGGTGAAAATTAAATTGTTTCTCTGCAATGAGAGAAACAAGCAAAATGATAGATAAGGTTGAGTTTAATAGATGCAGCTAAGAAAGATTCCTCTTGGAGTCTTCCCTAAGCTCCAAGATTGACCTGTAAACCACCCTGGCCAATGAGGAGTAATTGGTGACTCCAGGATGTTTTTGAAAGACTAGAGCAATTATCTAGCAATAGTAAAGACCAAGTACTGAGAATTATGTCAATAAAGATGAATCAGCAAAAATCTCAATGAAGAGTCAGGGAAAGACAACTGAAGAGAGCCCAGCCAACACCACTGTCATTCCTGGGGGAAAAAGCAAGATCAGGGTAAGTATGTGAGCCCAAGGATGTACTCTCTGAAGTACAACATCAAAGGGGTACACTTCAAGGGAAACAGAATCCACTGAAACAGTTCAGCCAAGCAACTAAACAAATATACATACCAGCAAACAATAATAAGAATTCCTAGATGGGAGGGGAAAACGGTATCTACAATTTCTAAAGTATTGTATCTAAAATATTTAATTTTCAACAAAAAATTACAAGTCTTATAAAGAAAAACTGGAAAGGATGACATATACTCTGGGGTAAAAGAAAACCATCTTTGAGAGGTATGTGATCTCAGGTTGAGAAAAGGTCAGCTACTATAAATATGTTTAAAAAAAGAAACTAGGCTTTAAAAAGTAAAAGAAAGGATGGCGATAATATCTCATCAAACAGAGAATATCATTACAGATACAGAAATTATGTTTTTTTAAAATAGTTTTAGTTGTAGTTGTCAAAATACCTTTATTTTATTTATCATTTATATGTGGTGCTGGGGATCAAACCCAGGGCCTTGCACGTGCTAGGTGAGCACTCTACCGCTGAGTCCCAGAATTCTGTTTTATTAAAAATAGCTAAAGGATAATTCTGGAGTTGAAAAGTTCAATAACCAAGATAAATTAAATTCACCAGGGGGGCTCAAGCAACAGATTGTAGCTAGCAGAGGGATTGGAACATTTGAAAGAGATATCAATAGCAATGATACAAACTTAAGAACAGAAGGAAAAATGGAATAAAGAAAAATAAACAGAACATCAGAGAAATAAAGAGACACCATTAAGTGTACCAAAATATGCATAATGAGAGTACCAAAAGGAGAGAAGAAAGAGAAAAGAGCAGAGAGTTACATGTGAAAGAAAATAGATTTCAACTTTGAAATGTATTAATCTATACATCCAGGACATTTAATAGACTGCAAACTTAATAGATACTAAAGTTTGACACCAAATATATTACAGAAAAGATGCTGAAAGACAAAAATAAAAAGAAAATCCTAAAGGACCACTAGAAAAATGACCACTTACATGGAATAAGGTAAATAGTTGATATCTACTATTTATCTAGCCTCTGCTCACCAGAGGGCAGTGGAATGACATATTCAAAGTGCAAATAATCATCTATCATCATCATCATCATCATCATCATCACTGCAAATCAAGGATTTTATAACAGGCAAATCTATCTTTCAAAAATGAAGGCAAAATAAAGACATTCTCAGATAAACAAAACAGTATTCTTATTAGCAGTATATGGGAGGATATGCACAGACTATATGCAAATACTATATCATTTTATATGAGGAACTTGAGCATACACAGATTTTGGTTTCCATGAGGCATCCTGGAATAAACGCTCCACTGAAATTGGGGACAACTGGAAGTACAAGTACTATGTTTCTATGTCACTTGAGTGGCCCCATTAGTATTGGACAAATTAGATTTTAAAACTAAAAACAAAAAAGTTACTGCAGTAAAGAAGAACATTTTATAATGATAAAGCCTATCTATTAGGAAGTTATGATGGTTATAAATACATAAGCTTGCACAACAAGACTCCAAAAGAAATGAAACAAGATTGAACTTAGAAATAGATAATTCAGCAATTATAGTTGCATAGTTTCAGTGGACAGAAGAATCAAGTAGAAGATCAACAAGGAAAAAGAAGAGGTGAATAACACTATAAACTAACAGGGCCTGTAGTCTATAAAACACTTTTTACCCAACAACATCAGAACACACATTCTTTCCAAGCACACATTGAACATTCTTTAGCATAAATAATATGTTACACCGTAAGACAAGTCTCAATAAATTCAAAAGGACAGAGACAATATAGACCATGTTTTTCAGTGGAAATGAAAGTAGAAATTAAACAAAGAAAAGAAGAAGGAAGAGGAGGAGGAGATTTGGAAAATTCACAAACATTTGGTAATTAAGCACCATACTTTTAAATAACCAGTGATCCAAAGAAAATGTTCTATTGTCAAACAAATGACAATAGAAAATATTTTAGGATACATGAATATAAAAGCACAGCATACAAAATTTCTGAGATGCACAAATTAAATGCTTGAAGGGAAGTTATAGCTATAAATGCCTATATTAAAAAGAAAAATGTCTTAAATCAAGACATAATCTCTACATTATCTCTACATTTCACACATAATAGAACATCATTTCAGGAATGTATATAGTCAGTCTTATGTTACTACAACAAAATACATGAGGCAATTAACTTTCTAAAGAGGAAAGCTTTATTTAGGCTCATGATTTTGGAAGTTCAAATTCAAGATTGTGCAGCCCCATTTGTTGGAGTCTGGCAAGAGCAGCACATTAAGTTGGGCGTGTATGCCAGAGCAAGGGATCTCATCACAAGCCAGGAAGCAGAGAGAGAATGGACCAATGGGGCTCCACAATCCCCCTCAAGTGTATGCTCCCAATAACCTAAGTACCTCCCATGAGGCCCCGCCTCTTGAGTCTATAGCACCTCCTGCTACTGCCATCTGGGGACCTATCCTTTAAATATGAACTTTTGAGAGACCCTCATCCAAACAATAACAGAGTGCCACAGACCCAAACAACTAATACTGATGGTATATGAAAGTCACATGTTCATGTTCTATTCCTTTACCTTTTAATTAATATCAAAATTATGAAGTATCATAAAGGAGAAATAGGATCTGAACAATTTAAAATTCTTCTTATTATATCTCTCAAACAAACCCAATATTTGTAAATGCTCTTCATCTAAGGTTTATTTATAATCTTTGAAATAAAGTGCATATAGAAACTTGTGCTTATCAATTTACTTATGTTTCTTGCAATATTATGGTAAAGAAAAATGAAACAGGAGAAACATTTCAATTTTTTTCATAGTGAAGGAAAACAAATTAAATACATATCAAATACCTGTGGGCATCTGGCAGCACTATAGCAATCTCCAGCCGTGGCAAATGGAACTGCTTTACCAAATATTGTCTTGGAAAAAAGAAGGTCTGTAGCTAGAAAATAGATGAAACTCTTTAGCATTAAGATAACATTGCAATATTAATTGTCAAATGTACACAGAATTTGCATACTATTGGCTTCAGTGTATTTACATAATGAATTCAAAAATTTAAGCAAAAAGGCACAATTATAGTACATAGTGTAGAACAGTCTCTCAATGAATACATTATCTTTAGTATAAAAATGTTCATGTCATAACTTGCCCTAAAATTGGCAGGTACATCTGTAATTAAAACAGAATATTTAAAACTAAATAATTGCTTTATTATATTTTATATCAGAGCAAATAATAAAATAAGAAAAATTGAGATCAGGACCAAAATCACTAAAGACAAGAAAAGATTAATTAAAGAGAGATAAATTATGCTGAAGTGCTTATGCACTGCATATGTATCAATTAATTTGGGAAATTAAGAACCTCCAAGCTAAAATATTTGCTGTTTTCTTTGATATCTTACATTACTGCATTATATTATTCTTTTCATCTTAATTTTGCTGACACTATTAGCAGAATTTTCTGATTAGCAATAGCTGGGGATTCTACAATTATCAAAGGATCAAAAATAGAATCATGGGATCAAAAACAGGTTGAAAGGAATCCTAAAAGTCAGCTGCTTCAATCATTTAATCATGCCTGACTCACTTAAATAATATTCCAACAGAATTATCCAGACAGTGGCTATCAGCTCCACAGAGTTGTCACAAATTATTTCACTTTTAGAGAAAACTGCAAGATCATTGCATATCCCATGATGACATCAGTGACCTGGAGGCAATTCTCAGAGATAACCTTGCTGCAAAGAGCTATCTTATCCCCAAGAAGGGTTTCCAAAACTAAGAGCACTTCTTGGTGTGTGAAGCAAGCCAGTACCAGTGAGAGCTAATTGTGGGCATCTCTTCCCAACTCCACATATAATAAAGTTATGTTGGTAGCTTATAATTGGCTGTGTGCAAGTATAGATACCATGAGAACAGACACAATCCAACTTTTTCCTGCATATCTGGTCATTAAACATTTATACATCACTACTTATGGCTATTATGAATTAGACTGGGGCAGAGCAAAGTATGTACACAGTCCACTTGACTCTGATCAATTCCAGGACATCTACCAAACTCCTATAGAACAACTACTTGGGTGGCTCAACATCTCTCTCTAACTTAACACGTCTGAGATAAATGCGTTATCTATTTCTCCACATTTATTCCCTTGCATTATTCCCATCTCACTAAATTATACAACTATCCACCTGTTATTTTAGAAATCTTTCTGAATAGTCCATATCACTTATTCCCACGTCCCTTCTGTGAGAAAATCCTATTGAATCAACTTCTTTAATATTTCACTATATTGTGACCCAGGTCCTTAACTGTGTACCTCATCACATGAGATTCCTAATTATTTTCATGAATATAAGTTGTTCTCACTCCAAGCAAGTATAGAATATGAGTTGCCCCTCCTCCTCCTGATACTTTTAGTCCAATGGCTTCTATGATGTCACAGATAAAATTCAATTACATACAGTAGCCCACCATTATCCATAGGGAATATTCCAAGACATTTCTCAGATGCCTAAAACTGAGATGGAAATGAACCCTATTTATACAGTATTGTTTTACACACACACATACACAACACACACACACACACCTATGATAAATTCTAATTTACAAATTAACCATAGTAAGGTATTATCAAAATAATAATAATAATAATAAAATAAAAAATGTAAGAATATACTGTGATAAAATAAAATAAGGGTTTCTTGAACACAGGCACTGTAATACCACCAGAGCTGATCTGATAATACAAAACACTGCCAAGTAATTGACAGGCAGGTAGCATATCCAGTATGAATATGCTGGAAAAAGGGATAACTCATGTTTCTTGTAGGATGGAGCAGGACAGCATGGGATTCCATTAAATTACTCAGAATGGCATGCAATTTAAGACTTAAGAATTATTTATTTCTGGAATGTTCCCATTTAATAATTTCTGAACATGGTTGACCACAGGTAACTGAAACCACAGATAATGGGAGGCCACTGTCATTTAGTACACATTGTCCTTCGTGGTCTATTCCATGGAGACTTCCTAATATGCTATCATCTCTCAACCTCCACTCAATTTATGGTTCAAGATAGCTGTCCTTAGAAGCTTCTTGGGGAAACAAATATTTATTTGTAGCTTATTTTATATTGGGCACTGTTACAAATACTGTGAACACAATAGTGGATGAAGCAGAAGCTGATGGAAGCGGAGTCCTACCAGAGACTAGTAGTAGAGTAAATTTTTATATTATGTTAGGAGTGATAATTGGTATGGTTAAAAATATACATATACAGCATGGACGAGCACTGGGGAGAGAGGAAGATTAAGAGTGCCCTAGTGATCCTTCATGGCATTATTGAGAAGCTGTGGGATGAATCTTCCAGGCAAATGGAACAGTAAGTGAAAAGGCCTTAACTCAAGGACCTGCCTAGTGTTCAAGCAAAGAGCCACTGTGTCTGGAGTCCAGTACACAAGGAGGTGGGGAAGGGGTGAGAAGCAGAGTGGTAATGGAGGTGGGGAGATCATGTTGAGTTTTGTTGATCAGTGAGAGAATTCTCTATTTCACCCTAAGTTAGGTGAGAAATGTCTGGATAGTTTCAAGCAGAGTTTATGTTTGTTAAGAAATCAGATGAGAGAAGCACAATTCATAACACAACTGAAGTTTTATAGGATTGTTCTGGCTTATCTTTTGAGAAGAAAATCAATATCAGAAGTGATATGGACTTGGACCAATATGATAGCAAATGAGTTAATAAGAAAGGAGATTTGGCATGCCTCAGATAGTTCAGGGTGCCATAACAAAATTCCATAGACTGGATAACATAACTAACAGAAACTTACATTTCACACTTCTGAGGGCTGGAAATCCAAGAATCAGGGTCCCAGCATGATTGAGATCTTGTGAAGGTGTTTTTGTTTTCTGTTTTTTGACTTGCAAATGAAGACCCTATTGCTGTATTTTTCCATGATAGAAAGCTCTGATAGCTCCTCCTTTACTTAAAGTGTGCTCCTCCTATTATGAGGGACCCTTCTTCATGTTTTCATTTAAACCCAATTTTGTAGAATAGTTCCACCTCTAAATATCATTGCATTGAGGGTTAAGGTTTCAACTTTTTAATTTTGGGAATGTGCAATTCAGTCCATTGTGGTATGCATGTAAAAGGTTAACCTGATATAATTTGATGATGGATTTCATATGGTTGTAGAAGAAAGAGAAACGTTAAAGATATTGCTAGTTTTTAGCTACAGTAGAAGGAGAAGTTTATAGTTGCCACTTTGGGCAATGGTTAAAATTGAATGGAAGGAAGAGGTTTAGCAGGAAGTAGTAGAAGCTCAGTTATATTTGACATACCTATGACACATTCACATGGATATATTGAGCAGACAGGTAGATGTTCAGGGTAACAGTCCAAGTTGGAAATGTACACTTGGGACTATCATTTAATAGATGGTATTTGAAATCTATAGAGGGAATGGGATCTCCAAGGCAATGAATGAGCCTTAAATGTTCCAACATTAAATGTTATGGAAGATTAAAAGTAATTGGCCAAGTTAAGACATAGTGAGAAAGACAAGACAAAAAGTGACCAGGAAAGGCACAAAGTCATTATAGTGTGGTGTCCTGGAAGGCAGGTGCAGCAGTTAAAAATCATGGAAGATGAAAACCAAGAATCTACCATTGAATTTAGAGGAATGGAGGTCATTGATAATCTTAATTGAGCTATTTCCTAAAAGTGGTATGAATAAAAAACTGATCTGAATGAGTTCAGGAGGGTATGGAGGAAGAAAAATGGAAGAGAGAGGAAATGACACTTTTAAGGAATTTACTGTAAGGAAACACACAGAAATTGGACACTGGCTAGAGAAGAAGAGAGTAACAAGGATTTGTTCTTAATTTTAATGGAAGAATCAAGAGCATTTTCTCTGTGTAACGTGCAAATTAAAGCAGAGAGGAAGAACTGATGATGTATTGTATTGATGGGGATAATATAGTATCTGACAAATTCTGTTCCATGGCATAGGTACAAAATTGGTGAAAGGTTTCATTTAATCAATACTTGAGTTTTGCCACATTCATTGAGGAAGGAAAAAAGAAGAGCTAAATATGTATGTAATTGATCTTGTTCACTCAGGACCCAGCCCAATGACTGAAAATATGGCAACTTTGTTTGATAAATTTATGAAAAACAGCTAAATATGTAAATATATACTTAGCAGTACTAATTACCTGATACATAATAAAATAATAACCAATATTTTTAGTGCATTTATTGCTTGCAGGACATTGACTATGTATATCATCTCTTAATCTTCACCAAAAGTAAGAAAGAAAGAAAAAAGAACGAAAGAATGAAAGAATGAAAGAAAGAAAGAAAGAAAGAAAGAAAGAAAGAAAGGAAGGAAGGAAGGAAGGAAGGAAGGAAGGAAGGAAGGAAGGAAGGAAGGAAGGGAGGAAGGGAGGGAGGGAAAGAGACAAAAAAGCAGGAAAAAAGAAGAGAGAGAAAAATTGGGGGGGGCAATTTCTTATTTCACAGTTGAGGGAATTTAGACTTTAAAAGGTATGTTCAAGGTCATACAATTAATAACTTGAAACAAAGAATTTACACCCAAACAATATGACTCCAGAGTTTCACTGAAATCACTACTATAATTTGAATAGGATCTATTCTTACTAACTCATGCAGAAATTCAATCCCCAAAGTTTTTTGTTAATTATATCAAGGGAATGGAAACTTAATTCTGTTATGGTGTTTTGTTTCGAGTTTTTTTAGGAAATGATGAGATTATATTAGGTCAGTGGGGTCGAGCCCCTATGATTGAACTGTGGTGCTGCATAAGGAGATGGAGAGAGATCTCACAGACACAGAGATACCCACACATGGCCACCATGATGTGAGGCAGCCAAGGATGAGGACCTTGCCAGAGCCTGTGTTATGCCATTTGAATTTTCAGCCTATAAAACTATGATCCAAAATAAACCTCTCTCCTTTATAGTATAGGAAAGAATTTCATTACATTAGTGAAAAATGAACTAAACATCCACTGTAGTAAATGTTGAAGGTTTGGTAAATGGTAGTAATCAAGTTCATCATCATATTAACTATAATTTAGATACTACATATTAATGCAAATGCTGCTTCAATAAATATTCTCTTTTCATTTCTTTCTCTAGTTTATGCACTGGGCTAGACACAGTTGATCTAATGAGGACTGAGATCTGTCTCAGCTTTTGAAATAAACTCTTTGCCTCTACAGGCATGTCACTTTCAAGACAGGAGGCTGCATCATGCTCAGTGTAGTTAGGTTTCATAAATATGTTTTGACTTGATTGTATCATAAATTGATTTCTAGGCAGTATTATAAATTAAGGCAGTATGATCCATTATTTGAGGTCCATAACTAGGACTTTATAATCCCCCCAACAATTACTAACTAGGAAACGGACAAGTCACTGAACTTCCATATATATATATATATATATATATATATATAAATTTCTCATCACTGCTTACAGTGTGATATAATAGCTGCCCTAATACAGGATTGCTGACATATTAAATTAATACTGTATGGGAAAATAATTGATCAATTATAATTTATAGTTAATGTTCATTATTAATTTAAACCCTGAAAAAATACTTACACGTATATGTCAATGAAGTTAATTTTCTTACCCTTTTATAGTTGATTATTTTAAGGTAGAGGGTTTTGATTTGAAAGGGCAGTATCTTATCACTGCCACAACCATTACATTTTGATTAAGGGTACCCCTGATATGTCATTGCAGAGAAAGCAGATAGCTAATAATACTTTTTAAATTAAGTAATTGTTTTGCAGTGCTAGGTCCTTCTCTATACCCTGATTATCATATATATCAGCATATTGCTAGACTTTCATTAGAAAATGGAGGGTTTTGTTTTAAAAACAGAGTCAGCACTTACTTTTAATTTGCAAAGAAGTAAGATCAATTCTTATTTTGCTGAAAACAGTATATCCAGCAGCTAGGTAGTCATTTTTACATGCACAGTCTTGCCTCCTACTTCCATTAAAAGGGCATTCATATGGATTTTGTAGTCTGTAACAACATTGGAATATTTTTAATCTTAGATATAGTTATTAGACCCCCAGCATGATGAATGGTAAGCTTTGAAAGCGGGAAAATAAAAAATACTCCTGTTCTTCAATATCATAATTCCAACAAGTTAAATGTGAAAGAAATAAAAATAATTCAATATACAAAACTAATATACAATTAATATACAATATTCTCGATGGGCAATTTAAGGATAGTTTGCAGAAAAATAATTCCTAATGTTTGTCACTGGAATTAATTTGATTTTTATGAAAATACACACAGATCTTTAGCTAGTCCCTTCTCTATTGTCCCACCATTCACCCACGTTTAAGTCAATCTCTCTGTGAGTACAGCTTAACACTCATGTCTTTCTTATTAAATATGCATGGAAACAGATGGCTTAGGTCCTCATATGTCCATCTGCTCTTAAATTACTTGCCCCATATGTGATCTATTCAAGTGTCATACAAAGGTTAGAACTTTTAAGAGTCATAAAAAATGCACAGGTAGAACAAAACACAGCTCATACCTAAAGCCATACACTTCAGAAAAGTTGTCTTCTTCACCTTTGACCAGTGATAAATATTCCTTAGGGTTCTCCAAGTGCATGTCTGCACAGTAGACCTAAAAGAAAAATGCAAACACCTATAAAACTTTATCAATAAACAATGAACAGTGGTAAAGTCAACTAGGAACTGTTTCTGTAATACCTTTATTATTCTTCCCTTAATGTTAAGGTAATAGTCACCATCCTTGGTAATGTTGCTTTTAACTTGGATTTCCTTGCAGGTGGTAAATGATTTACCTTCAAAGACAAGTTAACACATCTTATCAACACTGAACAAATTACAAACACAGCATGAGCTTAATCATATAGATACTGCCACACATTGAAGACCTGAACCCTTCAGGTTGTAGAGTATGTGACTATTAGGTACATTTATTTTTACACTTTACTAAAACTTCTTAGAAAAACTTACATACTAGGCTGATTTTTGAAATTTATTAACTTACAGTCATTGGCATAACATTTCCTTTGAGCATCTGGTTTTAAATGCTTCAGACACAGGTCACTGGACCCACCATTTTCAGCTATGCATTCTACTCTTCTCTCCATTATCCCACTTCCGCAAGTCACTGAGCACTGTGAACAGAGTATAATTTACAGTAAAACATATAACAAATACTAAGGAAGCCCAGTAAGTCCATGCCTTCTCAGAGTAGGTCCTTTTGAAATAAATGGGGGTTAATAAGGGTTAGAACTACTGAAGATACAGAAATACACTGGGGACTGCACAGTTACAGATGGAAAAAAGTCCTCAGTCCTGGGATTAAGTTACTGGCTTCTTTTCATTTATTTTGTATACTTATATCTATAGTACATTGTAAATACTTAATAAATATTAATTAACGAGAATATTAAGACTACTGAGAGTTTTTTTTCCCACTGAGTTAAGATGCTATTTGCAAAGTAGCATTTATTTGCTTTCCATCAATTAAATTGGGAACATGATATAGTGCAAATAATATTTATTACTCATATATTAGATTTATTTATTTCTTCACTTAATTAATAAATATGTTTTAAATACTTCCTCAAAGTGTAATCCACTTTACAAGGTTCTCTGAGGAACAGAAATAAGTATTGATATGGCATCTATTATAAAAAAAAGTTTCAGAAAGCATAGAGGAGAGATAAGATTATATATACAAATAACTGATACTTTAGTTTTCAGACAAAAGGAGATGAGACAACTCCAAGAATATAGCTAAACATGCCGATTTCCAGGCATTCTACCCCCTGGAAAATCTTATTCAAAAAGTTTTAATTCATTATTTCACACTGACCTTGTTCCATTTTCCAACTTTCCAAGTGGCCACATGCAAACAGCCTCTCATATTGCATTTGTAAACCTGAGAGGAAGGTGGCACAGGGCATTCTCGATAGGATACAGGCCAAAGCTGATGGAGCTTATGTTTCTTAGTAGACCGGATCCCAATGCAATATGTAATCCTTCGTTGATAACTAAATCCACAGTTACCTGCACACTTAAAAATACATGATTGCAAGATGATAAGAAGATGTTTTGAAATTTAACAACTAAAATTAATCAATTGTTTAATATATACCAAGCTGCATTATCTCCACAACAATCTTATTTGATCAGCCTCATTTACACATGGGTAAACAAAGTTTCCAAGCCATTTGCTCAACTTTTCCAGAGTTGTACCAATAAATAGAAAGAACTTAGATCCAGGCTAGATTTTGTATTTTGTAAATTTTCTATTTATTTTTCGACATCAAGTTTTTTGAATTCTTTACATATTCTGGGTGTTAATCCTCTGTCAAAGAGTAACTGGCAAAGATTTTTCAAGGTTACTACAGGGCCAAAAGGGAGAGAATAAGAATAAGGCAAGATAAAATCCCACATATGTAAAGAACTCAAAAAACTTAATGTCAAAAAATAAATAACCCAATTAATAAATAGCAAGTGAACTAGACTGACATTTCTTTAAAAAAAAATGAAAAGGCCAAAAAAAAAATGGAAAATCTGTTTAACATTTTTATCTGTAAGGGTAATGCAAACCAAACTACATTGGGATTTCATTTCACTCTAGTTAAAATAGCATTCATCAATAAAACAAATAATAAATGCTGGTGAGAATGTTGGGGGAAAGGAACTGTTGTTGGGATTGTAAATTAGTGCATACAACCACAATGGAAGTCAGTATGAAAGTTCCTCCAAAGACTAGGCATGGAATCACCAAATGACCCACTGTATACTCTTTGGTGTTTACCCTAAAGAACTAAAGTCATTATACACAAAATCAATTCAAAGTATATGAAAGACCTAAAAGCATAAATGAAAATTATACATGTCTTAGAAGAAAACATCAATATTCATCTTTGTGACCATGGAATAGGCAATATTTTCTCAGGTGTAATAATTAAAGCACAAAACACAATAATAATTTTAAAAGTTTGTCAAATCTGACTTCCTCAAAACTAAACACATTTGTGCACCAAAGGACACTATGAAGAAAGTGAAATGACAACCCACAGACTGAGAAAAAAATATTTAAATATCATATAACTGACAAAAGTTGGTACCTGAAAAGAATTTCCTAACTTAACAATAAAAATACAAATGGGAAGAGGATTTGAATAGCTATTTCTAAAAATAATATATAAAAAAATAACCAATAAAAGAAGCTAGACACAAAAGACCACATGCTTTATGATTCCATTTATACAAAATGTCCAGAACCAGGCAAATCAATAAAGACAGAAAGGAGTTAGTGGTTGTCAGTGACTAGGAGGAAAGTGGGAGAATGAGAAATGACTACTAATAGGTAGAAAGCCTTTTAGGTGTGACACAATATTCATGGTGATGCTTGCAAAAACTTATACTGAATTTCTCTAAATTGCAAACACACAGACTTTACAATTAGCATAGAAGGACATTAAAAAGTCAGTAATGACTGTTATATGCTTAAAATATTAAGTATAGACATGGAGGACTTCTTAAAAGATAAAATTGAGCTTTTAAAGATGAAGATGGTTACGTATGGAATGAAAAGTAAACTGGATCAGAATTAAAGGCATATCAGACATCAGAGAAGAAAAGATAAGAAATCTTGAAAACATCTATAAAATTTATATGAAATATTACTCAACAATAAAAAAGAATAAACTACTGATACATATTGTGTCCTCAATGAATCTCCAAAACTTGTATTACATCAGACAAAAAATAATTCTATTTATATAAAATCCTGGAAGTTCAAACTAATACAGTGACACATAATTAATATAGAAAATAGTGGGGTTAATTGTGGGGTGAAGGGGGTATAGGGAGGATTATAAAATAGTACAAGGAAATTAGGGGCTGATGGAAGTATAATATGCTATTTATTTTGTATATTATACTGATCTTATGGATACATACACATGTCTAAACTTAAGCTGTACACTTTAAATATGTATAGTTAATTGTCAATTATACCTCAATAGTACTGTTTTTAAAATGTGAGAACCATGCAAGACCCATTTGCTAAACTATTCCTAGTAGTTGGTTTCATGGATGGTACCAATGGACACTTCAGACTTATACTGCAAGCATCACCATGAATATTGTGTCACACCTAAAAGGCTTTCTACCTTTTAGTACTCTACACAATCCAGTGGTATCACTCATTAGATCAATATGCATACCCATTATCTGTCCCCACTTTCAAATTTGAGACCCAGCTGTTGTGTACAGGAACAAAATTTTTCAATTTCTTTTTTTGCCTTACCTGGGATGGGTCTCCTGTTACCACCACATATTTGCAGGGAGGGTTTCTGCACTTTTTAATTGACAGAGGCCTGGTTGAAGGGTCACAGAAACTTTCATTTACTTGCATGTTCTGTGTATCAACACACTTCACAAGCCGATGGGTCTCTTTTGTCTTACACGATGTTGAACACTAGAAATGCAATAATAAAATGAATAGCACACTCTTATAGATATTGTCTTTGAAAGCTCACTCATCAATACTCACATCCAGCCACTGTCCCGCTATCCATTGGTACTGCACACAGTCCTGGCGCCAGCATTGCCTCTGAAAATAAGGCCGGGTGGACCGATCACACCTTTCTTCAGCCACCCGACCAACGCCTCTCAGTCTGCAGTAGACATCTCTTTGCTGAACTCCAGAGCCACAGGTCACAGAGCACTGCAAAGAAGCCCAGATGCATTGAACTACATAGCTAACAAATATCAAATTATATAAAAATAGAAAAATTGAGCTATTGCATATTTTTATTTCCTTTAAACATCATTAATATTATATTATGCAAAATGTGTTGGAGCGTGTGTATGTGGTGTGTGTGTGTGTGTCCTCTTTTTTAATAAATTGCCTGAAGCCTTCCAGAAACGTTGACAAGTGAATTATGTTATGCTAGACCACATCCAAATTCCCAATTGATAACCCTCTCTTTTGACTTAAATGCACTTGATGTCTATAATAATGACCATGCAGTCATAAACTATTCTACTACATTGCTTTTATGTTTCACTTAAATTCTTATACTATACACATTATATCCCAGTGAATAAAAGCTTCCAAGAGTGTTAGGTTCACCTTTTTACTTATAATATTTCAGTTTGTACCTATTAAGAGATCCATACATTTGCTATTTGTTGACTCCCAATTTTATTTCAGTGGATAGGAGTTTGGGAAGCTACTGTATAACTTATAAATTTAGCCTCTCTCCAGGCCTCATTTTTCTTATCTGTATAATGTAAACTTTGTGTTATTTATATAATTTTACAAAACACATATATTTTTCTTGACAAGAGTTTTCTAAAGGAGGTACCATGCTGAAAACACCAAGACTCAGAGAAGTTCAGTCACTTGCTGGCCTCTGTAAGGGGCTACCTATGTGAGGGGGTTTCTTAGTCCACCCAGGATGTTAATTAGCATAATAAGACAAACCAGGTAACTTATCAATGATAAAAACTGATTTCTGACAATTCTAGAGCCAGAAATTCCAAGATCAAGGTACCAAGAGAATCAGTGTATGGTGAGGTTCCCCTATCTGGGTCATAGAGGACACTCTCACTGTATTCTGATTGGACATGACATCTCAGAATCATGAGAGCAATGCCTTCATGACCTAATCAATTCCCAGTTCCCTTCTTGTCTCATCACCTTGGGAGTAGGGTTTCAACATGAATTTTAGGAGAACATGAATATTCAGACCATAGCATTCTCTCCCTCACCCTGCCAAATTCATGTTCTTCTTACATGCAAAACATAGGCATTCATTTCATCCCCGTAACCCCCAAAGTCTTAATTCATTGCAGCATCAACTCCAAAGTCTAAATTCCAGAGTATCAATATCTAAATCAGACATGAATGAGATTCTAGATATGATTCAGCTTCAGGCAAATGAACCTGTGAAATCAAACAATTTATGTGATGGGAAAAGCATAGGATAGACCTCCCCATTCCAAAAGGGAAAAAAAAAAAAAAAACAATGGGGATGGGTACTAGGTCTTGAGCAATTCCCAAACCCAACGGGACAAACAACATTAACTCTGAAGTTTCCAGAATAAGTCTACCCTCAATGTCCTGATTTCTGGACACACTGGGGGAGAGTTTGGGCAGATGCCTTGCCTTCAAAACTCCAGGCACCTCTATCTTTTGATAGTAACTACATTATGTGAAGTAACCACATTATCATAATAAGATACTGTGCATGCCTGGGAGATGGTACCACGTAGACGCTGTCAAAGCTAGCCACCTATGCCCCCTGGTGGGGCAGTGTACACTGCGCTGGGCCCTCTGAAGCCATACCTGAGGTAGCAGAAGAGTGCTTTTTTCCAGAATGTAGGGACTAGAGCTAATAATGTGAGTTGGTACCAGGTAGCTGTCACCCTATCCTTCCCCTCAGCTCTGGCACTGGGGCCTATGAGGGGAGGGGTAATCCTTGATAATATCCAAAATGCCTTTACAGGTCATTCTTCCATTGTCTTGGACAATAGGCCATGGCTTCTATTTAGATGACTATGTGATATCCACATTGTCTTGATAAATAACTCACAGCTTTGATTGAAATGGCCAATCCAATTAATCTAATTATCATTAGATAATTTTCTAATATGATTATTAAATTTGGCCACAGCCTTCATATTATGTAATGAATAATCTTCCTCATTTTGTCAAATAGATTATTTTAAGTTATCTTCCCTTTTGATTTATATTCCAATTTTAAAAAATCTTTTTAGTTATAGATGGACACAAACCCTTTATTTTATTTGTTTATTTTTCAAATAATCAAACTCAGTGCCTCATATATGCTAGGCAAGCACTCCACCACTGAGCTACAACCCCAGTCCCTACATTTCTATTTTAAGTCATTTCTGTGTCGTGGCATTTTACAATAAGCAGTCAGTAGAAATCGAGTTGCAATTTCAAAGCTTTGCTTTGTAATTTCTTTGATATCCAGTTTTATTACCTATCAGTTCTACTTTCCACAAAACACAGGACCGCTAACACAATTCCCTGAAATGTGAACACAAAGTAGCCAGATTCTTTGTAACTGTGTAACAAGGATGGTCTTTCCTCCTTTGTCCAATAACAGGCTCCTGATTACTGTCTGCCATCTCATCAGATTGGCCTTTACAGTTCACATTCTCTAAGATTGAGGTCTATCTTCAGCTCTTCTATTTTCTTCTTGAGCTCTCACCAGAATTGCCCTTAATACCTTCATGGCCACACAGGATTTTGTAACATAAACATCAAAACTCTTACAGTCCCCACACTTTACCCAGTACCAAAACTACTTCCACATTTAGATGTTTGTTACAGCAGCATCCTGCTATCAGTATCCATTTTCTCTTAGTCTGTTTAGACTTCTATAAAAATATACTCTAAACTAAGTGACTTATAATCACAGGAATTTATTTCTCACAGTTTGGGTGCCTCAAAAGTCCAAAATTGAAGCACCAGAAGATTTGGTGTCTGGTGAAGACCTGTTTCTGTTCATAAATGATCATTTGCTTATGCTTCCTCATGTGGTAGAAGTATAATGAGGTCCATTTAAAATTAGAAATCCCAAATTGTTTATTATTCTTCATATCCTGATAAAGCTTTCATCCATCCCAGCTTCCTATAAACCATCATCTTGTGCTGAGAATGGGAGCTAAAATTGCCTTCCCCAAAACCCCTGGCACCAATATACTCACAGAACTTGAATTGTGATGGATCTATTGTAGTTTGGGTCTGAAGTGTCCCCCAAAGGTTCATGTCTGAAGGCTTGTTCAGAAATGAGCTTTTGGCCTGGGTATGGTGGTGCATGCCTATAATCTCAGCAGCTCAGGAGGCTGAGGCAGGAGAATCACAAGTTCAAAGCCAGTCTCAACAAAAATGAGGCACTAAGCAACTCAGTGAGACCCTGTCTCTAAATAAAATACAAATTAGGGCTGGAGATTTGGCTTGGTGGTCAAGTGCCCTTTAGTTCAGTCCCTAGTACCCATCCCCCCAGAGAGAGAGAGAGAGAGAGAGACAGAGAGAGAGAAGAAATGAGCTTTGGGGAAGTAATGCATCATGAGGACTCTGACTTCATGACCTCATGAGTGGATTAATCCACTGATGGATTCATAGCTGAATGAACTATTGGGAGTTGATGGAAACTGTAAGAGGAGGGATCTAGTTAAAGAGAGCGGCTCTTGGAGGGCATGCCCTTGGAGAATGTATCTTGTCCCCAGTCTTTCTCTTTCTCTGCTCAGATGTTATGAGAAGGGCTTCACCAAGCCTTTTCAACATGAAGTTCTGCATCACCACTGGCCCAGAAACAATGGACCAGGTGACCATGGACTAAAACCTCTGAAACTGTGGGCCAAAATAAATCTTCCCTTTTCTAAGTTGATTTTCTCAGGTATTTTGTCACAGCAACAAAAAGCTGACTAACACAATATCTTGGCTAGCACAGATTGGAAAAGTCTACATATGTATATTTCCTGGCTTTTTCCCACTATGAATCTAATATTTCTGTGGGACAGCACAAACAGAGAGTTGTCTTCCCAGTTTGGACCAGGCTATGATTAAATTCTTTTTTTTTTTTTGGTATCATTTTCTCTTATTGATGAAGCAACCAAATCCAGTGGGTTCGGATCCCAGCAACCTCCAGGGTGACAGAAGAGACAAACTAAGTCTCTGGGGTCGTTTTCATAAGAGAATCAATTATGGGGATTCCACCCTCATGACCTAATCAGCCGCACACTCCCCACCTCCTAATACTCTCACTCTGGGGTGCAGGATTTCAAACCATGAATTTTGAAGGGACATAAACATTTGAATCATAACAGTGGTAAAGCACTGTCAAAGCTCCATTCTTTCTGTTGAGCTCTTCTCACTCACTGTCTCTGGGGGTGGAAAGACTTCACATTTTTGCAGCTGTGGGATATAAGTTTTTCTAGAACTAAGTGGTGAAAATCATACAACAGAGCTTGACAACAGTGCAGAGTTGTGGTGCCTTCCTTAATAAGGTGTGGAGTCTAAGAATATTTATTTATTTTGTGAGTCCGGTGCTATATATTCCCTGTCATCTCAGAAGAGATTTGAGGTAATACTGGATAGTATTGTGTGAGGACCCATCAGTATTCCCAATAGCAATATTATAAAAAAGAAATCAGGTTGTTCTTCAAGTTCTCTATTTTTGCAGGAGTTGCAGAGTAACTAATTTCCTTTTATATTTATTTTAACAACATTAACAGATATCTGCAAAATATAATTTTGCCATGAGAAAAAAATATGTAAATCCCACAAAATCTAAGAATTTAATTTACCGAGTAGGCTCCAATTCCTCGTACAAACTATAGCAGCATTTTCACTATAAAGACACGGTAAAATTTAGTATTTCTATCTTGCATGTATAAGCAGCAACCGCTGACTTCAAAGAGAATTTGTATGCATAATTTTACTTATCTACATAATTCATATATACATTCAAGTTATGCTTAAGCTATTGAATTTTGCCAACTCATTGAATGTTTTCACAAAACATATATACCTCTTTGTATGGAGACAAATAACTTAATATGTGCTGTGCTTCAGGAACACTATTAGATAGACTAAAACATCTGGAAGCAGTTTAGCCTCATCTGAACCTCTTATGAAAACGTTTAACCTATAAAATATGGCTCCTGCAAACTTTTCAGAGATAATTTCAAAAAAAATAAACCATATTTGGAAAACATCCTGTCTCCAAACCTGAAAAAAACAATTCCTGGAAAAAACAAGTTCACAAAACATAGCTTAGCAAAAAGTTCTAATGAACACATATAATTTCCTATAATTCACTAAACCACACTGCTTTATTGGTCCTTTGATCCTAAGACAAGTTTAAAAAAAAATCCACTGAGACCAGGCATGGATACTATATTTTATCATGGCCCGCTCCTCCCCAAAAGGAGAAAAAGTGGACTGCTTTGAAAAGAAGGTAACTTTTGTTTTTCAGTATTTTAGGGAGTAAATTGATATGGTTTTAGATTTGAATAGAGGATAATTATTATTTCAATTTAATATGTCTCAACCCTTGTGTTATCAACAACCTGCAAATTCAATAGACACTTTTCAAACCTCTTCTTGGCTAATTTCACCAACACATTTGGCACCACTAACCACTTCCAGTGCATTAGTCTTACTTCTAGGATTGAAATCTTTCTGGTTCTAGGTGCTCTCCTCTTTCTTCTTATATGTCTCCCTCGCAGGGTTCTTACCTGACTCCACTCTCTCTGATCATATTGTAAGCATTAGCATATCCTACTAAAACATATCAAAGGCTACTGAAGTTAAATGTTTTCGTAGCAGAATCATCACCTTTACCTAAAGCCAGTTCCTCTTATGGTCATAGATGTGGTGAAGACACTGCCATCCCTCTTAAGTGGCTTATCAGAATGGCCTCCCAAGTACATTACAACCCCCATACACTCATCCTTATTTTAATAGTTTTATAGAACTACATATTTATATGCGTGTTAAATTTTATTTTAAAAATATCCCCAGATGATGTGTTTGAGGGCTTTGTGAGGCCATGGATGCAAGCATAACACAAATAATTGGAATACACTAAGTTAGCAACCCTACATAACTCAATTTTGATAGAAAAATCATACTGACACATAAATATAACATTGCTTAGACTAGAACTTGAAAGGCTTAGTGAAAACAGAAGATGAATTTTAGCAAATCCACAAGTTCTGTAGCTATTGTAGAACAAAGATAAAGAAATATCACAATCTGCATTGCAAAATGGTTTCAATAATGCTGACTCACTTTGCCATTTAATAAATAATTACTTAAAATAAAAACAGTGAAGTCCTCTCTCGATGAGTTGGTTATAATTTTCATTGTGAATAAGGTTTTTGTTCCATTAGTTATTTGCAACTATAGTTTTTTCAAGAGAATCAATAACATAGCAGTAGTGTGCCATTTTGAGTTAGAAACTCTAGGAATACCTAATCCTAATCTTTCCTTAGTTCTGAAATCTCTTTTATAGTAATGGTGAATGAGAGCTTATCAAACTAACCATAACCAAATATAATTTCTTAAAGCATTCACTATATCTTCAAAGCAAACATTTGATTTTCAGATGCCTCCAATGTTAGCAAATACTCTCTTATGTTGACCCAAAATTGTCTTTAAACTTTACCCACTCTCCAGAATCTGTTCTCTTCTATTAATTTGAACAAAATGATGTCTACTGTCACATATAAAAGTATGAAGGTGTGAGGACTAGAACCGTGGAAGCCATCTAATGACCATCAGGAGCTGACAAATGAACTGGAGATATGTCAATCCAACTCCTTGATATCGTGGAGCTGCTAAATCAAAATTAAAACTAGCCATACTGTTTTTGTTGTGTAAAAATAAACATTAGTGCTTTAATCTACTAATAATCAGAGCTTTTGCTGCTTACAACAGAAGACAGCAGGACTGATAAAGCAGTATTATTGCCATTTGATTGTTCTTCACTGGAAATCTGAAACGTTGTAATGATTTTCTTAAAGTATGGATCCCAGAGTATGCACAGGTCCAAATACCTGACTATTAGAGCCAAAAAGTACAAACATTATCCTTCTGTTAATATAGCCTAATGTGCTTCTAGTCATTTAAGTCATTACAGTTTATTTAACATATGTGATCAACTAAATCCTCAGTTTCCTATGCATATAAAATTACTATATATTTTTCATTTATGAAATAGCCATTTTATACATGATAAGCTTGCAATAAATTTAGCACAGCATATATTACATTTCTACTGAATAAATTATTATGTAGTATAGTAAGAGCCTACAATTATTGAAACTATGCCCTTCTTGGTCAGAGAGGACAATATATTATTAAGGAAATATAAGGATAAGCTAAGATATAATGATAATAGTGAAATAATTATGATAGCAAACACAGTGGGAAAAGCTCAAATAGGTCTGTGTTCAGATTTCTATCCCCCAATATTTCCTGGCCTGTGACCTGCACACGCTACTCGTTTTTTCATCTGCATAATGGATGCATGAATACCTCCAGTATACTGTTGTGAGGAATAGAGAAGCTTCTCATACATTGTCAGGAAGGGAGTGACTGTCCCTGACTCCTCCCTCCCCCTATATTTTTTTTGCTTCACTTTTCTTGCTGAAGTACAATTATTTCTGCATTGAAAAGTTCATTGATGCATACCTCATCTCAGTCATTCAGAAGCCATCTTAAATTTTAAGAAAAATGATAAAGGAAGAGAGTTGACAAGCAGCATTGAAATGCAAAAACAGAAGATTGAGAACCATAGCACCCAGCCCCAGAGGAGGGACGGCATCCATTTCTGAAATTGTACCCAGCCTGCCTGCCTTAGTGGACACATCACTGAGTACCCTGAAGACAGAGATGAAGGTATTCTGGATCCTTCCTTGATAGCACTAGGGACTTGAAAAAGATTAATTATTTTTAGGACTGGGGTTGTGGCTCAGTGGTAGAGCATTTGCCTCACATGTGTGAGGCACTGGGTTTGATTCTCAGCACTACATATAAATAAAATAAAGGTCCATCAATGACTAATATATATATATATATATATATACATATATATATATATATATATAATTATTTTAAATTATAAAATATAAATATAAATGCATATCTCAGAAATTTTTGAAAATATGGAAATAGACATGCATTTGGAGACATAGAAAATATGGAATTAAATACAAAATCATTTGGAGACATAGAAAATATGGAATTAAATACAAAATCACTTAAAAATTCAGCCAGCATTTAGCATATAGTTTTAATTTGTCCAATTTAGGGGCTTCAGGTGGGAGGTACTAGATAGATTCATGGGATTTGGGAACTTATTAGCATCTTTGGTCCCAGCTCTGACCTTAAAATGTGAGAGAGAAAATATGGATCTCAGAGAAGGGGAATGAGGCAAGTGGTTGATTTCATCTGGCTCAAGATTGAATAAGGTTGAATGAGACTCTCATTATTTTCTAAATTATCCAGCAGGTTCAGCCTGATCAAGGGAAGGTAAGAATTCAAGACATGTTTTTGTTTTTGTTTTTTGTCCCCAAACCTAGGGACTATTCATTTTGTCAACACTTAACTTAGTAGGTGAGGCCTGAGACACTGAAAAATCTAGTGGTAGTTTCACCTTGAACTTAAAAAGGAAGCTGATATTCTCAAATACATACATGATAAAACATCCCCTTGCTTCCTTCCAGGAAGTATGTTTGTGAAGGTTTTTTTTTTCTTTCTTTTTTTTTTAGGACTTATTTGATTTGCCTCTAAAGATACACATCTGGACACAGACGACAAATGGTCTTGTATAGCAGTGTTTGTTCTTGTTTAGCAATTGTCATTAAAATTCATTACATTAAAGAAAAAGGATATCAAACACCAAATGAAAAGTATCTCTTCAGACTCATTTGAGTACCTTTTTGATCAACAATTTACCAAATGAGCCTTTCCATTTAAAGCCTCATGTAAATGGTAATGAATGACATTATTTTATAGCAGGTGATTTTATTAAAGCAATGTTAGCAATTTATACAAGCAGAACAAAGCAGCAACCAGTGATTTTCTTGTAACCACCTCTGAAATTACACTTCTGTTGAATATAATATTATATGTAGTGCAGTGACAGCCTGCAATTGTGACTTAATGTGGGTACTTTTTATAGAATAAATCAAAAGCCAAGGACTTTACAAGTGGTCATTTGTTTCTGGCAGAGATTTAAGGACTGTGTGGGTGAATGAAGCTACTTTCTATGACAAGGAAAACCAATGTAAAGAGGAGAAAGCAGACTCAGTACAAAAGCATCTCTTTTACAGTCTATGCATGTTCAAATCTGTATGTTTGAAATTTCTAAAATACATTCCTTTAGTGGATCTTATACAATTTCATGTTTGGTGGTAAGCCAAGGCCAATCTGTTAGGACTAATGATGGATGGATTCACTGTCGTGGGGCTGGAGGTCAAAGGCCAGAAAGTGTCCTTCATGAATACCAATCACAGCTGCTACAGCAGCTGCATAGCAGCAGAAGCACCCTTGGGAACCATAGGAATACTGGTCAAGAAGCAAAGTCTCTCCCAGTTTCACTGAAAACCCCCATCCCCACCCTTCTCTGTAGATCCTGCCTGATGTCAGAATGTGGAGCTACCTGTTGGCACCTGGTCCATCTGCAATTTTTTCACATCCAGTGCCCTTTTGGCATTTTACCTCAGGGAAAGTTGCTTTAACATTATTCTGCCACACTGGTCCAAAGAAAGTAAGGTGGCCCTCTACTTAAAGCACAACCACAATATGACAAAAATAATAAGAGATGTTGAGATCCTTTGCAATTAAATTGAAGTATTCAAAATAAGAAGTATTTAGTTATGTATGAAGTTAGGTGCTTAGTGAAAAAGATATCCATTGTCTCTAAGAGAGAAAAAGATAGTGGCCTGATGTAATTCTGAAAAAAAAAACCACGATTAAGTTTGAGACTTTCTGCTTGAAGACAATATAAGTCATAGAAGATATTAAGTGGCACAAGTATTTTCAAGTTCTGGAGTTCAAACAATATGAAGGCATATAGTGGCCAAAGTATGTGGGGGAGGCCATTGGAGACCTGGGAACACATAAAGTCAACCATTGAACTACAGCAGGGTGGTGGCCATAGAGATTCAAAAGTTGCTTTGACAAGAGAATTGAGACAACCTATTGAACCACAGACACATAGTGGGAGCAAAGTAAGAGAGATAAGATGGATCTAGTTCTGGAACAACTCTGTAAATATTAATAACATTAAATATAGCAAGTTAATTAAATGTAGCAAGTCAATGGGGAGAACTTTTTAAATCATAGCCTCTGGTAAAGAGTGAAAAATAATCTAGTTACTTGACCAAAATTTAATGTAGAAGGAAATGCTCAAGAATATGTCTCTTTTTGTGCAATGAAAAACAAAGGGTTCAGTCAAACATCAGCCACAATTTCCAGCACGCTAATGCTTGGCAGAGGCTGCATCTTCTACAAGGAAATTTGAGACTTTTGCTCACTACGAGCACTTTTTATTCATTATGGATGATGAACTGGCAAAGTACCATTCAAAACCTGAGTGCCCCATATTGTGGTATTAGCTCAGGGAAAATGGTGATGACTTGGGAGTCCAGGGGAACCCCATACCCTCTAGCTGCTGTCTTCTGTCCCTGTTCCCAAAGAACTTAACTACTTAACTTCAACATCTGACAGAAGCAAGTTCCACGCAGAGAACATAGGTTTCTTTTTATTTTTTTTTCAGAACTAGTCTCTTTAAGAAATGGATAAGCAATTGTAGGTACTCTGGGAGCAACCAGAGGGCTCTGTTGAAAGCCCAGCCCAAGGCAATCAGCCCTCTGGAAATTATTCCATTTAACATTTTTATCTTGTTCATGGCTTTTGTCCCATCAATATTTGCGAAGCTGGTGTTTGCTTGACAACCACTTTCAGAAGTATGACTCCTCCAATTCAGATTTTGCGCTCTGTTCCCTGAAGAAGTCAGGGCAGGTATCAATCACCCTTCTTTTACAACTGAATTCTCAGCCTGGGCCTCGTTTACTTGTGAGCTTCACTTCACCCAGGAGTCTTTCTACTCTAATCTCAGCCCAGCCGAGGATATCTAACTTTCACACCTCCCTAATTATCAATTTCCAATCCTGTCTGCAATTTACCAGTCACTTCTACAAGATGCAGTCTAAGCTGAAATCCAAGCTTTTGGGGATGGAAATAAGGTCATTACTAAATGCAACCACAGCAACATATATATCTTGCTGCTAGACTACCAAGATGATTATCAGTAGTTGTCCCTCTAATATTCAGAAACAGAATGCCTTGTAAAATGTATAGCCACAGACAAATCAAATAACTAATTAGTTATTTAACTGTAGACTTAAACAAATGCATTTAATACTGTACAGTGTTAATTTATAGTGCAGAAAATTCAATAACAGAATAAAGTACACTTTAAAGAAAAAACTTTCTAGGTTATAGGAAACAGAATAAATTAAGATTTTAAAATGCAAAAAATAATTTTATAATTATAAAATTCATCACATACCTCCTTCCATCTATTGGCTTTCCATGAAGGGCATCTGATAGATCTACAAACTTTGTGAGTTTGAGGTTTCTGCAGATGGCTACAATATTTTTCTTCTAATTTCCCTTGAAATTTGTCAATGCAAAGCACATCACGGTACTTTATCCCTTTACCACACGAAACTGAACACTAGAAAAGAAACATGAATGCCCTTGATTTATTTTTCTTAAGTTTATCTTCAAGAAATATAAAACAAAATGATCAAAACAGCATTGCTTTGACATTCGTATTAAGATATGCTCCAGTACTTCAAATTAGAATTTGAAATTCGACAATCTGCCCTCAACCATCAATTGATGCTGATATCAAAAGGTATTCATTCATTCTACAAAAAAAGTATTGCTTGTCTACAATATACCAGGAATTCTTTGACACATGATGTTTTAGATATTTTAAAAGACTTCAAATAACTCCTTTTATCATGCATAATAAAACTTGCTTTCAGTTTGTAGAGTCACTTCCACCTATTATATTTTTAAAATTTCTCATATGCTTTTCCACACTGGAAAGTATGTTTTCCTTGTTAAAAACCAAAACAAACCAACAAAAAAACAATCCAATGACCTCTCAGAGCAGGAAACTGAAAAAATGGATATTTTATTTTTTAAAGTATAGTTTCATTTAAGTATAGTTTTTTTTGCACCAATCCAGAAGACAAATCTCTCTACCTTCAATGTGATTAGTGAAAAAAGAAAAACTTGTGAAATATAAGTAAAACTCTATTTTTCAGCCACTTGTCTTTTTATGAGCCAAGATATTGAAATGTGCTGGAAAGAGCTTGGGCCCTGGCATTGAATATGGATTTTGTCACTCACAGATGAATGACTTTCAGGAACATTTCATCATCTGTCCAAGCAGCAGTTTCTTCACTTACAAAATGGGAATAATGACACCAATCTTATAAACTTTTTATGAAGATTAACATGAGATAAAGAATATGAAATATCTAATCCAGTTCTCTTACACCAGGCAGATTCTCAGTAAACATTAGCTTCCTCTTCTACCATTTTCGTTCGTGAAGTCTCAGAGAAGATATTGACAATTTCAGCATGACACAGGTAGCAGGGAAAGCAGGGAAGACATGGATCCCAGACAATTCTTATTCCTCTCAGACAGCTGTTGATGGTGTTTAATTTAGAAACATACTAAGCTCTGAGAACATTAGTTAGTATATTATGCATTTAATGGGTGTCATGAGTTCACAAACTATTATACTATTTAATGTGGGCCATTAGATGTTTAAAATTTTTTAAACTTCAAAAAATGAAATTTACCTTGTTACATTATTGGCAATACTGTATCTCATTTGTATGGGTAATGAACTTGGTGCCTTCATTAAGCCTTGCTGTGATCATGTCCTAGATGTTTACTTCCCCCTTCACTAATACTTAGAGTCTTCCTATGCCACTTAGAACACACTTAGTTCTTTGAAAACCTCTAATAAATTTCATATTCATATACAGATAGCATTCTTTCCTTCTACTGATGATCTAGACCTCCCTATATGCTCTACTCTTCCTGGACACTTATCTTGGGCACAACTTTGATTCTTTCTTCATTGCTTATTTTTCTAAGAATGTAAATATTGCACATTAAAAATATTATCAGGGCTGGGGATGTGGCTCAAGCGGTAGCGCGCTCGCCTGGCATGTGTGCAGCCTGGGTTCAATCCTCAGCACCACATACAAGCAAAGATGTTGTGTCCGCCGAAAACTAAAAAATAAAATTAAAAATTCTCTCTCTCTCTCTCTCTCTCTCTCTCTCTCTCTCTCTAAAAAATATTATCAATTATCTAGCATATACTGTCATGGAGTGTACTAATTACTTTGCATACATACATGTTCAAACATGGAAATTTTTCTCCTCAGATGTATGTAATTTTTCTAACATTTGAATTGTGATCTTTTGAAACAAAATAGCATTTATTATTCTCCCTGTTAACCCTTTATTTAAAAAAGTAATAATTATTGAAATGTGCAATATTCAATAACATTCATGTTCAAGTGCTTATAATCTAAAAGATACGTGCCATTTTTGAAATGAATTATGCCAGAGTAGGTCTTAAATAATGTAAACCCAGTGAAGTTCAGAAAAACCAAAAATGCTACAAAACAATAAGTATCACTAAAATGGTAGAAGAAAGAATATGGTGAAATTAAGAAATTAATGAAAAGTAGCCAATTCTTTCTAGGGTTTTTGGTAATTACTTAAGATAGTGACATTCACATTTAGTCTTGAAGGAGAAGCAATTTCCTGATGGACAAGGATGAATGTTCTACATATATGCTTTCTATACTTTATCTATATTTTGCTCATGTGTGTCTATTTTGTAAAATTTCCCAGGGTTCTTTTTAACCATGCCCAGTATCCAAGAATCACACAGTAAATATGAAGCAAATTGTTAATATTTCTGGAAAGAATGAACAATTTTCAAAATACATAGGATGAGAAGAAAGATTAAACTTGAGATTCTAATTTAGAATTCAGCAATATATTTCCTCTATGAACAATATATATGAATGTAATGTAAATTCAGAAGTGCAGAGTACTATTAAGATTACTTTTCAGACAACTGAATGGTCTCCTACTCTTAACTCTAGTTCATCTTCTATTTTTTTCTCTTATTCCTTATTTTAATCTATTAGAGTAATCTATACTATTGTCAGTCTAATTTAGATTATGACTAAACATAATTTAAACATAAACCAATTTTATCAACTTGTTTAGTACATTTATATTTTCAAATTTAAGCATACTCTTATTATTATAACATAAAAACTATTATTATTAAATAACTTTAAAGGTACATTTTTTTTGCCCAAGAATTGACAATGGCTCCTTATTGTTTTTAATCCATTCTCTTCCTTGCTTTTGTGGATTTTGGTTGGCATAATTTCCTGGCTGAATTCTGCTACTTTTCATCATGCAAACTTCTGTACTGAGGTATAATGTAATTGCTTTCTCTTCAATCTTCAACAGAGTTTAACTCATTATCTTCTTTACCCAGACTAATCACTTCCCCTAGTGCTTTCTCAGTGTTACTTCTCCTTAAAGGCTTATCCACCTTTCACTTTGTTGAGTCTTCTGAGTCTCACCTGTTTTTTAGCACATCATCATTTTCTATATTTGTCACGTGCTTTATCTACCCAGCCTCCTGGAGGTCAGTTTGTTTTAGATTATTCACATCACCTACAAAGTAGCAGGTATCATAAATATCAAGTGGATTAATTGATGTTGGATTTTGGTGTAAGCAATTTATTTGTTTTTATTGCACACTAAACTAATTTATTTAAAAATTTTAAATTCCATAAAATATATTTATTAGTTAATAAATTCAAAGTCCTCTAAGTAAGTTAGAAAAAATGTAAAATCAGATAATTATACAATAAACTATGTTTTGAACACATGTTTGAAGTAGAGCTCTTTTTCTTCAAGATCTGAAGAGGACTAAGTACAGATCTCTTTTCTTGATCTGAAGAGGAATGAGGCCATTATTTTATCATGTCTGGAATTCCATGTGGAATTTCTCTGAAGTAAAAGGGAACATGTTATGCAAAGAATTGTGTTTTAGTTGCAATGAGGCAGCTATAGAGTAAACAAAGAATGAAATGTTACCTCTTTCCTCTCCCAAACCACAGTACATTCTGTGTTGTCAAGATTCCACAAAACAGCCATTGGTAGGGATACCAAAACATAGCAATTCTTTCCTCTCCTATCACAGCAATCTTTTCTTTTTTCTGTACTTTATATTTCTATGCCTTCCTTTTCCCCTGAGATTTTCATTAATGCTGCATAATTCATTTCTAGCAGTCTGACAAAAGTGGTATTTTTTTTTCTCAAAGGTAACCTCTATGTCCCTTGATAAGAGGTTAAGACATAGCCTTAAGGAGAATGTCTATGGAACAGTAGATATAGGACCCAACCCACTTTGGAAGTGATGATACTGAATAAACACATAAATATCCTGAATTGACTACTCATATATTAGATAAAGACATATTTCTATTTAAGACAGCATTTGAAACAAATGTACCACTTGCAAGCACTAAAACTGTGGTAGAATCTCCAGAGACATATGGGATAGCTGGTACTTTCCATTCCAAGAAAATTAATTAGTCCCCCTTAACTTTGGAATAAGAATATCCTTGTTTTTAGAGAAAAGTTGTACATAATTATAGGAGAAGACTACTTCTGATATTTGAGGTGAGGATCATTTTGTTTGTTTATACATAAACATACCACAGAAGAATTAATGCATTGACTTAATTTGGGGAGTCTTGATTAATTTAATTCTGGAAACTTAAATTGCTGAACAAAATTAAATAGGGAAGTTTGTTTATTTCTAGGAAATGGATGTCTTGGGATTTTTGGCTTTTAGAAACTGTTATGTTAATTTATACTGCATTCTTTCTGACAACAGTGAGGAACAGTATTTGTACTGGGGAATTAGTAGATACTATAGCTAGTTATGAAATAATCCTGAAATATAAGTGTTACATTCTACCTCAGTCATGCATGCACTCTTTGCAAAGTATGCAAGCTGAGTAACTACAGGTAAATTTTTTACCCATATAACACTCCATTTTCCATTAATAATATTGGTAAAATAATACTTTCTATATGGGTGAAGGTAAAATGAAGGGATTTTTTTGAAAAGACAGAAATAAAACTAAGAATACAGTTTAGATATTTTAACGGTATAGAAAAATGTTAAAAAGTTAAAATCAACAAAGAACCAAAAGAATATTGCATAACACCACATTGATTTCATGAGAAAAAATGCTTAAAAATGTTTCTTTTTCTATGTTGTGAATAAAACAGGGAAAATAACACAGAGAGAAGAGCAAATGGAAATCTATGCATGAATGTCATTTTCTAGAGTGTACTCTGCTTATTCCCAGCTCAGCACCTTTGCGTATGCCCCCCAACTCAGACCAGATTAGGCATGAGTCTTACGAACTTTTTTTTAACACCTTGAGTTTCTCCTTTGTGACCCTCAATACACCTCTGTTATTCATCTGTTTTCTCTTCCAGACAGATTACAGAATTTACTAGGAACTGACATATTATAAGGAAACATGAAAAATAGAAGAACCCAGAATCACTTGTTCCAAATGAAATTTGTCATAAATCATTCTTCATTCCTTCTAAATGGAGAAAATAATTCTAATGTACCATTAACCATAGGAACTTGCATAGAGGAACATCCTCCAAACTGGTATATATTCCACTGGTAGCACATGAACTGATTTTAGATGGTATACTTCAAATTTAATGGTTACTTACATAATTATGATCAACCTCAATTTTATTTATAAAGATTAGTTAATATGTAATTTGAAGAAAAAAAAAGAATCTGTAATTTGGTCTATAGGACAGCAAAAACAATCAAAATTAAGAGAAAGAATTATTTATTCATCGCATCTATTTTAATTGTTTAGAAAAGTAGAAATATCTATTTCATATGCCACTGAATAGTGTCACTTATAAATAAAATTATATATTTTTCCTTCCATGTCAACCACACAGATTTAAGCTAAAATTCTCTAAGAATATTGTTAAAACTAATATTCAACACTTAATATTAGGAAAGGGCTCTGATACCAACTCAGTTCTATGCTAAGATTTTTTGATGACTACCAAAATAACAAGTTATTGAGAAGAATTTTAAAGATAAGCCTACTTTCCTTCATATGTAATTCCTTCATATATATTCTTGCTTAATAATTTAACATTTTCCAAACTAACTCTGTAACACAGGCTAAATTATTGCCAGTTTTCTAAATGGACTTTTGTGAGTAAATTTGTCAAAAATCCATTTTAAAATAACCAGATCATAATTCCAGATCAATTATTGAAAACAAAAAATACCTTAACAACTAACCTTCTGCTCCCTTAACATTTCTCCTCACTGCTGAGAAGTAAATTATTAACAATTAAGTATAATATTTCATAATTTTATAATTGTAAACATTTTGTTTAATAATCCATTTTTCTTCTGAAAACCATACTGGGGGTTGTGGATATGGCTCAGTGGGAGAGTCCTTGCCTTGCATGCTTGAGGCCTGGGGTCTATTTTGGGGCTAACTAAAAATTATGACATTTAGTTTTTTAGCAACCATAAATAAATAATGTAGACATAAATTTAATAGTCGTAAGTTTTTGTTTTCTAATGTTGTAATTAAGCAAATAAACATAACAAGAAAATACAAAACTGAACAAAAATAATAAGGTACTATTATTCAATTTCACTTCGCCTACCAAAAGTTTTGGAATTTAATGGTTCTTTGCTTTTAAAACATACTCCTTAGAAATCAACAGATCATCAGATGAAGAACAAATTTTTACTTTATTACTAAATATCATATTACCTCTATGTTTTCCTGATAGCAAGTTCTCTAAGTCATTTGTTAAAGATGTAAACTCATAACCAGGTGACTGGTGTTATGTCTACCCCACTGCTCACCATAAGCCAAGTATTAATGACTTCTCCAGACAACAAAGAAATCCCACAAAGGGAGTAGGATTTGTAAAGTATTCATAAACTCTTCTTGTTTAAAGAGCTTGTTTTAGAAATGTACTTCTTATATATTAGAAATCAAAATCTGTCTCAATACAAATAAAAAATTATTGCCATCAAGACAAATGAAACAGCATAAGAAGAAGCATCAATGTACAGTAAATAGAGTGATTTTGACTTAACCACCAGTATGCTAAAATAACTTAAAGAAAATCAGGTGTTGTAGTATCTCTCATGAAATAATTTGAGAGGATTAGCTGTGCTTTCCTCAGTCTTTAAGTGACATTAAAAAGCATCAATGAAATTTTCAGTATTGTAGTATGAATCCTTTATCTCATTTATCTCATAACTAAACAGTTTTATGCTCCTTTAGCAAAGTTAAATCAAAAGTTTGAAAGGGAAAAAAATCTGGGCCATACTATTTTGCTAGAGAATTTTTTAAAGTGAGATTTTAGTGATTGTTTTAAAAGTTTTTAGAACATTATCATGGAATAAAAGGTTAGCATATGAAATTACCTATTAAATACAGAATGACAGAATTTCCAGTAAAAATTGACCAGAAATTAGTTGTTTTGAAGAATAAAACATTATTGCATATATGTGTACATGTGACTTGTTTTTGTTTTTTAAGAAGACTATTACAACACTCTAAATAAAATAGGTTGATTCTAAACCATTGCATGGTTAAACAGCATGGTTGTTGAGATCTTCAGAAAGCCAGATATTTCTGTAGTATCTATGAGAAAAGTCCATTACAGTGAAATCTTAGATATGAGTTCCATACAACTACTTTATTATTATGTTCTCTATAATTGAGAGAACCTATTTCTAAACTGAACATCTCAGTTTATTAGAGAAATAAAACATTAAATTAGTTAGAGTACAGTAGTGTATCCTTCTATTTAAAACAGCTATAGAAAGGACAAAATATGCATATGAAGAGTGTCAGCTCTGTAAAATAATCCCACTACTGTTCTCTTAATTCACTGCACATGCGGGCCAAGGAGTGAGATACTAAATCCACCAACAGGGTCCCTATTCATACTGTTTCCTGAAAGATTATGCTTATAATTTAAAGTTTCATGGAGTTTGAAAACTTCCTTTTAAACCTGTTACAAACATTCTTTGATAACACAGCATTAACAAACCAGGACAGCTTTTAGTTTCTAAAGTATTTACCACTGAAACATTTTATTCTATTGCAGTACATCTAATTATATTTAAAATTTGTAATTTTGGCCATTAAAAAAAATTTAAGATTGATTTGCAAAGTGTTTGACTCACAATTGAAAGCATAATAAACAAAAAATGATGAATAACCAACATATCCAGCAAAGTTACTTTATATTAGTTAATATCATAAAACTTATAACTTTAATTTCAATTTTGTGTTATAAGATTTTAATTTTGAATGCATGGATGTGTATATTTATGTACATTCACAGACTTAGAGTTCTAAGCTGATCAATGCAATATGTGTGATTTCACATGTAATCCATCTGGCTAACTCAATTATAAGTAACAGTTAAAGATAATTTGCTGCAACTGTTAATCTTGTCTAAATTATAACTCTGGAAAGTTTTGTGATTATTTTCACTTGCAATGTAAACATGAGGAAAAGTTTCAGTAATTCAGTGTCTTATGTAAAAACACATCTGCGTAAATGACACACATATCATATAATATTGTTTGCCCACAATTTAAATATTAGAAAATTAGAATGAAAAATTACCCCAGTAACTAATAATTAAAAGATTCAACTATTAGATTAGTTTCAATAATAAGATTTGATGAAGAATAATTGAAAAATCTGCAAAGATTAATTATTAAACTCAGGTTTATTTTACTGGAAGAGTAAATGTAATTCTAATTCAAAATGTAAGCATTATTTGTTTTGAAAAATACTTAGGAAAAACTATCATTAGTTTGAAGCTTATAATTTATTCTTTTAACTCTGCTAATGGCAAAGTTTCTGTGTGCCATAAAGAGGTAATGAACATTTCAGCCTCCTCTATAAAATTCATTTGCAAGTGGAAATCATCTAAAAATTTCCTGTTAGAAGTTTTCATTGACTTATTCAGTAACATGAATCTTTACAATTATATCCCAACCAATAGAAAAATGGTATGGCAATATGAAATTGATGTAAATCTTGTCTAATTTTAATAATTATTTTGGTGGCATTATTGTGAATTTACTTATTATTGCTGTTTCTACATGAATCACGATGACCTGGGACATTGCTGTTACAAGAATGTAGGCACATTCCATGATAAAAAAAAAAACCCACTTCCATCTTACTGCAGAGAACCTAAATCCAGAAATATGAGCATCTGCCTTTCTGGGTGCAGCAGAGCAGAGAACTCTTCAGTGTGGTTAAACCATACAAAGGTAAAGGGACCAGAAAAATAACCAAATCATACTTGCCTGAAAATTATGACTTTTAAAGCATTACTTACTATGGAAACATTAACCAAATTCTTAAAATCAAGTGCTAACAATATAGCAGGATTTACCATTCAAGTTTCTTCTTGTTTTATTTACAGGCTGTGGGAGTTAACAGAAATAAAGCCAAGAAGTTTGCTTTTAAGTAGGGTTATAAAGGTCCAAAAAGGAATATGCAGAGAGCTGTGTGATGAGAAATAAATGAGCTCTTTGAGTGCTTGAAAAGGGAAAAGTCAGAGTTGAGTTGAAAGGAGCAGCCCTCACTGCACAAATTAATATCTACTTACCATATGCAATAGAGGTCATGAGGGAAAGATGTGTTTGGAATTAATTTCATATTTTGGTGAATTTAAGCTAATTTAAAGTTATTGCTTTAATCACATAGAAATGAATTATATATGTTAAAATTGAAGGTGAGTTTCATGATTTGCACTCCTGGGTGGTAGTAGATGGAATAATGAAAAGGGCACAGAATTAGGAGTCAGACACCCACATTTGAATCTCAGCTGTCAGTAGTGGGGAAAACTTGGGATAGATGCTTAATTTCTGGTCCTCCAATTTCACAACATAAAGTGACAATAATACCTATGCTTCAGTGAGGTTGTGATATTAAATGATCTATAAGTGAACCCCTAAAACAGTGCCTGAAACAATGAAATAAATGCATATTAAGCCTCTATTCCCTTTTCTTTTTCCTCCTTTCTCAAATTCAGAGGGAATATAAAATTGTAAAAATACAGTGTCTGATGTAGATTTGCCAATTAAACACATAAATGCAACATGGGCGTTGTTCAAAGCTCCTAACATTTGCAACTCACTCAGTTATGAAATAAGGAGACAGTGAACCCATTCGAATTCCAGGGAAACTCAATCTTGTTCCTCCTAAGACAAATTATTTTAAAGGTAGGGATAAGGTAGAATAAACCCCAAACCAAGAGGGCAAATTTTAAACACTTGGTTTTAAGCAAAACAGATTTAATTAAAAATGATAGAATGATCTTTTGTATTTATTTCCTCTCCCTCTTTTTTTCAACCCACAATGTTCAAGAGCATAAAACTATACTTCAGTAGCTTAGGAAGATGCAAAGAGGATAAACAGAAAGGAGACCAACATGAAGCAATACAGTTAGACCTGCAGAACCCCTGCCATGCTCAGCACCCAGAAGCAAAAAGTCAGAGAGAGGGCTTTTTCGCAAACAAATTAAACTGCATGGGGTTCTAGAAATGGGGCACTGGAAGAAGAATAAGAGGCTTCTATATATTGAACTCTCAGGTCTTTAGTACCTCTGCCCACATTCTACTCTAAGCAAGGAATTAGGGGGGTTCTTCTCTGGAGAATCTGGGTGTCCAAGAGAAAAGATCTCAAAGCACTGGCTTTCAGAGAAGATCACTAGTTACTCAACTATCCCAATGCAGTTTCCAAACACTGATCCCTTACTCTAATGAGTTGCAGAGAATCATCAAAATTTGAAGAAAATTTTCAGTGGAAATGACAGAAAACCACTTTTTCTTAAAGAAAGGGTCTAATGGATAAAGATATGTAAGGGGAAAAATATGCCCTCAAAAAAGATAACTATAATTATTACATGTAATATAAGATGTCATCAAAACTGAAGGCAAGAGAAGAATATCACAGAGTGAGAGGACAGTGTGACAGAGGTACAGAAGGTTAAAATCATCCACCCTACATCAATGGAAGAAGATGGGAGGTGTAGGCGAAGGAGTCTAGGGAAGAGAAAATACCTGAACACTTAGGGAAAACAATTCACAGAGATTTTACACATCTGGACAAACACTTGAAAGGAAACAATGGTGATTGAAACATAAAAAATTGAAGGAATTTATGAATTAGGAAATGATTAACTTGAGAAAAAGTAGAGAAGTTGTACAAGACAGTAGGATTTCAAAGTATACTACTTGGCTTCATACTGACCGAGTGGCACCGACTATTGACTTGATCAAAATTTATTTGAAAGATAGACTGTAGAGCTCATGATTTTGCATAAGAAAGCTAAATTCTCATGCTCTATGAGGGGACATCAACAGGTAATTTTTTGATGCATCAAGAAATAGCAGAATAAGTATTATTTGTAAATATGGAAATAAAGATAAGAAGATAAATGATTATTTCTAGAGTGGGAGAGATGAGCAGGAGACAGCTCTTTTTCTTTACTGACTTTTTAACACAACAATATTTTTAAATGTTGTATGTGTTACATTGGTAAAGTTGCATTCAGAATTATAATCACAGATATTTGATTTATTAGTGGAAATCAACATCTGCCAGTATATTCTAGAGTTTTGGAGCTGCCCCATGAAGGCTACTTAGTGAACACATGAAAAGCATACTTCACTAATTTATTCATGTCATGAAGTTGGGAGAATTTGTTAAAATCAGATGTGAGTATTAATATGAAAGATGTATGCTACTGGGCAATCAGGAGAAAATAAATATTCTATTCTTTGGTTTAAAATATTAACTATGCTAAAGATGCATAAAATCCAATTTAATAATAGTATCTGATTCCATGTGTATAGGTTTATACTGATACAGAATCAGTGTAGAAAAACTGGATGATGAGTAAAAATTGAAATTTGATGCATTTTTGATCATTTTGATCACATATTACATACAGTACATATAACAAAGCTGGCAATATTCTTTATAGCTACATTCTTGATAGTAAGACCATTTTTTCTTCTACTAGTGAAAATTCTAGATATCACTCTTTGAGATGGTCATAATAAGGAGATTGAGAAGACTGAAGAATTGAACAAAATGTTTATATTTTACTAGGAAAATAGAAGACAGAAAACAATTGTCTTCAAATATTTGTCTGGTGGAGGAGGAATTTCCTTAATTTTAACTTCAAGATGGCAGAATGAGAATTGGAGGTCAAAGTCTCATATGTGTATTTAGCTAAAGAATACTCCTAAAGAAAAGTGGGTTACATGTGCTGTGGTATGGTCTCCAATTTTAGAAAGGCTTGCTAGGACATGGAAGGCGTGTGTACTTCAATTAATACATTTGTTTAAATAATTTATGCTTTGTGTAAAAAGACAGAAAAGAGAAAATTTGAGAACTCTCCCAATTTTAAAGATACCCAAAACAACTAAACAGTATCTCAAAAGTATTTCAAGAATCTCAAAATTTTATTGTTTAGATAAATAATATTTATGGGTCTATAAAAACATATTGCATCATTATTACTTAAATGAGAAAAAGGTAAATTCTGTATACCCGAATTCTCCTTTGGTGAAATGGAACTTGTCATCCTTTAGTCTTAAAAATTATTAAAGAGTCACAGTTTGTATGGATTTCGGTATCCAAATGAAATTCTGAAGTTATTCCCAGACCTTTATATTTCAGTTGCTAAAAAATAATATTTTTTAAAAAATCTTTCCCAATAGCAATTAGCCAACAATCTTTGTAACTAGTGTCTCTTTTCAACTAATTTTACTGAGCCTTATAAAAGGAAACACTTTCCCATTCTCTAAGAAACTGAGTTTTGTTCATTCGTTTTCTCAATGCTTTTACATTAAAAGTTATATAGAATCCTTGTAGTTTGAAAATAAAACACAAACTTTGGAAACCACATTTAATAAATTTTTTTAAAAATCTCTAAAGCTCTCTCCTCAATGTAGAAAATAATCTTAAATGATCTCTATATAAATGTAATACCTTAGTAACATAATAGTAATTTGGATATTGGAATGATTATTATAAACAAGTTTGTGTGTCTCAAAAATAGCTGAACTTTCCACCGAAATATATCCAAAAATTAGTCAATAAAAAAAGAAATTATGCATAAAAATTCTAAACTTAATAAGGGCAGAAACCACATCTCTAAATATTTACTGAATAAATAAAATAAATAAATGGTGTAGAGAAAAAATATACTTGTAGATAAGAGATCCTTTGACTTACAGATACCATCTGTATTTCTATTTATTTTTACATCTGTCTTTACATTATGCAGCTTTACATTATCTAGTATTTTTGCCCCAGAAATTTAAGAGCTGATATACTATTCTAAACTTCGTATTTGGTAGAAAGAAAATTTAGTTGCTTTGGCATTTTTATTTCAAAAGGTGCATTTTGCCAAGTATACATATTACAAAGACCTTTTAAATATAAATCTATTTTATTAGAAAGGGGTGGAATTGAATGACTTTTAGCCCCACAGAAAATCCCATGGGAAGCAAAACTACATGTAATAAACTTCTTTGCTTAAGATTTCTTTTGCTGTTCTGTTTTTTGGGGGATGTGCTGTGGATCTTTTGAGAAAAGAACCTATTCTTGGGTTCATCTATGATTGAGACTTTGCCCATGTTAGCAGAGTGAGGGAGAAGTCATGCTTTTTGTCTTTCCTACTTCTAGATATAAAAATTTTTTCTAAGGTTCCAAAACAAACAGTGAAGAGGTTCAATCTCAGAGGAAATGATGAGAGCTCTCTCTGGTTGGCAAATAGGGCCTATTTTTCATTAGAGTAGAAGTATAAATTGCCTTTTACAATCTACTAAATTAACATATTAGCACAGTTTCACATTATCGTTTATATAACTTATATATTTTAAATCTTGCACTATATTTAATGATATCTCAATCAGAACAATTAATCATTAATGACACCAAATGCCTTCTTGTTTTGTTCATCAAATATTATTATACTTGGATTTATATGTTTTGGGCACACCTTATAGAGAAGCAAACTTTCTGCTATATTTAACAATAAAAATAATCACAAGATAGAAATAGAAATGGCTCTATTATACAAAAACCTGGTAATTTTAATGATTACATTGAAGTGGAACTCTGATTGCTACCATATTTTAAGAATGTTATTTATATTTTAGAACTGGTTTATCTTAAAGTATTTCTTACTATTAATAAACATCCCATTAAAAGAAATATTTTTCTTGAAAAAATAATTTGGTAGTTACCTAATTAAATAGGTATTTCAATAGGCTTTGATTAAATATCTCAAAATGATTTTTCCCCCAATGGTAGGGTTTGAACCCACATGCTAGGCAAGCACTTTACCCCTGAGCTACAGCTCTCACTCTCAAACTGATTTCATAAAACTGCTATTTTTTTTTTCTGGGAAATCTACTTTTAGTACTACTTTCTACTGATTTTGAGTAGATTCTAATTCCAGAATTCTTTTTCTTTACTGAATATCAAAGTGATATTTAAATCATCTCAAAAAAAAAAAAAAGAAAACTAACATTGGTGAAATTTAACTCTCAGGTGAAAGAAAATTCATTTTTCCCCTTCTCAGTCCTTCAGGATTCTTCTCATTCTGTGCCCCACCAAGCTCCTAAATTCTTTCCTTGGTACATGTATATGGTTGAGTATGCAGGAATAATCATATACTTATTTTCATTTTACTATTTTTACTTGTTGTAATATAAACTGTTCCATGTCCTGATTCACTGGTATTTTTATTCTTCACATCTAATACACAGTGACTGCTATATAAATACCTACTGAGTGGAAAAAATTAATGGAAATTCATGAAGATTATAAATCAGGAATTTTACATTTTCTTCAAAAAAGAACTGAGGCACATATTAGCTAATCTTTCTTCTCTTAATCAAATTAGCGGTGTAAAGTAGTACAATTTGTCTCTAATGTTACACTTTCAAATAGTTTTAAAATAAATCTTTACTAAACACTTAAGTCATGAATTCTGCTATTTTTTCTATTTGTGTCCAATACAACCCCCTTAGAGTGTCCCACCCTTCTGAGAAGTAGAAACCCCTTGTTTCTTTTCAGTATCCAAGGCTGAGATTGGATGACAGCAGAAGACTGAAATGTTAGTTGATTTTCTTCACTATGTATTTCCAACATGGCACTTACATACAAAACAAAACAAAAAATAACTCCGATATACTTATAAGGTGAAGAATAAGAATCAATAGAAAGATGGCCAAAGGACTTCTATCAGCACTTTACTAAAGAGGATATCACAAGGCAATAGACACATGTGAAGGTACTCAACTTAGCCATCAAAGAAAATCAAATTAAAACCACCAAGAAATTCCACTACAGAGTCAATAGAATTACTAAAATTTAAAAGTCTGATAATATCATGTTGGCAAGAATGTGGGGAAATTGGAATTCTCTTTAAAAAACCATGTAGAAGACTGTTTAGTAGTATTTATTAAAACAGAACATATTCATACACTATCCTTTAATGAACTCCTGTCTATATATCCAATGGATATGTATGCACAAATTCATTAAAAGACATGTAAGAAATGTTCAGCAGAGAATTACTTCTAAATCCCAATTTTAAAAAAAAACAATCTCAAATGCTTGTCAACTAGAGAATAAATATGCATTACAAATCATAGTCATTCAAACAGGTCATATAATTTTGTTTTCAAAGAAGTAATACTAGATGGCAATTGAAAACTGCAATTGTATACAATGTGATCAAATTTCATATATTGTGACTTTCACAAATTATCAAAATTCCATTCATCTAATGTTGACAAGCAGGCAAGCTAATTTGTGACATCTGAAGTCAGAAATGGAGTAATATAGTGACTGTGAAGAAGTAAATGGGAGAATTTCTGGGGTGCTGATGTTCTTAGTTTAGGTCCTGGCTGTACATATGTTATCACTTTGGAAAATTCATTGAATGGCATCTTTGTGATTTGAAATTTCTCTGTATTTTTTATGTCTATAAATGTTTACTTAAAGGAAATAAAACCAAACCTGAATCCAAATTAATTTCTTTCTTATACTGGAGTATAACTTGCTTAAGTGGGTTTTGTTTCAGATTGTTTGATGTGTTATTAACCCTTTCTTCTGTATTTGGATTTTTAGTTTCTTGAAGAAAGGGAGTTTGTATTTACAGGATAAGTAATAATGGTTAGCAGAGCACCAATCTTGAAATAATAGACCTTCTGATAATCCCTTTTGTATTGCTTCATTTTATTCTATAAATGTTCTCTTTAGGTAGGTATTATTCTCATTCCAACAAAATGAAGTCTTAGAAATGTTCAGTAATTTGCCAAAGATTATTCAGTAAAATATGAGTCTTATTGAACTCCAGGCATTTTAATACTTCTTACCCTAACCTGCAGAATGTAGGATAGATTTATTATTAAACATATTTCAACAAGCTTAAGAATGATGTTAGCTGGGTCAGTGGTGCATGCTTGTAATCCTAGCAGATCAGGTGGACTGACTGAAAGTTCAAAATCAGTCTTAGCAACTTAGTAAGGCCCTAAACAACTCAGTGAGACTCTGTCTTTAAATAAAATATGAAAAAGTCTGGGGATGTATCTCAGTGGCTAAGAACACCTGGGTTCAATCCCCTGACAAAATAATAATGATGATGAAGATGATAATAATAATCTCTTCATATTCCTTACATTAAAGTTTGCATTTTGTCTCAGTGAATATTATCTTCTTTATGTGAGACTATATAATACAAATCTTGTCTTCATCATCAAATGGATCCCTCACAATGCAGCTTGCAAACTCAGTGCCCTTAATTGGTTTCTTTGCTTATTGTTCAATCTTTTACTCTCTTCAAGTTTAGGTTTCATGATCCCTTCAAATTTATGTTTGTATATCTTCTACAAATCATATAATCACATTAGTTTTTATATGCAATGTATAAATATATAATATATAAGAACACATGCTCAAAACATTTTATTGAGAAATATACACATACATACATAAGAATATGACCAAATAGGAAGTTAGCAAATGTCAAGCAACATACACAAACTTTTAATGTATGATTGTCATGATTATGTAGAATAGGCTGCTGAAAACTGACATGTAAAATCTGTATAATAAAAATTTAGAATATCTTAATGTCCTAATATTAATTAATGTTTATGTATCTTATATAAGCAGTCTCATCATATAGCACATAGATGGAGAACTCTGGGAACAATTTCTTCTAACATCATCTAAAATCTATTTCCAGAGATCTTTAAACAGTTTGAAGCATTATGCCTGGGAAATTAGTAGCATTACCAGAGACACACAGGCATTTTTACTTTCTTTAACATGGAAGTATAAAGAAAAAATAAAACATATCATGATTTATGTTGAGACTTTTCTTAGAGTTACTTTATGCTCTACATTTGAACTTCACTTAACATCAAAACACACACAATCTCTTTCTTGTTTTATGATCTCATCATTGCTTCAAGTATCTGCTTACATTTTTCCTAGGTCATACATTTCAAACCTGCAGGCCAATTGTGTCACCTTTTTAAAGTTTTTTTTTATTGTTTCAGAGTATTATATCTAGGACAATCTATAAATCTTTGCATATTTTCCTTTTTGGTAAAGCATAAAATCCATATGTACAAAGAAGGAAGACTATGTAATTAAACCTAAACTATTCTTCTAGGGTAGATCAAGACACTATTCATCTTTGCCAGGTTATGATGGAATGTGTCTTACTGGCTTAGGCTTTCTAGAAGGATCTGCTAGCAAAATTATTCTGTTGTCAACTACAGTGTTCATTTCTAATTATTAGGTTATTTTAATCTATTAAGCACCAAATATTTATAGCTCCTCAATATTGTAAATCACACGGTTGTTACTGAAATAAAATAGGAATCCCGCCCTGCACTCTGATCATCTGTTTATTACATTCATTGCAAAATTGCAAACTCCTTGGACACAAAGATTGTGTCTGATTTATTTTTAGTAATTTGTAGTAGATATTCATGATTTGGGGGAGATCAATGAGTGTACTTTAGAAAGACATGGTAATACATACCTTATATATAATCAGAGAAATGATAAATTATGGTATAATGGTGTATTAAGAATTGTAATGCAAAAATAAATAAATTAAAAATTAAAAAAAGAAACACATGGTAATAAACATAATACATGGAAAGACTATTTCAATACTTAGTAGATATTTCTGATACATTTTCTAAAAAAATTTATTTAAAAATGTATTTCCAATCCACTTACTATGCTTGTGTATATCTTTTCCAAACTTAAGAAAATAATTAATAACTATGAATGTTTTTACTCAACACTGCCACTTTACAAAGTCGAAATAAAGAATGGAGGGTTTTTGAAGCATTTCCCCACACATTACCTTGCCTCTGGGGCGGCTGCTGGTCAAGCTTCCTGAGCGAGTTTCTCCTGCAATGGGAACTACAGTGGAAGGAGCTGCCCCATTCCACTGCTTAGCCCCTCAGTGTTCTTTTGGTACACACAACTGTTAAATTGGCAAACTTTGGATTTACTAGGTGTGTACTATTATTTTCACCTCATTTCTGAAAATGCTTTTGTTTGTGGCATTCCATTGTATTGTATTAATATATATTTTTCTACATAATGATATAGGCATTTTTTAAAAAAGAAACACTTTGAGGAAAGTAATAGAATTAAGAGGTTCAAATGGCTATTTAAATAGCTATTTGAACCTCTTCTTTAAAAAAACAACTTTCTCATATTTTTTGTAAGAAAAATGACCTTTAAAGAAAAAAAATGTATTTTCTTTACTTTTGTTGGTTAATCATCATTACCAGAACTCACTGGGACACAAGTATCTGTTTGTCAAATATGATTTCTTTCTACATAGGAAGTAAAAACATCCTAAGAAAATGAATTAGATCTTAATGTGGCTAAGTGGGGAAAAATATATAAATATAAATTGACTTAAAGAGAATTTGCTAGAATAGTTCAATTTCATTATGTGTAACATCTCTTACCAAATATAAAAAAAAGAAAAGTAAAGCTTACTCATCTTTTAAAGATTACCTTAGTCATAAGTACATGTTTTTAATTCACTAAATAAAATTGTTCATAATTTTATTCATTATTCATAATATATAAAAGAAAAATATAAACATTTTTAGGATTTAAAAATTGATATTTAAACAATAAATCTTATACTTAAAATTCCAATGTTAGTGTATAACAGAAATATTTTCTGTAAAACAGCAGTAGCTTATACATATACCAAGTAAAATTATGAAAGCATACACTATTCAACAATTAAATATTTAATAAGAGAAATTAGCAGTTTGTTATTTAAGAAAAAAACATAAAGGAGGCATCCATTACAACACACAATCTGTTCAGTGACTTAAAACATTTCAGATATTGATCCAAGGAGTACAAATGAGCATACATATGAATTATGCAAAGCACAAAGCCACAACAGATCATTAATAAACAAGAGTTAAAATATAATAACATCACATTGGTAAATCACAAAAATGCAGTCATTAAATTAACAGGCATAGGTTAAGATTTATTTATTCTTTTTGTTATTACAGCACAAGATTTCCCACAACATGGAGAAAAGTTAGATGTATTGTTACAACTTTCTTTCTAATAGTATTTTAAATGATTTTGCACTTTATATTTTTATTTTCCTTTCAAATTAAGAGATTTCATGTTATTTGTTCACACACACACACACACATATACTCTTTACTTTTCTACTTAATGAATAGGATCTTTTAAAATTAGTTACCCATGAAAGACTATTAATCTGATATGTTGACAAGAGGTATTCTGAAGTTTGGCTAATATGTAATAACATTGGAAAAGGCAAAAGATTAGATCTAGTTTTGATAACAAAACTTCAGATCCCCTAAGCCCTTTTAATATAAAAGGCTAATTTAACAAATAAATATTCTTCAGGTAATAAAGGAAATCCAGGCACTCTAATGATATATGTGTACTTTATACATATACAAAAGTAAATAAATAAGTTTGTAAAAATTCTAATATAAACATTTATTACAATAGTAAAAACTTCATTTTCAGTTTATCAAGAAAAAAAGATATCAAAGTTCTTTCCTAGTGCAAAGACTGAATTTTCAAAGAACTCCTTTTGGAACAGACATGGTAAACGATGAAGAATTCTGTACTTCTGCCTTACTATTTTGTAATTTTTTGTTATATGTTTTCTTCATTATTTATTTGTATAAGATTGAAAAAGATGTCTGTGCACAAGATTTGAATGAACACTCAGGTTTTTGACTTATGGCACCATTTATGTACAAAGATAGCACAACACAAATATATTGGAATTCCAACACAATACATAAAATTATGCAAAAACCGAAATAGATATGTAGAAAAGATTGGTAAACCTAAAAATGTTTTTGAATGTCAAATGAAGGACTGAAAAATATCTACCTAAAATTGATTCAAAAGGAATAACTGTAATTTTAATGATCTGTACATTTTTATGTTAAACTTAAAATGTATTATATTGTTCATTAAATAGGACAGGGTCAGAAAGGGCCAGATAGTAAATATTGCAGGCTTTGCGGATCATACAGTCTATTGCAACTAATCAGCTCCACTCACTGCTGGAATGCTAAAAAAGCAGCCTTAGATAACACAAGAACAATGAGCATGACTGTATTCCAATAAAACTTATTTATAAAACTAGGTCGGGGGTGAGGTGGTGGTAACTAGATTTAGATCAGGGGCTATACAGAAAAATCTGACTCAAAACACTTTAGTTTCATTATTTCAATATCTACCACAAAGCAGGAATGACAAGTAAATGTTTAGTGCTTTGCGATTAAAGTCATGAATCAGTAAGGAAAATAAAACCTTTGTGCTGAGAAACCAATGCCATTATTACTCAGTCTCTAATCAGTGAAGAGGATGCTGCTTTTTTAATTAAGGCAAAATTCTAAGAGGGTCTTATTAAGAACTATGCCTGACAACTAAAATCAATGAAGAGAAAGAGAAAGAAGAGCTATAATAAGGAGAAATTGAATTTCCAATCTAAGATAGTTAATAAAAAAAGATGCCTTTTAGGGTGAGTTTCTATAGTATTTCTAATCCCCCTGAATGGACTGTAAAATCTACATGGATAAAAAATACGTTTTAATTAACTCTGTAGCATAGTGCCCAAGACATAGTAGATGATCAGTTAACATTTATTGAATAACTGTGTGAGTGCTTTCTATGGAAAAAAAAATTGTTTTTTTTTTTTTTAGTTCCCACAAAGGGATGGTGCTCTGAAGTAGTGATTTTATTTTAAAATCTTCTTATAAAGTTAAAATGTTCTGTTGTTTTGTAACATTAGTCACACTTGCACTATAAAGATAAATTTCAGCCTGAACTAGAACTTGACGTATATCTCACTGTTAAAGTTTGTCTTGGGCAAAGCAAATGCATTACCAAGGGTTGGGTCTAGTCAGAGAGGATGGTGGAATGGAACTAGACAGCAATTCCTGACAATTCCTAACACAGAAAGAAGGTAGTGAAGGATCAGCTGGCCTGAGACCAGATAAATGCTCTAAGATCCAGTATTACATAGTTTGATACCTGAAGAGAGTTGAAGCTTGAGTACTGGAGTAAAAAATAAGGACAGAGTTCCCTAACCCTGAACCTCCACTAGAGTGGAGGGAGGAAGGAGGGGCGACAGAGAAAAAAAGAAGGAGAAAGAGGGAAAGAAAGAGCACATAAGCTCTTCCCCTTAATAACAACTGGAAAGAAAAGCAGACCAAAATAAAACACGGCAAGAGCAGTGGTGCCCTTGAAGCAGATCAAGCAGCTTAAATTCAAAGTGTAAAAAGAAAGCCAAGAAAGCTCAGCATTTTGTGGAACCCACAGGTGACCAGTCATCCCCATCATTACTGCATCTCCTCATCTCCAGAGAATAGCAAATTAAACCAGAGGGAGCACCCTGCAGTGGGATCTCTCATGAATCCGCAAGAAAGAACTTCTAATTGGATCTCTACTAACCAAAAGTTGCTGCAACTCCCACACTTCACCTGGAACAAGGAGAGCAGGGTGGAGCAGCCCCACTCCAAAGTGCTAGCTTAACCCAGCACTCTACACAGCTTCCACAGGAGCCCAAGCAGAGACAGAGCAGTTGCCTGCAATTCATGGTGGCTGGAAGTGAGAGTTCAGATCCCAGCGGGAAGGTGGTTTTGTCCCAAGAAGAAGAAAGGAAAGCTGTCAGCATCACACCCACCACTGGCCCTGATGGAAAGCACATCATGGTGGGAAGTGGTCTTAGTCCTGATGAACCTAAAAGGACTGATCCCCAGACTGCAGCCACAGTCTGCATGAAACAAATTCCAGTGGGAAGCTGCCTAGGTTTCCAGTGGCATAGAGGGATGATCCCCAGATCTTGGCAGCAGCCAGAGAAAGATGGTTATGGAAAGATGTTGCCTGTGTCCCAGGAAGCTTAAATGAAGGGTACCTGGATTGCAAGCATAGACAGCAGGAGGTCAGTCAAGGTGAATAGTTGCCTGGGTCCAAGGCCGTAGAAAGCAATGGTACCTTGTCTCAACCATAGCCACAGCTGGAGAGTGTCTGGACATGGACTGCACACTGCCTCAGTCACAGTCAGCAAAGGAAAGTAACACCCACAATTAACAGTTTGGGGCAGTGGAAGCTAGAACCCAGGCAAATCACTTGAATCTCTTTACTCATTCCTAAGGACAATATCCCAGTGAGCTGCACTGGCAATGGGGAATGCTTCTGCACTACAAATTACAGAGAATCTACAACCATAGGACCTGTGCTTGTAGATAGCCACCAGGATCTAGGTCATTTTGAAAAGGATCCTGTAGAGGGGAGTGGGAACATGGGACCCAAGGCAATCACAATGACAGCCCAGAGCCCTTGCATCCTGAACTTCTGCACACAATAGAAACAACCAGCTGACATAACTGCTGTACCCCTGAGCACTCAGACTCAGGCCCCTGAATTGACAAACCAGAACTGGCTGATGGGAGATCCATAGCAACTAAGGGAGGGGCTTCTGTGCCCCAGCATCTCTGGAGGAATAGAGGGATCAAAAGCCAAACAATGATGGACATCTTCTAACTGTCCAAATCTGAATGAAATCTAAACCAAGACTCAATACGAATTTTCTTCAACTCAACCTGGTTTGCTATAAAGAAGATTTTTGCCACTTCCTCACCAGACAGGGGATTAATATTCAGAATAAAAAATAAATAAAAAACATAAAAAAACCTCAACAGGGCTGGGGTTGTAGCTCAGTAGTAGAGCATTAGCCCAGCACATGTGAGGCACTGGGTTTGATCCTCAGCACCACATAAAATGAATAAATAAAAGAAAGGTATTGTGTCCATCTACAACTAAAATGAAATTTTTTTAAATAAAAAGAACTCAACAAACTTAACATCCAAAATCCCAAATAATCCAACTAAGTGGGCAAAAGAACTGAAAAAACACTTCTCAAAAGAAGAATATAACAAATATGTGAAAAAATGTTCAACATCTCTAGCAATTAGGGAAATGCAAATCAAAAATCACATTGAGATTTCATCTTCTACCAGTCAGAATCACAATTATCAAGAATACAGACAATAACATGTGTTGGTGAGAATGTGGAGAAAAAGGTACTTGCATACACTGTTGGTGTGACTGCAAATTAGTGCAACCACTCTAGAAATCAGTATGGAGATTCCTTAAAAAACTAGGAATGGAACCACCATATAATTCAGCTATCCCACTGCCTGATATCAAAGATATAAAATCAGCATTAGCAACACACCCACTAGCCAGACAATGGAACTAACCTAGGTGTCCTTCAAGAGATGAATGAATAAAGTAAATGTGGTATATATACACAAAAGAATATTACTAAACCATAAAGAAGAATGAATTGAGGCCTTTGCTGGTAAATGGATGAAACTGGAGACTCGTGCTAAGTGAAATAAGGCAGACCCAGAAAGTCAAAGGTTGAATAAGTTTTCTCTGATATGCAGAAGCTAATACAAAATAAGGGGTGGAGGTGGGGAAGGCCGGGAAGGGGTATTCCATCAAACTAGAAGCAAAATCAGTGAAGTAAAAAAAAAGGAGAATGAGGGGGAAGGAAGAGGGACTGGATAAGGGAAGAATTGAGGAATGAATCTGACCTAAAGTTCCTAAGTACATATAAGAATAAACCACAATGAATCTCACCATTATGTATATCCACAAGGCAGTAATTTTTAAAAAAATGCTATAAGTAAATAGCAGAAAGGTGACTAGAGGGAGGAGAACTGTAGGAGGGAGGGAGGTGGGAAAGGGGAAGTATTAGAGACTGATTTAGAGCAAATTGTATTCTGTGCTTTTACAATTATGTCAAAATGAATCCTAATGTTATATATAACTAAAAAGAACCAATAAAAATTATAAAAAAGGGTTAGTTGTAAAACTGCAGTTATGGTTATTTTCTAAATAAAATGATTTAACTTCATAAATACAATTATAAATATATTATAGACTCAAATCAATTTTTCATCTGAAAGAAATGAACTTAGTTGTCCATGATTTAAAAAATCAGAAGTGACCAAAAAACTAATTCAATATACTTAGGTATTAAATATTCTTCAGAGTTTAGATATCTGAAAACAACTAGAGAAAATAAACCATTCATGAGCAATATTTATGAGTTTGGTCTATGGCTCCAAAAAATAAAAAAACAGAAAATTAAAATATTCCTAAACACAGTAACTCCACACAGTGGAGAAAAATGAAGATTCACATAAATTATTATATAAATCATACTTTTCTGTGATGTAACAAACTGTAAACAATTAATTTATTTTATGTAAGTAAATTTCTCTATCTTTTCTTTAATATAAATTTTCACATTTCCAAACAAAATAATGAGTTTTAACAATGATTAAAAACAAGTTTTAAAAGATTGTTATTTGGTTTTGGATCAGTTATTGGACATTGACAAACAAAAGCCACATACAGTTATATGCTCAAACAAGACATAGCCTTGATTTGTCATTGTTACAAGCAAAGTGTTAACATTACATAAAAATGTAAATAGTGAGGGCAAACAAAAGATGTAATGAAGAAAAATATTTCCATGGGAATAGTGCTATGGTTCAAACTTCACATATAAAAATAAATACTTATAGAACTATTAAATATTACAGTACTTGAAATTGAATCAATCCTTCTTCCAACTATCAATTTTTAATAATATAAGCCAAGAAGGCCATTGGTCTGCTTTAAAAAAAAATCAGAAATCAGTATGTGGATTTCATGATTTATAAAGAACAGAAATTAAAGTGAAAGGAACCTAGTAAAATAAAACAAAATTAAGATTGAGAATACTATCGTACCGATTTCCATGGTCCCCGATGCCATGATACATCATCAGGGCAGGCATGAACATGACATTGTATCACACTAGGCGGCTTGTTTAGGATTTCACAGTTGTGCTCTTCTGACAGTTGGCCATTGGGAAACTGGCATATTACAAATCTTGATTTTATTCCTCCTCCACATGTTTGTGTACACTAAAAATAAGAAGAGGAAATATCAAGCCTATGTGACTTTACAGAGACTGTTATTCATTCTTGAAATATAATTAGTAATGCTAGAGCTTAAACATTTATTATTTCTAATTGTCAACATTTCTCCCTGAATTTAAGAGTTTTAATCCCATGATTATAAAAACTGACAGTTTCTGCGACTTATTAGGAAAATATTTCAGTAAGGTATGAAGTCTATAAGATACTATTTGCAGGTTATGACAGAAACAAAACTGATTTACCTAAGTAAAGAGTATCAATTATAAAATGTATGGATTATAATCAATGAATTATTATGTAGCCATGAGAGCTAATGAGATAGGTCAAATTTTATAAACATGGATATATATTTAATACATTTTATATAAAAACCAGACAGAAAACAGCATGTATAATATAAATCTGTTTTTGTAACCTATACAGAACAAAAATCTAGCAGTAAATGTACCAAAATGATAAAAGTTTGTATTTGTTTATAGTTTTCCTATTATTTAAACTTTTAAAATGAATATACCTACTAATACTGTAATACTAAAGTTACTTAATTCTGGAAAATATTAAAGTATATATGAAACATGTACTTGATGTTTATTAGCACCTAGCCAAAAGTATGCCTTTAAGCAATGATTTCCAATAAATTCCCTATGAAGAAAATTACATAATAAAAACAATTAGGCAAAAACATTTGACTAATTAAATTAGCTGATTTATTTTATTCATCCCAAACTAACATACATCATTGTTTCTTATTCTTTCCCATTCAAAATAAGGGTGGGATTAATATTCAAAGTGACCATTTTAGAAATTATCTTTACACTTTCAGTGCCAAAGAGCACCAGGGCATGATGAAAGTGCTTAATAATTGAAAATTATCTAGCTTAAAGGAGAAAATTCAACAAATGAATGACTAAACAATAGGAGTTAAATATGGTCTACATATTCACCTTGTTTTCTGTGTTTATATCAATCCAATTTTCTAAGATATTTGAATAATAATGTACAAAAGTTAGAAAGATATTAGTAATTCACAGTCATACTGAGTAGCATAGCAGGTTCTATTTACAAATCTGGAATATACGCTTTCCATCATGAGTGAGTGACTTACACAATGAGAGAACACCTATTAAAAGAACAGGGTTTTGATCTTTCAATTAAGAAAACTATTTCTTTCCATATATAGTGAAGTAAAATTATCCAGCAGTATGGGATAATGAGGTAATGTCAAAAAGCACTTTAGTTCTTCAGATATATAAAATTATCCACAAATTTGGGGAATCTTATGACTTACTTCTCCCCAGCTTCCATAGTTCCAGCGTGGACAAGGTCCCGAATCACAGTGCTTTGACTCTGGGGGTTTTGAGGCTGCATCACAGTAACTTGCACTTTGTCCATTCTCATCCTGGCAGACCACAACCCTACGCTGGAGACCTCCAGAACAGCTGCTAGAACACTGGCCAGAAGAAAATAGAAACACACATGAACTGCAGATTCCACAATGTGAATTTTCATGGTGGAAAAAAAAAAATCATGCCTTGACTCAACCCAAAGCAAACTCTGAATCATGAAAATCTGACAAAAACACTTAAATTTTACTGAGGGCTTCATTAAAATTTGTCAATGAAAGGTAGGACTTTCAATTATGCATTAGGAAATAATCTTCCACCTTCATCCTGAATGTTAAGTAAAAAGGAATTACAGTTTTAAGATTAACTGGGAAGAAATTAAAAAACAAAAACAAAAACAAAACAGTGTTAAGTCACTTGATTTTTACCTTGGTATTTTTCTTTAATTTGTATCATTAATATCATGTAAAATATGAACTACAATCATACCTTTGGTAGTTTACCATGATTTTACCCTAGTTTATTCCATGTCTATCACAGTAAGTTTTTGTTTTATTTTTTTCATAAACATTTGTAGTCTTACTTCTTAAAGGGTTTTCTCTTATTTTTATTATAATGGACCCTAATCAGATTATTTTTAAGTGCATTCCTTTGTAATCATAATATCACATTAGTCTATAATTCAATAAGAACTCTGGGGAGTTGTAGTCTGCATCAAAAATGCTTAATCCATTTAAGATTTAAACTATTGATCTTCAGATAAATTTAGCATTAAAAGCATTTGATGTCATTATATACAGATCTGTTAAAGGGCTGAAATATAACAAAATTACAGAAATAATATAACTCAATAAAGAACAGCTTACTGATCCCCATGGTCCTGTTCTCCATTGGTTTCCTCTGATTGACAGATGGACCCCCTGATTTTGATTATCTTCGGGTTTGTGAGTTAATGGAAAATGCCTGCCTGGGAAATGACTTGGCTGCTCAGAAGAACTAGGAAAGTGGCTGTACATGGGTGGGCAGGCGGCCAGGTTACAATCTTGTTCTATCAAGGGGTGAACTTCAGGGTCACAGTAATTCTCATCAATTGGCTGCTGATGGTTGATGCATAAAACTTGTCGAGTTGTTTTTCCATGGCCACAGGATGCTGAACACTGACGAGAAATTTAGTCAACATTTACTATGTAATATACTTCGTTGATATTATATAAAATATCATATATTATATTTAAACATTTCACTTCCTATTTTTTCATGAGGATACTTACAGGTGACCAATTTCCTGCTTGCCATTCTCCACAAGGGCTAAAGCAGACAGATATTTCAGCAGGTCTGGGTAAGTGTGCACAGTATGATTCATCTGCTATTCTATCATGAGCATCACGACAGCTTACATAGCGGGCTTGATTACCTCTTCCACAAGACACAGAGCACTTAAGAAATCAAATAATATTGAAATGTTAGATAGTACCTCTCCCACTTTCCTTAACCATAGCTGTTACTCACATTTCTAAAACATCAAGTTTCTTGAGAAAACATAAATTAGGAATAACATTACCTGGCATCATTTCTCAATCAAATACAGATGTAGCAATAAATATTCCAGTTTAGATCATAAATTTCACAGATATAAAATTTGAATGAATATAATGTTTTGAAATACTTAGTTATATTTCAAAATTAAAAATGCTATGTAAGGGAATCTTAATATAGCATTAAAATAATTTAAAAGACTTAATTAAAATTTAAGATTAAAGCAAATGCTAATTCTAAATACATTAAAACTTTCAGTTCAGAAAAATAACATTAAAATGTCTGTAGTTTAACTAAAAGTTGATAAATGCCTAATAACACATCTGTTTCTTATAACAACCTGTGACATAAGTATCATTATCCTCATTTTATAGATTAGAAAATCTATAAAAGGCTCAAATTTCCTGCACATAAACATAGGCTCCTGAAAGTCAGAGCATGAGTTAGCCATTAAATGACCTATTTCTAAACCCTATACTTGTTCCATACCATCAAAATACTTGAGAATGAATACATACATTAACTTAAGCAAATCTGTCCCAAACATTTTGCTGGTGTCTAAAGACCTCCATAAGAAATACTATATCACTTCAATAAATTCACTTACTGGGGTCCAAGAACCATGTCTCCACTGTGCTACCTTTCCCATAGGAACAGCTGGTAACGAAGTAGCCCCAACATTGGGGACAATTGGGCAGGGAGTAACTATACAGTCCTATTCAAAAGAAAAATAGATCTCAAAGAATATCACTTAATTAATCAACCACATTTAAATTCATTTTGGCATTTCATTGTCTCTATTAAATATCTAATTCAACAATAGTTGCATACTAAGTCGAAAATAAATGATGTAAAGAATTTTATTTTCAAAAGTTTAAAGTACTTCAAGTGCTAGCAGTGGACAGTAAGACTGAATATCAATATTTGGATCATTCCATCTGATAGTTGAAAACTGAAAGAGCAAAGTCCTTCAAAAATACCACTAGGCTGAAACATTCTGAAAGTACAGAACTCCACTTTAAAAAGGCAAAACACACTTCAAAAGTTCATAATAATAGATCTTGTTATACAAGCACAGTTCAAAAAATGGGAATACACAAGTTAAATGAATAATCCACAATAATACACAAGTTAATGAATAATGAATAATGGCAGATAAAGTGTAAGCTATGTCATAAGAAAGCTATAAGAATTTCAAAACCAAGAATAACAAATTATATTTCATGCACACATTTTTAAGGCATAGAAGTTTAAGTGGAAAAAGTACATATAAAAATAATTTGAACATATTAGCAATCCTCCTGATAAATAACAAATATTTTTATTTATAATCCACAAAGATTGCTTCCTTTACCTGCCTATCACCTGGGCGACTGGCCCCTTGACATTCTCTGTCATCTAATACTGCACTAAAGAGTTCACTGACACATTTAACAGCACGTATCTGATACCCAAGTCCGCAGGTAGCTGTGCACTGAAAGATAAAGATAAATAGATATCAAAAAACATTGTTTTTCAAAAATTACATAAACTTCCATTTTCTTAATAAATATATACTTAATAATATACTTTGTAGATCTTCTTATACAAGCACTTTATACCAGATTCAAAAGAAATTATTATTCAAATTAAAAAATTCAATCATCATGCCTACTTATTTAAATACCTTATGTAGACATTACTAAAATACTGAGGTTCACAAAATGTATATTATTAATATAGTTTTAAAAGTTTTCATGTAAAAAATATCAGTAAAGGCCTGATATTTTGGAGGCAGAGTCGATACAATTATAGAAACAAAATACTTTCAAACTCTATCTGGTGTATGTATGTCACTTAATACACTGAAGAAATTTCAAAGAGATATAGAAGAAAGAGGTAAGAAGGTTTCCATCAACTTTGGTAATCTTCACAGGATACTACACTACCCACACTCATCCAGTCTGATCACTGCTCACTTTGCAGCTTCCTGGTTGGCTATTCTAACAATGCCTATTCTAAATATGGTAAAGATGCCAACGTAAGCACAGAATGTGAAAATATTTATAGTTTAATCAAAGCTAATAAAAACATGACATTTGAAGACTTTCATTTAACTAAAGTGAATCCAAAAGCAAAGCTGAAATATTTACCATAGCAAAACTAACAGTAATGTCAAAATTTTGCATATACTCACAGAACTCCATGGTCCTACTTGCCAAGAAGCACATGCGTGAAGCTCACATGGTCTTAGAGATTCAGGTTTGGTACTTGGATTACAGAAGCCATCGCTCAAGTGATCTTCATTCAGTTGACACCAAACCTGCCGCTGCTTTGATCCTTTTCCACATGTAACAAGACACTGTAAGAAGTCAACACGATACATTACAAAATGATGCAAGGATCAATTTACATATTAAAATACAGCTGTGAAACCATTTCTAAGTTCAGTGTAACCCAAATCCTCTAGAGACATCCACTGGGCAAAACCACCACCCCTAACATCTGCTCCCCAAGTATCACTGAAATGTCCACTAGTCCTAGAAACAAAGATACAAAATTAACCTTGGAATAAGTATACATCGAGGCCACTGCACTTTCTTATAAAAATAGTTATAGTTGTAGATTAGACATCAGCAAATGTTATTGATAATTTAATTTAATAACTGTAAATAGTTTAAGGATAGCCATTTTAAAAATTTTACTGCCTTTAATAAAAAATATTTTTAAATGATAAAGTTAAATATGTGTGAATTTTATAAAGTCTTTGATGCAAAGTTTCCTAACACAATATTATAATAGTTCTAAGCCTCATGTTTTTAATGTTACCTCACTCCACTCACTAGCAACCCAAATGGGACAGGAAAATTCATTGCAATTCTCTACAATCATTCGAGGCAGCTCTTGACATTCTCTGTCAGCAAGACGGTGGCCAAAGTTGTTTACGCAATAAGATTCTCGAGACCGTTCTCCTCCTCCACAACTCCTAGAACACTGATTAAAAAAAAAAAAAAAAAAGAAAAGAAAAGAAAAAGAAATTTAAAAAGATGACTTTTGGAGATAAAAAAAATTAAATTGTTTACAAATATGTATGTCAGGGAAATTTAATATTCAGTTAGGAAAAAGGAGACAACCTTCTTTAACCAATAATTATTATACCTGGGACCATTCTAAATAATGCCATCTTGTTAAGACACAGTCACCATGGCATGGCTCTCGGGTAGGAGGTTTAATTTGGTCACTGCAGTCATGGTCATTTACTGGAACAGTCTGTCCTTTATGGATGGAGTACTTCATGCAGTGGACATCCAAGGATCTGTATCCTGAACCACAGTGGGATGAACATTCACTTTTGCCAATGACGTGCCACCTAGAAAGAAAGGATAATGTGCTATTAACACAAATTTAAAAGTGAATTTAGAGAAACTCATGCATGAAATTCAATTTTAAGAATTCTAAGAGCTAACAGAAATGCAACCTAAAAAGATGTAAAGATGTAATTTCAAGAGATTATATAGCTCAAACTTTCAGATTACAGATAAAAAAAGCTTCAAAAAGATTATCTATTCCAATGGTACAATGCTTGAAAATTTTTCTCTTTTGATCAGAAATTGTACTTTTTTCCATATTAAATCTTAAGTTGCTTCCAAAATATATATAAATGAAATATCTAGTTAAAGCTAGAGACAGGGCACCAACACTACATCTACTGATATTATCCTGACACTTGATAGTAACTTTGGAGGTATGTCCAAGGAAGTACAAGTTTCAAAAGCATTTGAAAACACGGGGTTTAGATCAAGATGACTCAAGTAGTTAGTGGCAGATTTAAGACTATAACTGAAGACATCAGTTAGTCTGATGTTAGTCAATCAAATAGTCTCTCCGTTTGAAAACCTCTGACAGTACTTTGATACGTGAACAGAGAATATCTGGAAATCTGAATACATCAATAAAGATATAGTCCTTAAAAACTGGCAAAACCGTTTTTGTAAAGAATATCACACTCCCTCATTAATTCATTCCAATTTCTATTTAGACATGTTTGCAGGGAAAATATTTATTATAAGCAAAAATGCAAGTTATAGCCAAGTTATCTCAATTACAGTCTAGTAAGCAATCAAATTATGAGTACCCCTGTATAAAGAAGCACAGAATTCACAGAGTTCATTTCTGATAGCTTCTCAAGAATGTCATTGTATTTTATTCGACTTAAAACAGGCAATTCTACCACTGGGCTATGTATATAAAAAATAGACATATAAATTCGTATCCTTCAATACTGAATGTAACCTGCTATGATGCAAAAATAAAAAATGAAAAACTGGAAGATTGTTATTGTTACTGTTCTTAGTATTGGTCTGTTACCAATCATCCAAGGAGGAGGAAAGGATAAGAAATTTAGATTAGAACTACAAACTTTCCTGCCATGATCTACCATAATGTTGCTTAGTATCTAATGGATTAATTACTAAAATACCAGGAAAATTGATACAGTCTCTAATCCATAAAACTTATAAATTTAGTGGTTCATGAGTTCAATGCTAATTATAGAATCAGGCTACAGATATGTTGTTTTAGATCTTTAAACCATGGCTTTCAGACAAGAGTTTACTTATATTTATTTTACAGGCAAAATGACTTCTGTTTTCTAACACAGTGTAGAGACCTGGGTAACTGGTATTCAGCCAGTAATATGAATAAAAATTCAGATACATGTCTGAATTTCACCACACATTAGTGAATCTGAAATTTTATAATAGAGGCAGATGATGGGTATTAGTGATATGTCCACTTTATGTTAGGCACTGTTTTATATTTATCTCACTTATTAGTTTAGTTGCATTTATACAGTAGTTATATCACACATTAATTCCTTTTTACCTTAGTTCACAGTCTGTATTGCACTTTTCAGTCACAAACAATGGGTGTGGCAAGTGGTCACAATTTTGATCAGACACAATCACATGATCACTCTTACGTATGCAGATAATTTTTCTTCTACGAAGACCTTGACCAAAATCAAATGAAAATTAAAAATGAATTGAGAATTTACATAAGTAGAAGTTCCTTACTTATTTAATTCTACTAAAAGCCTAAAGGATGTAACTAAGAAAGCTGAATTTTCAAGACTTACATCTAAGATATGCTAGTATATTAATCTAGTCAGGAATGACTTTTTATAGTAAGTAAGCTGAATTCTAAATGATTGAGGAGTTTGCTTAGTGAAGAGGAAAAAGGAAGGTGGGACAGGTACAGAGTAGAAAGAAATTCATCAGGGCCAAGGCAGAGATTTGGGGAAATTGAGTGGCTAGGGACAGTGCTGATTCTATGTGGTACATGATATTATTGTTTCCCAGTATTTGCTTTCCCTATATATGAAGGGAAGTGCCCATTTCTGGTTGCTACAATGTCATGGTAACTTCCTGTGGGAGAAGATCACTTCGTCTGTCAATTGGCATCAGCCTTATGCTGATCAACTAAAGTGGATGAGACCTATTCCAGCAATTCTCAGGCAAGGGCTGCTCTTTCAGCCTGGAGTCATGAATGAAAAGACATTGACAAAACAATAAAAAGATCAGTGGTGTCACAGGTTGTAGGGGAGGAAGGCAAGATGAAAAGGTGAGCACAGGGGATTTTTAGGGCTGCGAAACTTCACTGGATGATACCATCATCCATATATTTGTCAAAACCTATAGAATGTACAACACAAAGAATGAATCCTAATATAAACTATAGGCTTTAGTTGACAATAATGCATAAAAATTGGCTCATCAATTATACACATGTGCCAAACTAATATAAGATGTTAATAATGGAGGGAGTGAGTAAAGGATGCACAGAGGGAACAGAGAGGGAAGGGACAAGGCAGAATATTCAGCCTTTCTATCCAGTGTTTTTCAGTAAACCTAAAGATGCTCTACAAAGTAAAGTCCATAAGTTTTTAAAAAATGACATGGATGCAGTAACAAGTTGGAGCAGAGCCATAACCAATTAGCAGCAAAACATGACATGGGCAATAAATAAACCTTCATTCTAAACCATTGAGATTGGTGGCTGGTTGTATGCAGCATAACAGCAAAATTAAACTCAGAGAAATGGTTATAACATCCAGAATAGTCTGAATTTACATTTCCTGCAATGAAGAGACAGTAAAGAGTTTAAGCGGTCAGAGACATGATCAAATTTCTGTTTATAAAGTTCTACTTTGTACTGCCAGTTGACTGAAGATGAGCACATGTTTATCTCTGATCTTTCCCAAACCCTCTTTAAAATAAAGAATTTTGAAAAGGCATATGTCTAAAAGAACAGGGCAAAAAGGAAACACAGTAGGCAAGATAAGAATTTTTTTAAATATGAAAAGCAGATGGGAATAGATTTTTGAGTGTCGAGGAGATGAATCCTAAGCCTATGAAGGTAGAGAGTAAATAAGGAAAAGCCCATGCATGCCACAAAATCCAAAAGAAGTTCGGGAATCAAAGACACCAGGTTTCTCTGAAGAGGTGAATGTTGTGAAATGTAGGCCAGAAAAATTAATAATTGATTGAAAGGTACTTACGAAGAACAGTTAGATGACTACCCTTCTAGCCAAGAGCAGCACTGGCTAACAGAAGCCACCTGTGTCACTTGGCATTTTCTAGTAGTCACATTAAAAAGTAAAGAGAGGCAGGTGAGATTAATTTTAATAGCATTTATATTTAATCCAATTATCTGGAATTTTAATATAGCACCAATTTGTAAATTATTAATAATACATTTTAAATTCTTTTTTCCCTATTTTTTCCAAATCCAGTAATAATTCACACTTACAGCACATGGACTAGCCACAGGTGGACAGCATAGCTCAAGGAAAGGAGAACTTGAAGGAATAAGACACAATACAGGGAAGCCACCGCACAGCAGACTGAAATGGGGTGATGAAGTAAGTCTCCATAGTGAAAGAACAGATCCCAGCCCCAAATCTCCATCCACTGTGGCCCCAAGATGACTTCTATTATTCCCCACCCCATCATGACTGTCAGGAGATGGGAGAATTCGTCTCTTGGGCAACTGTTTAACCCAGAAAAAGGATCAACTTACAACAACATTTGGTTCTTCACCCCACTGACAAACAAAAGAGCCTCTCAACAATCCAGTTATTCTAAAACAAAGCCCCTGGTGGACGCATCTGACACATGTAGAACTTTCAATTAGCATCTTGGTACTTCCTAAATATGAACAAACAGCCAATAATCACTGGAAATTCTAGGAAAGCCACTAACAAAAGAGAACAAAAGAAACAAAAACACAATAGAACTAGAATAAAACCAATATGTCAGAGCAGAAGAAAACTCAAAAGACTACACTTAATACCCTAGGAGGCCTAATAGAAGATATTACACCCATTAAATAAAAGTTATGAGAAGAAACCTCAAAACAGTGCAATGAATAGAAGAAATTAGAAAAGAAGTCCTCAGTTTAAGAGGTTGAGTACTCAAATAATAAAACTTTCAGAGAGAAGAGAAAAATGAGTGTGAGGAAATTATCAAAAAAATTAATGAATGCAACTAAATTTTTCAAGACAGAGAATCAGTGTTTCCAAATTGAAATGATATCTTAATTAGTTAGGCAAATACAGAATAAGTAAAATAAAATGAAACACCAACATCAAGGTATTAATGTTAAGGGAATCCACAAAACTTCCAGAACAGAAAATGCCCCATACAAGGGTAGGAAATTGAAAAACAAGCTGAGAAAACAGTCATAAAACAAGGCTTCCCAAATTCTCAAGGGAAATCGTCTGTTTCAGAATTTGTACCAAAGTACTGAGCAAGAATGAGAATGACACAATGTAATTTTCAGAGATGGGAAGCCTCTAACATTGCCTTTCTTTCTCAGTAAAGTACTGAGGAGCATGTCCACCTAATGAGGGAAGGAAATCAAAAAGAGGAACTCATAAGACTTAGAAAACAAGGAATCCAGCCTAAGAGAAAGTTGAAGGAAATTTCCAGGATAATAAAGGAGGGACATCTTGAGGTGATGGTCACATAACAGCCCTAAAAAGCAATGCAAACAAATTAGTGCAAGAGAAAAGAGGGTCACAGACAAAGATAAAAAATGTGAAGGAAAATTAAAGCTGATAATATGCTTCTACTACCAGTAAAATGTGTAGTACTGACAGAAATCTTGAGGACTGATGAATTTCAGCATACTGAAAAACAAGTCAACAAGCAAACAAAGTTGAGGAAATGAATGAGAGAAACCAAAAGCCTATACAAAAAAGGAATATACTCACAGCATTACTGTGAGGTAAAGAATTAATAGTTCCTTTTTTTCTTGCACATGATTCTTTAAGGTGGTTTTCCTGGTCTGGACACCCCCATCACTTCTTACCAAATTTTCCCCAACCTCCCAGAATCATATTATTCTTTATTTGGGGTGTCTACTGCATTTAAGAATGTGCCTTGGGCTGGGGATGTGGCTCAAGCAGTAGCGCGCTCGCCTGGCATGCGTGCGGCCCGGGTTCGATCCTCAGCACCACATACCAACAAAGATGTTGTGTCCGCCGAAAACTAAAAATAAATATTAAAAAAAATTCTCTCTCTCTCTCTCTCCTCTCTCACTCTCTCTTTATTTTTTTTTATTTTTTATTTTTTGACAGAGAGAGAGAGAGAGAGAGAGAGAGAGAGAATTTTTTAATCTTTATTTTTTAGTTTTCGGCGGGCACAACATCTTTGTTGGTATGTGGTGCTGAGGATCGAACCCGGGCCGCACGCATGCCAGGCGAGCGCGCTACCACTTGAGCCACATCCCCAGCCCCTCTCACTCTCTCTTTAAAAAAAAAAAAAAAAAAAAGAATGTGCCTTTATTCACCTGTTGCTTGGCTTTGTCCCCCTAGGTCTCCATGTCCAAGGCCACAGACCAGCTTATTCACTCAGCACTGGAATATCAGCTCCCCAAATTCCAATTCTCTCCTGTAAAGTACACCCAGGGCCTTCCTGTCAAAGTGAGTCCTTCCTTCTTCTGCATTATCAAAGCCCCTGGTTTCTAATTTAGCATTTATCCCAGCTGACCTGGTGTCATCTACTACCAAAGCCCTTCTCTGAGACACTACTGCCCAAGCAGTCACAAGAATGCCTGATCTCATGCAATCACTCTGGGGGTCACTGTCCCAATGCAACAGGACCACAGTTGGGCCTCTTCCTCAATGAATCAGCACAGTTCCTTTGGTATCTGGTCACACCAGTTAACTAAACTGTTCCTCACATTCTCATCATCTGGGGCCACTGCCTCTGGTCACCTCCTTTCTCCTATAGGATTATCTCCATACTGTTCTAAGCTTCCTTTCATCTGACCGCTGCTCTCCTGTATTTTTAAACATTCTCTATTCTCCATGAAAATGACTTCTCCATTCTATATAAACTTCTCTCTATATATACCTCAGCTTCAATCTCCTCAAAACCTTTTTCTGTGATCATCTCTGATACATACAGAGATATAGTATTGCATTTACCATTTTATTACTATTATATTACTATTTTAAATTAAGATATCTACTCATATTTCTTTTGCAACCACTAGACTTTAAAACCTGAATGCAGAACTGGAGTCTCATTAATAATCTAAAACACCTAGATAATTGTCCTGAATTGAACATGATATTACACAATTAAGCATCCAAAATTAAACATTACACAAAGACTCTAGTCTTTCTATTTGCTGTCCCTACTATAAATTTCTCTACCATTTCCTCTCTGCTCCTTTCAGTTAATCATGCCAATAGTACAAATATATTTTCTCAGAGCTGGGGAAGGTAAATGAAAGAATGGTTGATATCTCAACACTAAAAGAGGGAGACGACAGGTTTCTAAGAAAGAATGTGTGGAGGACAGAAGATGAGAGGACAGGTATTTCACTAGGAAGTGGGATGCAAGTAAGTTAGAGAAAATTTCTGCAACTGCAAAAAATATATAAAAATAAAAAAGGAGAGAGAGAGAGAGAGAGAGAGAGAGAGAGAGAGAGAGAGAGAATATGAGAATGTGAAAATGTACCAGGAACAGTAGAAAGAGGTAGTTTTAAAAACGGGATCTGTTGAGTAAGAAACAAAAAGAGTGAGAGGAAAAGTGAGAAGAAGAAAATAAAGCTGTACACTTTTGTATGCCTGTGTGTTATGCTTATGGAAAGGAGGAGGATTCTATAGGCAACCTAACTGGAAGGAATCAAATGATAACAGCATGCACAGTTAGACCTCCATCTCTTTAATACCAAGGTACCTTGACACATTTTGGTACAGTCTTGCCATGGTCCATGTGCATCCCATGTGAACAGGTCACTCCTCTCCTCCATAGGGATGTTGAAGGAATAGCGTACATCAGGGTTATATAAATTACCCACACATAGCACCTCAATAAAGATACAAAGGAACATACAACTTATAAAAGATACATTCTTCAGACATAATGTCTATCCCTAATAATAAATGCTAAGCACTTAAACAGTATAGATCACTAACATGATTAAAGTGAAGTCTTACTGACCACTGAAGAGTTACCTGTAAAACAAGTTCTTCTTCCAGTCTATCAGTACTGTTAATTCTTTCAATTGAGTTGTTTGATCCACTGTATTCAAAAATAGCTCCTTGTATGTTTATTTCCTTTTTTGACATACTTACAACAAAATTTCCATTTAAAAGAAAATTCCCTTGGGCATCAGATAAGGCTGTAAAAGAATAAAATATTGCTCATGAAGTCATAAAGCAAAAGTACAGAAAATGATTTTTTAACTTTTTAAATTAAAATCCTGTTTTGAATTCAAAGAATGGAATTGTAAATTAATAGTAAGGATAATATTAAAGAAATAAACCTTATTTTGCTATACTGGGGTATCTATTCTGTAAGCAGGCAAACTTCAGCATGTCAGCCAAAGATATTAGAATAAATTCACCCTACATTTTTCTGCCTGAAAGGGTCATCTTCCCCTATGGGGCACAGAGCTTCAGGAGGGACTTACAAGAAGTGGTCAGGCTGAATGAAATCATGCCCGAACCAGATAGATCAGATAAACCAATTGTGGTCATCAACAGAAGGAGACAAAGAGCAACGGACTGCGGCAACACTCCATTTACACTTGTCTTGGAAAAAATGTATGAAGCTTTAACTCTAGGGTCAATATTCTAAAAGGCTATGCAATGACTACACTGTTCTCTATACAGCTGTCTCAATCTTTTTGTAAAGTGGCACTCTATCACTGTTGAAATACAAGTAAATATCAGCTTTTCAGAATAATATTCCTATCATCTCCCTCGCTATTCATGCCCTTTCTTGTTCTCTCTCTCCCATTGATGTGTAATAATATAAGCCCATTAAATACATGCATATTTATTTGTATAATGTATACATAAAAACAACAGTATAGTATATATTCATAATTTGTTGTTTTTTAAATTAAAATTGCACGATGTCTACAATAATGTGGTTGTAAAAAGACAAAAGAATTTAGTATTCAAACAGTTCAAATTATCTTAATTAATTACTTTGTGGTGTGACACAAACTTGTAGCTCAGTTTCCTAAACTGCATAATAAAATCAATACATATTTCTGCCTTAACAGGACCTTAATCAGGATCAAATTTGGAAAATGTTTATAAAGTGTGTAAATGGTAAAATTCATGCTATTTATTTTTAATTTTCAAGAGAATATATAATATTTAAAACTTTACAATAATAAAACTCTATGATAATCAAGTTCTTCTCTTCTTGTTTTACTAGCATTATACTTCTCAGTGGAACAATAACCTTTGGGGGAAAATGTATTTGACGTCCAGGGAACTGTACCAAAAGCACATAGTTGACTTACAAATAAACTTTATAATAAATACAATACCCCTCTGAAAAAACAATCTTGAAGGGATTATTGCAAAATCAGTTACATGTTTCTGTGTATATGTGAACCAGCTTAACTGTCTTTATATATTATATTGAATTCAATGAAGAACAAATAACATTCTATATTTATTTTCTAAAAAAGAAATTCCTCTGTGTAAGAATCTGCACTGGATCAAAGGTAGAGAGTCCTATTTAAAGAACCATTGGTTACATTAAATCTAAGGAAAACAAACAAAGCCTTTGTGAGAAAAATTCTACACATTTTGTTACTTTTGATGATGAAATTTCATAAATGTTTTAAAAATCCTTTCTAGTGACTTTATGTTTGTTTTGCTCACTTCAAATCAGACTTTAATATTTGCATTTGCAGTTCTCCTAGAAAGTAACACTTCTAATCTTTTAAACTTGGGAAGAACCTGTGGTTCATTCCCAGGAAGATACAGGTATGCAAATGAACCTTAGAGAGACATACTGGATTATTTATCTACAGATACTGTAGCATTTTTTTTGTATCTATGCACATAGGTAATATTTTTTAGCAGAAGAAAAAAAGTTTCAAATAAATGTAAAAGAATAATATATCAAAATATTTACATTTTATTCTCTTGGGGAAATAAATGATTTGCATTTATTAAGATGAAACTCACAAAACACAGAATTAACCACTTTTAAGTGAACAATTCAATAGCAATTAATACGTTCATAATGTGCAACTATCACCTCAATATAGTTCTAAAACTTTTATATCATCCCCAAAAGATACCTTGTACCCATTATGCAGTTGTTTCCTTTACATTTGATTTTGGTAATGCCAAATGTAACTCCTAAAATAATCTGTTCACCCCAGATTCTCATTCCTTGTTACAAGGTTTAGTTATCTGGGCCAATATTTCATATTTTATTAATGTGAAGTAGATAATTTCTCTACATCATCACCTACTCTAGCATGGTAAATTACAGGTAAGTCAATTTTTAAGATGTTTTTCTGATGGAATAGTTTTGCAACATATTCTTTTGATGTTATACCTAAGCAAAATTCTCTAAACTTTAAAGCTAATTTCAAAAATAAATGCCAAAAAGTTGCATAATTACTATTAGCTAAAAGGAAGAGAATTTTATTCTAAACACACAGGTAACTTTAACTGAACATGCATTTGGTTATCTAAAATATTCTTATGAAGAAAAACAAAACAATTAAAAAAAATTTCAGACTGGGGTTGTGGCTCAGTGGTGGAGAGCTTGCCTGGCAAGGGTTCAATTCTCAGCACCACATATAAATAAATAAACTAAATCAAGGTTCATTGACAACTAAATATATTTAAAAAAAAACAATTTTTCAGAATTTTGTTAAAAAAGAACATATTTTGTGTAGCTTAAGAAGAACATATGCACAGGAGTCAGATGACCTAAGCTACGTAGGAACTGAAACTACATGTTTGTTCCAGGGATTCTTGTTGCCTTCCAGGAATTCACATCAACCACAGACCTCCATGAAATTGCACACAAACCACATATTAGCTGCTGCTTACTAAAAATGTTTACCAAGGTAATTGTCATCTTCTGGTTTTCCAGAATAGCTGTGCTGAAGAATTTCAATGTTTGTTGCTCCTGTGGGAATCTTTACAACGACATTGTAACCTGCAATATAATTTTACAAATGTTAAATTTCACAAAAGCAGATGTCCTAGAGAATATTACTACTAAATGTACGATATAGTCAGTCTCAATTTCATTTTACCTTTAAAAAATGAAACTGATCATTCCTTTTGAACCTTAATAAGTTACTGAGGACTAGAGAAAAGCAGCTGTTGTCTAGAAGCATATAGAGTTTCAGATTCTTAAAGTATAACTCTCCCTAATTTTTTATTTCTAAAATTCTCTTCTTTTATTATCATTATTATCATTTTCAGTACTAGGGAATGAATACAGGGATGCTTTACACTGAGTTACATCTTCAGTCTTTTTCATTCTTTACTTTGAGACAGGGTCTAAGTTGCTGAGGCTGGCCTGAAATCTTCTTGCTCGTCTCCCCAGTCACTGGAATTCCCTATATCTACCCCCTGCCAAATTCTGCATTGATTTTAAAAGCCTATTAATAAACTAGCTATGAGAAAAATTAAATGTTTACTGGAAGTAAATAAAAGTAATACCTCTATGTACAGACCAAATTCAATAAAGAAGAAAAAGAGGGAATACTATACCAAACATACATTAAACAAGAAAAAAATATTTTCTTGATACAGAAAAATTCATATTACACAGTTGCCCAAATACTCTCAGGATCAGTATATAATTGATTATATTCTAGTTATATTAATCTAGGTTTTCACTTGTCCTTTCTTATTAGGATTTTCCTCTACTTAATCAATAAGTGAGAGAAGCTGTAATTTTTCTCATGCACTAAAATTTAAAAACACGGGACAAATTTAAAAAGTAGCAGTTTTATAAAAGCTTAAATTTGTGATCCTAATATTAGATTCCTTTGAATAGTCTTGCAACAGCCTTTTTCTCTCTCTTTAAGGCAGCCCATTTTAAATATAATGTGATAGATGATTTAAAGAGTCTACATACACCATACATACATATTAGTTGTAGATTATCAATATTCAAGAATAAATGCAACTCATCTTCTCTTCACTATAAAATATCCCTGTTCACTACTTCACTATTTATGTCTGCTAGTGCAGTTTTTCAAGAAAGCAAGCTTGAAACATTTCAAATGCAACAAGATGAAGGTGACCACCAGGGGGCAGAAACGTCGTCAGTGCTATTCAAAACACTGCAAATGACTTCACTTTTCTCCATTTACAAACTGATTAATTCACAGTACAGTTTTTGCAGGTTAACTATTTAATACTAATTTGAAATATGTTCCTTTTTTCCTTCAAAAATATACTTTTCAACATATTATGCTAAGTATGTGTCATTGATTATAGAAGGAGAACAAATTGTGTGGCTTTCATGAAACAATGAATAAAACAACTAGAAAAATATGTCAAATCATCTAATAACTAATGATCATAAGTACCACTAGCATGGGAGAGTATAAAATGTACTACACTTATTGTATAAATAAAAATGTAAATTTTTGAGTTTTAAGTTATACCTCTATAACTGAAGTAATTCATAATAACCCAACACATGTTTAAACACTTATGAACACAATTTAATGCTGAAAAGCACAGTAGTAAATAATACACTTTTACTGTTCAAGGTGAGTTTTAATGTTCTGCTTTTATTTCATAAAAAAGAAAAAAATGTTTGTCCAGAAAATTTTAGAATGGAAAATATTTGAGATATTCTCATACCAATTTTGAGTAAAAATGAAATCATGGCCAAATATCAATTATATCTATCATTCAGATACTGCTTGGGAAATCAAATGTTATGATAATTATTAAATATTATGTTAATGGTTTCATCCTTCTCCTTCAATCAACATTTTCAATATTGATAACAAAAACAACAGACTGACCAGGTCAGACCAAAAATAGTGTTTCAATGATAATAATTTAGAGCAGGTTTCCTGAAAAATAGTCATAGGTACATACATTTTAGATTATAGGAACAACACTAAAAGCACTTCATTCATTGGGGGACTATTCACACATTGTGGTCAAATAACACTGAATTTACTTTTTCTCTCATAATGCACCTAATTTATCTTTAAAAATTAGATTTGTCTTGGGTGGGTGAATTCATTGATTTAAAAGTGCATCTGGTGTAAGATGTAATTTTCTCATATTTAGGAAGTATTTCTTTCACAATCATTTTGAACTAAGGGTATAGAGTACACAAAACAATAACCATGTGTTACTATTATACCTTCATTATATACTCACTACTAGATCAAGTAAAAGGGAAAACTTGAAGCAAATACACAGCTTACCATAATGGGCACTGTTGAAGACACCTGCCATTGTCCTGCATGAAGAGTTATCTCCACCACACACTCCACATTTGTCTCTCTTGGCCTTGGAGTTTAACACATGATCACAGCCAGCTTGCTTCAAAACACAATTAGTACAATTAAGACACTCCTTGAATGTAAGAAATGAGAGCCAGAGGACTAGAGAGAGGATTTAACAAAGATGTCGACTAAATGTCACCATAGAAGGTCACAATCGAAGTAGCAAAAGTAGTTTACAACCTGTATGAACTTTATGTTCTACCCTTTTAGGAAGCTCACATCATCTTTATCCTGATTCTGAATAGCACAAGCTAACCAGAATCAGCAAACTTAGTGCTTTATGAGTCATTATTAAATGACAGAGAATTGCCTAGTAACAAATCTAATCATATTCGTATAGATAGCATAATATAAAAATTACTTTATTGGAATTCATAAGAATGTACCATGAAGCAGCAAAATAAATATTTGGTTAGAGAAATAGAAAAAAACTATTGTTATTAAATCACTATATATGTATAGAAACTTCTAGTTTACTTACCCGACACAGGCCTTGAACACAGATGTCGTTGGTTTCAGTTCCACAAGGGGTACCATCAGCAACCCTATCCTTCAACTGGTAGAAGTTAGTGGTTCCAGCAACCCGACAATAGAGCTTACAACGATCTTTTATGGCAACTGTAAAAATTTTAAAAAGTCAATTTTGGGGTGTACAATAATAAAGCCATGAGTTCTAAGGTCTCAAAAAAATTTACACTAATGACATTATAAATACTTACTCCCACTGTACTTTGGAAGCCACCTCACATTAGGGGAAAGACCATTGATGTTGAAATGTTTACCATCAAAATCAGAGCACTGCTTCTCTCGAAAGTCTTGCTTGCCTTTTGGACATGAATCAGTGTTACATGATCGAAATTTCATCCTGCGGCCCACACAGTACTTTCCTCCGTTTCTTGGCCTAGTCAAATTCATTACATTTTAAAGCACATCAGTACAACATTATTTCTGCCATTTACTTCTATAATTGTTCCATTCTTTTCCAGGATCAGGAAAACCACTGATGTTCCACTAACATAAGTTTTTAAATGGAAGTATGTAAAGGGGATTTTAAGCAATTCTCTGGCTAATGAACTATAAAAATATCCACCTTCACATGGATGCTGAGGCCTGGAAGGTAGAACCAACAAAAAACTAATGATGAATATAAACGAGTTAGAATAAACAAATTAACTTAAAAAAACTGATGGACTTTTTTTTTTTAGTTGTAAATGGACACAATACCTTTATTTTGTTTATTTAGTTGTTTTGTTTTTAATGTGGTGCTGAGGATCGAACCCAGTGCCTCATGCATGCTAGGCAAGTGCTCTACCACTGAGCCACAACCCCAGACCCTCATAATGAACTTCTTTTGTAAAACATCAAAATGGAATTTGTTTACTTTCTGAGGGAAAAAAAAGACATGTAATAGCCAAAGACAATAAAAAAGGAAGACAGCATGTTCAAAAGGAAGTATATGTGCATCTCCATCATGTATATACTTCTTCCCACTCAGTTCAAGGAGTTTCATGGTATCAATGTATATCCCTCTCTATTTCAACTTAATGCTGGAAAATAAAAACTCTTCAGAATTTTAGATATAAATATTTTTAGTATAATGTAACTATTCTAAAGTTCAAATGAATTTAGATTTTATTTAGAGTATGTCACATTTCTGCATTAAAATGCTTTTAATAAGACACTGAAAGAATGTCACATTGATTGCCAAATAATATATCATATATACAACAGAAACATTCATTTAAAAAATCTCTATGAGCTCTCTAAGCTCTTTTATCAATGAGGGGGGAATATGTTTACTTATTCAGCTAAATACAATGATGCATCTACAACGTGAGCAGAGAATGAAAATGTGACACATAAAATTATATAAGACAATAAAAACTACCAACCAAACTATGAATTTTCTCCAAAAGAGCCAAAACTAAGTGAAAGGATCCAGGAATTTTCATTAGAAATACAGTAAATGTGAAAATGCCAGTGTAACTGTCATTCATATTCAAAAATATTTCCTAACTGATATCAAATCAGAAAACAAATTTTAAAAAAAGAAGAAAATGATTCTGTATCAGTTCCAATTATAAAGTTTTATCTATTTATGTTTTTTAAAGTCTGAATCTACAAAGATATATAGCAATATGGTTAAAATATTCCAGAAGTTTTCTGAATCTCAGAAACTTACAGACTGACCTCCAGTTTTAGAAGTGAATGAAACTGGTGTTTACTTTCTGGTGCCTTGAGTTAATCTTAATTTACAGTGACATAAAAAAGACATACTCAGGACGATTACAGAGCCTGGCTGTGCTTTTGATTCCACCTCCACATGTTCTTGAACAAGAACTGTAAGGTCCCCATGGTCCCCATTCACCATCTACAGGTCGTGTCTCCATTTCTTTGTTTACACACAGCCCATGGTGGCAGTGCTACAAAAATAACACACAGAGAAATGACTCATGTATATCTAGTTGGAACATCACAGTTATTATAGTAATATTATCAAGATTAATAGAAGGACAATATACAAACAATTTAAAGTAAACCACTAATAATTCAGAAATAGGATTACATTTGACAACAACTTATGAATATTTCCTGTCTACTGAGTAACCGTAAGATCCGTGGAATGCAAAAAGAATCTCTTCCCTTTGAGACTTAGAGGCTCACTGGAAAGAAAAACATAGTAAAATGGAAAATGATGTTTTTTAAAAAAGAAGTAACAAATATTAGTTTAATACTGTATATGTTCACGGTTTCATTATTTTACTCCAAGATATCAATCCTCTTTCCCACTCTTTTAGATAACTTTCTACATCTCATCCATCATCTCAGATGACCTTGTTTCTTACTTTCATTGATAAAACAGAAACTTAGAGAAGAATCTGACCAAAATTCCCTCCTACTCCTTCTATCCAACCAACAGCATCTGTACCCAGATACTTTCTTTGTCATCTATTAGTGCACATGAAAACTATGATACTAAAAGAAGTTAATCCCTCCACCTATGCCCTTATTCCCATCTCTTCTCACTACTTAAAACATTACTCTAGCAATTCTCCCTGCCATCTGTCTTATATCATCATTGCTTGGTGACAGATAATCAAGGTGTCCATACACTAAAACCAGTCTTTACCAGTTTGGGAAGCACAGAACTGAGAGTTTAGAAACATTTTTTTAGACACATGATGCTGGAGACCAAACCTAAATCTTGCACATGCTACGCAAGTGCTCTACCACTGAGCTATTTACCCAGCCCCGCTTTTGAAACTTTTATAAGATTCTAATAGAATAAGTTTATGTTTATTGAAGTAAATAATTTGAAAATTGGCTTGTATTTATTTTTTAATTATTTTAAAATACACATAAAATTATGATCACAACCATTTTTATATGTACAGTTCAGTAGTATTAAGTATATTCACCACTGTTGTACAAGCATTCTCCAGAACTTTTTCATCTTGCAAATCCCTACACCCATTAACGACTCCCATTTATCCCTTCTTTTGCCTTCTGGTAGTTACCATTCTACTTTTTACTGTTATGAATTTGACTATTTTTGACACCTCTTATAATGAGAATCACATAGAATGTCTTTCTTGACAGGCTCACTTCACTTGGCATAATGTTGCTAAGAACCATGTTGTTGCATGTGTCAGAACATCCTTAAGGACTATTAGAATGGAATATCATTCCTTTGTAAATTTCCATATATTAGTCCATTTGTACAAGGCTCTAATTCCCGATATTATTACATTGGAAATTAAATTTCAATATGAATTCTGGAGGAACACACATTCAAATCATACCATATGTATATATAGCATTTCATTTACCCATCTCCCCATCCATGCACTCTTGGGCTATTTCCACCTTCTGGCTGTTGTTAATAATACTGCGATGAATATAGGTGTACAAATATCACTTCAAGATCCTGCTTTCAATTCTTGGGAATTTAGTCCCACAAGTAGAATTCCTGGATTGTAAAATGACTCTATTTCTAATTTCTTCAAGAAAGGCCATACTGTTTTCCACAGAGAATTTTGGAAGACACTTATATTTTCTCTTTTTCATTTGATCTTTCTAGTTATAATAATTTTATTTTATATAAAAGTACCAGTTAATAAATAACCAGAAATTTTGAACAAAAAATACAATCTTTTACTACAGATAGTTTGAGAAGTACTTCATTAGATCATTCCTATTAACATACACACTTCAAAACAATGGCAACAATGAAATCTTTCTTAGCTCTCACTTCCCTCACCAGCTCCAGTACTTTTCTCCAGTCTTATTATTGACTAACACTCTCTGCCTATGTTCTCATAACATCACCCCAGCCAGGCTTTCATGGCCTTCATGAAATGGGACTTCATGGCCTATTTCTGTATGAACCTGCTCAGGTGTAGGTCATGGATGTCTTTGCACTGCTATAACCAAGGGTCAATTTTCATTCTCTGTCTTCTTTGATTTACCAGCAATATGTGACTCAATCACTCTTCCTATCTGACATACTTCCTTTCCTCTTGGTGTCCAGGACCATTCGTAGTCTTGGAACATGCTTGGTTTTCTTTCTTCTTTAATAATGAATCCATCACAAGTATCTTCTGCTATTTTTAATTTGTCTTTGTGCTCTCTTAATATCGGAACCAATAGCATCTGTACACAAGCTGCTTGCTCGTGTTTAATTGATTTTCTAAAAAACATTTCAAAAGGAATCTGGAAATCAAAATCCTGCCTCTCCTCCATCAAAACCTGCTTCTCCTGAATTGATCTAAGTTGTTCAGTGAGAAAGCTAGTCATCCTGCCTCTTCTTTCTCATCAAATTGTCCACATCAGAAACATTAGCAAATGCTCTGGTTACTTTTAAATACATCAAGAATTGAACTTTCTTCATCCTTGCTGCTCCCACTCTGGCTTGAGCCACCAGTGTCCATCACCTCTGTCACTGCAATAGATACCCTGTTTCCACTTCTCTTCTCTACTGTTTAGCCTCAACATGGTTGCCAGAATGATCCTTTTTAAAACCAGTCTTTAAATTAAGTCAAATCAGATGATGACTCTCCTAAAATCCTTCAATTACTTTACTTTATATAAACACTAAGTTCTTACAGTGTCTTCAAGGCTCTATATAATATTTCGCCAGTTAGTTCCTCCAAGTCTCACTCTCTTCACTTTACTCCAATGGTGAGGTGCTCTGTGATCTGCACTGAACACTCCAGGTTTCCTCAGAATTAGCAGTTGAGCTGCTCTTTGTCTGAAACTTGATTACCCCAGATATCCTCACAGCTAATCCTCTTACCTTCTTTAAGAGAGCTCATTTGGCAAACTTCATGAAGCTCTTCCTTGACCACTAGATTTTGCATTGCAATCTATCTTCTCCTACTAGAAAACTTCCGTACTAGAAAACTTCTGTCTTCTTCCTGCTCTGTTTCTCTTGTCTATGGCATTGATTACTTTCATGGCACTATTATATATTAATTATTCATAATATTTCTAATTTGTTTCTAGAATGTAAACTCTGGGAAAGCAGGGAGAGCTTCTGTTTTATTTTCTCATATGTCTTTAGCCCCTGAGAATAGTGCCGGGCATAGAACACCCTTGAAAAATCTTTGTTGAATGAAATAATCCTTTTCTTAATTTTATCAGCAGAAAAAAATTGCTTTGTGCCTTCCATTAGAACAAATTACCTAATAGCATAAGGCTGTTAGAGAGAAACAAAAACAAAGTATCAGAATAGACTGTATTATGTAAAAGTGCATTTTGTGGGAATCTCTCAGAAACAATTACAATAATCCTCAGGTTCTCATGTGTGTTCTCTCTCTGTTTCTGTCTCTGTCTCTCTCTCTCTCGATATAGATATCTATAAATATCTATAGATAACATATATACAAACATATACACACATACATACATATACACATACATACATAACTACATATAATGAAAGAATATAGCATAAAAAGATAGGTTATACTATTCATCATGTAGTACAATTAACTCATATTCAGATGGATTCACAATGGCTTCACACAAATTGCTTTACTACCAAAAGTATCTAACACAGACTCATTTTTTAGACAGTCACAAAATAAAGGAACTAGAGGAAAATGTTATGGCACAATTTATTTATTTATAATGTCCCACCAATTAGAGGTTCATTTAATACTGAATAGAGATAACATATAGGGTTCACTATTTTCAATAAATAAATAAAGGGAATGTATATCTGTCATGCCCCACATGTTGCAACCTAACTGCCACCTCTGTTTTTTAATCTTCACTGGCTTTAAAATACATCTCATTATCTCATCACTTTGACCTAGAATCCCAACCATGCCCACCTTTCGATCTCATACGGGAAATATCCAAATGGCTATTCAAATGGCTAGTAAGCAAATAGAATGATGCTCAAGATATATAATAATCAGGGTAATGCAGTTAAAGTCACAATGAGGTTTCATTTTGTACTTAATTAAATTGGCTAATTTTTAAAAAAAGATTATCAATATCAAAATCTGGAAAGGAATGTAGAGCAACTGAAACTTTCTACATTGAGAAGTGCAGTGTTGCACATACTCTGGAAAATGGTTTGGCACTTTCTTATGAAGTTAAACACATGCTTATCCTACGACCTGAAAGTCTATCCCAAGAGAAACGCAAACACGTCTACAAGGAGACTTGCACAGAGATGCTCATAGAAGCTTTGTTCATAACAGCCCCAAGCCAGAAAGGATCCAAACCCTATAGACAGGAGAGTAAGTAAATTATGTGCATTTGGACAGCTGAATTTCACTTCCGTATAAAGGAACAAGTGCTGATGCACCCAACAATGTGGATGAAGCTCAAAACATTATGTTGAACAAAAGAAGCCTGATCCACCCTCCCCGCAAAATCTACACTGTTTCCACTTACACTAAGATCAAGAACAGGCAAATTAATCTATAGAGATAGAAATCAAAACAGGAGGTTTCTTTGGAGAGACAGGAAATGATCCAGAAACAGGGGAGACTGAACATTTCAGAGTGATAGGAGTGTTCTAATTTTAAGGGATGTGTTCTAATTTTGATTGGGATGTTGGCATTTATATTTGTTAAAACCTATCAGACCATAAACATAAGATCTATGCATTGTACTCATATGCCTCTGTTCCAAAAAATAATGTTTATGCTCAAATTGAATTAGGCTACCCAATAAATTACCTATAAATAGTATATCCCCATTTTGGCCACACGACATTAGTCCTAAAGATTCATGACATGCAGTAAACTGAAAGTTTGCTAAGGAACAGAATAAGGTCCAATCCCAGATTGAATCAGGTGAACATCTTGGAGAACATTTCTTATTTAGTGGTCCAATAAACAATAGCCCAGCATCCTCACTTCTAAAAGGTCTTTGTCTCTGCTCAACCTCAGAGTCAGTAACTCTCACAAATTAAACCATTTCCCTCAAAAAGTCACTTACAGAAGAAATGAAAGGGAAAAAATATACAGTTATTTTAAATAATTCTTACCCCCTAAATAAAAATATCATACCAATTAAAAATCAAATTTTAAGATTCAGTGCTAGTTAAACTGAAAAATTCCATTAAAACTTTGATCCTAAAATTATAAAATGAGAATTAGAGGGTTACATCATTTCCATGAGTACTTCAGCTACTACATAAATTACTGAAGTTCCAAATAAAACTTTGGTAATCAGTTTATTTGTGATGTGAGCAATAGTCATAGGAAACACATGCCTTTGGGTGAAAAAGTGATTCCAAAGAAAAACAATAGCTGGTACAAGCATTTCCATGAAGCAACAGGTAGGAAAGATGCACTTTTAGCTACTGAATGGACTTTAGTTTTGAAAAATGTTCAACCTTTGTCCAAGGTAAATATAAGAAAGGGGCCACATTAACCAACTCATTGCCAAGGAAATGTTCTGTCTATATGAAGGAGCTCAGAAAAGACTACCACACCAAAACCTAATATAGACAACACTCTTTGCTAAATCTGAAAGAACATGACTTTATCTTGGCACAATTTGACGTCAGCCCCACCTACAATACATTTCCTTATCATGTTGAAACTTATCGTTCAACACTGTATTGACAGATTTAGATGACTTCATGATTTATGTTAGAATAGTAAAGAAGTAGTTTGGCAGGCAGTTATTTTAGGGGCATAATATATTTTAATACATGTAAAACCAGAAAGATTTGAAGATACCATTTAACACATTCAATTATACTTGACTGAATTTTATGGGTAAAAATGTATGTAATGGAAACATCTTTAAATATGGGGGATCTGCTGAAAGGTTAGGTTCTTGACGTCTGTATTAATTTTAATAAAAATACTATTATATGTGTGTGTGTGTAATTATTTGATGATTAAATCTAACTTTAATATTCATCTGCTACATGCTGAAAAAAGGGTAAAATTGAACATTCAATTCAGCTGACAATGTGTACATCCAAAAAACATGGCAATAACATTAATTCAACCAGCTAAACAAAAATTGACAGCAAGTAATGAACAGAGTGCTGAAATGCAGAGCAATCACATCCTTGGATAAACTCTTGATACAAGACTCACCCTTTGAGAAAACCTACCATCCCAGGACCACAGTTTGTTCCATCTGCCAGTGGCATGTGTTGAGTACGACAGCCCTTGTGAACTCCTTCTGCACTTGTGCACCAGAGACGCCGGCATTGTCTCTGCAGAGAAACCAAAGGCAGGCAAGCAAGTGTAAGCATATGATCACCCAGACCAATTCAGTATAATGCATATCATAAGTTGATCTGATCTATTTCCTAGTTTCAAAGTCAAAGCTGGAAATGGTTACCAAACATCCTTACAAAGTAAGTTCTAGTCATTGTTTTTCCTCTAAGCACAAAAAAATGGCATCATTTACTTTTGAAGAAAGGTTAAATTTTATTCATTGATGAACAATGGGAGAAATGAACTGGAGTATAAATATTAAAATTTACATGAGACATTTTTCTTTCTTGACGAGATATTTTTCTAAAGGGACTTTTTGTTGCTAAATGTTATTCATAATGAGTTTCCAAAAAGTCCTTTTTGATGTAATGGTGGAATGTATGAATAATGTGCATAGAAATGCTGTATAATGTACTGAAGTTTCCTATTTTGTGAATATAATGCATACTTTAAATTTTTGAACAAAGGGTTCTGAAGTTTGCACAAGAAATTAAAATCCCTGCAGGGCCATAGGGCATATACTCAAAATAATTCCTTTCTTTTTCTGAATTTAAACTTGAAGTTTATCTAGAGTCTAAATCAGATCAGGAAGCAATGTATATTTTATAATGAAATATTAAGAAAATCTTTCCTCCTACACAGTAAATGTTTAAAGGCTTATTAAGATTTTTTTATGAATTTAGGGTTTTAGGAATAATATTCCTATGTATAATAAGATTTGCATGTCCCTGCTTTCACTGTTAACTGACTTATCCATGCATTCATTCAACATTCAATAAGCATTTATTTTGGGACAGCCATTATTGTTGCAGATCCTGAACTGGACACTGAAAATACAAGTCAAGAATCCCATATCTGAAATGCTTGGAAATAGAAGTGCTTCAGATCTTGTATATTTTCAGGTTGTGGAATACTGACACATATACAATAAGATAAGTTGGGGATGGGACCCAAGCCTAAACAAAACTTCATTTGTTGCATATGCACTTTATATACATAGCATGAAGGTAATCCCTTTTACATTATTTTTAGTGCACTTGTGTTTTGACTAGGACACATCATATGAGGTTGGATGTGAACTTTTCCATTTGGGGTATGACATCTATATTCAAAAATTTTAGAACTTGGGGCATTTCAGATTTAGAATTTTTGGATTAGGGATGCTCAACCAGTATGTATGTGTTTAAATGAGTAAATAAGTCTGCATTTCTGGACCAATGAGCCTCACAATCTAGGAAAGCAGAAATCAATTTGGCAAAGTTGTGCAAAGGCATGAAGAAAGCAAAGTGCCTACTCTGCTTGGCAAAATGAGGCATGGATTTGCAAAAGCAGTGATATTGATTATAAACTACCTCCTAAATTTACCATAAAGTAAAAGAAAATCATAATTATAGATCCAGTAACAAAAGTGTTAGGATCAGTTATTTTAATGGAAACTAAAAGAAAAAATACCATATTAAAATCCTCAAAGTAAACAATAAAGTAACAGCTTAGTGAAAAATAAGTTACAACTTTAATTCTTCTGTATTTGACTCTATGTAAAAGAAAATGTAGTATATGTTAGATTCCTGAGGCCTTAAAAAAAAACTCAGTATCAAAACATCTACATTTCCCCTCACCCCCAAAAAATATCATTTGAAAATAAATATTTGAAGACTTTTAATTTTAAAATTTCACTACTACTCTAGGGCTCAAATTTCTAAATAAGAGTATTTCGCAGGAATCTGTGAGAATTAACAAAGATAATTTTAAGTATCTCACATGGTACCTAGTAAACAATAAGAACTCAACTAGTCTTAGTTTTTTTTTTTATTTTTACCCACTTTCTTCCAAATTCCAGATTTTTCAGAGATTTAAAGACAGTTGTTGTCTTCCATTCAAGAGAATAAACATAAATTTTGAAATATATACTAACTATGACTTTGTAGTAGTTAGGGACAGAATTTTTCTTACCAAATAAGGACACACTTGTGATCCAGGACCAAACATAAGCTCACACTGTTTGTTCACATCATACATTAACCCAGGCAGTTGTGAAGATAGGTCATATGCTCTTCCATTCGGTTTATCAAGAAGACATTCTCCATGGCCAGTGCTGTACCAGTGGCAGAAAATAACACGTTGCGAATACAAGTGGATACATTTCAGTACGACATTCATCACATTTGCTGTTGTTCTCACACTTTCAAGAAGAATATTTTCCATAATTTAAAAACCCACGCATGTCAACATGCATAACGACAGCCTCACAGTTCACAAGGGATTTTTTAGTATGATTGTTTGTGCTTGATTCCCAAGTTGCACAATACAAAACTAAAAAATAATAATAATAATAATAATAATAAATAAATAAATAAAAAGGCTGAGAATGTAGCTCAGAGTAGAGAACTTGCTTCAATGTACAAGACCCTGGGTTCAATCCCCAACACCACACACACAAAAATGTAATGACAAGAAATAAACATAAATTCATTGCAGTATAATTTGTATCACAATGTTGGGTCTACTTTGCTATCCAGTAGTAATGTCTTAAATATAATGCCCAAACTGTCAAAATGTGGAAAAAATAAAAATTAGTTTTCAAATCATTTGAGAACATGGTTTTAGTTCTAAACCAACGAAAAAAAGGAATTTCAAAAAGTCTCATGCTATCTCCAAGTTTCATGTTTCTCAAGGAGAGAAAGCACAGCACAGTCAAGGTCACTGGCTTTGGGAGCTTACATTTTGGTGTCACCACTTCCTAGAATACTTAATCTCCCTGAGCCTGGGTCTCCTTATCTCTGAATTGAGAGTGGTGATGTCTTGTCACTTACTATTAGAGTATAGTCACATGCCACATAACAATGTTTTAGGCAATGATGGGCCTCCTATGAGATAGTGGTGCCGTTAAGATTAGAACAGTGACATCATAGTGCCCAGTGACATCATAGCTGTCATCATGTTGTAGTGTAACACATTACTCACACGTCTGTGGTGATGCTGGTGTGAACAAACCTACTGCACTGACAGTAGTATAAAACTGTAGAACTTGCAACTATGTTCAGTATATCACACTTGATAATAAGTGGTTTTATGTATTTACTATACTACACTTTTCAATCTTTATTTTAGTATACTCCTCTTTATAATAAAATTTATTGTGAAACTTTGCTGTTATGCTAGCAACAGCCTGACATTATATTCTGTTTACTGTGTTTCTTGATTACATCAAGGTTACATTTAGTGAATGACCTGCATCATACAGGTTTGTGAAAACATGTTCTAAGATGTTGACACAATGATGAATTGTTTAGTGAGGTACTTCTCAAACTGTATCCCCATCACTAAGGAATGCATGATTATACGTGATATATTTAAATTACTTAGAAAAACAGTAAATAGCATGGGAAATATGTATGTCACTCCTTTTTTTTGAAATGCCCAATCTATAGAAAACTCTGTGAAAATGTTCAGCTACTTCAACTGTGCTAAAAGCAATAATTTGTTCCACTGTAATAATAATTAAAAGAAATATTTTTGGAAACTTTTGCTGGCTAAAATGGCATTTTAATTTTTTCAATAAAATGAACATGTATAAAATCTCCATTGAAGAGAATAAAAAGATTATTCCTTTCTGAAAAAAAGGACACTCAGTGGTATTTTTTATCAATACATTAGTTAATCATAGAAAAAAGCTAGATGAACTATGTACAAATCAGAAACTATATGTTGGACTTTTAAATTAAATTCCCATATAAAGATAAATGATTCTCTGCTGGTTGTAATTATAGATCATACTTATGAACATACATTCTAAAGCAAAGTTAACTAATTCCCATAGTTTTCATCAAGAGAAAGGTAGCTATAGAAAATACTAACACTGTTAAATTGGTGATTAGACTGTATATAACAGTAGAAGAAATAAAGGAGCAATGCATTTATGAGAAAAGGTTTTCTGTAAAGAGCTTAGGTTTGCATTTGGATAAGTTTCAGTGATAGAAACACCATTTAGATGAAAATAAAAAAGTGGAAAGTAGAGAAAATTGGCAGAAGGTAAAGAGAGAAGGCAAGAAAACCTTTTCTGCCTCCTCTCTTCAGAGTTAGAAAGGGCCTCCAGAAGAGTATGCAAAGTTGGAGGCTCCACGTCTCTGTGCCTGTACACAGCTACATTAACTGTGTAACTCATAATTGACTTTAGAACTATTCTCTGTTCTTTAGGAGCATCCAAACTTCAGCCATTCAACTCCTCCCAAAATATAACTAATAACTTCTGAAAAACTCAAAAGCACATAAGGAAGCTGTGATTGCCATTAAGTTTCTCCCAATTAGAGTTTTCATCATAATAAAGAGTTCAAATAAAAAACATGACAGGTAGGTATGAACTACAATAAAAATATTTTTTAAAAGGAGTGAAATCATACGTATATACATGATTTTCTTTTTTGAAACATCCATTTGTGCAGTGAAAGTAAGCTTAAGTCTAAACAATGAAAAAACAAATTTTTCATAATTTAAAGTTGGGGCCATTACATGATACTGATATTTAATTCCAATTTCTTTGCATTTGAAACTATCATCATGTGGAACATTAAATCTAAAAATAAAAACATGAATTAAAGAATACACCTTTCATATCTTGTAATCTAGTAGTAAATAACCAATTACTCAACTAAAGAAATATAAATTCAGACTTACTCTAGGAATTCAGTGATGTATTTCTGACTACATTTTGACCAGGTCCAAGGACTCGTGTGGTAATTTAAAGTTGGGGCCATTACATGATACTGATGTTTAATTCCAATTTCTTTGCATTTAAAACTATCATCATGTGGAACATTAAATCTAAAATAAAAACATGAATTAAAGAATACTATCAAAAATAAACACAACATTCGTAACATATCTCATATTTATACTATAATATAATGAAGAAATACATTAATCTGATTATATTGGATTATTTTCACTCTTGATCACTCCATAAGACAGTATAATTTCATATTTGGAAGCACAGGATTTCTGAGAAGCACTAGATTATACCTGTGATCAGTTGTACTGTCAACTTGGCATCTGAGTCTAAACAATAAAAATATTTGGAATCTGGCTCACCTCCTCACAACACAAGCATAGCATTCACATAAAAATGCCTGCAGGTTTCAACAAGGATATCCTAGAGATACATGTGGACATATTAGGTAAGGTGATACCACATTACATTCTAGGTCTTTGAATGTTCATACAGTATCCAAAAGACTTCTTTAATCCCTGACTCCATATCATTCTATAGTATTCATCTGTATTATATGAAACAACCTAACTACTGTTTCTGCTCTACAATTAATAAGTAAAATGGATTGAATTAGAATAATAAAAAATTTCCAAAGGGCAACCAATACTTCACAGTGATAGCAAAAATTTTAAATATTAAGCAGGTTAACCACAAGTCCTACACTCTTTTACAGACTCAAGTAGAAACCCAAGTTTAGAAGAATCGCCAAAATCGCCTAATTCAGGTTTTTGCATGCTGAGACTTGTATTTAAAACACTGTTTCAATTGAACTACTTACCCATATTCTGGACACCTAAAGTTTCTAAGGAAGAAAAGAAATTCTAAGCACTCTTTGAGAGAAAGGCTTCTATGACTTGGCAGCTTTGGAGACCAGCAAATGGTACTTCCTGCTTGTTGCTGCAATACTTCAACAGTCTGTAGGTGCTCTCTTCAACAAACTTACAAAACTGGCTAAGACATAACTATGCTAAAAGGGAACTGAAAAGGTGCTAGTTAACTAAAAGTTATGTCCATTTCAAATTTTTCTACATAAAAGCTCTAATGATATCTTGAGAAATAATCAGAAAAAAATGTGATAAAACTACAGGAGGTAATTCCGCCTCAGTTTCTTATTAGCAAAGTAACAAAAGAAACTTCAGGATATACTCTGGGGGTACAGTTGAAATTGGTTTTCAGAGGATGAATTGTAGGGCCTTCTGATTTTTAATGGATGCTCAAAAGACACCATGGGAAATCATGGCCTCCATTCTTACAGCATAGAGCCCCAGCAGAATTTTAGTAAAGCAGGAACAGATAGCAGAATCACAAATTTTTATGAGAAAATATGGAGTGTTGGATGGGGCTTTAAAATATTTTAACAAATAGAAATTTCCATGGGCTATGTTCACTGTTGAGACTCTGAGCTATAAGAGCAAGAAATGAGCACTATTAGAAATTGTGTGCGATTTCCTCAGCACCAGGAGCCCCTGCAGGCCTTCCCATAAGATGGTAGTAGACAATACCTGGTCGTGTATAGGGTAACAAGGGATAGAGGCAAGAAGTGCTCGTCATGTAATCCAATAAAGTAAATTAAATAAAAGAATTGTCAAGTTCTAGTTCTCTGCTAAGTCTGATGATTTGTGCAGTCTGTTTGACCTAATATAGAACACAAAAGAGCTAGAGGTAGCACTGCAAGGATAAAAATTATTTTATAAAGGAATAAACGTGTTCACTACTCAATTGAAGATAGAATTTTAGGCATTCTGTACAATGACAAATAGAAGGCACATTACTGAGGGAATAGAAGGTACTTACACATGCCCAAGTTCATGGGCTATAGTAAAGGCGGCACTAAGTCCATTTTCTTCACTAATAGAGCAGCTCCGTAAGGGATCACACAGGGTACCTAATTCTGCTAAGCCTGAAAAATTTTACATTTTTACTTCATCAAAATGGGAAATAACCATCAAAATCATAAAATAAGAATTAAATTTTAAAGCATTTAACCATTGGTATTACTCCTTAGAAATGAGTACAGGGTGAGCTGTTAATATCAAATAAACTTTCTTTAAAAGTTAAACAAAGGATTGATTTTTCAGAAGCTTTTCAGGAAATTATTGGACTCTTTCACTTAAGAAATAATCCAAAAAATACAGGGTGATCATACAATTTTTAAAAATATAAGAAAAGAAAAATATAGTTGGTGTAGTGTGGGCAGTAGGAAAGGTAATGAATATATTAACTGGTAACAGAAAAACTAACAAGAGAAGAAAAAATAGCACAGAACTCTACAAAAATATGAAGTGCTTTTAATTTTTAAATTTAAAGCAGCATACAAATATTTAATTGTTGCCTGATAATTAAATGAGTAAAATGTTAAGTGGCTAAAATAGAGCCTGCCACTTAATATATGTTGAATAAAATAAAATGATTATGATATAAGAATTACTGTAAATACTCAGTAATTTGTAACATTTCAGCAATAGAAACTGTTATTATATATCAGGATCTACTCACTCCTATATAAAAATTAGTGGGCAACTCAAATATGCTGTTGAAAGATCAAGATAGTATGAATTGGTTGTATACCAAAGGCAGCAATAATTATGGCTCAAACACTAAAAGTAATATAGATAAGAAGCTGAGTATAGTAGTACATGCCTGTAATCTCAGCAATTCTGGGGGTCACCCTGAGCAATTTAGCAAGATCAGGTCTCAAAATAAAATTTAAAAGGGCAGGGGATGGAGCTCAGTGGTAGAGTACTTCTGAGTTCAATCCCTAGAACCTCAAAATAAATAAATAAATAGGTTAAAACCATAGGTAAGAAATTCCAAATAAATATTCATTAGAATAATACATATTTCATCATTATTCAAGTTAGCTTTTCATTTCTTTTTCAATTTACATAATATTATATTCTTTACTAATGCTGTCTTTCAATATTTATTTGTAAATTTATATGCACTCCTATGATTCCTTTCACAAAAGAAAAGATTTTTCATATATAAGATTAGCATTTCTTATTACAAAGTTTTTGCATTTAGAAATTTCTTAATACAGAATGAGTAGATTTGTATTAGCTACTGTGCTTTTAGCTCCCTTTTTCAAGGTAATCTTTTATTCACAAAAGTTAAAAACATGAACATCTTCCTAGCATTTTAGATAGATTTTCTAACAATTTAAAACAATAGAATGCTCTGTTGCACACTAGAGAAATAAAAGTTAAATTAAGGCATATAAAAGGACTGGAAAAAAAGTTAAAATCAAACAAGTTCATTAACCAAAAATAGAAAGATTTGTCCTCTTTCTGAACCTATTACTAAAAGGTCTTTTTCATATTTAGAATCAAGACCATAAGTAGGGCGAGGAAGAAAGGAAAGTAGAAAGGAAGGAAAGAAGGAAGAAAGAAATTAAATTAATTCTTGAACAAATTTCTATAGAGAATATGAGGAAATTCCTATTGTCCTTAAGATCCTAAAATTCATACTTGCATGTATAATTTTTTAGCCAATTGCCATTTTATGTGTTTTGTTGTTGTTGTCGTCAGAATAAATTCAATAGGAACATGTTTTCTTCATGGATATATTGCTGTTCCCATGCCTTAGTTAATATTTCTAAAAATCTGCCCAGTAGCCCAATTTTAATAGATTTATTTTCAGAGATGTATAGATATTTGAACACAATATCAACTATATTATCACCCAAACTTTTTGTTTCATGCTTAAAAATATAAAATTCTAAACTGAACATTTTAGTTCATAACAGACTTGTGAGGATATATATTACATGTGACTACACACCAGGCTCAAACACTCCTGTAAATGGTCAACACCAAGAAGCACTGAAGTGAAGGATTAGTATTATGGTACCAGGCAGCCGGGTAATGGCTCATGTCTAGTTACACTCAAGCAGATTCTGTTTTTTCAAAAAGTGTTTGAGAAGAATAAGTAAGCATGGGCCCAAACATGATACAGTTTCTACGTGTTTAGAAGAAGAAAACACTCCATAGACATCTAATTCAGTCCTCTTGAAGAATGAAAAAAATTTTTTGACATATTTTGTAAAACATGCTCATGGGTCAAGGCAACAATACACACAAAAGGAGATACACCAGGAAGCCTAGCAATGATTAACCAACGCTTCATGTCATCAAGAACCTCTCAATTTATTTTTGATATATTTTAGATGAGAAAATAAGATGAATAATTAACATAAGCTGAATAGCCTTGGGTAAATTATTTATCCTCATCTATAACACAGGAATAATACTAGTACTGACCTTATAGTTTACTCTGAAGATTAAATAAATTAAATTATAAAACCCCTTTACGATGTAAGATTCATAGGAAGCATTCAAATATTGTAGCTATAACTATCATCATTACTACCTATTTAATGGATAACATGCTTTCACTTTTATAGTCTTTATTTCTAAATGGCAGTATAGTTTATTTGCACAGAGTGCCTGAAAACTACAAAAAACATAAATAAGGACTTGAAGACCATCCACTTCTACAGGAATAGTCAAGAATGTCTAGCACCTAACAATTTAATAAAGTTTAATAAACTTTAATAAAGATATGAAAAGACACAGATATAATAATATAATAGAGAGATTTTTATAAAATGATTGACTCATAAAATATACCTAATTAAGCCAGAGGACAGATTGTAGGGAGGGGGGAATTCAGTTGTATAAAACTTTAGAGCATCAGGCATTTAATTCCACAACTGAGTAAGAAGAGAGTTTTTAAGGGATCCCCTAACATAAAGAAATTAGATGCTTAAGTACAAGTATTTTTTAGTGAATGCTGAGCTGCATGATTTACTAAGAAATAAAATCTTCACCTCTGAAACCAAACACAGACATTCTCCCTCTCTCTTGCTACCTGAAATAATTATGCAATACAGGCATATGTACATATACACACATTCATATTCTGAACTAAATCCTAAGTGGTAAGCAATAAATAGTTAAGAATAGAAGCTACTGTGGTAGCAAATACTGATAAAAGCAATATGGTTCAAAGAGTGAGAGCTTGCTATAGGAAGCTTCAAGGTGGATCTACATCCTGAGTTTCCTGAATTAATCCAAGGACCCAAGTAATGAAGATTCTTTGGAGTCCTACAAAATCCTCTCTTGAGGAAAACACACACTTTTTGAGCTGGCTATATCACAATCCCCTGGGTTAATATTAAGTAAATGTGAGCTCACAACGTACACAAACAAGTCAACAAAGAGAAAGCAGAAATGACATGTCTGGCTCTGAAAAATTTCATATGTGGGAGTTTTCAGGGACTAATATAAAATTACTCCATACAAAATGTTTAAGGAAACATGAAATTCAATTACAAATATGAAAAAAGTTTTAAAAATGTAAAAAATGAACAAATAGATTGCAATTAAGAATTAAATAGCATATTTTAAATTAAAATTTATGTTAAAATAGAAATTTTGAAGGGTTAGTAAAACATCTAATTAGATACAACCAGAGAGAGAGAGAGAGAGAGAGAGAGAGAGAGAGAGTGTAAAACGGAATATAGAGCTGCTTGAAGAGATAAAGAAATGAAGGTATGGAGAAAAAGAATAAGAATACAACACAGATGTAATCTGAAACCCAAGGTAAGAATAGATAGAATTAAATAATAAAATTTGAAATAATACAATGAAAAACAGATGACAATTTTCAGAAATGCTGCAGGATAGTGATCAGCAGATACTGAAATCACAATATATCCCAAATGGGATAAATAAAAAGAGATCTATCCATATTAAGGCAAAATTTTCATGAAACTACATTATATCTGAGACAAGAAGAGGATCTTATTTTAAAAAAACAAACAAACAGCTCATCAATGAATCTACAACTAAACAGACTGCAATTCTCAATAGCAAAATCCAGATGACAAAACAACGACATTAGAAATACTGAAAGAGGGGCTGGGGATGTGGCTCAAGTGGTAGTGCACTTGCCCAGCATGCTGAGGCACTGGGTTCGATTCTCAGCACCACATAAAAATAAAATCAAGATATTGTGTCCACCTAAAACTAAAAAATAAATATTTTTTTTAAAAAAGAAATACTTAAAGAAAATAACTGTCAACCTAAAATTGGTACCTACAAAACTATGTTTTCAAAATGAGAGTATATTGAAGACATTTCCAATAACATTCATAATTTAAAAAATTTGCCACTAGTACATCATCACTAAAGAATAATTTTAAGAATATAAATGAGGAAAAAAGGAAAACAACTTCAGAAACAAGATTTGAGAAGAAAGAAGAAATTATAAAAATTTTATAAACATGGAACAGATTTAAACAAATGCTGAATATAGCACAATGACATCCAATATGCAGGCTATGAAATGACACCAATAAAATAGTGGACAAGAATGCCAGGTAAGTTAGGAAGAAGCTAAACAAAGTTAGTTACAAGCATCATTTATTTAGGAGAGAATTTTAGACAGGTAAGGTATTTCTAGTAAAAAGCCAGAGTACGTCCAAAAATAATAAAATAGTGTATATATTTTTTTAATCTGTAAAGGAAAAATGGGATAATAAGATTAATTTAACCCTTAATAAACTTAGAGAAAGACCAAAAAAAAGGTGGCTGCGAGGCTAGCATAGAACAAAATGTGATGAACAGAAAATGGTAATTATAACTCAATAATAGTAATAATAACAACAAAAAAAGAAATAGAGTAACAAAGGTTTACTATAGTTGATTTTTTAAAAAAAAATCCTATGCTGCTTCCAAGAAGAGAAAAATAAAATAAAATAAAACTAGTATGTAAGGACAACAAAAAAATTGGAGGATGGCTCAGGAAGCTGGGACAGGAGGATTGCAAGTTCAAAGCCAGCCTCAGCAGCTTAGCAAGGCCCTACACAACTCAGCATGAACCTGTCTCTAAATAAAATACAAAAGAGGGCTGGGGATGTGGCTCAGTGGCTAAGGGTCCTTAGGTGCAATCCCTGGTACTGACCCCCCTCCCACCAAATAAAAAAAGAAAAGAAAGAAAAGAAAAATTGGAGAAAATGATGTATCTATCTATCAAATATCCAATAGGAAAAAGTTGGGTAGCAACTGTGTTATCAGACATAATATATTTTAAATACAGGATCTTGAAGAAAATAATATATATTGACATTTTTAAAATCCTACTTAAATGAACAGATCAATGCTTTATGAGGATTTCACATGCTGGTTCTAAAAGTTTTATGAAGGGTTTCTTAAGATACAAAAGTGCTAACTGTAAAAGAAGAGATTTCTAAATTATCTGTTTTTACACACAAAATAAAAACCAAGCAACAAACTGTTAAAAGGTATTTGAAATACTTATATAAAACACAAAAAGTTTGATATCAAGAAGTGATTAAAAAAACAACTAAAAAACAGTGGGGCTGGAGTTGTAGCTCAGTGGTAGGGCACTTGCCAAGCACATGTGAGGTGCTGGGTTCGATCCTCAGCACCACATATATATAAATAAATATAATAAAGATATTGTGTCCATCTATAACTAAATTTTTTTTTAAAAACTAAAAAACAGGAAGAAAACAACACCACAGCACAAAAAAGTGCCATATTTCTTTCTCTTATTTCATTCCTAATAGAAAAGTAAACATCAATTGCCAATAAATATATGAATTGGTGTTCAAACTTGTTAACAATTAGGGAAATGAAAATTATGATTTTTGTGATATATATTATCTTTTGATTAGCAAAAATGAGAAATTTGAAGATAACCTGTATTGACAGGATACTATCAAATTGACGCTTGTATTCTACTGAAAAATATGTAAATTGATATGACCACTTTTGAAAATAATTTGCTATGTCTTACAAAGTTGAACACAGGTTAAGTATTCCTTATGCAAAATACTTAGAACACATGTTCTAAGATTGGAACCAAATGTTCTGGACTTGAAAAGTTTTCAGATTTTAGAATATTTGCACAGAACTTACAGTTAATAATTCCTAATCCAAAAATCCAAATTCTAAAATGCTTAAAATGTGAAACTTTTGGAATGTCACGTAGGCAGATTCAGATTTTGGAGCATTTTGAATTAAGGGTGCTCAACCTACATTAGCACACATAGTAACATCACAATTCTAATGCTAGGGAATATAAGATTCATAACAGGAAAAAAGCTAGAATTAGCCCAAATATCCACTAATAGAATATTGATATATAAAATGTGGATGAAATGTTTTACATTAGTGAAAACACATAAACTATGGCTACAAAGTTTAAAAAGAAGTAAAAGCAAATGATTTCTTGTTTAGAAACACATACATATGTAATGTTACTATTCTTCAAAAGATGAACATTCATGGTATTAGCTACCTCTAGGACAGAAGCAGAGAAATGTAATAAGGATTGAGCACAGGCCATGTAATAGTACCAAATTAACCATTAAATCTAGTGATAGATTCATGGCCATCCATTTCATTATTTTGCTTTAAGCTGGCATGTAGGTTATCATTTATTATTTCTCATGAATCAAATGTTAAATAATAAAACACTTTAAATCAAGTACATCAAATTCATACGGCAGTTATCTTTAGTAATTGGAAATTAGTAGTTCTTGTTATTCTATAAAATTATAGAGGCAAAATTAAATAACTAACAGTGACAAGTATAATAATTTATTAATACAACTAATAATAATTATTGAAATTTCAAATAAAAGAAAAACAATCTAAATAGTACTTTTGTTCAATTTAATAAACAATTATATAAGCCAAGTTTACTGCCCAAAACTTACCTAATGTGTCACATTTCTCTCTAGCTCCACAAATGTCTTCCCTTAAAATAAAAGATTCATTTTTAAACATTTTCAAAAATACTTTTACAATTAGCCAAAACAAAAATAACATCAAAAAGCTCTCAAAATGTTTTATGCACATTCGTGAACATCAAAAGGCATACTCTATATAAGCATGTCAAAAAACAGTTGAGGCTTTAACCAAGTCCAATGAAAAACTTTCTGAGTAGATAGTTTACCTCCCTGCCTTTACACAGTATATATAACATTACTAACCCTCTTCTCAATAATTCAATGTTTTATGTATTTATGTTATGCAAAATAATGTTGTTCAAATGTTACCATGTTGCTTAAATTTTTTTACTTCTGCATTATTTAGTCCCTGACCATTCAATTTGAAATTTCTCTTGTCTCTTTTCTATGTTCTTTTTCCATGGCCAGTTCTTCCTCCCATTAAATCTATAATCCCCCAATCTTTGCAGCTTGATATCCAAATACAATGCAGAGCAGGACCATTGACTATGATAGAGTACTACGTGTAATTTAAGTCAATTCTGCTTTAGTTTTTTTTAAAAAAAAGATAAATTACATGGGCTATATGGCAGCAATTTTACATGAAGTAAAGATTTTTACTTCAAAATTCTAGTCAACCTCATTTCCTTGAGGTTGACTCCCAAGTAAAGGGTTTTCACTGGTAAACCAACCAACCAACCAAATAACAAACCTAGGATTTATATGATCTGATAGTATTAGTACTGCTGAAACAAGATGTGATTTAGCAGTGTACATTGGTACTCATAAAATGGAAACAATTTTATAATATCAGAACCTGTTTTTATTATAAATAAATAGGATTAAAAACAACCCTAGCAAAGGTAATCTGGTAATTATGATATGCAGTAAACATCAAAACAAGGAATAGATGGGTGGATTCATTAATAAATGGATACATAGACAAATAGAAAAAAAAGTACAGGTAGTCCAAAAAGGGGACAATCAAATAAATTTAGACACTATTTTCTCACAAGCAACTGAAACATCAATAAGGAAACAAATAAAACCTACCCTAGTTAATTTAGGTTTATTTTCAGATATTATTCTTATTAATTTCCAGATATTATTATTAATTCTCTCATTCTGTCTTTGATGTAATAAGGTTTTTGGCTTAGACTAAACTATTATTCAATAACCTAAAATTGCTCATTTCCTAAGGAACTACCTAGCATTCTAGTCTGAAAGAAAAGATGATTTTATTATGTTTCCATGGATCAATTCCATTTATTATTGACAAAGAATTAAAGTAATGAGAAGTATCAGTCATCATGCAGGAAAGAGAGTAAAGAATTGCAGTTGGAAGGGTTATTTCCAAAACTGTACCTGGTGATAAGGACAGCAGTATCATGGTGGGAAGGGTGAGCATCATCAAGAACATTCTGAGTTTGCTGCCATAAACAAAAGTTGCGTAATGTGGTAGCTGCATTAAAACTGATGACTGGTCCTTCCTACACAAGATATAATAAGCGATTCAGTATGATGTCAAAACATTTATATTCTCCCTCTTCTCCTCCCAAGCTTATTGGCACCCACACAATTTATCAAACAGTATTTTCCAATGAACATGTGGCATAATTTCTCCTTCACAGTTTTATTTAAATATATTTTAGCAACATCTAAAACATTGTTATCAAAATTGAATCTAATTAGCAAAATAACTTTAAAAATTAACACATTCAAAATCCTTCAATATTAGGATTGTAAAAATGAATTGTTTATTGATTTGTTACTTCCTTAGCTCAGTTCAACACTTTTGTTATCCCATTTTATTTCCATTCATCACAACAGAAAAGGGTAACATCACTCCTCTTCAAATTAAGTTTTTAAAGTAAATTTTTAGAAATTTCTAATAAGAGTTTTGTGGTCTACATAAAACCCTATTAAAAGACTACCACAGCCAGGTGCGTTGGCGCATGCCTGTAATCCCAGCATTTTGGGAGGCTGAGACAGGAGGATTATGAGTTCAAAGCCAGCCTCAGCAACAGGGAGACACTAAGCAACTCAGTGAGACCCTATCTCTAAATAAAATCCAAAAAATAGGGCTGGGGATGTGGCCCAGTGGCCAAGTGCCCCTGAGTTCAATCCCTGGAACCCATCACCCCCCCAAAAAAGACTACCATAAATAAAATTACATATTTTAGATCTGTCCTTACCTGTTCATTGTGAATTACAATTAATTTTACAATTACTATGTTTATGAGATTTCCAATACTTGAGTCCTTGTAGATTGCTGCAACCTGAAGTAAAAAAAAAAAGTAGGATTATATGTCTAAAATGAAAATTTCTTCTCAAAACAAATTGAAACCAGTCCTAGAGCATCTATTCTCCAATTTAACTGCACAGTGAAGTCTCTTAGAGAACTTTTACAAATTCTCATGTTCAGGTCACATTCTTTTTTTTTTTTTGTAGTTATAGATGAACAGATGCCTTTATTTTATTTATTTGTATGTGGTGCTGAGGATCAAACCTAGTGCCTCACACATGCTAGGCAAGTACTCTGCCACTAAACTACAGCCCCAGCCCTCAGGTCACATTCTTTATCAATTAAATTAGGATCTCTATGGCTGTGAAATGGGCATCAGCTCTTTTTAAGGACGCTTTTTAAAGTCCCTATAGTGAAACAAAAGTTTGAGAACCAGTATCCTAACCTTGCTACTGAGATTGGTCCATGTATTGGTAGCATCCACATCACCTAGAACTGGTAAGAAATATAAACTCTCAAAACCCTTTTAAACAAAATCCTAAGTGATGTGACGGCATAATAGATTCTGAAAACTACTGTTAGGGATGATTCAACAATAAATTCACTTTATTCTGGGTCTATCTACAGTTTAAATGACCACAATATTCCATAAAATTGTAAATTTGGCATATTCTTTTCTGGTAGTTTTATTTTATATTCTTTTCTATAGTTGCATATTTTCAATTCTGATTATTTTTAACATTTAACACTACTTTAATACATGGAGGTAGATTCATCTAGAATCATACAAATAGCTGTAGAAGAGGCCATACGCAAATTAGAATCTAACCCTCAATTGTCCAAGACTGACATGCAAATCTATGAGGCACTCTGGATGGATTCAGTTCATGATTTATATTAAGGTGTTATCCTCTTTCCAAATTCATATTCTTATATCCGTCAAAGAGGTTATCACTGATCAACCTAGGTGTCCTTCAATAGATGAATGGATAAAGAAAATGTGATACACACACACACACACACACAATGGAATATTATTCAGTGACAAAGAAGAATGAAATTATGGCATTTGCCAGTAAATGGATGGAACTACAGACTATCATGCTAAGTGAAATAAGCCAATCCCAAAAAACCAAAGGCCAAATGCTCGCTCTGATATGCAGATGCTCACACAGAATAAGGGGAGAGGGGAAATAGAAGTTCATTGGATTGACAAAGGGGAATGAAATGAAGGGAGGGGGATGGGAATGGGGAAGACAGTGAAATGAACAGGACATAACTTTCTATGTTCATATGTGAATACACAACCCCTGTAAATCCACATCATGTACACCACAAGAATGGGATCTAATTAGAATAAGTCATACTCCATGTACATATAATACATCATCTTTTATTCTTTCTTTTTTTTTTAGGTTTCCACATATGACTGAAACATGTGATACTTGTCTTTCTGTGTCTGGCTTATTTTACTTAACATGATGCCTTTGAATTCCATCCATTTTCATGATTAGTTTTTATTTTAGTGTGGCTGAAATTTTCCCCTTACTGAAAACATCAGGAACCCAAGGAATTGAAAAATATAAACTCAATATAATTCAAGTGAAATAAATGCCTCTAATAATAGCAATTACGTTTGAATTCTTGAGGCTCAAATGATTTTTCTTAAATTTACATTATTAAGTGTGTGACAATGTGAATATTGTGAAGTAAGCCTTAGTAAACACAATGGCATGTGAAGCTTTCTGACCTATAGTAAATACCTCCGGTATATTAAATAAAATATCACTGAATATCAAAATAAGCATGCCGAAGAAAATAATTGCTCTAGCTTACATGTATTTTGGTAGTTTGATAATATATATAAATGCCATTTTAACTTGATGCTATTGTCCAAATATGAGGATAAAAACTTTAGAGTAGAAGATTGGAATATGACTGCTCATTTAATATACTTATTTCACTAGTTATACACATTTGTGTTCTTTCCCAGTGCTGCTAATTACAGATACCCTTTGAAAAAATAGAGATCCATGAGCTATATTCACAACATATTATGGAACTCTAAAACGTAAATTAAATCACATTCACTTTTCTATATCATTGTTTTCAGACATTTTGTTAAACTGTCAAAAAGTTTAACAAAATATCACATTTGTTTACTTGGTACAGGATAGGTAAAGGTAAATGATCTTCTTTCTAAATTTTGTGTCTATAGTCCATTAGCTTAATTCGATCACTTTCCCATTACATGTAGAACTCAATGCATAAAAACTTTTTCTGTACTTTGAGCTTTCCTTCAAATAGCTTACTAACACATTCCAAATCTCAATCACATTTTCCTAAATTAGATGATCCAATCAGAACATTACCAATAATCCAAGTATGTATGTTTGAATAATGTAATCAGTGCCTTCCAAAATAATGGGAAGAAAACATGCAAAACCTGCATGGTTCTTTCTTCAACCAGAAACAGCTGTTGACACTTAAGTGGAGGATGCATTCCTCTCACCTCTTTAGAGAAACTTTGAAAATGGACTTCACAAGTAGAGATAAAACAAGCTGGACTAGATTTGATAAACTCTGCATATGTGACCAACTGACTTATTTTGCCCAAGTGTGAAGGATTTGCAAAGAGACTTTATGAGACTTTTAATGCCAGAATTTTAAAAGTCCCACACAAACAGTAAGAGCTTTCATTTTTTTTCTAAGTTGCCTTCCATCTTCAACATTATTTATATCCAAGAATATAGCTGTGATTGCTTTGTTACCAATAAAACAACAATGTGTATAGAGTACCTTATAATCTGATGACTTCTCTATATTCTCATTTGAACATTCTTTCAATGAAAGAAAAATGAAGAAAGCACCAAACCCAGATATTTAGAAGTCACCTGAAGTTTGGCCTCTGAGTAAGAAAGCCAACATACACACACACACACAAAAAAAAAAAAAAAAAAAAAGAAAGAAAGAAAAGGAAAAAAAAAAAGCCTCAAAAAGAGACCCTCCTTGGAGCTGGGGATGTGGCTCAAGCAATAACACACTCGCCTGGCATGTGCGGGGCTAGGTTCGATCCTCAGCACCACATACAAATAAAATAAAGATGTTGTGTCCACCAAAAACTAAAAAATAAATATTAAAAAAAAACCTCTCCCTCTCTTAAAAAAAAAAGAGAGACCCTCCTAAATTTTTCCTCCTACTCCACCTATATTTGGAATGTTCCCCTTTTACTCAACCCTACTGCATCTGTCTCCCTGTAAATTAAAACTTAGTGCAAAATAGATGACAGCTTCCACAAAAATCCCACCTTCAGCTAAAATCTGCTATCATTCTAGTAGGACTAAAAATCTAGGAAATAACATGTATACATGCATTGGTCTGTTATTCCAAGCAAAATCAGACACAGGTCTCTCCATGAAGTCAGACCCTTGGCTTCTCCCTCTAAGAACTCTGCTTTAAAACTCACATAGCCAACTTCAGTTACTTCATGACATGCCACAATATCTTCGTTTTGTTGTTGTTGTAGATGGACACAATACCTTTATTTTATTTATTTATTTTTATATGATGCTGAGTATTGAACGCAGTGCTTCACACATGCTAGGCAAGCTCTCTACCACCAAGCCACAACCCTAACTTCACAATATCTTCTTAACAGTGATGATCTTAATTGATTTGCATGTAAAATCAAAATAAATATTTTTGAGGGTGGTGATAGCACCAAAAATGCATGCAAATATTCCAAAAATTATTCTTGTGTTCCTTTACTTCTTCTAGTAAGTTTCTCCAAAGTACTGACATCAGTTATCTGTCTCTTACCAGCTTCAAAAACTGTTTCATTTGTAAAATCTAATATTTTCCTTCAATATCCCCCTTAACCCAATTTTCTTAATAAGTGTCACTACTTAAACCATTTCAATTGCAAAGTTGATTCCAATATTCTATTTAATTGGTACCATTTCCTACTTTATAAACTGACATCCTCCACATCTAGTTCTCATTAGAATTTCTTGATTTTAAGTACATCACACTCACATTTATAATGACACACCTAAATAATTATTTTGGATTCAGAAGTGTAAAAAAATGTCATCAGGATAAATATCTATAGATATCCCTGTGTCATTAAAAAATTTCAATTTCAATAGACAAAATGAGTTTTGTATTATATAACTGCAGAAAATTACTTTGGATCATCTTTGGTTTTTGTTTACCAAAATGTACTACATTCAGAAAAAAATACTACTTTAATTTTATTCACTAATAAATTCTTTCAGTAATGTTCATTGAGCACCCACTTTGTAGATACTACATTTAGGCAGCATAAAACATGATATAATTATAAAAATTTAATGTCATAGTAAGTAAAATGATAAGACTCTCAGGATCTTCAAGCTACAGGAAATATAACTGGTAATTTCTGGTTAAGGGAAATTGACAAGGTACTACAAATGTGTCTTGACCAAGTCTTTTCCACCAACTGGGTCTAAATTCCCTCTATGTGTACTTCTAGCTGTGGTATATGTTCAAATTATCTGAATCTGCATAAATAGGTGACCGTATCATTTGTCAACTAAATCAGAATACTCATGACAATAAAAGGGGGTGCTTTTAGTAATAACTCTAAAGCAACTACCCAAATTCAAGAATGTTTCAGGAAGTATGACGAGTGTGTGTTTATATTTGTACACACATGTATACATGTGATATAGGAAGCTGCCTCTCACAGAGAACTGGTGCTTTTCACTAGCATTAGAACTTCAATCTATGAACAATGGCACCAACATTGCTCAACAGAGAAATTAACATCAGATCAAAGACTCTTACACCTATTGTGATCTTTACTCCAAGATTGCTAAGATAGCTTTACTGGCAATAATTTATCTCTTTATCCCTAAAAACATATTTATAACTTAAAAGATTGTTTGTCCAAATTTCTGATTTAGGGAATGTAGCAACAGTACAAATAACACACTCTCCCCTTGAGTAGGGTCAAGTTTTAAAATTCAGATTCAAAGATCAGTGTGACAAGGATATTCCCTGTCACTAGAGGGCAGAAGCTATGCATGTGATGCAGTAAAGAACAATTCAAGCATTTTCTATCAATGGTTTCATACATTTTCAAATATTTAGAAAATTGTGCAAGTAACAGAATAGTATTCCTGGTATATATCTTTCTAAGCTAAACTTCAGTGAAGTCTAATTTCTAGGTACAATTTGTGTACATGAAGAGTTTGGGGAAAAAACACATTGTTTTAATTATGTAAAGAAATTAAGTGCTTTAGGCAATATAAAAGTAATAATAAGTTACTTACAATTGACATTAGGGTTAGTACATAGTGCTGCAAATTCTGTCCATGATGCTGAACCATCTTAGCATCAGCTGTAACCATAACTTCCACATATCTTGGGTATGATAAAAAACGTTTATTCCTGGAATGTAATTGACTTCTTTCATCTTCTAATGATATATTTTTTGAAGTATATCTGAGAACTCTTTCCTTCCTTATATTAAGATCTTCATTCATGTTGCTATAGTTGTGAAAGCGTAAAGAAGTTTTCTTTATTTGATTTTCTGGGAGGAAAAAAAGAATACAATATAGAGCTATTAAAAGTTGGACAGGACTAAAGATATTTCACAAAAGTGAATAGCCAAAATATTTAATACTTACACATCTGCCTCCAATATGAAACAATAAAAAGACAAATTAAAGAGTAACAAAATGTTTGCAAAATGTTCAAATTTTTACAGAGTATACTAACAAATTTGTATGTATGTCTTATTTTAACAATTTTAAGTATTCAAAAATATCTATTAATTACTGAGTGGAAAATAAAAAGGGTCTTATAATTTAAAAAGCTGAGACCACATTAAAAACTATATAAATTAACAATTCTCAATATAAAATTGTTGAATACTGCAATATGAGACATGAGGCAGGATGAATTAGGTATATGTGTTTTGATAATGAAAAGATGTCCCTGACACATTTATAAGTTAAAAATGTAAGTAGCATGTAAAACTGGCTCCCATTCTTGTAAAAAATATTTCTCAAAATATACAAGTATTATTCAAAAATTTATATAATGAACCAAAAATGTCTGGAAGCACACATGTCAAACTTTTAACATTGACTATACTGGGTAGGTAGGAGAGAAGGGAATAGAAAAGCTATTGGAGCCAAGCTAGATGCCCTTCAGTGGATGGGTGAACGGATTAAAAAAAATGTGGCATATATATGCAATGGAATTTTACTCAGCAATAAAAGAGAATAAAATCATGGCATTTGCAGGTAAATGGATGGCGTTAGAGAAAATAATGCTAAGTGAAGTTTGCCAATCACAAAAAAAACAAATGCCGAATGTTTTCTCTAAGGAGGCTGATTCATAGTGGGGTAGGGAGGAGGAGCATGGGAGGAATAGATGAATTCTAGATAGGGCAGAGGGGTGGGAGGGAAAAGGTGGGGGCAGGGGATTAACAAGGATGGTGAAATGTGATAGACATCATTATCCAAAGTACATGTATGAAGACACGACTTGGTGTCAACATACTTTATATACAACCAGAGATGAAAAATTATGCTGGATACATGGAACAAGAATTGTAATGCATTCCACTGTCATTTATTTTTTTAAATCAATTAAAAAAATAATAATTTCCTTAATATCTCAATGCCCTTTAACTTAACTTGTTTTGTCATTATAATTTAAGAAATAAAATTTTATTTATAAAACAGCACCTATTAATATTTTGTAGATTAATATTTAATTATATTACATTTCCTTGGTACTTATACAAAAGTAGTATAGCAAATGACAAGGTAACCTTTACAAATACCCTATATAAGTCATTACTCCAAATATACTTGCCAATTCAATTATATACCCATTTTGGGGGGGAAGGGGTACTGGGATGGAGTCTGGAGATACTTTATCACTGAAATACATCCTCCAGTACTTTTTATTATTTATTTTGAGACAGGGTCTCACTAAGTTGCTGAGGCTGACCTTGGGCTTACAATTCTCCTGCCTCAGCCTCCCAAATTGCTCAGATTACAGGCATGTACCACCATGCTCAGTTACATCACTTCTATGCAATGTTCTCCTTTCTATTTCTGTTCCATTAAGTCAAATGTTAAAATGATGTCTCCTCCTTTATTAATAACCAGTGTATTATGACCCAAAACTAATTTAGACCAAACCAAAATGCAAGATCATGCATGTCATGGAAAAATGATAATCTGCCTGCTCGAACATAAAATCCTTAAAAATTAAATCAGTGATTATAATACTTATACAATATAGACTTATAATGCCAGAAGAATATTAGAAATTAATGATAATACAAACTACCAAAATTTGTTAATGATAATGTGAATAGAAGTCCTATTGCCACCCAACAGTTAGCATGTATGTAACTAAATTCATCATTTTCCTCTCCTGTTACCAGTTCCCCTATTTCTATTGTGAATGAAGCCTCCCAGTGCCCATGATTCACACTCAAACCTGTACACCATCATGGACTCTTTCACCTTCCCCTCATACTTAGGTTCTAGTTGCCACATTTTGCCATTTCTCCTTCAAAATGTTCATTGAACTGCTCCTCTTATAATGACCTTTTCTTTAAACTCATACAGGTCTTTCTCAGAACACTCTTAGAATCAAGAATGCAAAATTAGACACAAAGAGCCCCTCAAATAGTTCTGCTGTTATCAATTTATTGTCTCTCCCAGTCATATTTTATTTATGTCAAAAAATGTTCACTTTTAGAAATATTCATTTTTTCTCATCCTTATTAAGATGAGATAAACAGATTTTCATTAGAACATCGGCGTAAGATTAAGTCCAAGTTCCATTTCTCATCAGCTCACCATTAAACACAGTCACTATCACAATCCCCACCACCAAACTGTAAATTCCTTAAAAACTGAGAAAACTGTTGGGCAATCTGTTCTAAGTGCTCAATAAATGTTCATGGGAAATAGAAAACAGGGTTAGGATAAAGAAAGGAAAATGGAGAATGGAGTTAGAAACCAGAAAGATAGAGAGGGAGGGAGATGTAAGAAAGGAATACACAGAGGAAGAAGATAAAAAGAGTTTATCAGTCCAGAATTCACGGTAGGGAAAATACTAATGTGATGTACAATAGAAGCAGTTAAAAGATAAATTACCTTCGACTTTTCTAACACAACTTTTCTATCTATATATAGACTGGAATTGATAAGAGTGCTATGCATTTGACCAGATGGAGAAAAAATATTTTCCCTTCTCCAACAGCATATAGCCAGTCATTTTTAAAATTGGGGTATAAAATCCAAGGACATATATTTTAGTCTGTCAACATTTGAAATCACTTGTTGAATGCCCTACAGCTCAAAGAACTGAGGGTTCCTTGGAATAAAATGACCACATCATTTTATTGTGAAATCTAACATTTCTTCACAGAGTTTTAAGTTATTGAGCTTTCTTATTAAGACTAATACTAACAATAATAATACACATAATACCAACAAAGAGTTTATTACCTACCATGTACTGGCACACTTCACATGTTAGCAAAACCTCTATGAAATAAGCACTGTTATTATTCTTATTTTATAAAGCAGGAAAATGAGGAACAGGGAGGGTAAATACACTCCCTGACCATGGTAATATAGTTAATAAGATATAAATCTGTAACACACTTATATTTTAAATCAGTGGCATTAAAAAACAAAAACCATGATAACCTATAGTTCCCTATGATTTTTTGATATCATTAGAAATCTCAGCCACTACTTTAGAATTAGGGCTTATAGTTTATAAATTATTTTATAATGCTCTATTTCAAAGATTTTCATAAGTTAGAGTGCCTTCTAGTAATAAATGTGGAGAAGACTTTCCTTTGGCCAGCTAAAACTTAAAGCATAAAAGAATCATTACATCATCACTCTTGCCAGAGTCACTGAGTCAGCTACTATTACTGTGCCCATTTTAAAACAGACATGTGATACAAGTTAAGTGAAATTTCGAGAGCCACCAGCTGAGTAAGTGGCATAACAAAGAAATGAATTCAGATTTCCTCAACATCAATTATTGCAGCTAAATACCACATCACATGACTCTTCCAAAGGTCACATGTAGTAATACATGCAGAACGTTGAGAATTTAGTAACCAGAGTCATGGGAAAAGCTGCTTCCTAAAAGACTAAAAGAGGGAACTAGTTAGTCATATTCACAAAAATATGGGCTTTCGTTCTCCCTGCATTACGGAAACACAGAGCTGAGCCAGGACTTGAATATAAAAGTTTGCAGCTCTACTTTGGATAAAGATTTGAGATCAATCTGGTGCTGTTCATTCATTCAGTGGCCTTGAAGAAAGATGGCAATACAGGAAACTCCCAAATAACTCTCATTAATGCTACACACAAGAAATTCCAGTTATTCCGTTATGTGTGCCGGCAGGACAATGCGGCACAGTGGTCATGTGTCACAGAATAAATGCTCTTTTATCTCCCATATTCTCAAGAAGTTTAAACTACAGTGCTTCCTCTGAAGTCAAAGCCAGTATTGTGATTTACAATGTCCTAAGTGTTCAGGTGAATTCACCATAAACTTAAAGAAGTTTATATTTCTGGCCTCTCACTTGCAAAGTCCCTTTGTAAGGCTTTGGAAGGAACATTAGCAATGTCGCAATCATAATTTTGTATTATTTTTCTTTAAAACGTTTACTTTAAATTGTTTAATCTATAGGCTTTGAGAAGTGGTCATCAGATAATCCCAATTTGATAGATTATATGGCAAATTATTCAAATCATGATAATGGAGATATAAGTTGAATGAAAATCCTAGTCAGTTTTGCACTGAGAATTTTACTAGTTCTTTCCTTTACCACAGAGTGTATTTTATTTCTAAATATCTCAATCCCCTACATAGTTTTGTCTCCCTAAATACAAATAAAGTTTAACTGTTAATCCATTTGTCAAAAATATCCCATTCCTTCTGAATCTCTTATCAATGACTCACATCTCCTTTTGCTCAAATGTATCCCCAAAAGTTCTTACAATTTCAGTATCTTAACTGCCCATCTTGTGTTTGTTCATGTTTTGGTTTTATTTGACCAGCATCTATTCACTAACTTTCCACAATTCCCTGGGTACCTATTCCCATTCTCTCTTTGTTCATAGCTACAAGCATTGACCTGACCCCACTGGCAGGGTCGATCTGGCTGACTGGACCACTGCCTCCAACAACAGGGATTGGTAAAGGACAAGTCAGCGCAAACGGTAATCAGCCCCTATACCAGGACCCTTGCTGGAACTACTTGCAATACCTGCTGGGCAGCTGTAGAAATAAAACCCAAGTCCCCCAATGAGGCTTACACAGACCTTCATGAGCTTTCTTCTGCTTACCTTTGCAGTGTTACATCAACTTGCCATCTCCCAGAGTCCCATATTTTGCCTTAATCAACCACCTTTAGCTCCCTAAATGGGGTAAGCACTGCCTCATCTCTATAGATATTTGCACATGCTGTTTCTGCCATACAAAATGCTTCCCACTCCCTCCCTTTCCCTAACTAATTCTTACTCATCTTTAGAGTCTCAGATAATAAATTATTTTCTCCAGTAAGTCTTTCCTGACTTTCAAGCTGAGCTGGGTACCCCCTCTACAAGGCCTCAAAGCACCTTCTCAATGATTCTCATCTTACACACTTGTCTATAAGCAGAAAAGTTATTTTGGTACTCATTTGTCAACTATTTACCAAGTAGTTATCATATGCATAATATAGTTCAAGCTGCTGTGAAGAATGTGGTGAAAATAAAAGAAAATGTTACTTTTTACTTTAAAGGAGCATAGAACAGAATCTTAAAACTGGTAGGTAGAATAATAGAGGCATATTATGTTTAAAAACAATGCAAGGTAGTGTTAATTATATACACTAAGTTGTGAAATATTCTATGCCACAGACTCTAAAGTCCACAGTGTAAATCTTGCAAAATTATGTCAGGTACATTAACCATAGGAAAATGAATAAGACACTAATTATAAAACAATTTAATAGCAGTTTTTAGTTAAAGCAAGAATCTATAATAATGCACAATTAGTAAAAGTGCTAAAAATTGATGACTCCACTATATATATGTATATATACGCATATATGTATATAAACATATATAATTACATATATATATAATTTCTATAAATGAAGAGCACCCTAAGAATTTAAATAACTCATATTTAGAGCAAAGGTATTTTTTTTACATTTGAAAAAAGACACACTATGTCTCTGTAAAAGCAAAAAAAAATAAGGGACTAAGAGTACAAAAATAGATGAAGGAAAAAGAAATGCAAATTGGTAGACCAATCACAAAGAATGAGCACTTAAGAATATATAAATGGAAATGTGTTCAATTCTCATAGTGGAGGCTTACATTGCTATCAAGTGAAAACTCACAGAAACCATGTTGCAGAATAACTAAAAATCCTATATGCAAATTTCAAAACAAGATGTAAACCAGTTTAAAGCAAGGATAGAAACATTCTTAATGGAGGTACAACAGAAAAATAGGAGCACAGTATATTTCAAAGGGTCAGTAATCTCAATCCCTTCTCAACAGTAGGTTTGATCAACAAGATGACATGGGCCAGAAGAAATCATCAGTCTTCCTAGCAGTGAGCAAGAAATGCTAACTTTACAAACAGTGGAAGCCAATCAAATCTTAACAGAACTACAAAAAGTGGTTTGACACCATTATATTCAAGATACTGGAATAGTTTACTCTTTGATTAGGGGTTATCAGTATAAAAGCTTCTTTCATATCTCAAGATTCAAAATCCTCTCCTATTCATTTCTGGGCTAATAGGAAAAAAATGTTAAGGAAAAAAACCCTTGCTTTCCAAACTAGAAAACAGTGAATCCTTATGTCTGCCACAAAACCTTCTCTAGTTTAATAAATGAAACATATAATCCTAATACAAAGAAGGTAATTTAAAAAGAAACTTGTTATTTTAATTCTTCAGAATAACCACACAGTTCTTCCTGGAAAGAACTACTGTTTTCACAGCATCTGAGGACTACATAAGTAAACTCTCTGGTTTATATCATATTGGTTCTCTTGGTCATTTGTCCGTTTCACATAATTCACCCTAGTTGAGAATCTTTAACTTTATTAAAAGTAAAACTAGATAACATAAGATTTCATAAATAAATGAAATGAAACTAGAAAGCTCTAGTGATTATTGCCACAGAAAAAAATAATGGCAATGCAAACTGAGTACCACATACAGGCAAACTGATCCTTCTCTTTGGAATATATTATTAATAATGTAATAGTACATTCACTGTAATGGCAAGAAGAACACACAACTGGCACAACAGGTCAGCTAATAGGATAACCCTCTACACATGGAACCAATACTCACACCACATCTAGGTTTTACCTCAGATAGAAAGCATCTGGAAGTTGAGGATGAGCATGCGTCACAGATACAGGATCAATGAGATTCGACTTTGAAGAAAGAAAGGGTATGTGTGGCTGTATAAGTGAAGTAGTTCTACTTCATAGGATTCCTAACCTTAAAACCTGATCAGGTCAAATTTCATCATGTATAATTTTGTTTGTTTGGAACAAATTTTAACTCAAGAACATGACTGTATCAATAAGACTGAAGAATGGCCACGTAAGAAAATAAACTACTTTTTTTTGTACACCCAAGGTTTAATCTTAAAACAGGAACTAAAGTTAAAGCATTTTCAAAAATTATGTATTGTTCAAATTAGTAGTTAAAATTTGGAAGGCAGAAAAAATAAATCATAAACAAATAAATAAAAATAAAGTTTTATATTTATCAGTTGATCCTATAACTGTAAAGCATGCTCATCCTCAGCTTCAGATGTTTTGATAAATAAAAATAAATATAAAAAATGGTTTAAAATGGTGGCCAAGAAGAGCACTTTAAAAAATGCTTAGCCAGGTATGGTGGTACACTCATGTTATCCCTGGGGCAGGAGGCTGAAGCAGGAGGATAGAGTTTTCAGAGCCAGACTCAGCAAAAGCTAGGGGCTAAGCAGCTCAGTGAGACCATGTCTCTAAGTAAAATATAAAATAGGACCAAGGATGTGGCTCAGTGATTGAGTACCCCTGAGTTCATTCCCTGGTACCAAAAATAAAAAACAAAACAGCAACAACAACAACAACAAAGCAATGCTTAACTCATAAAATGAAAAAAATAACAACCAGCAAGAGAAATGTGAGGAATAATTAGAAAGCAGAGAAGCAAAGATGAAAATAAAACATATCCGAGAACCTAAAGAAATGGAAACTCAATTAGGGGAAGTTGACTGAGAGTTGGGAAATGTACTCCCCAAACAGTAACAATAAGACTAAGAGTATTGCTCTTGACAAGTAGAAGGTCAAAGTCCCATGTGACCTTTGAGAGAGCAGATTGCAGTAAAACAGTGAGCAGGAGAATGAGATATCTATCCTCATCTCTCTGTATATGTAGAGCTTGAGCTGACCCTTGAAAACACCATTAACAAGTTATTAGTTCAAAATACCAGCCATGGTGATAGCCATGTTTACAATCCTTCTGTAATGACACCTTCTTGGCCAATAAATTTTTTAAATGCTATAAAAGGCAATGATTTCAGAAATCATTAAGAGATTACAAACTGGTGTCTAACAAACCATGTTCAGCTCTCATTTTTAAAAAATCTAACCACAAGGTGTAGTAGCACATGCCTGTAATTCCAGCCGCTTGGGAGACTGAGGCAGGAGGATCAAAATTTCAGGGCCAGCCTCAGCAATTTAGTGAGACCCTAAGAAATTTAGCAAGACCCTGTCTCAAAAATAAATAGATAGCTAAATAAATAAATAAATAAATAGGACTAGGAATGTGGCTAGGTAGTCAAGCATCCCTGGGTTAAATCCTTGGTACCTCCTCCAAAAAAAAAAATCTAGATTTTTAACTACTCTATAAAATATAAAAGATCTGGCAATACTGGTCCCACATTACCAAAGTGCCTTTTTCAAGGAGCATGTGTGTTCACTGCCCTATGGATACTCAGTGTCCTTATGACACCTCCCCTCATCATTTCCAGTAATCACTTGGTTTCTATAGCTGTAAATAATCTAATTGTGGCATTCATTTAAGAAGGAAACTGACGAGATCTGAGAGTATCCAGGGTGATATGGCCCTAGATGAAAAGAATGAATTCCTGCCATTTGCAGCAATGTGGATGGAACTGGAGGACAAGATGCTGAGTGAAATGGTCACAGAAAGACAAATACCACATGCTCTCCCTCACATGTGGAAACATAAAAGTTGACTTCATAGAAGTAGAGAATAAAACAGTTACCAGAGCCTAGGAAGGGGAGGGGGATGAAAAGAGCATTGTTAGTGGGTACAGTGTTGTAGCTGGTGAGGAGGAATAACTTCTAATATTCTACAGCACACTAAAATAACTATAATGGTTAACAATTAATTGAATATTTCAAAACAGCTAGTAGAGAGAATTTTGAATGCTCTCAACACAAAGAAATTATAAGTGTCTATGGTAAAAGATATGCCAATTATCCTAACCTGATCATTGCACATTCTGTACATGTACAGAAATATCACTCTGTACCTCATAAATATATACAATTACTATATGTCAAGTAAAAATAAAAATATTTTTTAAAATAAATTAAAGGGGGCTGGGATTGTAGCTCAGTGATAGAGAGCTTTCCTTGCACGCATGAGGTCTTGGGTTCGATCCTCAAAACCACATAAAAATAAATAAGTAAATAAAAATATATTAAAAATTAATTAATTAATTAATTAAAAATAAATTAAAGGAAACAGATTAAATTCTCAACTATTTCCTACTCTGGCTACAACCAGAGAGGTGTAGGTCTCAAATTCAGAACTCAAACTCTGTTTCCTGACTTCCAGCTTACTAAGTGCATTTTTCCTTCCCAATTCACACATTGTTCAGAAATACTTGCAGGGTTTTCTTTATTCTAATCAGTGCACCTTCAGGAGAATCCTTCAAACAGGTGTTCCTACATATAAGTGCACTGTAGCCTCTGCTGACATTAAAACCATCTGGATTTTCCCCAGAAAGATGCTGATTAAATTATTATCTTCAAAGGAAAGGGAAATAATCTTCACAAAAATATAATTTTATTGAAAGGAGACTGACTCATAGTGGGGTAGGGAGGGAGAGCATGGGAGGAATAGATTAATTCTAGATAGGGCAGAGATGGGATGGCAAGGGATTAGCAAGGATGGTGAATGTAATGAACATCATTCTCCAAAGTACATGTATGAAGACACGAATTGGTGTCCACATACTTTATATACAACCAGAGATATGAAAAATTATTCTGTATATGTGTAATAAGAATTGTAATGCATTCTGCTGTCATTTATTTTTAAAAATAAATTTAAAAATAAAAAAAGAAAAAGCAATTCTCATAAATTCACAGAAATATGCAAATAGATTACTCACAAATAAAAATCTTTAAAATTTTATTAAAGTTTTGAAAATGCTTAAGGAAATTATCTTCAATTTGCTTTTTAATGTGCACTTTACTTGTTGGATATTTCAATCCTTTGTTGACAGATTGCTTCTTTTCAATTTTAGTCTCCCTCCCTTCAGTCTCCTCTCATTCAAATCCAAAACTATCATTTTTAGTGCATGATAGTTATACATGACATTGGATTCATTGCAGCATAATTATACAAGCATAGAATATAATTTGCTCCAAAACCATCTGGAAAAAAAAGCCACCATATCAATTGAGTAATACTATCTATCTATCTATCTATCTATCTATCTATCTATCTATTTGGAAGATCAATCATGAGTTTTCTTTGCTTTAAAGTTTGTTTCCCCAATGCCTATGGGATAGCCAGCGAAATCCTGAAGTTTTTTCAGGTCTGTGGCCTTGTCAAACTCCCAGGACTTCACACACATCTGCACCCTGCTCTCTTGAAATGATAAATGGGTAACTCTTCTCTCCACACATCAGGATTCTGAAGATGCAAAATGCTATGTTCTCTCTTGTCTACAGCCCTTTTCTAATCAATTTTCATATACTTTGTAATATTAAGTACTCAATAACTATATGAACAAATAAATTTAGAAAAATTCAAGAAAAAAACAGAAATTTAAAAATCAGTCAACATCCTAAAAACTCATTTAAAGACATTTCATTTTCCACTCACATTTGATCCTCCTTCCTATCCCCAAGACATTCAGATGTGGGGCAGGGGTTGGGGATCACAAAGTCTCTTGATTGGCCTTTGGAGGACAAGCAATAAAGAATTATACTCAACATAATTCAGAGACTTTTTTCATTCCCCTTCAGTTTTATTTATTTTATTTTGTTTGGGTGGTGATGTGTGTGGGATTTTTGTTTGGTATTTTTTTTCATACTGTGGAGTTTCTTATTTGCTTGCTTTGCTATTTCCCCTGGATTTTTTACTTAGAGTATATCTGACATCTAAGAACCTGGTATACACAATGGCTAGGTCTGGCTACCAAATTTAATTTGTATGACTTCAAGACACACAGTGAATACTGGCCTTGGAAACAATTTAATCTAATTCATCAAGGCTGAAGCCACTATGAATTGTAACACGTTAGGTTCATGACAAATTAAAACCATCCATAGAAAAACAAAAAAAAAGAAATCACTTTTCCTTCTCCATTTAATCACATTAGCTCATGTGCTAAATCCATAGGCCCACCTGTTTGAAGGATTCTCCTGAAGGTGTGCTAATTATAATAAAGAAAACCCTGAAAGTATTTCTGTGTGAATTGGGAAGGAAAAAAAAAAAAACACCTTGGATAACATTTCACTAATTACATTCACAACTCTTCACTTTTACTAACAAAATGATGATTAGTAGCTAATTTTAGGCCATTAATTGATTGCCTTTATTAGTAAATAAAACTGTACATGTTAATTGTACCAAAAAATGGAGAAATTTAATTATTGAAAAGAATGAATACCACTTCATACATTTTAACAGATATTGAAAAAAGTATATCGTGATTAAAATTAAATCCTATAGATTTCCATTCATTTTTTCATTTGTAGTTTTTAAAATAAATCTTTAGTATAAATATTTTTAAACAAAAGAACCCAGCTTTACTTGAATCATTTTCTTGCTGATAATTAACGCTGATCATGAATGTGAAACCCTGCATATCATTATGTGAAACATTTATGCATTCAGAATGTCTACTTGGTGGTTTTCTTCTTAAGAAGCTAAACAATTCATTAAACAAGTTGCTCCTGAATGGTAGATCAGAACAAGCATAAGCTGCCTTCTGTAGAGTTCTATTGTGAAGCTGTACCCATTTGTGTTTTCTTTGAAGCCATAAAAATGAAACCCTTATGCTCATATTAAAAGCATAAGAAAGGCATCTATTATGTCAATAGATTTAAAACAGGGCCTTAGACACAGTGAGAACCACTCCAAACTGGCATCCTTATAATAGCAAAGGTTAAGAAGTGCATTCCCAGGGAAAACCTTCAAAGGCCTACATATCATTATATCCCAAAACAGATGGCATCACAGTGTTTGGAACTATAGTTTATGGACACCTACAATCACAAATAAATCCTTTCTAATCCCACTCTTTTGTCTAGATTTTGTACTTTGATGATAACTGCAGGTGCCTTTTCTCCACTATATTATAGTACACCATTTTATAAATAATGAAGATTCACATAGATATAAGGACACAACTCAATAAAAACAACTTTAATACAATGTATAAGTATTTTAATGGTAGCAGATTTATACTTTGTAGTAATCTATGACTTCCAGATTCTAATCTATTATAAATCTTCAGTAGTCTGAATTTTACAGGAAAAAACATGATGAAAATATACTTCTCTCCTATATTGCTGGAACTATAAATATGATTTTTTAAAAAAGCCTCTCCATAAAACAATGTGGAATTATCTAGTGTTTATTTATATACCACGGAGAAACTCTCAAACACAGGAGATAGGGACAATAACATTCACAGTGGCATCTTTTGTATTAGCAAAAACTACAAAGAAGCCACAAGTTCAAGAGGAAAACGAGTGCAGGAACTAGTCTACCAGTGTCTGATACACTCAGCAAATGCAGACTATGCAGCAATGACAAGGGATGAACTGCGGCTCCACACACTCATGTAGACGAACCCAGAAACAATTCAGAGCAAAAAGGAAGAGTCACAGCTATGTGCAACTTATTTCCACTTGTGAAAGTTAAAAACCATGCAAAACTGAGCAATGTGATATTGTTATTTATGTTCAGTCATACTTTTAATCTAAAATTCTGCTGAGAATAACCAAATCACACCACTGTGGATGACAGATGACATAAAATTGCGTATGATTGTTCCCTATAAATCCCTTTTTAAAAATTTAAACATAGTTTACTACAAAAATTATCTACAAACAATTTCTAATAGATACTTACAAGTCAAAATATTGTTTAAAAATCATATACTTCAATATTGAATAACATATGCTCTCACTTACATATAAAATCTAAAACAGTTGAAAACATAGAAGAGTAGAACAGTGGTTACCAGGGGCAGGTGGGAAGGGTTGGGGAGATGTTGGTTAAAGGAAACCAAAATTTCAGTTAAATGGAAGAAATGAGTTCAAGAGACATATTTACAACACAGTGACTACAGTTAATAAAAATGTATTAGAATCTTGAAAATTATAAAGTAGATTTTAAGTGTTTCCACCTAAAAAAAAAAAAAAGCTATGTGAGGTAACACATGTTAATTAGTTTGATTTAGCCATTCAACAATGTATACTTGTTTCAAAACAATAGGCTGTACATGGTAAATATATATGATTTTTACATCTCAATTAAAAGTAACTAAATACTTAAGGAAATATGTAAAAGCTAAACCATAAGAAGATTTGAATTATATCACAACTTAACAGAAAAGTTTGACTTTATAGTTTACCTGAAACTTCACAAGGTCTGTGAGACTGTAGAAAAGAGCTCTTCAATTCCTGTCTATATATAAGATGTGGCTTATTATGGTCTTCTTCATGTTCACTCCCATCTGCCCTCATTATAGGTTCTAAGAAATATTCACCATCATGTGCTTTAAATGTTCCCATCTGAAAATAAATAAAACAAAAGTAAACATTTTTCCAACTGTAACTAACAAGACACATTGCACCACAGGTTAAAATGAGCACATAGGGCTAGGGGAGTGGCTCAGTGATAGAGTGCTTGCCTAGCATGAGTGAGGCCCAGTGTTCAATCGCTAGCATGACAAAAAAGTGAAATAAAATAAGCACACAGAAGTAAAACAGCAGAGCCTGTTCAAAAATACCACAAATCTACATAAAAATTTCCTTTTCAAGACTCATTCTTCTTTCTCCATTCTTATATATAAAGTCATGAAAAACTAAATAATATTCCAATAGGCAGAGCTGCGATAATAGGTATTCCAGATATAAAAAAAAATAGCAAAGCAAAGTCCTCAAAATGGGAAAAGATAAGTATAGAATAGTCTATAAATAGTAAAGGCTGGTTGATTTAATCTGTGTAAGGCAATAATGTGATATCAAGACTAAAAAGTAGGCTGGGTCAAAATTGTTGAATGTGGTGCTAGAAATTTGGATTCATCAGCAATGAAGAGCCATGGAAGAATTTTCACAAAGACCTGTCTTCTGAATTCCAGAATCCAGCACCCAAAATGTTGTTGACATCATTCACACAACATTCCCAACCTTAAGAGGTCTAAGACCATACTCTTTTTATTTTTTTTCTTTGTGCTCTAATTTTTATTTTAAGTAAAATAAAAATTTTTGGTACAGAGATTGAACCCAGGATTCTTATCCACTAAGCTAAATCCCCGTACCTTTTTATTTTTTATCTTGAGACAGGATCTCACTAAGTTGCAAAGAGCCTCAATAAGTTGCTGAGGCTAGATTTGAACTTGTGATCTTCCCATCTAAGCCTCCAGAGTCTCTGGCATTATAGGCATGTGCCACGGTGCCTAGCCATACTCTAGATTCTGGGTCCAAATTTGTTGTTTTTAAAAAACACTCCCTACTTCAGTAAATGGCCTAACTTTTTTTTGATTTCTGAGACCAAAACTTCTTTTAGAGAAATCAAGGATGGTTCTTTCCTTCAAATCCCATATTCAGTCCACCTGCAAATCCTGATGGCTCAACTGTCAAAATGTAACCAAAATCAAATGACTTCTCCCATTTGGCACTATATCTATGATCAAATCTAAAGGTCTTTCTTCCTGAACTAAATCGATAGCCTTCTGTAATCTAGCTTCTGTACACAGTCATAATAATTGTTTTCAACAAAAGTCTGGATCATGTCACTCCCCAGGAAAAAAATTTAAAAAAATACAACTAAGGAAAGTCACTCAATAAAATCAAAAGTTCTTACAATGTTCTTCAATATTCTATGTGATGTGCCACCCCTCTGTACCCCTCCATTCCTCTAAGCACACACTGACAACAATTAGACTCTGGCTTTCTTTTCTCCTACTTTCACCTTATCTCACACTAGAGCTCTCTCCTGGTGCCTTTGTTATTTCTCAAACATGACAAACAGAGTCCCACCTCAGGGACTTTGTGTTTACTAAACCTACATCAAGCACTTCTTCATGGGAGTTCCCAGTTATCATTTCTTTGGAATCTCCACTCAACATTCATCACCCTATACAAAATGGAACTGAATCACCTCTCTAGTCCCTATATCCCAGTTCACTTTCTTAATATCACTTATCACCTGATACATTTGTATTTATGCTTCTTTGTAACTTGTCTGATACAATCCACTGAAATATAAGCTCCATGAGAATAGGGCTTTGCTTGTACTCTTCTCTGTATGATTGCCACATTCCAGATACTGAATAAATATATGCTAAATGGATGAATACTTGAGACCATAAGCTATGAAATTTAACTTAGTAAGATTTAATGTTAGAGGTGATAGGAAAAAAAACTAGCAACTACAAGACAAGCTATATCCCAGAAGAAAAATCTGAATAATGGTAATGGTGATAGTGATGGTTTGGCAGCTGAAATAGATTGATTACAAGATATCAATGCCAGAAGAAAGTAGAAAAAGAGACAGTGAGAGGAGTGATAGAGATGATTTGGGGGGAAGATATAATTTACTAAAAAGAATCCAAAAAGATTAGATATCCTAACAGATCCCTTTCTACCAAGAAAAAGATGTCCAAGTTACATCACATACAAAAAAAACCCAGCCTTGATGGTTTCACAAAAGAATTCCACAATACCTTGAAAGATCAGATAATTCCACCATTATTGAACTGTTCCAAAATATGAAAAAGAAGAAATAATCCAAATTATTTTTATGAAATTAGTGTGAACTTAACATCGAAATCTAGAAATGACAACACTAAAATGCAACAAATGAATACAGAGCAAGCTCATATGTGAATATCATAAGGTAAAAGTCCAAAATTATATTATCAAAAGGAATAATAAAATCCAGCATCACATTAAAAGACTAATACATGGAGCTTATCATAGGAAATCAAGTATGATTCAATATTAGGAATCCATTAATAAAATCCATAATAAATAATAAGTCACATGGCTTTTGATAAAATTAATAAATATTATTTTTTAAAATGTAAAATAGATGGATGCTTCCTTAACATAATAAATTATGTCACAACCAAAAAGACAACATCAAGCATAATGAAGACATAACAAAGCACTTCACATAGGTCAGGATTACAAAGATTCCCTTTACTATACAACAGAATTAGATAAAAGAAGGAGAATAGAAGTATAAAAATTGGAAAGGTAGATGTAAAAGTGTCATCTTCTTATATTACACCAATATATACTTTAAAATAATAATATTAACTGAAAAACTACTGCTAACCCAAAGTAAATTTAGTGAGATACATATATCCAAACAATTTCCCTCTATCTCCCTGGTCAGGTGAGGCTAAATCATCCAAGGTAGGCATATATAATAAAAATGGCTTTACTCCAATATAGAAGTCAGATATCATATTCTCATTCTCTCTCTCTTTCTCTCCCCCCTTCTCTCTCTCTGACTTTCTCAGAGAGAGAGAAAAAAATATATATATATATGAAAGGTAGACGTGTGTGTATACCTCTATATTGATATATATTCATCCATACATAATTCATATATCAAACTAACAATAACTTTGAAACATGTTATGATATACTCCTCACTTTACAGGTAAGACAAATAAGGAGCAGAGGAGTTAAGAAACTAGTCCCCAAGTCTCACACTTAGTAAGTGAGAAGAGGAACAGCTCAGCTCAACAATTCATTCCTTAACTCATTACACTACACAGTCATCATATGCCAATTTTGATAAGTTCATGAAATAATCAACAAATATTTCATATGTACCTACTATGGACCAGACATAGTTTTATGAGCTAAAGATACAAAAGTGAACATGACAAAATCCTTGCCTTCAAATAACTTATATAGGAAAAGACAGACAACATGTAAAAATGTAATACACCAATAAGTGCAATAAAAAAAAAAACTAGATCAAAAAGATAGAAAACAACAGGTGGGGAGACCTTCTACAAAGGGAGGGCAAGGTTGAAGTTGGAATAACAAGAAGGTAGCCATGGAAAACTTCCAGGGAACATTCCAATCAGGAACCAAATAGCCTAGAGACAAGGAAAGTTTGACAAGTCCAGGTGACTGAAAACGGTAAAGCTAAAGCTGTGCCAACCAGGAAAGATGGACTAGTAGGATATGAGGTTCAATCAGCAGAGGTCAGCACTGCTTGACTTTGAAAAGCATTCATTATCATACCTCAGAATATACAAATATATATTTACCTATACTTAAACTAAGCATTTTTCCACTTAGAAAAGCATATTTCTGCATAGAACCACTTCAGAAGTGATTTACTGAATTATAGGTAATACTATAGGCACAGGTTTAGTGAATGACACTCAATTTCTTAATTATAAATATGTTAAGATAATTTATAGACAACTTTAAAATGGTTGTTTTAAATTCTATTATAAATAATAAAGGTATATTTTAAATTGCTATTTTAATGGAAAAAACACTAATGCCATTTAAATACTTATGGCAATTGTAGGCATAAAGTTCTCTTTACGATAATTACTAGATCAGTGATTTTACTCTGTTTACAGTTCAAACATTTAAAACATTGCCTGAAACGGACACTCAATATTTCTGTAGAAATTAAAATTATGAGAACCAAGATAGTATCTGAGATTTTTCTCATATTCCCTTTAATAATTCTTTGATTTTCTTTCTAAACATTCTTAAGTTATGGTAGCCTTGAGACTTGTCTGGGATATATTTACATGATAATTACCTTTCTTTGCTGAAAACTAAAATATTTAGGAACTCTTAATGTGCTATTAGGATTGTATATTTTAAATGGTTTAAAAGTTAAAGAAATTCCATCAGATATACTAACTATAAATTAGTGTCTTTTTGGTAAAAAGCAAAACAATACATATTAAGATGTGTTATCTTTATGTTTATTTCCTGGATAGTTTCCTAGTGACCTGTCCCCTAGCATATTTCATTAATGCTACCAATATATAACCACAATCAAATATTTTCAGTATGTACCAAAATTCTAACATTCTCTATTTTATCATAAAACTAATTTCAACTGTAATTATAAGAAGTAACAAAGACACTGGTTTTGAAATCTGAGTGCATGGATCCATGCAAATATCCCTTTCTGCCTTTTAAAAAAAGCTTGCTGAAGAGGGGAAATATGATATCTAGGAAAAAGATGCAAATAGACATGAACTAGCCTGTTACTAGCTAACTGCAACTACAAAACTACTTTGAAGAACATCATACTATTCCCAAGTAATAGTGAAAATATTTATACCTGTGGAATTTCTTTCATGCTCTCCGGGCTCAAAATCTGACTATGAGGTACTTCTATTTTAATGTTCCAATAAAACTGCACATAGATCCAGCTCATGCTCCCATATCAGAAAAAGCAAATATAGTTCAGTCCAGACTCATCAGCACCTCCTTTTAGTTGTGCTAGAACAGCTTGCGAAGAATAGTGCCTTTGCAACTAAAAGGTTCTTTCTTAAACAAAACCTTCATGTTTTAAAATATAAAATTCGGGGAAAAATGTGAAATAACTTTTTTTTAAATGATTTATCTTTTGAATTATCAGTGAGGGACCCAGAAGTATTTTACTTCCATGAGTTTTTTCTATAATCCATCCCATTAAAGGGAATTTCCTGTTCAAATAATAAAAATATTAAGGTTTTGCCTAAAGGCTCCTAAGGAAGCACTTAATTTTTTAAAAAACTTGGAAAGGAACCTGGTAAGGAATTTGAGGACTTAGCAAAACAGGTGGCTCATAGAATTACATTTAGATCATGCCATATTTTTAGAAACCTATCTGCAGATGAGCACTACAATTCGACTTATGAGAAATGTCAATCAGATTCCAAAAAATACGTTCTTTCAATGACTATTAAGAATCTGCAAAATTAAATTTCCACTTGGGCAAGGGTACTTAATTTCTTAGAATAAGGATTATCTATTGGCCAAGCTGCTTTGAAAGGCAGTAAATAATTATACAACTGGTTCCAATTTATTCCCATAGGCCAAAATTCTTATGTTTAGAAAATTTTTATACAATTGTTTTTCCTAAAATATTCTTATTTCAGCATTGTGGCATTCATCCATGTATTTTTTTCAAATACATGGCAAACACATGTACTGCTGCTACCAATAATGTGCTCTCAGATTTCATTAAAGGGTAAAAACAAGCACAAGATACAAATCCCTTTAACTCTCTTCCCAAATCATTACAGTTTTCATATTAAGCAGTAGCAACTGGAGAACAACATATGAAAATAAGGTACTGTTGAAACTGTTTTCTAAAATATTTAATGATTTCCCATCTTTAATCATACACCATATCCTAAACATAGTTATAAGAAAGCCAAGAAATGTGTACTATGTTTGCACTCATGGAACTTTGAGTAAGTTATTTCATATCTCTGACCCTCACTAGAATTATCTATAAAACACTATAAAGTGCAAATATAGATCTTTATCACTTGTCACTATGTGAATTAAAAAGACAAATTATCTGCATAATTTTATTTATTCCATTTCCTACAAAATGTAATATACATTAAGATAATGTTCATAAAAGGAGCTCAATAATTGTCTTAGAATTGAACATATTTTCAAAAAGGATGAAAAATTCTCCATTAAATACACATATGTTACAGTCACCCTTTGCACCACAGGCAGAGCACAAATGTTGCATAATAAAAGATCCCAACAATAACTCTGAGATTCATTTTTATTCTGGAATAATAGTCTGTTCAATGCATAAAGGTTTCTCTCCCTGACAATTCCTCATTGTAACACCAATGATCAGGCCTAGGAAATAGTGTCTTGAATAAATGAATGAATCAATATGAAGAAAACATCAGAATTGGATCTGGAAGAACAAAGCAGAAAATTTATGGTAAAGTTTACTTTTCTCTTCTGACAGCATTCTTTACCTTCCCCAACTCCAGATCTTTAGAGATCTGGAGTTCGGGAAGGTAAGAATGCTGTAAAAGTGAGAAGAGACAATAGAAAGGAAATCCATGGCTGACCCCTCAGCTAAAGAGAATGGTCCTTTACCAAGTGCTGGTCCATCAGGATCAAGAAAATAAAAACAACTGAACTCATCTACCCAAGATTTATACAGCCAGAGGACTCAAGTTCAAATACTGAATCCCAGCAACCTCAATAATGAGGAATAAACTCTGTAATATTTCTTTCTTTGAAGCACTAAGGTGTTTTTGAAGTCATATGAACTTCAACAAAATAGACAATTATCAAGGAAACAGCCACATTCTTGTAAAGTCTGGGTAGCAGTCCTCAGGTCAGCCTCTCCCAACCTCTCCCTAAAATGTCAACAAAGACATAAAATCTAAAATCACCATAACAGTGAGAAATTACAACAATGACAAAAAAAAATTTAGATGTAATAGAAATTTTAAAAATATTTTAGATATATAATAGAAATTTTAAAATATAATAGAAATTTAAAAATAATATACATTAAAAATATTTTAGATATATAATAGAAATATGTTCATGATTATATTGTCAAAATAGTATAAAGCAATATTACTTAAAAACAAAAACAAAAAATACATAGATTAACTAGAGGGAGACATGCTATAAATATACCAAACCATCTGTTCTATTAGTAGCATATATTTTTCTAGCTTATTTTAAATTTATTCATAATTATCTTGACATGTAATTCTCTTCAATTATTACTTGGGCAAATCTAGCTATTTTTTTATTTGTATATTTCCCTTTGTATTTTCCCCCATCTAAAGATTATAGACATATTGTCATTCTCTTGTGGTGCTGGGGATCGAACCCAGTGCCTTGTGCATGTGAGGCAAGCACTCTACCAACTGAGCTATATCCCAAGCCCCTTCTTTTACTTTTGTAATAGAGCAATAGTTTTATTTGTCTTACTAGTAGGCTGAGAATCCAATACATGTTTTTCCCTAAAATAGATTCTTAGCATTATAAGATTTAATATAAATGTCTTTGGCAACTGCCACAGGAAAATAGTTTAAAGCAATTATCAAAATTTGATCTGCAATGAGAAGCCAAATCAGTTTCTGACAGATTATATTAGCAAAGAAACCACGAGCCTGACTCAAAATTTTTTGACGAATTTCATTGTAAAACAAACTATAAGCCCTCAGAACTATCCCAGCATTCCTGAAGCTTCCCTCCTTTCAGTCAGCAGTGCCCTCAGAACCCATTTAGATAAATAATGGAAGAGAAAGGACAAGGCTCTTATAGAAGACAGGTAACTGATGACTTTCCCGAAAAATGAATCACAAAATATAATGAGGAAACCAACCAAATGGTCTCAACAATTCCTCCCCAGAAGGAGTAAAAGTTTTTTTTAGATCAGTGACTACTAGGTGTCTCGCTTTCTTCCTACAGAAAGTTAAGGTTAGGATACCACCCATGCTGGTCATGCTGGATTTGCAGGGGGTGCAAATAATTGTTTTTTTTTTTTTTTTTAATTCACAAAGTGCCAAGTACCAAAGATCTACATCTGTACTTCATAGAGAATATTGTGCATTACTCAGAGACCACAGAATCTCAGTCAAAACAAGTGCAACTGTGAGCATTCATAGACAAGAAGAGTATGTCTGCTGTGTAGCAAGAGAACAGCAAAGGGCTGTTTGGTAAATGGAAGGGCATCCTGTGGTAGAGACTGTTAGCTATCTCCAATATCTATGTTCCTGTCTTCTTCATGGGAATACTACTACTCCCCATTTCCCAGACTTTTTGTATCATGGTGAAGCCAGGAAACAAGTTCTCATCAACAGAATATACAAAGAATTGTATGTATCTCCTTTGAGTTGAAAAAGTCAAGACCCAGTATGTCTTCTCTGTGCTTTTACTATGGCATTAGATCATTTATCTAGCTTATGGATATATTTTTAATTTAAAAGTACAATATTGTTCCAACTGGAAAGCTAATCTATATGACCAATACCCAATAGTGGTTGCTAGGTACTAAATGATAAGTATTTATTGAAAAGAATGAGCATTCTGTTTCTTCCTTTTAGTGTAAACTGGAAAGCTGAAATATATTTTATAGAAAAGTGTAATTTTGATAAGAAAAACAAGAATAAAACCACCAGGGTGTGATGTAAGGCCATATGAATAATGTGACAAATGGAATGCAATTAATCTAGGTAATATCTGAAAATATTTAATCATACACAAATTATAAAAATGTCCAAGTACTTCAGGTAAAATTTCTAAAATAATTTTCCTGCATTGAATGGCTAATATGAAGCAGAACTAGCTAAATATTTGGCACATATTAATGAACGTTAACTATTTTAGCATATTCATTCACACACATTAAGCATTTCTATATAATGCATTAGCTACTAAAATAAATGACTATATTTTCTGCCTTTAAAGTCTATTAATGAGATAGAAATGTAGACAAGTAACTTCAATTCAATATATAATGAAAGCATTATATATTGCATAGTAGAAGAGCAAAGGCCTGATCAACACTGACCCGAGAAGATTGGCAAAAGGAAAAAAAGCTCAAAATAGATCATGAAGAATAGGTCAGAATTTGAAATAAAAGACATTCTAGACAGAGAGAAGAGCAAATACAAATTTAAATAATTATGAAGACTAAAGGAAATCTGTGATTGAATCAAATAAATGTTCCAGAATTTTTCTTTATCACCTGCTCCTTTGTCACTGCCTTTTTTGTTTAATGGCCTCCAGATCACTAATTCATCTCAGCCCCATCATTAGAATCATTTTGGTCTCCTTCTCTTACAGTGCAAATTCTAATGGGTCAGTGTTGAGAGCCACAGCCAAAGAGACCCCAGCAAACTTCCAACTGCCAGCCAATTGGCTCCTCTGTGGTGCTGCTCATTGGGCTGTTTCCCCGCCCTTTCAGACCATGGAGCTGCTCATTGGGGGACTCTTTTGGCTCCGCCCACACAACCCAGCCAATCGGCCTCAAGAGCGGGAGGAGTAGGGGTTGAGAGGCTGGCAGGAAGAGCTGGTGGTGGCAGTTGGGCTCTGAGGGAATTCCTGAAGAGCTCCTATGGTGCAGCTGTGTGTTCTAAGAATAAAGTTCGTTTCTGCTTGACAAGTGGCTCATGAATTGTGTCCAGCCAGAATGCGGCAGGTCAGTTGCAAGATTGTCCCCTTCAGCACTACTCTTTGTTATAATGGGGCTTTTTAAGGATTGTGGGATGTTTAGCAACAACCTTGGTCTCTATCCATTCTTGGCTAGTACCATGCTTCTCTCATGTTCCGATTGGCTATGAAAACAAAAACACCTCCAAACATTGCCAAATGACAAAACTACCCCACAGTTGAGAAAGAACAACTGTTTAAAATAATTCACCTTCCATGGATACCTATTCTTATTCACTACAATATTACTCAGGTAACCTTTCTCCCTCAGGTAGACTACAACAGTGGTTCTCAGTGATTCACTGCCTTCTCTGTAGCTTGCACAATGTTGCTGAGGAGAGATGTGCCTCCTATCACACAGAACTATCCTGCAATATACAGTTAAAGCATCCACAACTTTACAATATATTTAAGGCTCATGGTTTAAGAGGTTTCAGTCCATGGATGGATGGTTCCACTACTCTAGGCCTGAGGTAAGGAAGAACATCATAGCAGAGGAGGAATGCATCACCACCAGGATGCTGAGAGGCTAAGCTTGGCTTGCCAGGGACAAAATAAATACCCCCAAAATTATGCCTCCCAGTGATCTCCCTCCTCCAGCCACACTCTCTACCTGTTTCCAATTATCACCCAGTTAACCCATTTGAGTGGATCAATGCACCAATTAGATTAAGGCTCTAAAAACACAATCACTTTACCTCTAAACATTCTTGCATTGTTTCTCATATGAGTTTTAAGGACATCTCATATCTAAACTATAACAAAAGCCTTCCCCAGCACAGACCTCAACAACTCCCTTAACACCTCCTTCCTCAAAGTTCACATAGAACTTTTTATACACTCTTTTAACAGCGCTTAATAATTTTATATAAGTGGAAGAAACGATTTTTAGTAGAGGGGGTGGAGAGAGAGAAGGGGAGGGGAGGGGAGGGGAGGGGAGGGGGGATAGTGGAGAATGGGATAGACAGCAGAATACATCAGTCACTAGAAAGGCAATTTGTAAATCAATGGAAATGTAACTGATGTGACACAGCAATCTGTATACGGGGTAAAAATGGGAGTTCATAACCCACTTGAATCAATCTGTGAAATATGGTATATTAAGAACTATGTAATGTTTTGAACAACCAACAATAAAATATTATTAAAAAAAAAAAAAAAAAAAAACAGCGCTTAATAGATTGTGTCTTAAGTGTTTATGTGCATGGTGTCACTGCTCTGATAATGTCAAACATAAGTGGACAAGGGCACTTTGAAACCCATCAACATTTGCTACCTCACCATTATTTCCCCAAACTACTCCCAGTTAGTAACCAAATGTGACAGGAATACCAAATAGACTTATTTTGAGGAGGTATGAGATTTTTCTCCCAGCCATATCTGGCTCAAGGGCTTTGCTGGATCGCTTGTACTTCCAAGTGGCCTAGGGAGTTTCTACCCAACATTTTCATCCTCTGGCTTCACCTGTTTCACACTTACATGCCCCTATCCCCAAGTCTCCCCTTAGTTTCTCTAGCACAGGCACTTCCATTGAACAAAACTCCATCTTTACATTTGCTTCTTGAAAACATGAACCACAATACTCTAGAATGTTGAAAGTAGATGTATAGGAAATTCTCTCTACTGTTGTTTGATCAAATATTTGAGCAAGCACATGAATAACTAAAACCATTACGAGTTTTTACAACAAAATATAAATGAAGAATGGCATATGTAATTATCTGGGACTATATTAATTCTGAGAAAGTAGGAAGTTTGAAAACTGATAAAACTTAATTTTTCCAGAGCAGACAAAAAATAGTACAGACACCATTGATACTTTCCATACTTTTATTTCCTGTCTGAACAAGAAATTACTAGAGAAACTCAATAATCAGTCATCCAAGAGCAGGAGAGCCTGACAGGCTGCAGAATGGTTCCTATGTGAAACTTCAAATAAGTTTCACATAGCCACTGCAAGCTGCTCTCTGAGAAAACTGTATAAGCCAGATGCAGTTTCTGGTTTTATGACATCTGGAAACTGTTTCCTTCAACCAAAAAGACTGCATTGCTTCAAATCCCACCAAGAAATAGTGAAGTTAGCTGACTAGGTGGTCAAGTTAGTCCCTGCGGGACTTTGGAAGAAGGGAACCCCTAGGTAATATGAGAAGAGAGCTACCAGTGACAGAGGGATTGTCAGGAATAACCTCTGGAAAATTTATGCATCACATCCTGGAAAGTACATGACAATAACACTGCAATTTACTAAATATTGACCCCAACTCTGGCAAGAGCATTTGTCAATGTTATATATGTTTACAGTTGAATATAGGAATATTAAAGTCCTGATAACTATACATTCTATCAATTGGTTAATAATGGTGTTTGATTAGCTATTACACTACTCATAGATAATTTTAAGATCCAGCTTCATTTTCATATCTACCATAGATTTTGAAGATGTATAAATAAATCTCTGTTCAGAAAAATGTATATCATAACATAAATAAATACTCATAGTTGTGGGAAAGAACAACTATAGAGAAGGAAAGATGAGGAAAGCAGGAGTTACACATGTTAAACAAAGAAAATTTCTGGTAGACTCAGCCCCTTCTGGTTGTTGTGCCCAACACTTGGGAAGAAAACTAAACAACAGTAGTTATGGTTCAGTGATTCAGTAAAAGAGAAAACGTGTAAATACAAAGACTTCAAAAAGTGACAAGAGTAAGGATAAAATATAGAAATTGAAAAAAAAATTAGTTCACATGTTTTAGGTCAATTCAACATTGTCAGTTTGAACAAATGATTGGACAGAGATAATATTTTGAAAGTATTGATCTGAATTTTTGTTCCTTTCCTTTAAAAGTCACATTCCCCAGCAGCCACCAGAGGATGGAAGGGTAGATGCTACCCCAAATGGGAAGATGGAAAAGTGATAGGTTAACTAAAAAAAATACAAAAGAGTCCTCCATAGAGTTTATGAGGAAAAAGGCAAGAGAAGCCAAAGAAAGAAATGGTAAGATGTCTGTGTGCTAATGTCTCTTATGTAGGTTAAAATTCCAGAATCAGAAGGCATATTAGATTGTTGAAATAGATGGCCAAGAGAAGTGCTCTAGCATGCTTAATATGTAGGACTCAAAAGAGATCTTCTGAAACAGTTCTCCCCACACAGAGAAACTGGAGGTGTAAAAGAGTTTGGCAAAGGGAAAATTCAAGCTATTATTTATGGCATTAACTCTCAAATGCCATAGAAGGCTTCATGCCCTCAGGGAGATCTGGAAGATTACCATAGCACCACCAAACTAGCTTAACTGGAGAAGGTACTGCACCAGGAATAAAGTAACCCTGTGTCTTAGGACTGTACAATGCATCAGCCTGACAAGAAATCAAACTGGCATTACAGCCAGAACTCGGCAAACAAGACCAGGGAGCTGTAACTGAGCAAGAAAGGGAAGGCCATTAATTTCTCAGGCCCAGAATTCAGTTGCTGGTACCAGAAAGGTTCAAACTGAAGGATATCACCAGGAACTTGAAGAACAAAACAGTACAATTTCCTCGCCTTTCTCCCAAATAATACAAATATCTCAGAACATTTTATGGCCCTGTATATGGTCAGTTGTCATCAATGACCAATGTATGCTTGAATCAACAGTGTATAATATACATTGAGCCAGGCTCAATATCTCACGCCTGTAATCCCAACATCTCAGGAGACTGAAGCAGGAGGATCACAAGTTCAAAGCCAACCTCAGCAACTTAGTGAAGCCCTAAGTAACTTAGTGGGACCCTGTCTCTAAATAAAAAGAGAATGAGCTGGGGATGTGACTCTGTGGTTAAGCACTGGGTTTGGTACTGGGTTGAATCCCCAGTACCAAAAGAAAATAAAACCAACTACAACAAAAGAAAACCAAAAATAACCAAAAAAAAAGCAAGAAAAAATAACATCAAATGCTCATTTCAACATATTCAGGAAAACATTTAATACAATGCAACATCACAATTTGAAGCAAAACTAAAGCAAAGCAAAAAGTAATTAGAGAAAGAAGAGATTTCTAAGTTAATAAGACAACTCCAAAAGTCCCTCAGCAAACTGCAAACAGTGTCTAATGGATTAACATTGGTCAAGCTAGATCATTATTAAGTACACAAGGAAACAAGGTAAGTTAGGAAGTGAGGAACAGGACCAGAAGGTTGGTATTATTTAGTTCTTAGAGTTTATATCAACATCTATCTACAAACACCAGGCCCAGGCTGTGGGTACCACAATTTTATCCAGATATAAAGATTAAAGACTAATCTGAGACTAAAAAGAAGAATCTGATATAATGTTAAATCGATTCTAAAATCTGCCAAAAGTTCTTCTCTTTGATGAAACTATTCATCTAAAGAAAGTTAATGTTAGATCAGGTTAGAAATATTCACAATTACAAATAAGTAGTAATTAAGTGTTTTAGTGCTAATATCAGAAATAGAAAAACTCAAAGAAATGCCACTAAAGTAATTCTAATAATTCAGACTTAAAATTGGTTATGATCACACTACTGAAAAGTTATCTACTTAGATCTTGATACCTCTCATTACTTATTATATCATTGGAAAATTTTTATCTTTTTATAGGTATGCAATTAATTTTTAAATATTAAATTTAAAAAAACTGAAAGTATCACTAAATTTATCAAAAGCAAATAGCATTTAAATACAGGATTAATAATCCAGGATGATGACTTAGGCAACTATATCTAAACTGGCACAGTGACAAGAAAAGATGAATTCTAAAAGGGAATATGGAAAAAATAATCTGAATTACACCAATATTATGAATCAAAATGAGCAAAAACATCATTCCTAATACTGTTTTCCATCTGGACTGTTTTTCCCAAAAGTTCTAAAATACTGAATCAAGAAAATATATTGACCATGACAAATTTGCAGTAGTAAATCTAGATTTTCCAAACTAAACATTATTTTAAAAGGCTGTAGAAAAGAGAATTTTTTCCTTTGAAGTATAATTGACTGTGTAAATATTAGAGTATGTTTCTGCCATTCTGATGTTGCAGATATTTTACATTTATCTACAGCAGAAAGGAAGGAAATTGTTCAAGTCATTTTGTGTAAATACAACTCAAGATAATAGCTTGAAAAAGAGCAAAGAATCCAAATTTACTTAGTAGTGGCCAACACTCACCCAAGAAGACATCTTAAACCTGCAAGGAAGTTATTCATTTGGCTTGGAGAGACCTTTTATTAATTTTTTATTCATTCACATAATAAATAGTGAAGATATTCTAAAAATATCTTTGAATACCTTTCTAAAAGTATGGTTGATTGGTTTGTTGATTGGTTTTTGCTTAAAAATATTGACAGTATTTGAGAACACTAGAACCCTTTAACCAAATTCTTAGTTCTTTTTAAAAAAAATATTTATTTTTTAGAAGTAGCTGGACATAATACCTTTGTTTTATTTTTATGGGGTGCTAAGGATCGAACCCAGGGCCTCCCATGTGCTGGACGATGGCTCTACCACTGAGCCACAATCCCAGCCCCCTTAGTTCTTGATTCTTCTTGAACATACATTTTTCAAAGGAGTCACTGATGAAGTGAGCTAAGATCTGTTTTAGAGTAAACGTCCTTAACCTGGGGTTCCAAGAAACTGGATGGAAAAAAAAAATTACGGCTTAATTCTCACTAACCTCTGATAGCTGAACATTTCTTCCAATTATGACTATAAGTGAAATCACAGACATTGTGGCTTTGTTAACAATAAATTGACACTTTCATATTACATTAGAGTTCATGTAGCTATCTGAATTGCTTACATTCATCAACCACAAAAGTACAGTAGTAAATAGACTAATAGATTTTATTATTTAATGTGTTAATAAGCAAGTATATGTTACTATATCACAAATTGGCTTTGTAATATTTTGACTAATGAATTTAATTGACTTTCTTTTTAATATTATGTATGTTATGTTGTATGTTTAAAATAATTACTGAAAAGAGGTTCTAGGCTTAAGCAGACTGCTTATGTTCACAGGGAAAAAGTTGAGAATATGTTTTAATGGGAGAGAAACAAATCAAATAGTTGAATATTTTATTTCATTTCCTTTCTCCTCATTAAAGTTTTAAAACTATCTTAGTCCTTTATTCTTCTAACACTAATGATCACTTCTCATTTGCAGGATGCAGGTCTTTTTAGATCACTTGAACCTTGCAGGTACAATGCATTTTAAATAGATTCTACCTCCTCCCTGTTCTGTACTTCACAGATGAATGGTCATCCCTATACTATCAACCAAACAAAGTTCTTTTCAAACCTTGCCAGTGTGAACCTTTTCATTCCACACATATTCATTCTCTTATCATTCTACATTCCAGTTATTTTACCAAATTCAAGTAAATGTAGAGGGTTCTGCCTCAGCAGGTGACCAGGTATGGGTGCATTAAAACAAAATAGCCAGCCCTGCTGTTGGAAATCAGACTCCACTTATAGCACAACCCCCACAAGCCACACTACTTGAGGCCTATCACCACTCCATCTTCTGACACTTGTAGTAAAGATGCTCTCTCAGCTTTGCTCAGAGGCGTGATTTTACCTGCTCATCCTGGCATTAAAGCCTTCCAAACTCCTCTCCCCAACGGAGTGGCCTTTAGCTTGGCTTTATCTATATGTTAATTCCTCGGGTGGCCCCCCATGAACTCCTAAATCATCAAACGTCAACTCAAAACCCCACTGCCCGGCTCGCAGGAAAATGCCCAGGGCTCAGAGCAAGCTTACCAGCCCTCCACATAAGCTGAAGACCGCTGTTTGATCCTCCCGCGCGTTGACCTGACCGCGGTAGAAGCAGTGGCGCAAGTCTGGGGGCGCAGCGCTGTGCTCCTGTGCGCCGCGCGCGGGGGTTCCCAAGTGCACTTCGGTGTAACCCGCAGCAAGGAAGGTCGAGTCCGCGCTCAGGTTCAGCTGGAAGAGCTGCCCGTAGGCGCTGATGCGGTAGTGGGTCCTGAACGGAGTGGGTTCCAGAGCCTCAAAGCTGCGTTTCTTCCGGCTGAAGTGGCGGCTCTGAGGGAACACTTCACCGAACTCATTGACCCGCGCCGGGGTCACCACTTCGTAGGAGGCTAGTGTTTTCACCAGAGCTTCTGCAGCCACAGCGATATAGCCATTGAAACCTCATGCGCCCCCAACCCCAAATTTCTTCAACCAGTCATCTCCGCTAAAAGTCTCAAGATCCTGGTACACCCAGGGTCGGGAGAGTTGCACTCAAGCAGGCGATAGCGTACACACCCACACCCTCAAGCGCCTGTTGAGACTGTTCGTGATCTGCTTTCCCACATCCCAATTTGTTCTAAGCAAAGACTTTGCCACTTATTGCCCTGGGCAGCCCACCTCCTTCCCCGATCCCTCTTGGCTTCTCTGCCGCCACCCACTAGTGCCCCCCGGGTTCCAGCGCCACCCTGCCCCACGCGCCCCAGCCGCGTGGTCAGGGGAATTAGATGTGTCCCCAGTGCGCGCGATTCCTCGAAATCCGGTGCTACCAAGATCTCTCGGGATGCTTAGGACTAAACGGTCCTGGGGTCCCAGGATTTCCTGTAGCTCCAGCGTCCCTCAACCCACAGAGTTGCTCGCCCCCTCCATACTCCTGTCCCACTCTGGCCTCGGCCCCCATTGCTGCTGAAGTGCCCCCACGGTAACCTTACCTTGTCTGGGGTGGAAATGAACTTCCCAAGACCTGGTGATGAAGAGCGAGAGCTGGTAGAGCAGCCCGGTCAGCCACTTGGCCACCCGCATGGTTCCACCCAGGGGATCCCAACCAGGGAGACCAACCGGAGCCACAGGCCGCCCAGCCGGCTTTCCCCTGCGCTCCGCTGCTTCTCCTCCCTCGCGCCCTCCGCTCTCCCGCCGGCCGCCCCGGCGCCTCAGCAGCCTCCCGAGAAGTAGCCCGGGCCCCGCGCCGGCCAGTCTAGCCACACCGCCAGCCTCTTCTCCCTGAGCCGCAGCTTCATCGCACTGCAGCCCCACAGCCCCTGGCTCCCTCTTGGCAGCTTTGCTCCCTTTCTGCGCCCACACCGCGCTCAGAATCCCTCTCCTTAAGTCCAGCTCAGCGCGGGGAAGCTACTCGACCTAGCAGGAACCGTGGCAATATAGCCTCCTCCAGCCAGGCAAGCGCCGGGGTAGAGCCCGCCCCTAGGGGTTGGCCTGGCCAATCAGTGTGAGACGCGGTCCGCTCCCCCTCCTCCCCAGCTCCCCCAGCCCCACTAGGACTGAGATCCTCTAGAGCTACTGCTCATACTGAGGCTAGAAGAGTGATGCAGGAGGCATCACAATATCTTATCAGAAATTACACAGGGCTGTAGTAACAAAAGCAGTATGGTATTGGCATCAAAATAGACATGAAGACCAGCTGAACAGAATAGAAGACACAGAGACAAGCCCATATACTTAGCCATCTGAGACTCCACAAATGTGCCAAAAATATACATTGAAGAAAAGATAGCTTTTTAAACAAATGATGCTGGGGAAACTGGATAGCCATATGTAAAATAATGAAATGAAATTGCAAATGGATTTCAAAAAATAATGCTATATGCATATATAAATATACCAGAGGGAATTTCACCTTTATCTAAAGTAAAGAGAATCAATCAAAAATGAATAAATAGATGAGCAAAAGGAAGACCAGTAGAGGAAAGAGATTCAGAGGAGGAAGGAAAGGAGAGAAAAAAGTGATAACTTGAACTGAAAATGAATTCTACACATGTATGATTTTGTCAGGTTGAACCCAACTATTATATGTAACTATATTATCCTAATGAAAGAGAGAGAGAGAGAGAGAGAGAGAGAGAGAGAGAGAGAGAGATGGAGGAGAGATATTGCTGTGAGCATGTAATGTGATGGGCAGCAAGAGGCTTGCCTGGACAAAACCCTGAACTTAAAAACCTCAGCATGATACAAGCATCCAGAGAGATGAGAGGTGCTGGCAAGTATTAGGTAAGTATTAGATTGAAAGTTTTTCTACTCCTAATATTTCACAGTAATTTTAGACTCTTTAAACAAAAAAAAATAAAATAAAATAAATAAGCTATACTAGAAAGTTCTGGTAGGTAGAGGAAGCCACCAGTGGAGCTTGGTGACCAGGCCTCATTTTCAAGAGACTCTGTGTATGCCAGGAGTCTCTGGACTTAAAGAGTTATGGGGGTGGGAGGAGGAAAGAAGCTGAGTTTGCAATAAATAAGTACCTCTGAATGAAATTCATGAAAAGGATTTAGTCTCCAAAATTCCAGCTAGACTTGTTTTTATTTCCTTCTAAATACTCTTGTGTGTGTGTGTGTGTGCTTAATTTTGTATAAAGCCCTCCTCAAATTTATATAAACAATAAGATCTACAAAATTATTTACCCCTGCCTAGAGGTCATTATTTTTTAGTTTCTCCTGGTCATTCCACAGTATTCAAATACCCCAATGAGTCCTGGTATCCACATTCATTCTCCTCAACAATTATTGTAGCTCTGAATCCAGTTTTGTGGACAGCTGTCAAATTGAATAAACCTCAGTGGAAGGAAAAAGCAATCATAATTTCAGTACAAGTTGCCCTTGTTCTAAATCCACCTGATTGACTTACAGATTCAATAATTACTTCTCTCTATAACCAGAATGAAAACAAAAAGAGAAGCAGTGGTCAGAGTGGCTTGAAATCCAGTCAATGGAGACAAATAATATGAGAGGAAAAAGTAAAGGAATAAATGGGTAAATCTTCCAAAGAGAATGGAATGCACTCTAATTTAGAACTTGGTTACCCCATCTTCCTCTATGCTCTTTTTTTTATTGATTATTTAAAGCATTACATAGCTCATGATATATCATCTTTCATACATTTGACTCAAATTGTGTTTTGAACTCCCATTTTCACTCCAAATACAGATTGCAGAATCACATCTGTTACATATTCACATTTTTACATAATGCCATATTAGTGACTGTTGTATTCTGCTACCTTTAATTCTGGTGTCTTTGGATTGACATCTGATGACATGCCTCTTTACTTTTATGTGGTATTCTTGGTCCATTTGTTGTTCACCACAAAGGTGGATCAATCTTTTTCAGAGACGGAGAGTTTAATCTTACATCTCCCAAGGAAATCACCATGCTTGGCCATGGTAATTCTTTCACAATTGCTACCCTCCCTTTGTACCCCTTTCTCACAAATACCATTTCATTCATCAGAGAACGTTAGACTGCTGGTGGAGGTTTTTTTCCCACTAAGTTAAGCTTACTGTTGCTTTACACAGAACAAAAAATTGATTTTTCTTACACCTGTCTATTCAGTATATTATAATTTGGTCATTTTAATTATATTGCAATTCTGAATGCATCTTTACATTAGGAGCCAGGCTTTTCCTCCTACAAATAACAGAAAACAGAACTGCACCTGTTTAATTGGCTGTCTGACTGCTGACTACAGACAAAGCAGATATTTCATTTCCATCACTGAATGTTTGTCATTCAAACAGTATTTTCAAGGGAGCATTTGATTTTTTTAAGAATGGGAGGACAATGTGTATGCTCTTTGTCATTATAGTCTTTAAAGTGTTCAGCAAAGAGTATTATTTTCCTAATTTTTTAGAAAATTAATGTTATATTTTATATAGTATATAAGTAACTAAGTTGAATTTCTTCCAATCCTTTCATATTCAAATGCTTTCCAATGTATTAGACTATTAATATTATATTCCTTCCCTATTAATGAAAATGTCATGAATAAACTAATCTATGATTATTTAAATCAAGCTGTTTCCTCATATTGTGCATTAATTAGAGGTACCACTCATGGAATTCTCTGCCATACTAGGCATACTATAGCAGACTTTAGAAAGGTTACCTTATTTAATTTACCTATTACCCCCATGAGAAATTAAGTAATTCACTATGGATCTTGTCTCATATTTCTTTGGTTTCAAATTCCATACTTTTCCATAGAATAAAGCTGAATAATTCATACCGGCTCAAAACAACAAATCAGAAAATGAAAGCCATATTTATATCAAATATAATTTTGTTTGACTTGTAATTTAGATAATTATCCTTATAAATACAGCAATGCAGCCAGGTTGACATGCTGAAAATATTTTCACTCTTGAGAAATATGAATATGCTTATTATTCTTGGGGGTTATATATACCTTGTTTTATAATTCTAATTCTGTAACCAGTATGTAAGTTGGACAATTTACCTAATGTAATCCTACTCTTTTCCATTGTAGAATAAAGAGATGGTAATTTATATAGTTTTTAAGATGATTTAAAAAGATAATACTGGTATTTGGCATAATACTGGACAAAATACGGTCATGCTGATTATTATTTTCATCATATTACTATAGGAATGTGAATGTTCAAACCAGAAGGAACAACTGCAGAAAATCTGGTTTTCTAATACTAGTAGTTAGAAATTGAGGGTGGCCATTTTCACAGTTTACCTCAGACTAAGAAATGCAAGACCTTCAGTACCAAAACTTGGAAAGTCTTGAGAAGATCGAAATGAATTGGTTGTCCAAATTCAGAGCTTATCAACCAAGGCAATATTGAGTTTTTGGGCTGAACGATTCTTTGCGATTTTGCCCTGCACATTGTAGGGTGTTTAACAGCATCCCTTGCCTGTACCACTAGCTGTCCAGTAGCATCCTACCCGTGTTGTGACAGCCAAAGTATTTGCAGACATTGCCAAGTGTCCCCAAGGGAAAAAATTGGCCTCATTTGAAAACTACTGCTATAGTGGGTGAGGATTGATAAATAGTAAATGCATAAAAGTGTGTTTGGCAGGATACCACATGGACACTGCTCCATTCTTAACTACAAATGACCAATTGCTTAGCAGAAAATCTTTATGTATTTTAGCAGGTGTGAAAATGATCAAATGATCATCAATGCAAGCAAAGCAAAGTAAGTTGTGGTCATTTTGTGGATATTTTAAGAGAATTACCATTATTTCCAGGTATGCAGAGAAGAATCAAACTTCTCTGCTCTAATACATATAACACTCTCTTCTAATTGTCTTTTGACTTCGCCACTTTCAACACTTCATTATCAAGGTCATGTGAGGAGGGATTAAGAAAAGTATTTGAGGCAATATCACCAGTACTAAAGGTATGGGCCCCATGGAATAGGAAACAATTAAAAATGTTCACTAAATATATAAATACTAGCATTGAATTTTTATAATCTAGTGATAACTAGGCAAATTACTATCCAATCTTTCCAGCTGTGTCTTTTAATTGAAATATTTACACCATTCACATTTAGCATAACTATTGATGTGGTTATGTTCAAGTTTATCATCTTGCTGTTTGTTTTTAATTTGTACTATAATACTTTGTTTCTTTTTCCTTTTTTCTATTTTCCCATCTTCTTTTAGATGGATATGTTTTATGATTCTATTTAATCTCCCTGTTATCTATAACTTTGTCTTTTGTTATATAAGTGGTTACCTTAGGATTTGTAGTGTACATCTTTATCTTGTTCACCTTCAAGTAAGAGTGTGCCAATTTGATTTCTTCCTTCCCAATTTTTGTTCTGTTGTTGTTATACATTTAACATTTACATGTTACCATTCCCAAATATTGTTGCTACTTCCATTAAATACTCATTTCCATCTTGTACAATTTCCCTTCTACCTGAAAGGCTTCCGTTACCATTTCTAATAGGGAAAGTCTGCTGGTAAGGAAATCTTTAAATTTCTGTGTCTTTAAAAGTCTCCATTTTACCTCTTTTTTTGAAGCCTGGTTTTCCCTTCAGGTATTATATGTTGGGAGTTGTAGTTTTTTTTTTTTTGTTGTTGTTGTTGGTTTATTTATTTTGTTTTGCTTTTAACGTTAAGTATTTAAAAGATGTTGCAGTGTGAATAGCACTGCATCAGGACAGTTCACCTTGTTCTGTAAATTTCTTTTGGTAAAGAGAGAGAGAGAGAACTCTCAGCTCATATAACAGTTATCATAAATAAGGAAGAAGCCATGTAGAGGAAATAAAAAAAATATTTAGAGAAGAGCAAGAAGGCTCAGCAGGAGCAGATATCATGTAGCAACAAGGAAATACATGCTTTCTGAAGTTGAGAGCTGACCCTGCTTTATGGAACACTATATTCCTTGTGTGGAACTTCAGAGATTGAGTATCTGATCAGGTAGTTAGAGGAAGTCAAATTTTGCTCGGAGATGCAGAGGAAGTAGGCTACACAAATAACAAAAAGTCAGAGCTTAGGATACAGTTTGCCTCTGTAACAGCTAAAAATGAGAGGCTAGAAGGCTGCTGCACACCTCTCAGTCCAATATCTATTTTCTGAAAATCACCAGTCATCAAGGAAAGGAAATAAAAACACAATGAGATACCACCACAAACCCAAAGCATGGACAAATTTTAAAAATGAAGAATGTCAAAAGGTGGGAAGGATATGGTGCAGCTGGAGCTCTCATCCTCTGGTGGTAGGGATGCAAATTGCTATAACTGCAATATATCTGAAAGTTGTGCATAAATTTTGTATGTAATTTGTAAGTATATCTTCACATCCATAAGTATAAGAAGTAACATATGTAATAATGTGTGCATCAAAACTATGTTTATAATAGCCTACACCTAAAACCTTATCAAAAAATATTAATTAGAGACAGAACTACACCCTACAGGAAAGGCTGGTATTGCATGATTCCATATCAGTGCAATATATAAAATTAACAGGCAAAACAACTTTATATTATTAGAAGTCAGGGTAGTGGCTAGTCCTTGGGTTAGAGAGAATAAGAGACTGGAGTAAAAGTGAGTGGGTTCTTAAGACTAGTAACCTGATCTTCCTTGATTTGGATTCCAGTTGTACAAGTGAGTTGTTATGCATCTGCCTCCCTTTGTTCATTTTTCTGCATAAGTGTTTAATACTATAATATTTTTTTAATTAAGGTATTTTAATATTAATAAAACACTCCTTTAATGGTGAAGTTGTGGCTCTGTGGTAGAGCACTTGCCTGGCATGTGTGAAGCCCTGGGTTTGAGCCTCAGTACCACATATAAATAGATAGATAGATAGATAGATAGATAGATAGAAGAAAAGATCCATTGACAACTAAAAAAATATTTTAAAAAATACTCCTTTAATATGTGAAAAGGCTTAAAAGAACTTCTGGTAATTAAATATTAAACTAATCTTTTGAGGTGAATATATATTTTCAGATATGATTTAATCTAATAATAGAATCTCCCAAGCCAAAAATATGAGAGAGACTCTGACAAAAATATGCCTTATGACTATTTATCAGTTACTTGTCCACATATTCAGTATTTCTTTCAAACATAAAAAAGAAAGAGGGTCATATATTTCTTACAAAGGAGTGTATTTTATTTAACTAAATTGATAACTACATGGTACATGCTTTTATTTAATTAAAATACTTTTATCTGCATTTTATTTAAGTACCATGAATTTTAAAAAAGAAAGAAAATAAGGAGGGAAAAGGGAAATCTAACTTCCCTTGTCTTTGAAGGATTCTTGAATCATTCATGAGATTTCTTTCTTATTTTTTTTACATTTTATCTTATTTAATTTTTTATTTTAGTATTATAGTTATACATAGTACTTGGTTTTATCCTGACAAAATCATAATTTTTTTAAATTAAGGTATTTTAATATTAATAAAACACATATAAAATCTTCTCTACTAGGTGTTTTGAAATATCCCATGGAATTTGTGTTCAGTTCAGGTTACCCTCTTTTCCTCTCTCTCCTCTTCCCTCCCCACATTCTCCTTCCTCTATTCTACTGCTCTTTCTTTTGCTAGTCTATTAATCTGTTTTACTGGTTCTCTCTACATATACATAAAGGTGAAATTCCTTGGGATATATTTATATATGCACATAGCATGGTTTTTTAAAAATTCATTCACAATTTCCTTCCCTTTTCTGTCCCTTCTTTTTCCCTCTCAATCTCCTTCTTCTACTCCACTAACCTTTCCCATATCTTTAGGATATTTGATCCTCCCCTCCTTTTTTCCTTTGTTTTGCACTACATTCTTCATATAAAAGAAAATATTCTACTTTATGAGCCTGGCTTATCTCACTTAGCATGATGTTTTTCGTCTCTATCCATTTATAAGCAAATGCCATAATTTCATTCTTCTTTATGGCTGTGTAAAACTCCATTGTGTTTTCTGTTTGGTTGACTTGTTTTTATTTTTGGTATCTTGTGATTTTTATATGTATTTTTCAAACTATATTTTATTACATTGATACATAGTAATTGTACACACTTACAGGTACAGTGTGACATTTTATTATATGTATGCAATGCACAGTGATCAAATCAGGGTAGTTAGCATGTCCGTCAACTCAGACATTTATTTGTGTGTGTGTGTGTGTGTGTGTGTGTGTGTGCTTTGGAAACATGAAAAATCTTCTCTACTAGGTGTTGTGAAATATTCCACTAGCTACTGTCATCCATAGTTTTCCTACTGTGCTATAGAACAAGTTATTTTTCCCACACAACTGCACCCTGGTACACAGAATCATTCTGTCTCCATCCCTCCTCTCATTCTTCATACCATCTGTTAACTGCCATCCTACTTTCAACTTTTATGAAAGCAACTTTTTAGATTGTACACACTAGTGAGATCATGCTGTCTTTATCTTTCTGTGCTTGGCTTGCTTCACTGGGCATAATGATTTCTAGTTCCATCTATGTTGTTGTAAATTATAGGATTTTATTCTTTATATAGCCAAATAGCATTCTACTCTATATATGTACCATGTATTCTTTATTCATCAGTTTATGGACATACAAGTTGTTTCCATTTCATGGTTAAGGCCAATGGTGCTACAAGAAACATGTGAGTGCAGATGACTCTTTGACACTGAGTTCATTTTCTTTGAATAGCTATACCCAATAGTGGAATTGTTTGATTGAATAATAGTTCTAGTTCTGAGCTTTATAGTTACATATGGTATTTGCGTTCATCCCAACAAAACTATACATGCATAGAATTCAATTTCAGTTCAAATCCCCCCTTTTTATCTCCCCCCTTTTCCCCTCCTGCCCTCTACTCTGCCCCGTTGTTCTTCCTCTACCCTGCTAGACTTCCTTTCACTACTCTATTTATTTTTATTTGATTGGTTCTTTTTACTTATACATAAAGGTGAAATTCCTCATGGTATATTTATATATGCATATAACATTATTTTTTAAGAATTCATTCCACATTGTTTTCCCTGTCCCATTCTTCCACTCTGCCTATCCATCTTCTTCTTGTACCCTACTGATTTCCCCTATATCTTTATGCTATCCTATCCTTTCCTTCCCCTTTCCTTTATTTTACTCTAGTTTCTACATATGGGAGAAAATATTCAACCCTTGATTTTTTTGACACTGGCTTATTTAGTTAGCATGATGTTCTCTATTTCCATCCATTTCCCACCAAATGCCATAATTTCATTCTTATTTATGACTGAGTAAAACCTCCATTTTGTTTATGTACCACAAATTCTTAATCCATTTATCTATTAACAAGCATCTGGGTTGATGTCATAATTTGCTTCTGTGATTGTGCTGTTCTAAACATGGAAGTGCGCTATTAGTATGTATAGTATGCTGATTTTAGTTCTTTTGGATAAATACAAACAAGTGGGTCATATGGTGGTTCCACTCCCTAATGCTTTCCAGAGTGGTTGCACCAATTTGCAGTCCCACTAGCAATGTATGATTGTACCTTTTCCCCCATGTCCTCACCAGCATTTATTATTGTTGTGTTCTTGATCATTGCCGTTCTGACTGGAGTGAGATGGAATCTTAATGTAGTTTTTATTTGCATTTCCCTAATTTCAACAGATGTTGAACACTTTTTCACATATTTGTTGGCCATTTTATTTTTGACATATTATACATACATGGAGTATAACTTATAGCAATGAAGATCCCGTTCTTGCGGCTGTACATGTTTTGGAGTTTTACTGGTCATGTATTCATATATGAACATAGAAAAGTTAGGTTTGATTCATTTTACTGTCTGCCATGACCTGCACAGCCAAACCCCAGAAATCAGAGATGGGCAATGGGGGATTAAGAAAGACACACAAACACCAATAAAGGGAAAGCTGGGACTGGGTGGGACACCGACCTCTGATGGAGGAACAGTGACCAAGAGCTAGCTCAGCAAATTTATTATATAGGGTCTCACAAACAGGAAGTTAAAACAATAGGGACATTTTTCTCTATGCTTTAAAAAATTACAGAACTTTCTATTGTTATTTTTGTCACAATTCCATAGTTGCAATGCTAGGAATATTGTGTTATTATCCTGCTGTACCCAGGAAGCCCATTGTCCAGAATTTGTGCAAAGCAATTGTGCTTGAAGTTTGCAGTGCTTGCAAGATATGATGGTTATCTTGTTCTGATCAGAATTCTCTATCCCTGGCAGCTGGTGTCTGAGTTTAAGGTCAAGACTGTAACTGTTTGATACTTTTGCACAGAACTTCCTCAGGCAGGGTTTTACCATACCATCTGGGCAATCTTGTCCTGCACCTTTGCACAGACAGTTCCCAGAACAAAGTGCAGCCACAGCTCCACAGCAAAGACCATGATCCAAGTCACTACTCTACACATTCTTTCTTTCTTATGCCCATCCTCCTTCCTTTCCCCCTTGTTCCTCTTTATCTAATGCAATGAACTTCTATTCTACACCACATACCAGAGAGAACATTGTGTGTTAGCATCCACATACCATAGAAAACATTTGGCCTTTGGTTTGGGGGGGACTGGCTTATTTCACTTAGCATTATAGTCTGAGTAATATTCCATTAATACATTTTCATTATCCCCTCATCTATTGAAGGGCACCTAGATTGGTTATTGTAAATTGAGCTGCTATGAACAGTGGTGTGGAAGCATCAGTATAGTACTATATAATACAGTATAGTACTGCTTTCCAGAGTGTTTGCACGAATTTGTAGTCCCACCAGCAATATATGAGTGTACCTTTCCCCCCTACATCCTCACAACATATATTGTTACTTGTATTCTTAATAATTGCTATTCTGACTAGAGTGAGATGGAATCTCTGTGCAGTTTTAATTTGCATTTCTCTAATTGCTAAAGATTTTGAGCATTTTTCATGTATTTATTGACCAATTGTATCTCTTCAGTGAAGTCCTTGTTCAGTTCCTCTGCCTATTTATTGATTGGGTTGTTGGAGTTTTTGGTATTAGGTTTTTTTAGTTCTTTGTAAAGTCATAATTATTCTAAGTGGAAAAAAATTGAAAGCATTCCCTCTAAAAAGTGAAACAAGACAAAGATGCCCTTTTTCACAACTTCTATTCAATATAGTCCTTGAAACCCTAGCCAAAACAATTAGACAAAAGAAATTAAAGGAATATAAATAAGAAAAGAGAACTCACACTATCCCTATTTGCTATGACATTTTTCTATATTTAGAAGACCCAAAACACTCCACCAGAAAGCTATAACTCATAAACAATTCAGAAAAATAGTAGTATATAAAATTAGCATGCATAAATCAATTGCATTCCTATACACCAATGATGAAGCAGTGTAAAGAGAAATTAGGAAAAATATCCTACTCACAATAGCCTCAAAAAAAAAAAAACATTGAAAACCTGGGAATCAATCTAACAAAAGTGGTGAAAGACCTCTACAATGAAAACTACAGAACACTAAAGAAATAAATTGAAGATGACCTTAGAAGATGAAGAAATCTCCTATGATCTTGAATAGACAGAATTAATTTTGTGGGGAGTTAAAATTTTTTATTCTTTATATATTCTGGCTATTAATGTCATCAGAGGAGCAACTGACAAAGATTCTCTTCCATCCTGTAGGCTCTGTCTTCATGCCTTTAGTTATTTTCTTTGCTGTGCAAAAGCTTTTTAATTTGATGGCATCCTACTTATTGATTTTTGGTTTTATTTCTTGTGCTTTAGAAGTCTTGTTAAGGAAGTCAGTGCTGCACCTATAATGATGGAGTGTTGACCCTGTGTTTTCTTCTAGGAGTTGCAAGGTTTCTGTCAAATTGCTAAGTCTTTCTTTAATACATTTTGATTGACTTTTGTGCAGAGTGGGAGATACAAGTCTAGTTTCATTCTTCTACATATGGTATCCAATTTTACTAGCATCATTTGTTAAAAAGGTTCTTTTTCTCCAACATATTATTGGCAAGTTTGTGGAGTCTCAGATGGCTAAATATGTGGGCTTGTCTCTGTGTCTTCTATTATGTTCTACTGGTCTTCATGTCTATTTTGATGTCAACATTATACTGCTTTTATTACTAAAATTCTGTAGCATAATTTCAGATCAGGTTTTGTGACGCTTCCTGCATTGCTTTTCTTTTTTCTATTAATTAATTTATTTATTTTAATTAGGTATGTATGACAGCAGAATGCATTTTGATTCATTGTACACAAGTGCAGCACAACTTTTCATTTCTCTGGTTGTACACGATGTAGCATCACACCATATGTGCAGTCATACATGTACCTAGGGTAATGAAGTCTATTTCATTCCACCATCTTTCCTGCCCCCATGTCCCCTCCTCAGCCCTCCCTCCCTTTTGCCCCATCAAAGTTCTTCCATTTTTCCTATGCCCCACCCCCATTATGGATCAGCATCCATTTATCAGAGAGAACATTCAGCCTTTGATTTTGTGGGATTGGCTTACTTCACTTAGCATGATATTCTACAACTCCATCCACTTACCTGCAAATGCCATAATTTTATTCTCTTTTAATGCTGAGTAAGATTCCATTGTGTATATATACCACAGTTTCTTTATCCATTTATCTATTGAAGGGCATCCAGCTTGCTTCCAGTGTGTAGCTATTGTGAACTGAGCTGCTATAAACATTGATGTGGCTGCATTACTATAGTATGCTGATTTTAAGTCCTTTGGGTATAGACAGAGGAGTGGGATAGCTGGGTCAAATGGTGGTTCCATTCCAAGTTTTCTAAGGAATCTCTATACTACCTTCCAGAGTGGTTGCACCAATTTGCAGTCCACAAGCAGTGTATGAGTGTGCCTTTCCTCCCACAATTTCGCCAACATTTATTGCTGTCTGTATTCTTAATAACTGCCATTCTGATTGGCATGAGATGAAATCTTAGAGTAGTTTTGATTTGCATTTCTCTAATTACTAAAAATGTTGAACATTTTTTTATATATTTGTATATCTTCTTCTAAGAAATGTCTGTTTAGCTCCTTAGCCCATTTATTGATTTGGTTGTTAAGCTTTTTAAGTTCTTTATATATCCTGGAGATTAGTGCTCTATCTTGTGTGCATGTGGCAAAAAATTTGCTCCCAAAATGTAGACTCTCTCTTCACCTCATTGTTTGTTTCTTTTGCTAAGAAGAAGCTTTTTAGTTTGAGTTCATCCCATTTATTAATTCTTGATTTTATTTCTTGCACTTTAGGAATCTTGTTAAGGAAGTTGGGGCCTAATCCTACATGATGAAGATTTGGGCCTACTTTTTCTTCTATTAAGTGCAGGGTCTCTGGTCTAGTTCCTAAGTCTTTGATCTACTTTGAGTTGAGTTTTATGCATGGTGAGAGACAGGGATTTTGTTTCATTTTGCTCTATATGAATTTCCAGTTCTTTCAGCGCCATTTGTTGAAGTGGCTGTCTTTTCTCCAATGATGTTTTTGGTGCCTTTGTCTAGTATGAGATGACTGTATTTATGTTAGCTTGTCTTTGTGTCTTCTATTCTGTATCATTGGTCTACAAGTCTATTTTGGTGCCAATACCATGCCATTTTTGTTATTATAGATTTCTAGTATAGTTTAAGGTCTGGTATTGTGATGCCTCCTGCTTTACTCTTCTTGCTAACGATTTGCTTTGGCTATTCTGGGTCTTTTATTTTTCCAAACGAATTTCATGATTGATTTTTCTATTTCTATAACCCTACTCATCAGAGTTAAAATATATACCCCAAAGCAAGACCTTAAAAACCCATCTCCTCAAGCCACACCCTACTTGCATACAGTTACATACAGTTAATTCCTATCAGAAGATTAATTCACTGAGTAAAGACTCTCATAACCCAGTCATTTCACCTCTAAACCCTCTTGCATTGCCTCACACATGAGCTTTTGGAGGATACCTAATATTTAAACCATAACAATCTTGTATCCTGCTAGTTTGCTGAACTCAACTGATAAGCTTTAGAAGACTTGTGGTGGAGTTTTTTTGGGTATTCTAGATATAGGATCATGTCATCAACAAACAAAGATATGGGCTGAGGATGTGGCTCAAGCAGTAGCACACTCACCTGGCATGCGCGGGGCGATGGGTTCGATCCTCAGCACCAGATAAAAAATAAAATATAATGATGCTGTGTCCACAGAAAACTAAAAAATAAATATTAAAAAAATCTCTCTCTCTCTTAAAAAAATAAACAGAGATAGTTTGATTTCTTTTCCTATTTGTATCACTTTAATTTTTCTTCTCTTGCCTCATTGCTCTGTCTAGTTTTAAGAAGTACATTGAATAGAAATGATGTGAGCAGAGGTTCTTGTCTTGTTCCTGCTGTTAGAGGAAATGCTTTCTGTTTTTCTCTCTTCGGTATGATGCTGGCTTTGGGTTTGTCATAAATAGCCTTTTTAATGTTGAGGTAAGTTCCTTCCATCCTTAGTTTCTCTAGAATTTTTAACATGAATGGGTGGTAGATTTTATCAGAGGCCTTTTCTCTTGAGATGATCATGTGATTCTACTTAAGTGGTGAATTACTTTTATTGATTTGTGTAACCTGAACCACACTTAAATCCCTAGGATGAAACCTACTTGTTCATGGTGCACTATCTTTGAATGTGGTTTACTAATATTTTATTAAGGATTTTTACATCTATGTTCATCAGGAATATTGGTCAGTAGTTTTCTCTGATTTGTCTCTGCCTGATTTGGTTATCAGGCTTATACTGGCTTCCTAGAATATATCTGGGAATGTTCCCTCCTTTGCAATTTCCTAGAATATTTTGAGAAAGACTGGCTCGTTCATCTTTGAAGGTCTGATAGAACTCAGTGCAGAATTCATCAGGTCCTGGGCTTTTCATTGTGGAAAGGCTTTTAATTGCTGCTTCAATTTTATTACTTGATATTTGTATCTTATTTTTTATATCTTCCTGCTTCAATTTGGGCAGGTCATATGTATCTAGAAATCTGCCAATGTCTTCTAGATTTCATTCACTAATTTTCTTTCAAACTAAATAATGCTAAGTTTACCCAGGAGAAGGTAGAGTCCTGATGGAGCTGATCATCATTTTTTCATCTTATTTAAAACTTGACCTTTTATACTCTACCACATATTAAGGCCTATAGCCTGTTCATTTTGCAAATATTATAGAGCTCTTATGTAGAATAATTTTTTTCTCACACAGTGAATTCATATTAAACATATAAACTGACTGTCTATAGAGTGACTGTAATACTCCATGAGAAGTTAAATATAATTGGAAGACTGCTTTACAAGGAAATAACTTTTTCTAAACATTTGCACAATTGATTCTGTTTACATGGTCTTTATATTGGAATGATGCAAAGCATAATGAACTGATGTGTCTTGCTTCTGAAAATTGATCTTTTAGCTAAGTATTTTCAAAAGTAATTCCTAGTAATTTATAGTCTAAGGTTCATATAAAATGTTTCCTTCTAGACAAACTATTAAAAAGTAGTATATTGTGGCCTGGGGTTGTGGCTCAGTGCTACAGTACTTGCTAGCACATGTGAGGAACTGAGTTTGATACTCAGTAGCACATAATAAGTAAGTAAATAAATAAAAAAATAAAATTATTATTTCAATCTACAACTAACCTTTTTTTTCAAAAGTAGTAGTATATTCTGTATTTCATTTTGTAAATGTGACAAAGTTCTAGCTATTTATTAAGAGAGAGAAAAGGTCAAAAGAATTATTACCCCTAAGACTTTTGAAATTCTACACTAAGGCAATGATATATGATATTTAGAAAAGGCAAGATTAACTTTATTTTAAGGAGTTGTTAAATAAAAAATGGACATTCTGTGGCATTTAACTATTAGAAGGTTTTCCCAGCAGTGTGTGCAGGCAGTGGGGGGTAGCAGGGGATGGCAGAAGATCAGAGAACACAGGAGCCAGTCTTGGAGTTTACCCCAGTGACATGACTGAATGTCAAATAAGGTGGAATAAAACGAGGATGGAATGAGAATAAGGCAAAGAGACTTCATCAAACAATGAAGGAAATGACAGCTTTATTCCAAGGGCAGAAGCAGCAGAAGGGAGCTGTTCTCTCCCTATAACTTAAATTACAAAACTCTGGAAGCAATGGGAGGAGCTAAAATTACAACTCTGTTCTAACTGGGGAGGTGCCTGGAAATCCATCAGGCTAACATGATGATGATTGAATGGTTTAAATATAAGAGTCTAGTGATATGTTTGCAAGAGCGAAGTAAACGTCTGCATGCAGGAGAATATGACATCAGGCAAAAATTCATCCAGGCCTTTTCACTCCAATTTGCATCACCACATATTTAAAAAGTTACAACCACTTCTTTTATGAAGATATGAACTAGTTAGAGTGATGTTAAGGACATATACACATCAAAGGAAAAATATGTCAAGTGTCTTCATCTTTCAAGGTCTCAATTTGTTTTCTTACCTATGAAATGAGAAAATTGGTCTGGATAACTTCTGGGAGTATTGGCATGTTATTGTTATGTAATTTCTATGATATCGAAGAAATACAAGATCACCATGGAATGGAAGAGTTCATGAGCTGAAGAAGGACAATATGAATATTAAACCTTAATTATGAAGAGAGGGCAGCGAAACAAATGAATGGGATCCTTACCTTAAGAAATATTTTGTTCCTTGATTAAACAAAATAAGGTAGAAAACCAAAGGCTGAAATCAATATTTTGACATCCAAAGGAGGACTGTGAAGTTCCACTGAATTACATGTAGACAATCAAGTTTTAACAGGTAAGAGAAAAGGTATACAATACATGATTGATTTTGAAATCTTCTGTAGAAATGGAATTTATGCACATTGGTTTATTTTGTTCCATCCTCATACACTGCACACAAATATAAAAGAATTAACTATAAGAGTGATAAAAACTGAAATAAAATCAGAAATATAGTCTTCGTTATTGCATGTTCTTACACAAATTAAGACCAAAATATATTTTATATAAGATTGTATATATTTTACCAAAAAATGAAATAAGAAAGACATTTTATAAAATACACTCGTGCATTGCTTAATGACAGGAATACATTCTCAGAAGTGTGTCCTAAGAGATTTTGTCATGTAAATATAATAGAGTCTACTTACACATACTTAAAAGGTGTACTCTGGTATATAGCTAAACCATACGTAGTTCATTCCAAGATACCATCTTAAAGAATTAGAAGAAAAAGTATTTAAATCTGAGTCAAAATTAGATCATTTAAGAGAATATGTATTCTTGGGAGGACAGAATTAGTCAACTAGGAATGGGGGAATGGTCAAATAAAATGAGGAGTGATAAATATATATTGGATTCACAAAAAGGCATCATGGATGACTTTTGAGGAGCCATCAGTGTGGGATTGAAACAGACTGAAAGTGGACCAGGAGGTAAGGAAGAGGCAGGGAGCACCAATACTCTTTCAGGTAACTGAGTTATGAAGAGATAGAGTGGCCTCTGAGTGACATGGTTATAGAGACACTTGTGTTTTTTCAACTTTTTAAAGACAAAAGTGTCTGGAACGTATTTAAAGTTGATGGGATAGAGCCAGTAGAGAGGGAGCAATTCAGATATGTACAGTTAACTGAATGTCATTTATTCCTCAATAAAACATTAAAATAAAAGCTTAAAAATAAAACAAAAAGGCCTTTTAAAGATCCATAAGATTAAACCGCTTAATGGAAGTTGCATAAATTTTGCCTGTCTTTAAGACCAATTTAAAGACATGAATACTAAAGCTCCCAACGGACAATGTGAGAAATATCATTATAAATTTATTGAAGGCAGAGATCACATCTTCCTGATGTTGCATCCCAGGGACCTAACAAGGCCAAATATCACAAGTACATAGCAGACTTAATAACATTGATAAATGTTTATTGAAATCAATGCTAAATTTTTGGATTTTTAAATCCTTGTGAAAATAAAACTTTGGATGCTTGTCTTAGGGACCAAAAGAAATTAGTACAAATTAAAAGGAGCATGGGATACTGCTACATCGATGTTCATAGCAGCACAATTCACAATAGCTAGACTGTGGAACCAACCTAGATGCCCTTCAATAGATGAATGGATTAAAAAAATGTGGCATTTATACACAATGGAGTATTACTCTGCACTAAAAAATGACAAAATGATGGAATTTGCAGGGAAATGGATGGCACTAGAGCAGATTATGCTAAGTGAAGCTAGTCAATCCCTAAAAAACAAATGCCAAATGTCATCTTTGATATGCGGAGAGCAACTAAGAACAGAATAGGGAGGAAGAGCATGAGAAGAAGATCACCATTAAACAGGGTTGAGGGGGGGAGGGAAAGAGAGAGAGAAGGGAAATTGCATGGTAAAGGAAAGAGACCCTCATTGTTATACAAAATTACATATAAGAGGAAGTGAGGGGAAAGGAGAAAAAACAAGAGAGAGAAATGAATTACAGTAGATGGGGTAGAGAGAAAAGATGGGAGGAGAGGGGAGGAGAGGGGAGGGGGGATAGTAGAGGATAGGAAGGGCAGCAGAATACAACATACACTAGTATGGCAGTATGTAAAAAGGTGGATGTGTAACCGATGTGAATCTGCAATATGTATACGGGGTAAAAATGGGAGTTCATAATCTGCTTGAATCAAATGTATGAAATATGATATGTCAAGAGTTTTGTAATGTTTTGAACAACTAATAATAAAAAAAAGAATAAATAAATAAATAAAAGGACAGTAGATTATGTATTGGAAAATAAATGTGCTCTCAATTTGTTCCTTTTTCACAAGAATATGCATTTATAGGAGATCCAAGCATACTTGTTAAAAGAGAGATCACTGAATTGAATTAAAGTATCAGGTAAGCAATATAAGTAAGATAATAGCCAAATGACAAGGATGGTTTCAGAAAATATAACAGGACAAATACAAATTTCACAGACTTTATTGTTGGTGCATGGAATTAATCATAAAACCAGAACTACATTTAGTAATAATAATAAATAACATTCTGAGGTACTTATTATGTGCCATACCTGGGCTCAGTATTTGGATAAATTCTGTAATTTAGTCTTTCCAGCAACCTTGTGAGTCAGGCACTATTAGCATCCTCTTCTTCCTGATGAAGGAACAGTTGTTCAGAGAGGGTAGTAATGTGCTCTTAAATACTAGAAATGCAGTAAATGTCAGAACTAATATGAATCCGGTTCTCTCTGTTCCCAAGTATATTCTCTTTACCACACTTTTCTCATCCAGTGTAATGTCTGTATTTATCAAGCAGAAACTGAAGCCAAGGGATAATGTAAGTTGTGTGCATTTATGCACCTTGTTAATTGTTAAACCATGAACTGAATTCAAGTCTCTTCATTCCCAGTCCAGCAATCTCTTATCCATTCTTCAAAGACATAAGCACTGATACATTAATTTCTCATATTTGAAAATTTTACTCAACTTCAATTCATCAACTTAATGAACTAAAATCAACCCTAATTAAGTGTGTGGATCTATTTTCCATCTTGGAAGATCTTGGATTGGAGGGGGAAACAAATACCCATAGGGGAAGTCAGAAAGCATCTCACTGGATACTTCCTGCCCTGCAAAAACTATTTGGTTCATCCATGGCTAATTTAAGGACAGTAGTTCAGTAGTAGAGTACTTGCCTAGCATGTGTGAGGCACTGGGTTCAATTCTCAGCACTGCATATAAATAAATGAATAAAATAAAGGTCCATAAACAAGTATATTTTTAAAAAATGAAGTATGAGAGTCCTAGTGAATGCTTGGAGTTTGGGGGCTAGAGAATGTAAGTATGTGACTCTCAGCTGAAGCACTCTGGATAGAGGTGGTATATGGCTGCACTTGCCCTTAGCAGTTGAGTGAGTAGAGGAATGGGCAGTAGTGGGAGTGTCAGCATACGCTTCCAGAGTATGAGAGCACTAGAATGCATGAGTTCTAATGGATCAAATGAATGTCGCTGAAGGAAGCCAGCCCTAGACTAAAAGTATTGTTTGATAAAGAAAGACATCCAGCAGAAAAGGTTTGTATGAAGTCTACCTTTAGGACAGAAGCTTAAAAAACTGAAGTTGCCCTGCAAGGTAAAACAGAGAGAATATAATTAACAATAGAGAGCAATGTAGAGTTCCTCCAACATTGGAGATGGGCTCCAAAGGTAGCTACAAAAATATAGTGCATCAGGGGAAGAGCATCATTTGAGCTTCTGCCCTACAGCAGGCAAGGGCAACCAGCTAGCAAAAGCAACATCAGTCAATGAGCAGACACTCTTCTCTTCCTGATCTCCAAAATTATTTCCCAATCAACTCCCTTTGAATTCATTCTACTTAATAAGCTGGTTTCCTTTTCGTCTGCTGCAGTTTTTAAATTGGTCTATTTATCCACAGTATAGCAATTCGTTCATCAATAATTTTATTTCTGTCAACATTTTTCTAAAGTATATTGCTGAGCAGAGCCTGGTCGGCGGACCGCCCCGCGGATGGAGTCTGCGGCGCGCGCTGGGTAGCGGCGAGGTACTAGAGCCGGAGTACAGCGATGCGAATTCTGGGGGCTCCTGCCAGCGGTGCACTGGCCGTGCTTAGTGCTGAGTTCTGGCTTTGAGACAGAGGAGAGAAGCGGTCCAGTTCGGTTCTCGACACCGGTCGGACCACGGAGGAGGACAGCAGCCGCCATCTTGGAGAGCTGATGTAATCATCCCTGTTTTCTACTGATCTCAGCTCATTCAACTACGGAAGAGGTGATTTCAGGCTGGTATTTGCCTGTGTCTCGCAGACAGATCGCTCAGGCTCGGGGCTGGAGAACCTGAGGAGAATACTCTTCGGGGCTCGCTCCGGGCAAGGCTTGCGCCGGGCTTTGAGCGGCCGGATTCTGGTTCCCCGGGCTGCTTTGGCCCAGGGCTGGGGAACCTGCGGGGACTGCGTGCTGAGGCCAGCTCCAAGTGGAACGTGCGCTGAAGGGCAGCTGGGCTCTGACTCCCGGAACAGTTTTGGCCCAGGACTGGGGAGCCCACGGGGACTGAATCTTTGGGTCTGCTCCTAGCGGAGCGTGCACCGAGCTGGGAGAGTTTGGAGCGGCCGGGCTCGGGCTCCCGGGGCTGCTTTGGCCTGGGGCTGGGGAACCCGCGGGGGTCGCTCTGTGGAGCCTGCTCCTAGCAGAGCGTGGCCGGGATCGGAGAGGCCGGGTTCTGGCTCCCGAAGCTGCTTTGGCACAGGGCTGGGGAACCTGCGGGGACTGCTTCTCGGTCCAGGTCCTGCTGGGTGCTGTGGGGGCCTGGGGGGCAGAGTGGAGCTGCCGCCTGCGCCCAGAGCAGGCCAAGTGACCCGCCGGCGTGGTATCACGACACCCCAACTGCAGCTGGGGCCGAGGAGAGTAGCCGCCCTCGCCTGGAACAGGACCAGCGACCTGACGGCGCGGTAGCCAAATCACCCCATTTGGAGTGGGGGCTGTGCAGAGCTGCCGTCTGAGCCTGCAAGGTAGGCAGACCTGCGACCCACTGGCAGGACAGGCCCGGCAGCCTGCCAGTGTGGTGGACAAGTAGCACCAAGGCAGTCACGTCACACTGGTTGGAGTGGGGGTGGAGCAGAGCCGCCGCCTGTGTCCGGAAAAGGCCCAGCGACCCGTTGGAGAGGCACTCAGGTACACCCACTGGGAGTGGGGGCTGAGCAGAACTGCCGCCCGAGCCCGCAAGGTAGGCAGAACTGCGACCCACCGGCAGAACAGGCTTAGAGGCCGACCAGCATGGTAGACACGTCACACCAATTGGAGTAGGGGCGGAGCAGAACTGCCGCCCACATCCGGATCAGGACCAACGACCCGAGGGCGTGGTAGTTACTTCACCACAATTGGAGTGGGGGCAGAGCAGAGCCGCCACCTTTGCCCGCAGGGCGGGCAGACCTGCGACCAACCAGCGTGGTAGGTAGATCACCCTAATTAGAGGAGGAGCACAGCCACTACCTGCCCTGCAAGGGAGATCTCCCAACTATACAAGAGCAATATAAATAAATAGGGGGAAAATTTCAAAAACACAACAGTTTCACCAAGCAGAAAGAAATGCGAGCAGTATGAAAAGACAAGGAAACAAAGGACCACAAGCAATGCAGGTCAACTCAACTTTAGAAGAGGTAATAGCTGCAACAGATGGAATGTCAGATAAAGAGTTCAGGGTATACATGCTTCAGATGATCTGGAGTCTCAAGGAAGACATGAGACAGCAAAATCAGACAATGAAAGATCATTTTGACAAGGCACTACATAAACAAATACAGGAAGTAAAAGATCAATTTCACAGGGAGATAGAAGTTATAAAAAAACAAACAAATAGAAATCCTAGAAATGCAGGAAGCAATAAACCAACTTAAAACCTCAATTGAGAATACTACCAGCAGAGTAGATCACTTAGAAGATAGAACATCAGACAATGAAGACAAAATATTTCAACTTGAAAAGAACATAGACAGCTCAGCAAGTCTGCTAAGAAACCATGAGCAGAACATCCAAGAAATATGGGATAACATTAAAAGACCAAACTTAAGAGTCATTGGGATACAGGAAGGCACAGAGCTCCAAACCAAAGGAATAAACAATCTATTCAATGAAATAATATGAGAAAACTTCCCAGACCTGAAGAATGAAACAGAATCCCAAATCCTAGAAGCCTACAGGACGCCGAATGTGCAAAATCATAAGAGATCCACACCTAGACACATTATAATGAAGATGCCCAACATACAGAATAAGGAGAGAATTTTAGAAGCTACAAGAGAAAGGAAGCAGATTACATTTAGGGGTAAACCAATCAGGATAACAGCTGATCTCTCAACACAGACTCTGAAAGCTAGAAGATCCTGGAATAACATATTTCAAACACTGAAAGAAAATGGGTTCCAACCAAGAATCGTGTATCCAGCGAAATTAAGCTTCAGGATGGAAGATGAAATTAAAACCTTCCACGATAAACAAAAGTTAAAAGAATTCGCAGCTAGAAAACCATCTCTTCAAAAAATCCTTGGCAAAACATTACAGGAAGAGGAAATGGAAAATAACATTGAAAACCAACAGTGTGAGGTAGGACAGAAAAAGGGGGGAAAGTAATCAAAGAGGAAAACAAATCAGGTTTAGTAACATTAATAAACAAATATGGCTGGAGGAACAAACCATATCTCAATAATAACCCTAAATGTTAATGGCTTAAACTCACCAATTAAGAGACACAGGCTAGTTGAATGGATCACAAAACAAGACCCAACAATATGCTGCCTACAGAAGACGCATTTGATAGGAAAAGATATACATAGACTGAAGGTGAAAGGTTGGGAAAAATCATTCCACTCATATGGACTGCGGAAACAAGCAGGAGTGTCCATACTCATATCAAATAAAATAGATTTCAAGCCAAAGTTAATCAAAAGGGATAAAGAGGGACACTGCATACTGCTCAAGGGAACCATATACCAACAAGACATAACAATCATAAATATATATGCCCCAAACAATGGTGCAGCTATGTTCGTCAAGCAAACTCTTCTCAAGTTCAAGAGTCTAGTGAACCACCATACTATAATCATGGGAGACTTCAACACACCTCTCTCACCACTGGAGAGATCTTCCAAACAAAAGTTAAATAAGGAAACTATAGAACTCAATAACACAATTAACAACCTAGACTTAATTGACATATATAGAATATACCACCCAACATCAAGGAGTTACACTTTTTTCTCAGCAGCACATGGATCCTTCTCAAAAATAGATCATATATTATGTCACAGGGCAACTCTTAGACAATATAAAGGAGTAGAGATAATACCATGCATCTTATCTGATCATAATGGAATGAAACTGAAAATCAACGATAAAAGAAGGAAGGAAAAATCATGCATCACTTGGAGAATGAACAATAGGTTACTGAATGATCAATGGGTTATAGAAGACATTAAGGAGGAAATTAAAAACTTCTTAGAGTTAAATGAAAACACAGACACAACATATCGGAATCTATGGGACACATTGAAAGCAGTTCTAAGAGGAAAATTCATTGCTTGGAGCTCATTCCTTAAAAAAAGAAAAAACCAACAAATAAATGATCTCATACTTCATCAAAAAATCCTAGAAAAAGAAGAGCAAAACAACAGCAAAAGAAGTAGAAGGCAAGAAATAATGAAAATCAGAGCTGAAATTAATGAAATTGAAACAAAAGAAACAATTGAAAAAATTGAAAAAACTAAAAGTTGGTTTTTTGAACAAAATAAATAAAATCGACAGACCCTTAGCCATGCTAACGAAGAGAAGAAGAGAGAGAACCCAAATTACTAGCATACGGGATGAAAAAGGCAATACCACAACAGACACTTCAGAAATACAGAAGATAATCAGAAATTATTTTGAATCCTTATACTCCAATAAAATAGAAGATAGTGAAGGCATAGATAAATTTCTTAAGTCATATGATCTGCCCAGATTGAGTCAGGAGGATATAGACAACCTAAACAGACCAATAACAATAGAGGAAATAGAAGAAACCATCAAAAGATTACCAACTAAGAAAAGCCCAGGACCGGATGGGTATACAGCAGAGTTTTACAAAACCTTTAAAGAGGAACTAACACCAATACTTTTCAAGCTATTTCAGGAAATAGAAAAAGAGGGAGAACTTCCAAATACATTCTACGAGGCCAACATCACCCTGATGCCTAAACCAGACAGAGACACTTCAAAGAAAGAAAACTACAGACCAATATCTCTAATGAACCTAGATGCAAAAATCCTCAATAAAATTCTGGCGAATCGGATTCAAAAACATATCAAAAAAATTATACACCATGATCAAGTAGGATTCATCCCTGGGATGCAAGGCTGGTTCAAAATACGGAAATCAATAAATGTTATTCACCACATCAATAGACTTAAAAATAAGAACCATATGATCATCTCGATAGATGCGGAAAAAGCATTCGACAAAGTACAGCATCCCTTTATGTTCAAAACACTAGAAAAATTAGGGATAACAGGATCATACCTCAACATTGTAAAAGCAATCTATGATAAGCCACAGGCCAGCATCATTCTGAATGGAGAAAAATTGAAGGCACTCCCTCTAAGATCTGGTACAAGACAGGGATTCCCTCTCTCACCACTTCTGTTCAACATAGTCCTCGAAACACTGGCCAGAGCAATTAGATAGACGAAAGAAATTAAAGGCATAAAAATAGGAAAAGAAGAACTTAAATTATCACTATTTGCAGATGATATGATTCTATACCTAACAGACCCAAAAGGGTCTACAAAGAAACTATTAGAGCTAATAAATGAATTCAGCAAAGTGGCAGGATATAAAATCAACACGCATAAATCAAAGGCATTCCTGTATATCAGCGACAAATCCTCTGAAACGGAAATGAGGGCAACTACTCCATTCACAATATCCCCCCCAAAAATAAAATACTTGGGAATCAACCTAACAAAAGAGGTGAAAGACCTATACAATGAAAACTACAAAACCCTAAAGAGAGATATAGAAGAAGACCTCAGAAGATGGAAAAATATACCCTGTTCATGGATAGGCAGAACTAACATCATCAAAATGGCGATATTACCAAAAGTTCTCTATAAGTTCAATGCTATGCCAATCAAAATCCCAACAGCATTTCTTGTAGAAATAGATAAAACAATCATGAAATTCATATGGAATAATAAAAGACCCAGAATAGCAAAAACAATGCTAAGCAGGAAGTGTGAATCAGGCGGTATAGCGATACCAGACTTCAAACTATACTACAGAGCAATAGTAACAAAAACAGCATGGTACTGGTACCAAAACAGGTGGGTGGACCAATGGTACAGAATAAAGGACACAGTAACCAATCCACAAAACTACAACTATCTTATATTTGATAAAGGGGCTAAAAGCATGCAATGGAGGAAGGATAGCATCTTCAACAAATGGTGTTGGGAAAACTGGAAATCCATTTGCATCAAAATGAAACTGAATCCCTTTCTCTCGCCATGCACAAAAGTTAACTCAAAATGGATCAAGGAGCTTGATATTAAATCAGAGACACGGCGTCTGAGAGAAGAAAAAGTTGGCTATGATCTACATACTGTGGGGTCGGGCTCCAAATTCCTCAATAGGACACCCATAGCGCAAGAGTTAACAACTAGAATCAACAAATGGGACTTACTCAAACTAAAAAGTTTTTTCTCAGCAAAAGAAACAATAAGAGAGGTAAATAGGGAGCCTACATCCTGGGAACAAATCTTTACTCCACACACTTCAGATAGAGCCCTAATATCCAGAGTATACAAAGAACTCAAAAAATTAGACAATAAGATAACAAATAACCAAATCAACAAATGGGCCAAGGACCTGAACAGATACTTCTCAGAGGAGGACATACAATCAATCAATAAGTACATGAAAAAATGCTCACCATCACTAGGAGTCAGAGAAATGCAAATCAAAACCACCCTAAGATACCATCTCACTCCAGTAAGATTGGCAGCCATTATGAAGTCCAACAACAACAAGTGCTGGAGAGGATGTGGGGAAAAGGGTACACTTGTACATTGTTGGTGGGACTGCAAATTGGTGCAACCAATTTGGAAAGCAGTATGGAGATTTCTTGGAAAGCTGGGAATGGAACCACCATTTGACCCAGCTATTCCCCTTCTCGGTCTATTCCCTAAAGACCTAATAAGAGCATGCTACAGGGACACTGCTACATCGATGTTCATAGCAGCACAATTCACGAAAGCAAGATTGTGGAACCAACCTAGATGCCCTTCAATAGATGAATGGATAAAAAAATGTGGCATTTATACACAATGGAGTATTACTCTGCTTTAAAAAAATGACAAAATCATAGAATTTGGAGGGTAATGGATGGCATTAGAGCAGATTATGCTAAGTGAAGCTAGCCAATTCTTAAAAAACAAATGCCAAATGACTGCTTTGATATAAGGGGAGTAACCAAGGACAGGGTAGGGATGAAGAGCTTGAGAAGAAGATTACCATTAAAAAGGGATGAGAGGTGGGAGGGAAAGGGTGTGAGAAGGGAAATCGCATGGAAATGGAAGGTGATCCTCAGGGTTATACAAAATTACATATAAGAGGAAAGGAGGGGTAAGAGAAAAATAATACAAGTGGAAGAAATGATTTACAGTAGAGGGGGTAGAGAGAGAAAAGGGGAGGGGAGGGGAGGGGAGAGGAAGGGGGATAGTAGAGAATAGGATAGACAGCAGAATACATCAGTCACTAGAATGGCAATATGTAAATCAATGGAAGTGTAACTGATGTGATACAGTAATCTGTATACGGGGTAAAAATGGGAGTTCATAACCCACTTGAATCAAACTGTGAAATATGATATATTAAGAACCATGTAATGTTTTGAACGACCAACAATAAAAATAAATAAATAAATAAATAAATAAATAAATAAAATATATTGCTTCCTTGCTTGGACTCTTTCTTGATACCTGCTGTGCCCCAATTAAATCATAACTCTTCAGTTCTCCTGGACAGGATTCAATAATCCTTTCTCTGTATTCACTTTCCAACATATAAGTGTTTTGACTAATAGTTGGACTCTCTGTAAAGGGGAACATCTCAAAAGAATCTTTAAGAATGCATTTTGGTCCCCCAAAGTTCTGTGACCATGTGCTTTTATTTCTCCAAACTATTCATGACTAACAAAATTCTAAGATCTATGTCAGTCTCAATCTGAAATGTGTTTGTATTCCAAATCTAAATCCAACCCATGCTTCAAAGCTAAGCTCAAATACCACCTCTTCTTAAGACTGACTACCTGATTCCCCTGTTGGAATCAGTTAGTTCTTTGTAGCTTCTTGTATTATTTTGGCTTTGATCTTATTTCATTCTACTTCATATTATAGTCATGTAACATGGGTAGAAGACAAAGCCCAAAATGGAAATATAAATTTTAGACACAATAAGGCATTTTTTTAAAAAATTAGAAGATTTTAGTTGCATGTAAATCCAAAAAGCCTTCTTGGAAGATATGACTGAGACTCTTGAACAAGTCCAGGTTCAAACAGCTTCCTGACTTGTGAGAAGGAAGCTCTTTGCAGAGACCTGAGTGGGCTGTGTAGAAGTACTAGGCCTCAGTCCTGGAGCAATAACAGGAGTGTAATAGGGATGGAACTTGTGTAATCAGTAGTGAGCAATACCAGCCACCAACAATGAGTTTAGAAGTAGTTGGAGAAGAATTTTCAGAAATCGAGCCTAATAGGATTTTATGATCTTCAGGGTACCGCACGGGATGCTGTTTGTGAAGGGGTTGTTACTTTATTTCAGGGAAGAAGGCTAGTTCTTGATGATGATGGTGATGAAGAAAGGAAAATATTGAAAAACATAAGAACATGGCCATGAAACCAAAGGGAAGAGACAAACCTCAATTTGAGAGCTGAAAACCTATGGGGTGGGCATGAGGGGCTTAGCAATGTCTTGTGTGGGGTCAGTATCCACACAGGCATGGTACTAGTGGAATGAACATGGCAGCCATACCTGCAACATTGTGAAGTGTCAGAATCCGCAGTCTCAGATGAATTACAGAACTAATTTAGAATAACAGAAACAACCACTTGTGGCTGCAGGGGGTCTACTCTAAAAGTCACAAGAAGCATATGTGAACCACTCCACCAGGAAGGGATTTCGATTTGAGTTTCAGCTGTCTCACTCCCATATCCCAACAGAGGAGAAACTGAATGTAAAGAGTTGTAATTGTAGACACTTAATAAATGCCTATAATGACTTGTATCTTAAATGTCCCCCCGCTGATGGCCCTGGTGGGAGGTGATGGAACCTTTAGGAAATGGGGCCTAGTGGAAGAAAGTTAGGTCATTGAGAGTGTGTCCTTGATTGGGATATTGGGACTCTGGCTCTACCTTTCTCTCTGTGTTTGTTTCCCAGGCTCCATGAGGTGAGCAGATATCCTCTCCTATGGGCTTCCTGCATTATATTCTGCCTCCCCACAGGCCCCAAAGCAATGTGGCCAAGTGACCATAGACTAAAACTGCTGATACTGAGCCAAAATAATTTTTTCTTTTTTATGGATTGATTCTCCACAGTGGAAATCTAACTAACACAATGTCTGTTGAATAAATAATAAACACATGGTTATTTTCTGGAGGAAGCTTCACTATCAGTTCTTGCACAACAGCATAGCTAGTAATTTTAGTAATTCTCATTCTTTCACTATATCCTCAATTTTCCATGTTGTAGACATCAATATTTTTATCTCCTGAATGTTCCCCTTCCCTCTTCCTCTTCATAAATGCAACTCCCTTCTCTTGGGGAACTCCTTCTTTCTCCAAATATTTGACACTGGGAGGCTGCCAGACATGGGAACATGAAGCAGTCACTCAGAGTCCTGTTGTTTTAGCAATAGGGCTTGATGTTAAAAATTCATACAATACTCAAGCTTGGTTAATGAAAATGATCCACAGAAATGGTATATACAGAAGCAGGGAGAGAAAAGCCCTGTCTTTCCTCAGAATCATGAAGCTGTCATGTTTATAATTTTGGAGCTTCTACTACCTGCTATGTTCTCTGTCATGTGGAGAAAGCTAGTTTGAAGGAAAAAAAATGAAGACTGGCAAAGACAAGCTTATGTGTGTGTGTATGTGTATGTGTGTGAGAAAGACAAATAGAGAAATAAGAGGAAGAGACAGCGAAGAAAAGAAAACTTTCTTAGGAAGACAATAATTAGAATATTTTGTTTTTATTTTTATGAACAACTTCATGCTGCTGAAACAAAAATTATTTCTTTAAATCAGAAGAAATCACAAACACATGTAATAAAACATATTGGAAAGACACATGTGACTGTTGATCACCACATAGCCAATCCAGCCTCATCAGCCTTGCCTAGTTTAGACTGCTTAGTTCCACTCTACCACCACGTGTGACAGTAATGAAGGTTCTAGCTTCATATTCCCTATGCCAGAAGCTGCATTGTTTTCTGTAACACTCTGGAGACCCACTGTAAATATTTAAAGCATGTCAAGCTTCTTATCTACAAGGGAGATTCCAAGCAAAGCTCTCCTAGAACATTAGAGTGGGGGTAAAACAGCCATTATGAAATCAGAAAGTTTTGTAAAATGCAAGTTGATTTTTCCTTATTTTAGAAGTTTTTATTTCTCATGGGATCTTTCTCTGTATATCCTGTTTCTGACTACATAGTCTTGCTTAATATTTATAAAGTAGATCACTACAGTGATTCTTAAAATCAAAGAATTTAAAGTAGAAGTAAAAAAGGGCAATCTTGGAATGAAAACGAGGCAAAGAATAATATGTTGAAGAAAAGTAAATCAAAGTTGTCTGGAACACCAACAGATTTGAAAGTTGAATTATTCAAGGCGGCAAATTTTCTGGATTCCAGCTCTATGCTGCAAGAATTGGAAACAGATAACAGAGGCATTGTTATATATTTTTCACTGCCAGCCTTCTGCTGCCACCACAAAGCACCCCAGTCTGTCTCTTTTGCCAGCCTGTAAGAACTTTACACGGAAGATAACAGAGTCCCTGGTTTTGTATTTAAAAGATAAGAATGTACCTTTAGACTTTTACAAAGAAGCTTCTCATCCAAAATTCTAATTAGTTTGTCTAATAAGGTATCAGGTAAAATTTACTTACATGATTTTACTCACATTAGACAACTGGTATACAGAGACTGAATATGTAAGGCAGATAGTTTTTGAAATATGCAGAACATTCCCATCATTTCTCTCCAACTTACAATCTTCAAATTGACATTGCCCAAATTTAGTTACCATAGGTTCACATAAACAATAGATAAATTCTCTCCAACTTTATTTCAAAGTCTGATGCCTCCTAACCCCATACATTTTTAATAATTGGGACTTCAACAATACTTACTTAACTTTTTTTTTCTTTCACTTCTTTTCAAATAAACTCTTTTTTTTCTTTTGAAAATTCCTACCCCTCACTTTAATAGGACAACCAATGGGATTGTTTTCTTACATGAAAGCTAGACTAGTCTCTGTAATTTGAGGTGCTCTCAGTTTTGTTTTCTGTTTTTTGTTTTTTCATTCTCTTTCTATAGACTACTTGGTGTTAAGTACTGCTTCTCTAGAAAGCATCAGTCATACTTTGGGAGAAAACTCTGATAGAAAAGAGAGAAGAAGAAAAGAAATGGGTCAGAGCCAGATGCTACTCAGGAAGAACAGGCCCAGGGAAGGAGAATCCTGGCAACATCAAATGGGACGCTGAAAAGATGTGTGAATCAGATGAGCATTTCTTCAGACTTAAGTGAGGTAGCTCATGGGAAAGCAAGACTAGGAGCCTGGTGTAACACATTCTGGTGCAGATGTTTCCACCCTTTCCTCCCTCCTTCTGGGTTCTCCATATAACATAACCAGACCGACGTGGGACCCCCAACATACACCAAAAGATGTGAATGTCCACATTTCTGCCACCAATTTCGACTTCAGCTAACTCAGTATTATGGTGGCTGCAGACTTCTAGACAATGCATGTCTAAAAAAATAAGTTTAGAAGACCTAAAAGTCCCCACTCTATCTCTCAGCTAAAATTGCATACAGATGCTGCTCAGTGCTTGTATTAACTTGTAACTGTGAACAAATTATAAGGTTTTAAGATCACAGAAAAGTTTTTGAAGTTGAAAATAACCACCATTACAGACAAAATAACCTGTCACTTCTTTTAGAGTTCAGGGAAATAAAATGTTGTTAAGAAAATAAAACATCCTGGCTGTGTTCCAGAACATAACATAACATTCTCTTATACACTTCTAAAATGGTTATCTTGAGTGTCAGCAAATGGCTGTTTGTTTAAATTCAACTCCCTTAAAAATACTTAAGATCTTTTTCATTGACAATATGGACTGTCTGGTACATATAAGATTATGTGTTAACATTTTTCTAAAGGCAATAGTATCTAAACCCTTATATCATCTAAATCAAACTTATATGTTCTGCAAAACTCATCTACAAATCAAAGAAAGAAAATATTTGCTATGTTTAAAAAATAAATGACAACTGTACACATCTTAATACTGCAACATGCTTATAATTTTCCTAGTCTTTATTATTTGAAATAAATAATGCACACAGTTTAGAATCTGTGTATAATAACTTAAATTTTCTGTTATAACAGTAAGATGTAAGTTTCAGAAAATCTACTTTACATAATTGTTATGGAAATTTAAGTTCAGAAAAATTAAGTCTAATTATAATTTTATTCCATAATTTCAGGAGTATTGGTTTAATCATAAAATATAATACATGAAATAATTATATGAAATTTAAAGGGAAGTTGCTTTCACCAAAACTCTGATTACTCACAATATATATAGTATTTTCTCTCAAAGGGAAGAAAACCAGTTCTCTTGAGATTTCTCATCTGCAGCTGTATTCTACAGAGGTCTAAAAACCATTGAAATGAATTGCCCCAAGGTTCAACCCAGGCTTTTTCTTTGAAGGGCACATTGAGGGTAAATTTTTGAGCCTAATTATTATGCCACTTCAAATACACTCCTTCATCTGGATGGGTGGAACAGAGCCATCTGCACATAGGTTCAGCATCTCAAATGTCTACCCTTCTGACCCTTCTTAGTTCCTCTTCCTATAAGCCAAGCTATTCTGGATTTTATTTGTCTTATTCTATCTTTCTTACTCTCAAAGAGGGAAAAAATCTTATGCAAAAGAAACTGAATAATGGTGCCAAGTGCTTGGGTGTATAAAACAGAATCTATCTTACATGGATTCTAAACTCTATATATTGTTTCAAATAGTGAAAATCAGGAAAATATTTTTAAGTTTTACTAGAAATATAGAGCCCAATGTATTTCAAATATGCCAGAAAGTTCAAAGTCTGAGAGCACCTTTTGAAGACTAGAATGATTCATCATACCATTTAACATAAATATTTTAATTTAGTTTTGCCTTCATGTTAATTGATGTTAATTCTTTTGCCTATTTGAGGATTATATTACTTGATCTAAAGGTCAGGAGTTCTAGGTTTTACTCTACCATTGAAACACTATGTAACCTTGAGTAACTTATGTAAATGACCTATTCTATGTGATTTGTTCCTTTACTTTTACAGATACAGTACAGTGTCTTCAAATGTGTACAGATGCTGTTCTATTCACAAAAACTAAGTTCATATAAAAGGCTTATTGAATTCAGAATAGCATATTGTTACTTTGTATTTCCATTAATCATACGATGCTAAAATTACAACTGATATTATGTTAGAGATCTGAGAAAAACTGGGACAGTGAAAAGAGAGCCACATTAAAATATTCAGTGGAATCTGAGATTACTGCTAGAAACCCTTGGGAAACAAATTCTATGCAAAATGCTTATACTGTTCCATAGAGGGGCTATAGACACTTTAAGATGGAGATAATGAACATTTGTGTTCCATGACATTTTCTGCCTCACTAGCCAATGGTGATTTTTTTTTCTGTGTATAAAAATGTCTTATTCTATTTTCTGTTGCTGTTATGGAATACCTGAGACTGGATAATTTATAAAGAAAAGAAGTTCATTCTGGCTTATAATTCTGGAAGTCCAAGAGTATGATGCCAGTATCTTTTTGGCTTGTGCTGAGGATCTCAGAAGAAAATGGAAGGGAAACAGGTACATTCAGGAGAAAAGAAGAGGGCAAAGTGGTCCATACAGTTTGTAACAACCCACTTTCACAGGAACTACATTAATCTTTTCATGAGAGCATGAACTCTTAGGAGTTCTACTACCTTTCAATACTAGTACATTAGAAATCAAACCCAGTAAGTTTTGGCAGGGATGAACCATATTAAAACCACAGCAAGGCGAATCGGATACAAAATCATATCAAAAAAATTGTACACCATGATCAAGTAGGATTCATCCCTGGGATGCAAGGCTGGTTCAATATACGGAAATCAATAAATGTTATTCACCACATCAATAGACTTAAAAATAAGAACCATATGATCATCTTGATAGATGCAGAAAAAGCATTCGACAAAGTACAGCATCCCTTTTTGTTCAAAACTCTCGAAAAAATAGGGATAACAGGAACATACCTCAACATTGTAAAAGCAATCTACGCTAAGCCCCAGGCTAGCATCATTCTGAATGGAGAAAAATTGAAGGCATTCCCTCTAAAATCTGGAACAAGACAGGGATGCCCTCTCTCACCACTTCTGTTCAACATAGTTCTCGAAACACTGGCCAGAGCAATTAGATAGACGAAAGAAATTAAAGGCATAAAAATAGGAAAAGAAGAACTTAAATTATCACTATTTGCAGATGACATGATTCTATACCTAGCAGACCCAAAAGGGTATACAAAGAAACTATTAGAGATAATAAATGAATTCAGCAAAGTGGCAGGATATAAAATCAACACACATAAATCAAAGGCATTCCTGTATATCAGCAACAAACCCTCTGAAATGGAAATGAGGACAACCACTCCATTCACAATATCCTCAAAAATAATAAAATACTTGGGAATCAACCTAACAAAAGAGGTAAAAGACTTATACAATGAAAACTACAGAACCCTAAAGAGAGAAACTGAAGAAGATCTTAGAAGATGGAAAAATATACCCTGTTCATGGATAGGCAGAACTAACATCATCAAAATGGCGATATTACCAAAAGTTCTCTATAGGTTTAATGCAATGCCAATCAAAATCCCAACGGCATATCTTGTAGAAATAGAGAAAGCAATCATGAAATTCATATGGAAAAATAAAAGACCCAGAATAGCAAAAACAATGCTAAGCAGGAAGTGTGAATCAGGTGGTATAGCGATACCAGACTTCAAACTATACTACAGAGCAATAGTAACAAAAACAGCATGGTATTGGTACCAAAACAGGCGGGTGGACCAATGGTACAGAATAGAGGACACAGAAACCAACCCACAAAACTACAACTTTCTTATATTTGATAAAGGGGCTAAAAGCATGCAATGGAGGAAGGATACCATCTTCAACAAATGGTGCTGGGAAAACTGGAAATCCATATGCAACAAAATGAAACTGAATCCCTTTCTCTCGCCATGCACAAAAGTTAACTCAAAATGGATCAAGGAGCTTGATATCAAACCAGAGACAAGGCATCTGATAGAAGAAAAAGTTGGCTACGACCTACGTACTGTGGGGTCAGGCTCCAAATTCCTCAATAGGACACCCATAGCACAAGAATTAATATCTAGAATCAACAAATGGGACTTGCTCAAACTAAAAAGTTTTTCTCAGCAAAAGAAACAATAAGAGAGGTAAATAGGGAGCCTACATCATGGGAACAAATCTTTACTCCTCACACTTCAGATAGAGCCCTAATATCCAGAGTATATAAAGAACTCAAAAAATTAGACAATAAGATAAAAAATAACCCAATCAACAAATGGGCCAAGGACCTAAACAGACACTTCTCAGAGGAGGACATACAATCAATCAACAAGTACATGAAAAAATGCTCACCATCGCTAGCAGTCAGAGAAATGCAAATCAAAACCACCCTAAGATATCATCTCACTCCAGTAAGATTGGCAGCCACTATGAAGTCAAACAACAACAAGTGCTGGCGAGGATGTGGGGAAAAGGGTACACTTGTACATTGTTGGTGGGACTGCAAATTGGTGCAACCAATTTGGAAAGCAGTATGGAGATTTCTTGGAAAGCTGGGAATGGAACCACCATTTGATCCAGCTATTCCCCTTCTGGGTCTATTCCCTAAAGACCTAAAAACAGCATGCTACAGGGACACTGCTACATTGATGTTCATAGCAGTACAATTCACAATAGCAAGACTGTGGAAGCAACCTAGATGCCCTTCAATAGACGAATGGATAAAAAAAAAATGTGGCATTTATACACAATGGAGTATTACTCTGCATTAAAAAATGACAAAATTATAGAATTTGGAGGGAAATGGATGGCATTAGAGCAGATTATGCTAAGTGAAGCTAGCCAATCCCTAAAAAACAAATGCCAAATGTCTTCTTTGATATAAGGAGAGTAACTAAGAACAGAGTAGGGAAGAAGAGCATGAGAAGATGACTAACATTAAACAGGGATGAAAGGTGGGAGGGACAGGGAGAGAGAAGGGAAATTGCTTGGAAATGGAAGGAGACCCTTAGGGTTATACAAAATTACATACAAGAGGAAGTGAGGGGAAAGGGAAAAATAATACAATGGGGAGAAATGAATTACAGTAAAGGGGGTAGAGAGAGAAGAGGGGAGGGGAGGGGAGGGGAGGGGGGATAGTAGAGGATAGAAAAGGCAGCAGAATACAACAGACATGAGTATGTCAATATGTAAATTAGTGGAAGTGTAACTGATGTGACTCTGCAATCTGTATACGGGGTAAAAATGGGAGTTCATAACCCACTTGAATCAAAGTGTGAAATATGATATATCAAGAACTATGTAATGTTTTGAACAACCAATAAAAAAATAAATAAGCTGCTGAGACTCAAAAAAATCAAAATAAAATAAAATAATAAAAAAAACCACAGCAAGGAGTATAGATTCTCACAGAATACCCCAGAGTCCAACTTAAACTAAGAACCCCAAAGATCTTGAAACAAGTCTACTTTTTCTCAGAGTTTCCCATGAAAATAGTTCAGCCTGAGCCAGGTGTGGTGGTACATGGTTGTAATCCCAGCTACTGGGGAGGATGAGACAGGAGGATCATAAATATGAGGTCAGGCAACCTAGCAGGACCATATATCAACATTTAAAATTTTTTAAATTAAAAAAAAAGATGAGAGATGGGGCTGTAACTCAATAACAGAGCGCTTGCCTAGCATGCATGAGGCGCTGGGTTCTAAACTCAGCACCACATAAAAATAAACAAATAAAATAAAGGCATTCTGCCCATCTACAACTACAAAAAAAAATTTTAAAGGTAAGTATGTAGCTTAATGGTATACTGCAAGGTTCTGGGTTCAATTCACACTGTTGGAAAAAGAAAAATAGTCAAGCAATAACAGTTGCAACATTTTTCTTTGAACATAAAGTTTAAGCCATGAAGCTGGATGCAGGGGCACATGCCTGTAATCCCAGATGTTGGGGAGGCTAAGACAGGAGGATTTTGAGTTTCAAGCCAGCCTCAGCAATGGCAAAGCACTAAATAACTCAGTGAGACCCTGTCTCCAAATAAAATACAAAATAGGCTGTGGATGTGGCTTAGTGATTAAGTGCCCTTGAGTTCAATCCCCCATACCAAAAAACAAAAAAGTTGTTTAAGCCATGATTTTCAGTGTTGATAGTTTTGAGACTTGGTATAAGAAATTTGTGATAATTCTTTTAGAATAAAAAAATGCTATTGGGAAGATCATACACTTCTATAGAATCAGTGCAGGGAGACAGGAAAAACTTTTCTGTGTGCATTTTGTGGTTTAGGCACACAACAGGTTCTCTTTTCTCTTATTTTCTTTTAATAGTCTGATGCTAATATATGCATCTAAAATCAAAAGTGGGTTAGGTTTTTATTGGGGATACCAAATTACCAATTATCAAGACAATTAGAATTTTATAGCAGTTATAGAGATAAATAGATAGATGCAAAAAGTATATAAGTAATCATCAGTAGGGAAGAAACAGTCCAGTTATTCATTCAATCAAAATTTATTGAGTCATCATGATACGACAGGAAATGCACCAGATTAATAATTAAATTCTTTATCCTGTAAAAGGCAAAGAAGAAAATAAACTATTAAGTCACAATGATTGTAACCATTAAGTTATAATGAATATAAAATAGGCCTCTATAATGAGGAGTCTGATTCCAACTTTGTTTTTAATGTTGACCCCTAATCACTTCATGCCATACCCTCCCCCCTGCCCTTTTGTTTCATGGCAGGGCATGATGATTAGAAGGCCTTAGGGCTCCATCCCTTGGTGCTGATGGAGAAGTTCAAACCATCCAAACCCAGTTCCCGTGGGAATCCTCAAAACAGCCCCACCCTTTCACCACAATAAAACCCAAAGCTATTGGCTTCTTTTCTCACTTAAGACTTTCCAGACTTGCTTTTGTGCCTGCTCTGCTTTTCCCAGAAAGTCCCATTATATGAGCAATAAATCTCTTCATACCATTTTGATGCCTGTGTGGTATCATCAGCCTTGACATCTGAACCAATTATGGGTGGGTGTTTGTTGACCTCTAGAGGGCAACCACAGAATACCCCCTATGGTCCTTGCCTCCTTCTGTTCATGTCCTTATATAATCCCCGCTACTAGAAAATGGGTTGAGCCTAGAAATTGGCTTTGAATAAATAGAATACAGCATAAGTGTTGGGATGTCCACTCTGAAATTACATTACCATGAAGATTCTGGCTTTTCTCTTACCTGTTATTGGTCTCTTGCTTGCTCTAATGGAAACCAGTTACACTGTTTTGAGGTACTCTATAAGGAAACCCACATCATAAGAAACTGAGAGATTGTGGTTAATAGCCAGTGAGGAACTGATGCCTTCATTCTATCAGCCTGTGTAGAGCTGAGCCTGGCCAACAACATGCCAGTGAGCTTTGAAGGATACCCTCCTTTATTAAGCCTTCATATGAGACCACTCTTCTTCCAACACCTTTGCTCATAGGCTTTGGCTTAGAGGACTGGGTTAAGCTGTGACTGGATTACTGATCCACAGAAACTGTGATACAATATGATGTTTTAAAACCACTAAGTTTGGGGGTAATTTGTTGAATTCCAATTGATATTGAATACAGTGGAGTGTTGCAGTTGCAGAAATACACACAGATATTATTCTTTGGGATAATGGTGAGGGAAGGTCTGCCTGGTCTGGGCATCATGAGTTAAACATGAAGACATGAGAAGCCTGGTGAATTAATGAAATGTAGGGGCTTACAGCAATTGAGTGTGGCTAGCCTAGAGAGTCTGAGGATGGTTTGTTGAGGGCTGGTGGGCATGTAGAATTGTACTGAGTCAGGATAAGAGAGTGCCTCAGAAGGCTATGCTAAGTAGGAGTCCCTGAAGAATTGTAAACAGAACAACATGATTATTTCTCTGTAACAAGAACCTGCACTGACTTCTCCCTGAGATTCACACATGTCCAGAAAGGTTTTGAGGGCTACAGGTCCAGGCGCTCAGTAACTTATTTGCATGAGTAGTCAAGGAACTTCTTGGTAAATAGTGAGTCTATAAAAAGCAAGAGTCTCAAAGACTCTTGGAGTCGGTGACAGAAAAGCAATAGTTTTAAGCTTAGCAATACAGGGTCTGTCCCTCTGATTGCCCTGCTTCCCAATCCCCACAGATGGATGCTTGACCCCCAAGAAGAAGGAACTGAAATGACCAGTAAAGAAACTAAAAGGAATGTTTAACAAGATTCCCATGGGAATCTCAGATCCCAAAACAATATCATTGAATCAGCAGCAGTGAAGTTAGTAATTTGGCAGGAAGCAAGGTACTGGCTTCTTTGCAAGGACATTGGCACCTTAGACTTTGGACACCAGCACTGGCATCAGTGCCCTGCTGAGGACTCCAGATCTTTCAGCAGAAGGCATTATTCTCTTTGAAATCCAGAACAAGACAGAGGAAAAATAGTGGACAACAAAAAGACTATTTCAGGTCACACACGAAAGCACTGTCCATTCAGGATCCTGTATTTAGAGAAGAATTTGAGGGATCTTGAGGTTCCTTCAGAAACAATGTAGATTAAAAGAAAACAAGTAGAAAGAAATACTACTTTTTAATAAATAGGCATTATTTTTTAGAACAGTTTAGATTTATAGAAAAATTGAATAGATGGTACAGTGTCCACATGCCTACCCTCTGCAGTGTCCCCTATTACCAGCGTCTTACACTCAGATAGTATAGTTGTTACAATTAATGAACCAATATTGATACATGATTATCAACTGAGGTCCACAGATTATTCATATTTCCTTGGTATTTACCTAATATCCTTTTTCTGCTCCAAGATCCCATACAGGGCACCACATTACAGTTAGTTGTCGCATCTCCTTCAGTTTATCTGAGCTGTAACATTTTCTCAGGCTTTGTTTGATTTTGATGACCTTGCAAGTTTTGAGGGGCATTGTGTCGGATATGTTACTCATGGTGAGACCAGGGTTATCAATTTTGAGAAAGAGCAATACTATTGTGGTATTGCTGCGCCATTTTTACTTCCCCCATTATCTTGGCCTGGGAAATAAACAATGTATAGCATTTTTATTTTGGAAAAAGTCACTACTGTGAGGAAATATGGATTAGGGGCAAGACAACAAGGATTTTGGGGCCTGGGGTTGTGGCTCAGCAGTAGAACACTCACCCAGCACATGCAAGACGCTGGGTTCGATCCTCAGCATCACATAAAAATAAATAAAATAAGGCATTGTGCCCAACTACAACTAAAAAAAAATTTAAAAAAAAACAAGAATTTTGGGCAAGTTGAAGATTATTGTAATGATTCACATAATGAAGATCTGTGCTAAGGCCACTGTAGTATGAGAAAAGAAGAAATGAGACAAAAATATACTGAGAATTTAGAAATGGTGGAAGTCTACAACCAATTGCATACGAATGGGAGAAATCTGAACAAGTGAGAAGAAATGGTTAAAATGTAAAAGAAGAGCCAGCATGAGCCTGTGCCAAAGTCAAAGGAAGAAAAGTCTCATGAATGGCACAGTAATTCAAATGAAAGAGGACCAAAATGACCTTTGGATTTAGAAATTACGATTATTAGTCAGGGGCAGCAGCATGATTGGAAAGAGTTGGCAAGTGAATGGAATGTAAGAAAATAAAAATAGTGAGTGCTCATAAACATGAACATTTATATTTAAAAAGAAAGGAGAATGATCAGGGTAGTTACCAGAGAGATTCATATAATTGAAGACTTTGGGTGAGACACAAGACATAAGCATGTATTTGTAGACAATATGGAGTGGAATGAACCAGAAAAAGAGATTGAAAATATAGCAAAATGAAAATTGGTTTTACAGCAGATGAAAAGATGTGATAATTGACAATAATAATAGCTGTACACATTAATTGAAGACTCTTTCAAGTATTTGAGTAGGACTTCAATGCATTATGTGCATTAAACTTAACATTTCTACGACATAGGTGTGATCTATTCCTGTTTTATGGATGAAAAATCTAAGATGCCAAAATGTGAGATAAGATTTGAACCCAAACTGATTAACTCCACATGCTATCTCACTACTTTATATTAATTACATCTCCAAAGCCTGGGTGGTAACCTGAAATAACAAAAGAGAAATCTGTGAGATAGAAGAAAAGCAATGAGTGTGGGTGGCACATGAGTGATTGCATAATAAATATTTGTAGGATGAATGAAAGAATAACAGAGTACAGATATAGATATGTAGCTATAGGGCAGGAAGTTGACAGAGGCCACAGTTTACAGTGCTGATTACATCACTATAGATGAATGTGTACCTTGCTGTATAGGATCAGCACAAAGCTTATTTTACAGTATTACAGTTCTGTATTTTACCTCTGTCTCCTCACTTATCTGAATCCCACTTCCTCAGTAAGGAGATGGATTGGGGCTGATCTATTCCTTGAATTCCTCAGGTCATAACTGGAAACATGCTTCAGGAGGTTCCAGAGGCAAAGAGAAAGCAAAGCTCAATGAAAAGCTGGAATCCAAGAAGCTGAAAATCAAAGGTCCCCAAATAGCAGTAGCAGAAACAGGTTTGGAATCCAAGAGTGTGGAGCCGGGGATTTGAAATCCTGGGAGTAAAGAGCCAGAGCAGAGGCCTGGAAAAATGATCTCAACAGATGTTGCCTTCTGAGTTTTACTTTTAGCTGTCAGTCATGATGATGAATGGCCAAACTGGCCAGTTTAAAGGGTTGTGAGGGGTCAGAAACCACCTCCAAGTATTGAATATACTGGGGTCAAGGATTATGACTTTTTTTTAAATCTATAATTAAATACTCTTAGCAACTGACACAGTGCCTGGCACAGACAATATGTTTAAAAGTTTCACAGAATAGAACAACAATAATCTGTGTTTAAACTAAAATCTTTCTTAGAGTGATTAATAGCTCTCTTTAATTATAAAATATTTGAATTTGAACTTAATAATGGAAATTAAAATGACAAAGTCACTTGAATTTGCATCTTACAGAACATACCTGGTTTATCATTAGATATTATTGACACAAATAATATTCAGTCCTATTTAGGATAACAAATGATTATCCTCCAAGGGGAATAACAGAACTATGATTCACAAATTTATTAACTATTCTTTCTAATTGCAAACAGCTATAGTATTCCAAAACACTTTTACTGAAATCATAAGCAACCTAGATACATCACTCTGGTTTTCAAGTTTTCCCATATATCAGTTAGGAGTTATCCAGTAGAAATACTAGAATTGCTTTGGAAAAAAGGTATTACTGTAGGGTTTAGGTCTTATGAAACTGTAGGACTAATGAAGATATTTATGGAAAGCTACTGTCTCTCCCTCTAGGGTGGGCATGAAGTCTCTGTAGGTCAATAGGGCTGACAGTATGGATGTAAAGCAGAGGTGGATGAGAACAAACCAGAACCTGGAATCTGTAAGTTCAAACTAAATCCCTACATCTGTCTCTCACTGTCTCCAATCTTGAGACATGGGTCACCTGAAGAAAGGACTCTCTTGCTTCTCTGTGGATCTGCACACATGCTTGCTCATGACTCAAGAATCTGAAGGAAGACATGGGGAGAACTGCAGGCCAACTATAGGCACACAATAAGGACTTGGGCCAGCAGATCAACCACAAGTACACAAGCTTCAACCATGCCTGGCCCTTTCCACAGATTTTTAGAGCAAAGTTTCTACTGCTTTGCCTATGCTTTCCTAATCCCACACAAATTTCCTATGACCAATTCTAATCTACAATCATAGAGAAAAAGTAGTCAGGGAAATTCCATCTCAGATTCACAGAGTTAACACAATATAAAACCACCATGCTATATAATGCCCACATGCTCTGCAAATTTGAGTTTGTCCCTTACTCAGGAACACTCCAGGTGCTTTTGCCAAGTTGTTGAAACACATCACCCTATTTCTTCTCAAGAGTAGGCACATCTAAGCCTGCTGAAATACACTGCAGTAGCGGAAGTATGACACAGCACTAGAAGTGGCCAAGGCCAATAGACTTCCTTTTACTTCTACCCATAAAGTAGACATCAGTGTCACCCCCTGATCCCATATCAACCACCTGTGGTTCTATAGTAATGAGTCAGATTTCAAATTCCTTGCTCCATGCCCCCATTTCTATATCTGACATTGCCTCTCTTTCCCTCCCTCCCTCTCCTTCTTCAAAACCTTTCCACTATGAGACTATGGCAATGGGATATACCTTTTTTTCAGGGGAAAATAAAAAACAAAAACACCTCCTTGCACCCGTCAGGTGTGATTAAGCTGCATCGTCTAAGCAAGGAAACAGGACATTTCCTGAGGTTCGCTAAATTAGTTTTATATAACAACATTTGAGCCAGGTGTAGTGACACACATCTGTAATCCCAGTGGTGGAAGGCTGAAGCAGGAGGACTCAAAGTTCAACTTAGTTAGACCCTGTCTCAAAATAAAAAGGACTGGAGATGTAGTTCAATGGCAAAGCCCATTGGGTTCAATCCCCAGGACCAATAGCAACCCTTGTGGAAAACCAAAGTCAAATTAGTGTGTGGAGTGTAATCTGGCTCCTTTGTTAACCTTTCCTGGAGTTAGATGAAAGCAGGTCCCTGCTTCTTTCCTGCTTTGGTCTAGTACCATGACCATATAGAAGCAATGTTTGGAAAAAGAATATTCTCTAACACACACAAACATATATCTCCCAAAATATTCAATGCTTTGTGGCATTTGGTAGCCTAAAACCAGACTTAATGGAAGAGAAGTGAGAATTCTTTGTCTATGGAACACCTCCCCTAAAGATTATTTATTACTAAGTAGAAGATTTAACATCTCACCTTAAGTATTGGCTTTTAAGTTCATAGTTGCTTTGTGGTTTTCTCCAAGAACAATAGATCAGTGTTCATCTTATATAAACAAGGTAACTGCCTCTGGTGATTCCTACAACTTCCGGCACCAAATCAGTCTGTTCTGTTTGTGAAATGAAACCTCCACCTCTAGAAACAGATAATTGAGCAGCTGTTAAAGGATTCTTTTCTAGATAAAAAAAAAAAAAAAAAAAAAAAAACAGAAGTTTCAATCAGACATCATATTGCCTATCTAATATTCCTCTTCAGACGCCGCAGAGAAGCGATTAATTAGCAAGCAGGGAGGAAAGTGGCTGCCATTCGGTGGAACCCCGCCAGCCAAGCCCGCACTAACCCCTGGGGCTGAGTACGGGATTTCAGACGGGGAAGGAAGCGATACAGTCCCGTCCCCCAAAACGGAAACCCCTCCAAGGCAATCAGCGGCCACCATCTTGGAGAGCTGAAGTATCCACCACCACTCTCCGACAGACTGCAACAATAAAACAGGTCTGTGTCTCCTAGGCTTTCCTAGGCTTTCCGGGGGAGGGAGTATCAGAGTGAGCCCGCATAAAGACTAGGGGAAAACTAGAGACACCTGACCTTCAACTCCCCTTCCCATCATCAGCCAAAATAAAACCTGTCTAGCCAGCACTGGGGTAGAGGCAAGCAGAAAAAATCAAAACGATAGAGTGCCAGGGATCCCAATAGCCAATTGTGCGACCCCGGGGATCCGGGCTGACTGATTCAACCGGCCTTCCCCATGGCTACAGAAGGCGGGGCGCCGCAGAGAAGTAATTAATTACCAAGCAGGGAGAAAAGTGGCTGCAATTCGGTGGAATCCTGCTGGATGAGCCCGCACTGACCCCCGGGCTGAGTACGGGATTTCAGAGGGGGAAGGAAGCGGTACAGTTCTATCCCCCAAAACGGAAACAAAACTATACAGTGCCGGGGTCCCCAATAGACACCCTCCACACCCAACAAACAGCAGGTCCAGAGTACAGTTTGAACTGCCGAGAGCCATCACTCAGGGGAAATCTGGTCTAGCAGGAGAAACCAAGACTAGCAGGAGAAACTAGGGGACTAGAGGCCAGGCCCTCGCGACTGGGCGGCTGGAAACCGCAGGAGCACTGGCGACAGTTCACCCACTGTCCGCGTAACTGAACGGTAGGAGAACGCCCGCCCGCCCGGCTACCGACTACAGGACGGGGTGCCTAGAGATCGCCCGCCCACCGGCAACAGCCGGCCCGCTGCCCGCGCAACTGGGCGGCTAAAGTCCACTCCCCCGCCAGCGACCGTTCACCCGCCCGCTGCCTGAGATACTGGGCGGCTGGAGACTGCCCGCCTGCCTCGACGGGGAGCTGAAACCAAACAGAGACAGTCCAGTCACACAGCCCCATTAGGACACCCCAGCAAGGAGCCTGGGGCCCGTCATAGCAGAGTAGTGACGTCACTGGAGCTCGGCCGTCGGAATTCCTTCCCAGCAGAATCCACGTTAGCAGGCACAGTTTAACAACACAAAGAAGAAACAACAGAGTAACACAGAACCAAAACAAACCTATAGAAGAGAGCAGAAACACGGCAATCAAATAGAGCTGGAAAGTAACGTGGACAACATGAGAAAACAAGGGAAAAAAGGAGTACAAACAATACAGGACAACTTAATTCTACAGGAGGACATAGAAACATCAGAAGCAGGGATAGGGAATGAACTCAAGGCCTACCTAACTCGAATGGAAAGGAATATTAGGGAAGACATGAGACAGCAAGTCCAAGCAATAAAAGTATATTTTGAAAATGAATTAAACAAACAAATTCAAATGGCAAAGAACGAGCTCTACCAGGAGATAGAGATCTTAAAAAAAAATCAAACAATAATCCTAGAATTGCAGGAAAATATAAACCAAATTAAAAACTCAAACGAGAATATTACAAACAGACTTGATCAAGTAGAAGTCAGAACATCAGATAATGAAGACAAGGTTTATCAACTTGAAAAGAATATAGTCAACACAGAAAAGATGCTTAAATCCCATGAGCAATCTATTCAAGAGATATGGGATGTCATAAAAAAACCAAATTTGAGGGTCATCGGGATAGAAGAAGGCACAGAGACTCAAACCAAAGGAATGGACAGCATATTAAATGAAATAATTCTAGAAAACTTCCCAGAGATGAAAGATGAAATGGATTGCCAAATCCTGGAAGCTTACAGGACCCCAAACTTTCAAAACCATAATAGACCAACTCCAAGACATATAATTATGAAGATAGCCAACGTACAGAACAAGGAGAGAATATTAAAAGCTACGAGAGAAAAGAGGCAGATTACATTCAGGGGTAAACCAATTAGGTTAACGACTGATTTCTCATCACAGACTTTAAAAGCGAGAAGATCCTAGAACAATGTATTTCAAACGCTGAAAAATAATGGATTCCAACCAAGAATACTGTATCCAGCAAAATTAAGCTTCAGATTTGACAATGAAATTAAAATCTTTCACGATAAACAAAAGCTAAAAGAATTCGCAGCAAGAAAACCAGCACTGCAAAGCATTTTGAGCAAAATACTACAAGAAGAGGAATTGAAAAAGAGTGCCCAAAACTAACAGCAGGAGGTGTCTCAATAAAGGGGGAGGAAAATAACCAAAAAGTAAAAACAGCCAAACTAAAATAAATAAATAAAGAAGCATGACTGGAAGTATAAATCATATCTCAATTATAACCTTAAATGTTAATGGCCTAAACTCACCAATCAAGAGACATAGGCTAGTAACCTGGATCAAAAAAACAAATCCAACAATATGCTGCCTTCAAGAGATTCATACGATAGGAAAAGACATACACAGGCTGAAGGTAAAAGGTTGGGAAAAATCATACCACTCACATGGCCCTTGGAAGCAAGCAGGAGTGGCCATACTCATATCGAACAAAATCAACTTTAAACCTAAGTTAATCAAGAAGGATAAAGAAGGACACTATATCCTGTTAAAAGGAACCATCCACCAACATGACATAACAATTATCAATTTGTATGCACCAAACAATGGAGCTGCAACATTCATAAAACAATCTCTCCTCAAGTTCAAGAGTCAAATAGACCACAACACAATAATTATGGGTGACTTCAACACACCGCTCTCGCCATTAGACAGATCCTCTAGACAAAAACTGAATAAAGAAACTATAGAACTCAACAGCAAATCAATAACCTAGACTTAACCGACATATATAGAATATATCAACCATCATCAAGTGGATACACGTTCTTCTCAGCAGCACATGGATCCTACTCAAAGATAGACCATATATTATGCCATAAGGCAACGCTTAGTAAATATAAAGGCGTGGAGATAATACCATGCACCATATCTGATCACAATGGAATGATTGGAAATCAATGATAAAAGAAGGAAGGGAAAATCCTACATCACATGGAAAATGAACAATATGTTACTGAATGATCAATGGGTTACAGAAGACATAAAGGAGGAGATGAAAAAATTCTTAGAGACAAATGATAATACAGACACAACATACCGGAATCTATGGGACACAATGAAAGCAGTTTTAAGAGGAAAATTCATTTCTTGGAGTTCTTTCCTCAAAAAAAGAAAAAACCAACAAATAAATGAACTCACACTACACCTCAAAAACCTAGAAAAGGAAGAGCCAAACAACAGCAAATGTAGTAGAAGACAAGAAATAATTAAAATTAGAGCAGAAATCAACGAAATTGAAACAAAAAAAAAACATTGAAAAAATTGATAAAACTAAAAGTTGGTTCTTTGAAAAAATAAATAAGATAGACAGGCCCTTAACCATGCTAACGAAGAGAAGAAGAGAGAGAACTCAAATTACCAACATAAGGGATGAAAAAGGCAATATCACAACAGACACTACAGAAATACTGAAGATAATTAGAAAGTATTTTGAAACCCTATATTCCAATAAAATAGAAGATAATGAAGATATCGATAAATTTCTTAAGGCATATGATCTGCCCAGATTGAGACAGGAAGACACACACAATTTAAACAGACCAATAACAAAGGAAGAAATAGAAGAAGCCATCAAAAGACTACCAACCAAGAAAAGCCCTGGACCGGATGGGTATACAGCGGAGTTCTACAAAACCTTCAAAGAAGAATTAATACCAATACTTTTCAAGCTATTTCAAGAAATAGAAAAAGAAGGAGCTCTTCCAAATTCATTCTATGAGGCCAACATCACTCTGATCCCAAAACCAGACAAAGACACTTCAAAGAAAGAAAACTACAGACCAATATCTCTAATGAACTTGGATGCAAAAATTCTCAATAAAATTCTGGCGAATCGAATACAAAAACATATCAAAAAACTTGTGCACCATGATCAAGTAGGATTCATCCCTGGGATGCAAGGCTGGTTCAATATACGGAAATCAATAAATGCTATTCACCACATCAACAGACTTAAAGACAAGAACCATATGATCATCTTGATAGATGCAGAAAAAGCATTTGACATAGTACAGCATCCCTTTATGTTCAAAACTCTCGAAAAAATAGGGATAACAGGAACTTACCTCAACATTGTAAAAGCTATATATGCTAAACCTCAGGCTAGCATCATCCTAAACGGAGAAAAACTGAAGGCATTCCCTCTAAAATCTGGAACAAGACAGGGATGCCCTCTATCACCACTTCTATTCAATTTAGTTCTCGAAGTACTAGCCAGAGCAATTAGACAGACGAAAGAAATTAAAGGCATAAAAATAGGAAAAGAAGAAATTAAATTATCGCTATTTGCGGATGACATGATAATATACCTAACAGACCCAAAAGGGTCTATAAAGAAGCTGCTAGAGTTAATAAATGAATTCAGCAAAGTAGCAGGTTATGAAATCAACATGCATAAATCAAAGGCATTCCTGTATATCAGCAACAAAACCTCTGAAATGGAAATAAGGAAAACCACTCCATTCACAATATCCTCAAAGAAAATAAGATACTTGGGAATCAACCTAACAAAAGAGGTGAAAGATCTATACAATGAAAACTACAGAACCCTAAAGAGAGAGATAGAAGAAGATCTCAGAAGATGGAAAAATGTACCCTGTTCATGGATAGGCAGAACTAACATCATCAAAATGGCGATATTATCCAAAGTTCTCTACAGGTTTAATGCGATGCCAATCAAAATCCCAACGGCATTTCTTGTTGAAATAGATAAAGCAATCATGAAATTCATATGGAAAGACAAAAGACCCAGAATAGCAAAAGCAATTCTAAGCAGGAAGAGTGAATCTGGAGGTATAGTGATACCAGAGTTCAAACTGTACTACAAAGCAATAGTAACAAAAACAGCATGGTACTGGTACCAAAACAGGCAGGTAGACCAATGGTACAGAATAGAGGACACAGAGACTAATCCACAAAGTTACAACTATCTTATATTTGATAAAGGAGCTAAAAACATGCAACGGAGGAAGGATAGCATCTTCAACAAATGGTGCTGGGAAAATTGGAAATCCATATGCAACAAAATGAAATTGAATCCCTTTCTCTCGCCATCCACAAAAATTAACTCAAAATGGATCAAGGAGCTAGATATCAAATCAGAGACTCTGCGTCTGATAGAAGAAAAAGTTGGCTCCGATCTACATATAGTTCTGTCAGGCTCCAAATTCCTTAATAGGACGCCCATAGCCCAAGAGTTAATAACAAGAATAAACAAATGGGACTTACTTAAACTAAAAAGTTTTTTCTCAGCAAGAGAAACAATAAAAGAGGTAAATAGAGAGCCTACATCATGGGAACAAATTTTTACCCCTCACACCTCAGATAGAGCCCTAATATCCAGAATGTACAAAGAACTCAAAAAATTAAACAATAAGATAACAAACAACCCAATCAACAAATGGGCCAAGGACCTGAACAGACACTTCTCAGAGGAGGACATACAATCAATCAACAAGTACATGAAAAAATGCTCACCATCTCTAGCAGTCAGAGAAATGCAAATCAAAACCACCCTAAGATACCATCTCACTCCAGTAAGATTGGCAGCCATTATGAAGTCAAACAACAATAAGTGTTGGCGGGGATGTGGGGAAAAGGGTACACTTGTACACTGCTGGTGGGACTGCAAAATGATGAGGCCAATTTGGAAAGCAGTATGGAGATTCCTGGGTAAGCTGGGAATGGATCCACCATTAGACCCAGCTATCGCCCTTCTCGGACTATTCCCTGAGGACCTTAAAAGAGTGCACTATAGGGATACAGCCACATCAATGATTATAGCGGCACAATTCACAATAGCTAGACTGTGGAACCAACCTAGATGCCCTTCAATAGATGAATGGATAAAAAAAAGTGGCATCTATACACAATGGAGTATTATGCAGCACTAAGAAATGACAAAATCATAGAATTTTCAGGGAAATGGATGGCATTAGAGCAGATTATGCTAAGTGAAGCTAGCCAAGCCCTAAAAAACAAATGCCAAATGTCTTCTTTGATATAAAGAGAGCAACTAAGAATAGAACAGGAAGGAAGAGCATGAGGAAAAGACTAATAGTAAACAAAGACGAATGGGGGGAGAGAAAGGGAGAGAGAAGGGAAAGCATATGGAAATGGTAGGAGACCTTCATTGATACACAAAATTATAAGAGGTTATGAGGGGCAAGGGGGAGGGGGGGGAAAGGGGAGAGAATTGAACAACAGCAGAGGAGGTAGAGAGGGAAGATGGGAGGGGAGGGGAGGGGAGGGGGGATAGTAGGGGATAGGAAAGGTAGCAGAATACAACAGTCACTAATATGCCATTATGTAATATTGTGAGTATGTAACAGTTGTGATTCTGCAATCTGTATCTGGGGGTAAAAATGGGAGTTCAAAACCCAGTTGAGTCTAATGTATGAAAGACGATATATCATGAGCTCTGTAATGTTTTGAACGATCAATAAAAAAAAAAAAAAACATGTATAAAGACATGAATTAGCTTGAACATACTTTATACAAAGATATGAAAACTTGTGCTTTATATGTGTAATAAGAATTGTAATAGTCTCCACTGTCGTGTATTTTAAAAAATAAAATCAATTTAAAAGAAAAAAATAATATTCCTCTTCATATAGATTGTTTAATATCTCTGAATCTTGTTTTGTGAAATGGGGATAGTACCTTCCATGAAGAAATATTATAAGAAATAAATGAGGTTCAGTGTAATTTTTGGCACAAACTTAGCATATATTAAATTTTTATCTTGGTGTGTTTGAGCTTCCATCACTAAATGTCATATACTGGATAGCTTACAAACAACAGAAATTTATTTCTCATAGTTCTGGGGGCTGAGAAGTCCAAGATTATGGCACTGGTAACTTTGGTGCCCTTTGGGGGCCCACTTTCTGATGCCTACCTGGTGCTTTCTAGTGGTGTCTCCATGTGGTGAAAAGGGGAAGGCAGGTCTCAGGGGCCTCTTTTGTAAAGAGAACCAGTCCACTGTGAGGGCTCCACCCTTGTGATTTTATCATTCCCAAAGGCCTCAGCTCTCAATATCATCACCTTGGGGTTAGGATTTCAGCATATAAATTTGAGGGGGACACGGACACTCATACCAGCACTCAATGGAGAGAAAACACTATTATTATGTATCACTCGTAAAATTCACTACACAGTATATATAAACAGATATATTATATGAATACATACTCCTATATATGTCTGCTACAAACACCAGGAAAAATTACTTTTTCCATATTGTACACATATGTGAAGAGGAAATGGGACCTGGAGTGAAAGAGACAGAGTGATATCAAGTAAAGAAAAGTTCAGGGAAATAGAACAGACCTCCTACATAAATTAACTGTAGCAAAACCCCCTTTATATTCCAATTTTAACCTCTAGCAGATATGCTTAAATAGTCTGTTTGATGTTAAGTCTCCTGAGGTCAACTTCCCTTGACCTTTATTCTTACTATTAAAATAATACTTAAACTATTGAGTACAATGAGTTGTGAAAAATTACCAGAGTTTTGTATAAGAACAGATGGTGTCTAACTTCTCACCTTATTTTTTTATATGTATTTTTTAGTTATAGGTGGACACAATGTCTTTATTTTACTTTATGTGGTGCTGAGGATCAAAATCAGTGTCTCTCGAGTGCTAGGCAAACGCTCTCCTTTTGAGCCACAACCCCAGCCCAATTTTTTTTAATATTTATTTTTTAGTTATAGGTTTTTCACCTTATTTTAAGCTGCTAAATTCTAACCTGTATTTATTCTATTTAAATGTCCCAAACTGAAACAATGCTAATTTTCTCTTGGTATTTTATTTCCTGGTATCTGTTATTATTTTCCTAAGTAAGGGTATTAAATCATATGGGAGGAATCTCTATACTTACCATGCTTTTCTCATTTACCAAAATAATAAAAATAATATATCATTTGATTCTTATTGTTAATGAACTCTTTCATGCATAAAAGACCCATGAAATAATTATTGAGATCCTAGAGTATTCCAGGTATTGTTATAGAACCTAGAAAAGCAGAAACAAGTCTGTTTCTGACTCTTCCAGAATTATTAATTTGGCTACTACAGTAGGCATACATCTTATCAATAACTACAGAATATGAGTAAACACAAGATATTATGTGGTAAGAAAGTAAGGAAAAATATTCTACCTAGGACAAAGGAGAAGTTAGGAAATGTGGTATCATGGAGGTGATATTTCAATTAGATTTTAAAAGACAAATCGGAGATGCTGGTCAGAAATAGAGAAAGAGAATTTAAAGCAGAGAAAACAGCAAGAGCAGGGTGGCATGGACAGCTGACCAGCCATGAGGTGTCCTGGGTAAGGAAGTGATGGTCCAGCATAGGAGTGTTTAGGAGCTGAGAGAAATAGGCCCAGCAGGGAAATTTGGAAAGGCAGCCTGGGATGCCTGTGGAAGAATGTGGACTTTGACCTAACAGCACTGGATATTCATAGATTTATTCTCAAAATATGGACAGCTCAAATAATGAAAAAGTAAAAATCAAATAAAGAAATTTAACTCAGGCATGTCTTAGAATAAGCTCATAACGGAATGCAGATTTTAGTTTTCTTTTTTAAGGTCCTTATCACTACACTGTGGAAAGACTTATTAGAGAACTTTTTCTTGTAGCTTATCTATCCGCAGTGACTTAAAACTATGTGTAAGACAATGTTTTGAATGCTCCATTTAATGTACAAGAACAATATGTTTCTTTGGGAATACCTGTATAAGTAGAATGGAAATAACAGACTTGGGATTTCAAAGAAGGCTAGGATTGATCTATCAGAAGATAGTAGGAGCAATTTTACATGTGGAGGTTTATACTGTGATGTAAAGACTTAAAAAAAAACCCAAATAATTCTAAGCAATATTTAAAACAATGCCAGAAAGTAACACTTCTCTTTGAAAAGAAACTGAAACAATAATGGAAGGAATGCAAAATTAAAATATACTTATTTTGAGAATATCACCAGACCAGAGCAGAAGGAGGCAGAAGAAACACATTGATAAAATTATGTCATGTGCATGTATGGAAATTCCATGATGAAATCTACTTTTCTGTATAATTATTATGTACCAGTAAAAATAAATGAATTTCAATGTCAAAATTTCCAAAACTTAAATCATCTTTACTAACTTTAATGTCACAGAGAAATTCAAATTCATTTCAAATTCAAACCATTTAAATCCATTGACTCCTATTGGATTCTAATTAATATAATGTATGTTAACTAGGATTCCTAGTTGGTAAAACAGTGTAAGTGAGAAGGCATTCTGCCATCTGCAAATAAATAATCAATACTGTTTATAGTTGAAGTGTATCTGAATGTCCAGGAACTAGGAGATCATATTTTGGTTCCAACTGTTGCATTAATATCCCAAGTAACTTCACTGCAAACTATATTACATTTTTCAGATTCCTTTTTCCCAACTGTAAAATGAAATGGTTGGAAGAAAGGTTTAGATTTTCAAGCTCCATATGCTGATAACCTCATTCATTTATTCACTCAGTGATATTTACCAGGCATCTGTGTGAGGTGCTGGAGACAGGCTCTGAGTCTATAGCATTGGGAAAGCCAACAGAAGTCCTTTCTCTCCTGGATTTCACACATTCATGAAGGGAAACAATAAACCAAGAAGTAAATAAAATTGCTTCTGATAGTTTTAAATGTTGATAATATGATTAAGACTATCTTCGTATCTCAAGGAGCCAGGGTTTGGTTTGGGTGCATGTGTACAAACTGACGTACAATGCAGAATGTACTTTGCCTACAGTGCTTCATACTGGGGTAGTGTGTCTTGAAATTAGGTTATCCGCTGGTACAGGCAGTAAAATTAAGATGTTTATAGACATTTGATATATTGTTCTTTATTTATTAGCCACCCAATTTAGACAAAGTTCCTTTTAAAATATAATTATAATCTGAAGCATATATTTAAGTGATAAGATAATTAAGTGATAAGAAGATTAGAAGAGGGGCTGGGATTGTGGCTCAGTGGTAGAGCACTCGCCTAGCATAGGCGGGACCCGGGTTCGATCCTCAGCACCACATAAAAATAAAGGCATTGTGTCGTGTCCATCTATACCTAATAAAATAAATTAAAAAAAAAAAGAAGATTAGAAGAGGGACATTCCCTTGTTTCTTCTTGTGGCACCATCATGAACTGGAAGGTAGGTAATATTTGCCATGTGCAGAAAGGCAAGATAGAATGAATCAAGAATACATGATTTCCCCTAGACGCAACAGTTCTGCTTCCATATTTATCTTTCATTAAGTAACAGAACTAAATTGTCCCTTTCTGTTTCATACTGGGAACACAAAAATAAGTATCAAGGGCTGGGGTTGTGGCTCAGTGGTAGAGCACTCGCCTAGCATATGTGAGGCACTGGGTTCGATCCTCAGCACCATACAAAAATGAATTAATAAAAATAAAGGTATCGTGTCCATCTATAACTTAAAAAAAGTATTTAAAATAAATAAATAAATAAATATCTAATTTCCCTAAATAGAAAAGCTGTTTGTTACTATATATATATCTACATTGAGTTTATAGGATGTATATTCACAGAACATATATTCTACAACAAAACTGCCAATGCATAATGTCACTAATGGGTAATTATAATTTTTAAGAAATAAAGAGTGGATCTATGTTTTAGATCATAAACTTAAAAAATCCCTAAAAATCATTTTTCTATTATATGATTTAATAAATAAGTTCTACATCTTCCAAACATGTGTCAGATACTTTAAATAGTACTAAGCAAGATGGATCCGAATAAGATAATGCAACAGAAGTAGTTCAAACTGGACAATGAAGGATGTCTATTTCATTGACACATTTGTTCACACAGAAGCTTTGACTGCTAGAGAGGAGAGGATCTTCCCTTTACATGGATATCACATCCATTTTTTAAAAAAATACAAACAATAGGCTAAATTGTGCCTCCCTCAAAGCACGCATGGCTTGGCCCCCAGAACACTAATCACACTGGCTTACAGCAGAACAGCTGCTGCCTAAACAAGGAGCTCTGGGCAGTGCAGCAAGACAGAGGGGAATGAGTTGACCTCAGCCAGAGAGTCTGCAACAATGTAACTGCAGAAAATAATCCACCTAATTTCTAACAGTAACTAACTGGGGGTGGGGAGGAGGGGGTACTCAAAGTCAGAGCTAAAGATACCATCAACTACTTATTTAGATTTAAAATTTCTCTTACATAATATGGAAAGAAAGTGTATATATTTAAGCCATTTTAGATAAGACTGGTTTATCTGAGCATAAAATTCTTGGAATTTTCTTGTAATTTCAGCCTGCTCAAAAACAGTAAATAATGACCCACTGTGCTCTGAAGAAAATACTAAATATTTTCTGGAACAATTATTTGGCCAATGTAGATAATCTGAAAATAAAAGACAAATTATTTTAAGATAAAAGTTTCTAGTCATACTAGGAACACTGAGAAATACAAATTTCTTCCAGCTCCTTACAAATATGACAGTGAGAAGCATCACAGTGGTCACGCCCGGTGGAGCACAGAACATTGTTTTGTGTGCTCTTGTTCTCATGGGCCCCCCGACAGGTTATGCTCTTTGCTCAATGTACACAAGCTCAGCAAATTGTCAGCACAGACAAAACTATGGACAGGGCCACAGGGCTTGGATAACTTTCAAACGAGCTGAGCTATCACCAAAGATTGTGAAGCTATCCAGTCACAGACATTTTGTGAATTGTCTATAATCTTTTCTCCTGTGTGACTCAGAATTGATTTGTATGCTATTAATTCGTACCTAATTTGAACTAGTCAGTGAATATTATTCACTTCCAATTCTATTTTAGAGGGGTGCATCTTGCTCTTCTTGTCCTAAGGTCTTCCAAATTGATATAAATAATCAGTGCATGGCAATGATTCTCAATATGTGAGGGTAAGGAAGAGGCCAGAGTGCCCCTCCACACACACACACACACACACATTATAGAAGTAAGACATGTTGATCAAATGTCTTTCTAATCTTAAAATAATATCCTGTTTTGCTGACATGCTTTTATGACAATATCAGAAAACTCTTCTCTACTATTGCATTAGATTTCCAGAGAAAACACTTAAAATATTTCTAAAATATGTTAAAAATGTTTTTTTTATTCTCCAGGGCATAACCAAATAATATTTGGTGGTTGACATAGTTCATCTTTACTTTCTCCTATGTCCTTGAATTTGCTTCCACCATTTTCTCCAGCCTCCCACCCATTCCCCATTAACTTTTTGTTCTGAATTATTTTAGACAAATTGCCCACATGGATCTACTTGTTCAGTTTGTGTCGCTCACTCACATTCCCTAAAAACAGCATAATTGCTTTTGACTTGTAGATATGCTCATTGCTTTCAACTTTAGTTATCATTGGTCAAAAATATTGGCTGATAAGCTATGTCCTTGAAATATTTTTGCCACGTTTTGAAGAATAGAAGCCCTAATGGGGAATGCAAGAAGAAAGATTAACTCATTGTACTTTGGATGAAGCATTTCAGGTATACCGAGATCCATATTTGGCTTGTCAGATTGCTACTTTGACACCCGTTACAGACATGTTAGGAAGGCTAAGGAGATAGCAATTCATATATGTGACCAGACTGGGGCAGGAAACCAGTCAGATCCACCCTGCCTTACTCCTTAAAACTTATGTTGTTTCTCAAGATGTTGCCACATGTTCTTATAGGAATGGAATCATTTGGTGCTAACTTAATAGTATATTAATTTAATTTTTGATATCAGGAATTGAACCCAGGGGCACTTAACTACTGAACCACATCCCCAATCCTTTTTAATTTTTTTTTTATTTACCAGGTTGCTTACAGTCTTGCTAAATTGCTGAGGCTGGCTTTGAATCTGAGCTCCTCCTGCCTCAGCCTCCCCAGCCACTTGGGTTATAGGCATCCGACACCATGCCCGGCTAGTATATTAATTTTAAAAGAATCAAAGTGTGGGGAAGCAGGAAATATTAGCATATGATGTAGTTATAATTTTTAATTAAACCAGTAAAAAAATTCACACAGTAATCAACTGTGCATTTTTCTCAGTGTATTTCATTAATGTAGGTTTTCTCTAGAGTTTAGTTTTGCATCCTCATTAATTCTTAACTGCACAGTCTCCATGGGTGTTCTCATAACACCAGTTACATCAATTGACTTATGATCCCCAATCTATAGCTTCACCCTGTTCCTCTTACTTGAGCTCCAGCTTCATATGGGTTGCTCCCTGCTAAATCTCCCACATCTGTGTTACTTCCCATCTTGAATCTGCATGAATCCCTCCCTCCTGAAGGAGTGTGTTTACCTTCAGTGTACTCTACCTGGTGAAAGCCATCACCATTCACCTGGCTATCAAGCAAAACCAGAGATCCTGCTCCTCCTCCTTTGTCACCCCTCATGCCATCAATCCTGGTTGCTTTAATTCAGGTCCTTTATAGATATTGGAGCTATCTCAATAGACAAATTCTTAAATATATGCACTATTATAGTTCTTCATCACAGAATAGTAGTAGGTATAAACTCACAGTTATACTTTCAACAAATATTTGTTAACTGATGATCACCCAATTTACCAAATACAATATACTTAACAGACTTTAATGTGGTTTTTTGAGCACTTTACATGTTATTTGTTTAGCAAACTTACTTTCATACCAGTAAATCTGGATTTTTGATAAGATACTTGCTGTGCCACAAAAATTAAATTGATCAAATCCATTATAATCAAATGCTCGATTTACTATAAGCCAGATATATAGTTTCATGCTTGATTTGGTTTGGTTTGGTTTAGTTCTAAGCAAAAATTATCAGAAAGTGCAAGGGAATAAAAGATGATGGGCAGAGAAGAGGCTAGGATTTTATTTACCTGTGAGATGTGAGGATCACCTGATTGATTAAATGTATTAATTTATTGGTACTCAAAGTGTGGTCTGTGGATGAGCTGCACTGACAACTGGCAGCTTGTTGGGAATACAGAATCTAAGGCTCCATTCCAAGTATACGACATTACACTTTTTTACAGTATCTCTTGGTAATTTCAATGCATATTAAAGTTTGAGGAAAAAAACTGTATCAAATTATCTCAAGCAATAATATATATAACGAAGGAAGATTGATCATGCATCTAAAGTATTTTTAAAATGATAGCCCCAGAAGAAAATGAGAAGAGTATATTCCAGTATTGTTTACAGGGGGATAAAGTCAGTCTTCAGAGTGTGTCCACTAACAAAGCCATCCCTCCCATGAACTCATTCTCCATAAGCATTTCTCCAAAAAGAATGTATGCCTATCATTATACCTGTCTTAAATAGGTGAAGCAATAAGAAATCAATAAGCCCATTTACAACCAAAACATACTTGTGACCAAATATGGGCTCCTTCTAGCAATGGTAAAAGCTCATATCAAATAATAACCTAATTATTTGATATGGTTATTTTTATTTTAGCAAAATCCTAACTCCAGTTTCTTCATTCTTCTTATGGATTCAGAGAAGAGCCTTATTTGATAATCTGATGAAAATCTCCTCTTTTAGTAGATTGAACAAACCTTGTGTGGTTCTGTCTGCCCCTGGAACTTGTCACCCTAGTTAAATGAAAGTTAGAAAAAACTCAAGTCTATAAAAAGTGTGATAATTAGACTGTCAGTGGCTTGGTTTTTCATGCTTTCTTTCTTCTTCTTCATATAGTCATCTTTACTTTCAGCATTATCATTATATCTTTCTTTTCTTCATCCCTCTCAGACTCCATCCTTCCAATTCCTTCTAAACCATTAATACAGTATCCCATAAATATCTCTTTGTTTGAACTATTGTGGGATCTTCATACTCAGGAAGTGTAAGAATTTCCCTTGTACAGTCTTCCAGATTGGCCACAGCTTCATTAGAAAGCATGACTATGATTTTCCTTGTATCTGGTGAGATGAGGAATTAAGGAATGTCAGTGGGTTAGGATCAAGGAATAGAATGTCCTTTTGCCAAAAAAACACTGTAGGAGTTCCAAATAGAGCAAATCTTTGTGTCAGACCCATGTCCATTCACAAGAAACAGCAGATTTTCTTTTGATCATCTAATGGTGGAAATACCCTGCATCCTGACTAGCAGTGAAGAAATGTTGCTTCAAACTGGATTACTCATGCCTCCTACCATGCAAGGCTGCCTATGTAAAGAACTAGCTCAAAATTTTAAAAGGAGGGATCAAGTGTCTTTGAGAGTATTTGGGGTCTGACAAAGAACACTCAATTGCAAGCTAGAGAGGCAGAAAGCTAGACATGGGTTTTGCCACTATCTAGCAATAGCAGGTGAGTTATTTCATGTCTCAAACGCTCATTTCTTTAACTGCAAAATGAAGAACTGGATCTTGAAAGTCCTTTCAAACTAGCATCCTTTGTTTTATAGTTCATCATGAAAATTATTCCAAAGGGAAAAACCCCAGTTGCATTTAAATGAAATAAATGAATAGAATAAAAGAAGAAAGAGGGTGGAGTAAAGTGTGGGATGAAATTGTTCCAAACTTCTTGGTAGAATGAACATACAGCTATTGCTTTATGAACAAATGAGATCAATTTAACTGACAAATTCCTGCCATGCTTGTGGTCTATGGGAGTTCTAAGTCAGGCAGTCTTTTCTCCCTGGCAGGTCAGAACCTTGCCTGCTAATAGGCTGAATTTCATCAGTGAGCTTGGAATCCCAGAGAATATAAAGGGTGTTTGGGAGACATGGTGTAGACTGCTAGGAGCCTTTACTATTGAGGCAAGTGTTCTCTGTTCTATTTCACAGAGCAGTTTGACAGCCAGTCCACAAGCACTGAACATGGAACTTGCTTGTTCTCATGCTTTCTTCTTGAATGTCAGGTGGGAGTGGGATGAGAAAAAAGAAGGTATCTGCAAGAGCTGTAAAAAACCCCAAATAAATCTTGCACTTTGATAGAAAATTGAAATTTTACTTTCATAATTTCATTCTTTGAGTCTCAAAAAACAGAAATGACCAGGAAGGGGCCCCTCCTCCCTTTTTTTTCTTTCAATGCAATTATTTTAGAAATATTATTTTGTAATGCTGATTTTAAAACTTTCCCACTTAACTGCTCTTTCATTTCTGCAGGGCCTGAGCAACTCCTGAAGTTCAAAGATCACAGTGCTTTACAAGGCTGCTCAGTTTAACATGATTGTGTTCACACAGAGCAATGAACTGTAGTATTTCATGCTCTTTCAGAATGGTAACTGTTGGCAGGGCAAAACTATTGGTAATCCTTTCCACAGCTGCAAAATAGCCTCTGTGTATCATATCACTAAGTTTAGTGGCAATCAAAATGCACAATATCTTCTCAAATCTACATTTAATTGAATTTTAAGACTCAAAAATCAAGATGACCAAAGTTTTACTTGCTTACATCCAATGATCTTATTTATAGAAGGTGCAAATTTAATGCGTTAGTAACATTGCATGAAATATGCATTGAATTTAACTAATCTCATCTGACAGTGGTTTATTTGGCTAGGACGCACAGCACTATACATGTGCCAGGAAGATTGCTATTTAATAAGCGGAAAAAAATGGAGCTCATAAATGTTTGTGGAGGACTGGAATGTTCTACACTAAGACAAAATTTCAGTGATGTATTATTTAAAAATTATAACAACACTTTGGAATTTGAAATGTCTGATGTACTGTGTACTCTAAAACTATATACAAATATCCTCTGTTTTGAGACAAACCCAGTAGCTTGTTTTTGCACTGCTACCCAGAGGAGTTAAAAATCAACAAATGAAAAGGACAAACTTCTCCACAGCTAGGTTCTTTAAGTCAGCATTAGAAGAAAATTATTCTGCTGTAGGATTTCTCCAGAAGTTTGTATTTAGAGACTGTCAACCAAAGGAAAACAATAAAAAATTGCGGGAAAAATCTTAAGTGACCAAGAGAGATCCTTGACTAGAAATCACTTAGCAAATGTGCTGAGGATGGGATGTTAGACAGCAGCATTACACATGTTTTCTTGGTGTAAGGCAGGAAACACAGCATCTCTACATGTCTTATTACTTAAATGCATGAAAGTACCAAGTGGAACAGCTGGGTTTTTTCAAAGCTTTTACCCTTCAGTTAAAGTAACATGTTCTAAAGTTAATTGTAGGTTGCTTTTAAATATAGTGTGAGGGGTCTCCAATTTATGATTCTCCTTTTCTTTATTGCAAAGGCAAAAGTAGTAGTACTAATAGTATGTGCATGTTGAAAATTTTTATAAGTTCATATTCTGATTATGATACTGATGGTCTTGGGAAATTCATTTAAAAAAAAAACTTTTTTTAGTTGTAGATGGACACAATACCTTTATTTAATATTTTTTTAATGTGGTGCTGGGGATCAAAACCAGTGCCTCATGTATGCTAGACAAACACTGTACTACTGAGCCATAACCCCCAGCCCTTATTTTTTTAATTCTACTAATGCTACTGAGTAATTCTCCATTCTTTCTTTTTTAAAATATTCTAGTTACTTCTGACTTTTTATAACTTTATTTTTTTATTTATCTATTTATTTATTTATGTGGTGCTGTGGATCAAACCCAGTGCCTCACATGTTAGGCAAGCACTCTACCACTGAACTACAACCCCAGCCCTCTCTATTCTTTATTAATCTTGAATTTCTTTTTAAATTTTTTTTGGTTGTAGATGGACGCAATACTTTATTTATTTTTTTAATGTGGTGCTGGGGATCGAACCTGGTGCCTCACACGTGGTAGGCAAGCACGCAATCACTGAGCTACAACCCCAGCCCAATCTTGAAATGTTTTTATGCACTTCATTCTTTTTTTACTATTTATTTTTTAATATTTATGTGGTGCTGAGGATCGAACCCAGGGCTTCGCATGTGCTAAGTGAGTGCTCTACCACTGAGCCACAACCCCAGCCCCTATACATTTCATTCTTTTAAACAATCTTCAGCAGAGCTTGATCAGAAAAGGTGGATAACCCAATCCCATCTTTTTTGTAGTCTAATAAAAGATGTTTCCATGAAAAAGGCATTAAGAGTCCATTAAGATCACTGCACATGTCCAGGGGAAGATAGGCAAAAGATATGCTCCTTAACTCTCAAGAGTTTATAACTTTATAAATTACAAATTATAATTACTTTATAAGTTTATAAATTACACAAAATTTTATATTTTTTATACATAAAAAGTCATACTTTTTTATGGTAAGAACATTTAAAATCCCTCTTAATGATTTTCGAGAATACAATGCACTTGAGGAACTTGAGACCCGTTGCTGAATATTGGTTCTTCTCTCCATGGCAGTTCCTGAGACCTGTCCCAACCATATTATTTGTATCAACAATCTCAATGAGAAGACCAAGAATGATGAGCTGATGAAATCGCTGTATACCATTTTCTCCCTGTTTGGCCAGAACCTGGATATCCTGGTGTCATGGATCATGAATATGAGGGGCCAGGCCTTTCTTATCTTCAAGGATGTCACAAGCATCTTACACTCCATGAAGGGTTTCCTTTTCTATAACAAGGCCATGTGCATGCAGTAGGCTAAGAATGATTAATATCATTGCCAAAATGAAGGGCACCTATGTGGAGAGGGACCATAAGTAGAAAAGAGGAAGCCCCAAGAGCCAGGAGATCCCAGCTGCCAAGAAGACTGTCTATAGACCTGTTCTGGGTATGCCACCGAAGACGCAGGAAGCCAACATCGTGCACCCCATGCTGAACTAGGCTCCCTACATACTACCCCATGGCATGATCCCACTGCCAGGCCTTGCACCAGACAAGATTCTACCAGAGCCATGCCCCCACAACAGCTTATACTGGCTTATGCCACCTGTCCAACTTTTTCCCAAAAATCCACCAAATCATATCTTGTTCCTTACTACATGCTATCCCTGCTTTTCAACCAGTTCCCTGGCTTCAAGGAAGTCCACCTGGTTCCCAGGCAGCATGACATTGCCTTTGAGGAGTTCGACAATGAGATACAAGCAGGAGCAGCTCTGGATGTCCTGCAGGGCTTTAAGATCACCCAGAACAACACTATGAAGATCTCCTCTGCCAAGAAGTAAAATCTTTCCCCCAGGCTTGCCCTCATCCCTGTTCTGTGGCTGCCCTTCCCACTTGGCTCAGACCCTGAAGATAATTCCCCAGTTGGAAGCCTTTTCAAAGCCACATGAGTGCATGGTCACCATACAACACTGTAGCCAGAGTCTGTCCCCAGACCTGTAACCTTGCACCTGGTGCTTAAGGCTGGAATTAAAGTACGTTTTTGAGGTTGGTTTAAATATATTTATAATGCATTTTTATTAATTATATTCACCATATTGTATTATACATGTCTTGGATTTATTCCTCCTAACTGGAATTTTCAATCCTTTGACCACCATCTCCCCTGCCCCTAGTAATCACCTATCTAACCTCTACTTCTGTCACTTCAACTTCTTTAAGTCACACATGTAGCATCATGGAGTGTTTATCTTTCTGTGCCTTGCCTATTTCACTTTGTACAATGACCTTCAGGTTCATCTGTGTTATCACAAATGACAGGACTTTCTCTTTAAGGCAGAATAATAGCCCATTGTGTATATATACCATGTTTTCTGTATCTTTTCATCTACTAATAGACACTTAATTTCATCCCATACTTTAGCTATTATGTATAAAGCTGCAGTGAACATAGAAGTGCAGATATGTCTTTGGCATACTGATTTCATTTTCTTTAGATGTATACCCAGGAATGGCATTGAGTGATCACATGGTGGTTCTAATTTTATTTATTTACTGAGGATTTCCAGACTGTCTTGAATAGTAGCTATACTAACCCATATTTCTGCCAAGGGCCCCTTTTGCTCCACATCTTCCTCAATGCTTGTTAATTTTTGTCTTTTTGATGACAGCCATTCTAACAGATGTGTGAGGGGATATCTCATTGCGGTTTTAGTTTGTAATCCCTCAAATAAGTGATGCTGAGCATTTTAAAATATAAACATTGGCTATTTGTCTTCCTTTGAGAAATATCTATTTAGTCCCTTTGCCCATTTATAATTTTTTTTTTTGCTATTGGATTGTTCAAGTTCCTTATACATTTTGGATATTAACCCCTTATTAGATATATTTCTCCCATTCCCTATGTTATCTCCTCTTTCTATTGATTGTTTTCTTGGCTGTATCAAAACTTTCAGTGTGACGTAATCCCATTTGTCTATCTTTGCTTTTATTGCCTGTGCTTTGGGTTTCATTTCCAGAATATAATTTCATAGACCAATGTCATGGAGCTTCCCCCCTATATTTTAATCTAGTAGGTTTTACAGTTTCAGGTCTCATGTTTAAATCTTCAATCCATTTGACTTGATTTTTGTATCTGGTATAAGATGAGGGTGAAAATACATGCTTCTGCTTGTGAATATTCAGTTTTACCAGCACCATTTATTAAAGAGACTTTCTTTTCCCTATCAAGTGTCCTTGGTATGTTTTGCAAACATCAATTCATCATAAATTCATGGATTTATTTCTGAATTTATTTACTTATTTGTCCCATTTATTGACATCCATTATTTTATGTGTCTGTTTTAGCACCAGTACTATGTTGTTTTGATTATTATACCTTTGTAATAGGTTTTAAAGTCAGGTAGTAATGACTCCAGTTTTGTCTTTATTGCTCAAGATTGCTTTGGCTATTTGGAGTTTTTTGTGATTACATTATACATTTTAGGACTTTTTTCTGTAAAAAATACTATTGGAATCTTACTTGTTTTTAGATATACATGAAAGTGGAGTGTATTTTGACATGTTATACATACATAAAGTATAACTTATTCTAATTAAGATCCTATTCTTGTGGTTGTACATGACATTGGAGTTATACTGGTTGTGTATTCATATATGATCATAGGAAAATTATATCTGATTCATTCTACTGTCTTTCCTATTCCCATCTCCCCTCCCTTCTCTTCATTACCCTTTGTCTAATCCAACAAACTTCTATTCTTCCTCTCCTCATCCTCCCTTTTATGAGTTAGCATCTATATATCAGAGAGAACATTTAGCCTTTGGTTTTGGGGGATTGGCTTATTTCACGTAGCATGATAGTCTCTGATTCTATTCATTTACCAGCAAATGGCATAATTTCATTCTTCTTTATGGCTGAGAAGTATTCCACTGTGTATATATGCCACATTTTCTTTATTCATTCATCTGTTGAAGTGCACCCAGGTTGGTTCCACAGCATGACTATTGTAAATTGAACTTCTATAAACATTAATGTGCCTGTGTCACTGTTTTGAGCTTTTTGAAAGTCCTTTTGGAACATACTGAGGGGTGGGGTTCCATTCCAAGTTTTCTAAGGAATCTCCACACTGCTTTCCAGAGTGGTTGCACCAATTTGCAGTCCCACCAGCAATGTATGACTGAACATTTTCTCCCACATCCTTGCCAGTATTAACTGTTAACTTGTATTCTGATAATTGCCATTCTGACTTGAGTAATATGGAATCTCAGTGTAATTTTAATTTGCATTTCTCTGTTGAACATTTTTTCATTTGTTCACCATTTGTATTTCTTCATCTGAGAAGTACCTGTTCAGTTCCTTTGCCCATTTACTGATTGGGTTATTTGGGTTTTAGGTGTTAAGTTTTTTGGGTTCTTTGTATATCCTGGAGATTAATGCTCTATCTGAGGTGCAGGTGGTAAAGATTTTCTCCCATTATGTAGACACTTTGTTAACATTTTAGATTGTTTCCTTTGCTGTGAAGAAGCTTTTTAGTTTGATACCATCCCATTTATTGATTCTTGATTTTACTTCTTGCACTTCAGGAGTCTTATTGAGGAGGTTAGTGTCTAAACTGACATAACATAGAGTTGGGCCTACTTTTTTCTTCTAGTAGGCACAGGTTCTCTGGTCTAATGCTTAGATCCTTGAACCACTTTGAGTTGAATTTAGTAAAGGGTGAAAGATAGCTGAAAGAGAAGAAGGGAAAACTATCTCATTCACAATAGCCTCAAAAAAAGTAAAATACTTGGGAATCAATCTAACAAAAAAAGAGGTGAAAGACCTCTACAATGAAAACTACAGAACGCTAAAGAAAGAAGTTAAAGAAGACCTTAGAAAATGGAAAGATCTCCCATGTTTTGGGATAGGCAGAATCAAAATTGCAAAAATGGCCATACTACCAAAAGTGCTATACAGCTTTAATGAAATTCCAATTCCATTCTGCAACTGGAATTTTAATAGAGATTGATTTGAATTTTCAGATCACTTTGGATAGTATGGACATTTTAACAATATGAAATCTTCCAATCAATTAACATGCTATATATTTCCACTTATTTTGTGTCTTCTTCTTTCATCAATATTTTATGGTTTTCAGTGAATGGATCTTTCATGTCCTTGATTAAGTTTATTCCTACATATTTTATTTTTTGCAGCTATTATAAATAACATCATTTTCTATATTTTTTATATCCTGCAACTTTACTGATTTTATTAGGTCACAATTGTGTGTGTGTGTGTGTGTGTGTGTGTGTGATCTTCATAGTGTTATCTATTAAGATTTGCACCTAAGACCATGTTATCTGCAAAAAGGGACAATTTAACTTCTTCCTTTCTTATTTTTCCCTGTTGCCTAATTTCTCTAGCTAGTGCTGATAGTACTATGTTGCACAGAAATGGTGAAAATATTTATCCTTATCTTGACCCAAATCTTAAAGAAAAAACTTTCAAATTTTCATGGCTGATTATGATATGAGCTGATTATGATATGAGGTTATGAATAAATTTTGAATTTTGTCAAATGCATCTGAGATGATCACAGCGTTTTTGTCCTTCATTTTGTAATGCAGTGTATCTCATTTGTAGATTTCTGTATGTTAAAACATCTTGGCATCTCTGAAGTAAATTGCATTTTATGATGATTAATGATCCTTTTGATATGATATTGAATTCAGTTTGCTAGTATTTTGTTGAGAGTGTTTGCCTCTATGTTCATCAGGCCTATTGGCCTGCAATTTTCTTTACTTGAGTGTCCTTGTCTGGCTTTAGTATCAGGGTAATTCTGGCCTCATGAAACAAATTTGGAAGTGTTCCCTCTTCTTCAATTTTATGGAAGAGTTTTGGAATGATTACAATTAAATATCCTGTAGAATTAAGCAGCGAAAGAATCGGATATTGGGCTTTTCTTTGACGGGAGACTTTTAATACTGATTCAGTCTCCTTGCTCATATATAGTTTGTTCAGATATGCTATATTTTGTGATTCATAAATTAATGTTTCAGGATATTTTATTTCATGTTCCAAAGGAGAAAACAGGTTTTGTTTTTGTATAAGATAGAAGCATAGGGAATATCTATTCATGCAGAATTATTTTATTACCATATCAACTTATAAATAAGGTAAATAAAATTCAATGTTGTAATCACATCAGATCCAATTTAGATATACAATTGTAAAACCCTTGCCACAATAAAAAATACACATCAATCCTCTCCAAAAGTTTTCATGTGCCCCTTTACTCCCTTCACCCTTGCCATAGGCAATTGCTGACCTGTTTTCTTCCCCTATAGATCACTTTTAATTTTCTAGAATTTTATGTAAATGGAACCACAGAATATATACTGTTTTCTCATACTTCTAGCCATTCAGCATAACAATTTTGTGACTCACTCATATGGATGTTTATATTAACATGTTCTTTTTTATTTCTGAGTAATATCCTTTTTTATGGATATACAACAATTTGTTGATCCACTCTTGTTTTGATGGACGTTTGAGTAGTTACTGGCTGCCATGAAGCATTGTGTACAAATCTTCATATGGGGTTATGCTTTCTTTTCTACTGAGAATATTCCTAGGAGTAAAAAGTGAAGCCATAATGTATGTGTATGTTCATTTAGGACAGTGTCAAAATGTTCCAAAGAGGTCCTACCAATTTATAACCCTTTCGGTAGCAATGAACATTTCAGTTGATCCACATCCTCAACAACACTTAGTATGGCCAGTTTTTAAAATGTTATATATTCAAATATTTAAGGTGTGGAATTTCATTGTTAACTTGATACTAGAAGTCCTATTAATAAGTACTGCTCTGAATAAAGGCCCTCTTAGCTTCATGTCCAATTAGCCCCCAAGAGTTTAGTTAAGAGGTATGAGAGTATGTGTTGCTCGCTTCAAATGCCTCTGACTGCTTATTGGATAGGCAATTTTACACAGATATATAATGAGAGTAATTACAGACATGCATGCTTTTTTTCCTGTCCTAAATTTTGTTTATCACAGATATGCCTTTTTTTATTTTAGGAAAAACACTACTCCCTTGTTTCTGATATGCCATTTATATTGGGATGGAAGCTATACAGTCTAGCTGTCCAACCCATGATTATAGTAGAGATCATTAGTTCAACAGCTCTACATAACTTATATCCCCATTTTCAAAATCTCTCTCACCACTTCCCTAAGGCAGCCAATGCCAATTAGTTATTAAAACAGGAAATAAATTGTATTTGCTTTCTGTATTTTTGGTTAGTGGCAAAAACTTTCTCAGTAAGTTGTACTTTTCCAAATTTTACAAATGGAATTGCATTCCTATAAGATAGTAGTCGATGACGAAAGCAATAAAATATTGAGGCACTTGTCAGTGGTGCTTTGGAATACCTATCCTACTCATATTCTCTTCTGTCAATGTCTATTCTAAATTTTTCAAGGTTTTCTAGGCACCATTTTTGGTCATAGAGAAAATTAACTGAACATATGCAGTTAAGGAAAATGTACATTTGGACAAAAACAAAGATTCTTTTTACAGGGAAAATACTTCTTTCCAGTCTGCTTATGTAAGTGCTGATCTGGAAGCAATTTAGTAAGTCTATTGCATGTAAATTATAATTAACTTTGGACAGAAATCATTTATTTTCTTAAAAAAGAGGTAGATAAACTCAAGGACAAAGAGATCATGTTCAAATCTTAATCTCAGAGTTAAATGAGGCAGAAACAGAGCCAATATGTGGTGCCAACTATATGTATGTGCTCGACTGTTTAAATTGCTGTTACTGTCTACCATGCTACATTGTTATTTTACAATAACGAAATCTTACACATTTATTACTCAGAATACTCAGTATTATGAATATGATCACTTTAATTTATTCTGCCAATCACATAAAACTGAGGTGAATTGGAATTACTATACAAGCAAGCACCAAGCCTGAAAATGCGACTTTTAAATTCAAAGGTTGTTAATATGAGTGTCAGTGAAATTTCTTAAATAAAACCAACATTAACCATCCAACAAAATAGATGATCTGAGGCATAAATTAAAATTCTGCTTATAAAAAGAAATAGTGGTGCTTTGGAATACCTACCCTACTCATATTTTCTTCTGATGCTCATAGCTTTGGCTTAGTGAACAATGGACCCTACATTTCCACCTCTCCAGCCTATAGATGGCTAGAGAGGTGTCAACCATTTTCAATCCTGAGTAAGATAAATAATAAAAATTTAAAGGAATAGGTGCGGGAGGCAGGACAGAGGCATGGAGAAAAACAAAGATGACTGAACTAAAATATAAATAGAAGTTGTATCTTTCTTTCTGCACATCAAGGAATCTGAGATCACTGATTTTTTGCCTGGGGAATTCCTTCAAGGATGAGGTTTCAAAAATTATTCCTGTGCAAAAAAGCAAACATCTGCTGGCCAGGGGACCAGTTTCAAGGCATTCTGTCTCTATTGGGGACTATACTGGGTACATCAGACTGAGCACTAAGCATACCAAGGAAATAGCCACAGCCTTCCATGGGATTCATAATCCTGGTTGAGCTTTTCATTATCTTCTTTTCTATCATATTTTCATAATCATCAATCTCACAGAACCTGTTTGTTAGGTGAAATATATGTCCAAATTTACTCTTTTCTCCTGTTCTGGACCTCAGTTCCCTTGTGTTCCATAGGCATTGCCTCGTTAGATACACATCTCCCCATTTACTCTTTTTACTCAGCTTTATCACTAAACCTGTCTCTCTGGAGCTCCCACAGCACTGCATCTTCCTACCTAGGGCCTCACTAATTTGTTGAGCCTTGCTTTAAACTTGTACTCTTCCTGCCTCAACCACCGAGCTTCTAGGATTACAGGCATATGCCACTGCACCAGGTTGATTTTTTACTATTTTTGAGCACTTGATGTAAGGTTATATAATTAACATGTTACCTGATTCTCTAGATTCTTAATTTTTTTCTTTCCCTTCCCAATTAAGAATTTTGACAGTCTCAGATGTACTCATAATTTCACACCTCTCATTTGCCCCTCAGCCTACTGCAACTGCCTTCTACTCTCATTCCATGATGCTCCTCTCATTATACCCTTGATCTCCAAATTGCCAAGTACAATGTCTTTTATAACCTGAGCAGAATACTCCTCGTGTACTCCACCAGATTTATTCTCCACCTTCTCCACTCTGTGCCTTGCTGAGAGAAACTGACTTATAAGAACTACATCATCAGCTCTCCTTCCTCCGACATCCAATTGGATTTTTGTCAATAAGAGGCACCACAGGAGACCAGAAGATTGTATATGCTTCCCCAGTCCCTTCTTGATACACCATGTTTTGGCAGCAACCATGTTTCCACTTATGACCACAACTTACGTTGGGAGGCCTTCTATAAGTACCCCTGCGACCCATTCTATTCTTAGTTACACCATTTGAAGAGGCTAAAGTTTTCCTGGGGAAAATCTGGTTGATTCGAGTTCTTATTATAATTATCTTACTATTGTATAATGTATATTGTATATGTATAATTATCTTACTATTGAATTTTGTACTGTTAAACATCTCCTCCACCATGATATTCTCTAATGTTTTGATACTATAAATTTTTGATTCCATTTTCAATCTACTTTGTCAGTTCTTTTTCCTCTGATAGTTTTTTTTTAATTGGTATTATTGCAGAGCCTGGATTATATTTTCTTCATATTTTCACTAGGATATCTTGATCTAGTACCCTAATTGCCAAAGCACAATGGTTGGTATCAAATAGGTACTCAATAATAGTTTGCTGTTTAAGTGAATTAATATGTGTGCTGATGACCACCAACATTAACCTCTACCTTGGGTCTCTCCCATGTCTATTTATATGTATTTCTTATTCTTCTCTAAACAACACCACTTGGATGCCTCACAACCTTCTCAAACTTGACACACACACCAAACTGGATGAATTTATCTTTAAATCTGTGTTCTTTTAACCTCCATATTATCTAATTCAAACTTATTTACCAAGCCACTTAATTCATAAATATAGAGGTAATCCTACACAATTACCTAATTCTACACGTTGCTCATTAAATCTTGTTGATTTTACCATACTAATTTCTTATTTTTCCGTATGTTATTCTCCCTTTGCTATTCTCATCATTAAGGTCTTGGTGGCCTCTTATCTGACTAATGTACAACATTTTTTTTTAACCTGGATCTTGTTGGTTCCTCATTCCTTCCCTAAGGATTCTTCCAACAGCCTTCAGGCCAATCTTTTTATGTCATTTCTCTACTTAAGATAATTTAACAATTCTCATTTGCATGGCCTTCTTGATAGGCTTCCTACCTCACTTTCAAGTATTTCATCTTAAACTTCCAACAGGCACTTCACTTCTAAAAACAACATTACCTATACCCATTACAACTTTCTTTCCATATTTATTCTTCAAATTCTTCACATAATCCAAGACAACTTAAAAGTGACTTCCTCACTGGTGTCATTCTTGGTGACTTCCTCTCCTTTTCTTGTCGCACATAGTTCTTTGTATTCATATTATAAACCTGAACATGTTGGGTTGTGGTAAGTTACCTATTTACCCATCGCACCCAAATTTTTGTTAAGATCTTGGAAAACATATCTTTACCTAGTTTGGAATCTTCAGTGCCTATCATCATGTCTGCTGTGTGTGGAGTTTAATAAATAATCATTAAATGAACTGATCTTTAAATTCCTGCTATTTCTATTCAGAATTACCATTCCTTTTATATTAGTCTAATATAACTGATGCTGTATTGATGATGTTTTAAATCTGAAGTCCTTCGACACCTGGGAATATCTGAGCTCACTGAGAAAAAAAAGAGTTATAAAAATCCATTTATCAACTTAGGAGTGATACTGACAAATTAGAAAATGTTCCTAGTGAATATGACTGGAATAGTGAGAGCCCGGAAATCTATATTAAATGAGAAATGGTTTTGAATTATGTGTGCTTCATGTAGAAAAGAAGAAAGTCATAAGCAGGGGCATCATGTGAACCTTCACGTACATGAAGAACTTTTCTGGGAAGGAAATTAAACTTCCCCAGCTTCTCAGGGGGTTAAGCAATAATTGACGTACTATAGTATCATTCCTGTAGGAAGACTGTAGCTTGATATCAAAATACACGCTACTGTCATATATATCTAAAAAGAATGAATAATAAAATAATAAAAGAACAAAAAAGCAAAACTTTGACAAGTGGCACTGGATAATGATATGACTGTCTTATGAAATGGATGTTACCTCAAGGCAATTGTTTTTAACAAAAATACCAAAATGTGAAGAAGAATGCATTGTTATATACAATTCTTAGGAATAAAAAAATTAGTGATGGGTTTATTAAATACATTTGAAAGAAATTGACTCATGACTCATTTAAATGAATTTGGGAGGTAGTTGACTAATGTTTTCATAACTTCTGTCTAGACTAGAAGCTTAAAAAGCACACCTGTGACTCCCAAGCTTCCGATAAATCATTTCTGGTAAGAAAGCCTTTAGGTACAATAAAAAATTCATCACCCACAATACCCACAACTATGAATCTAGAGACTAAGGATGCTGAGTTGTCACTGTCAGGATCCCAAATGCTGTTTCCATATATGTCTCCAGCAGATCTTCCAAAGAGCTTTTTAGCTTTGTGTTGGTACAGAATGTATGTTCCAAGAGTGGCTCAAGGAGGGGCAATTGTGGGAATGAATAAAAGTTTGGACCATCTGTTAGTTTCCACTCCATAAAGTTTCACCACCCTTCTTCATAAATCAGTTCCAGGGGCCCTGATTCTTTTTCTTCTCCCCTGCCACTCCTACTCAACATTTGAGACTTTGTCACTTTCTCAATTTAACACTTGGGAAAGAATGTTGTTCAAGCTGCACTAGTTTATTCTGTGTGTTCTTAGCTAAAGTGCAATACAGTTCTTCCAAATTATCTCACTAGGTAGATGTACCCATTTATTGAAAAACTCTTTATTCAAGTTTTCTATAACCTAGGAATTAATAAAATAATCCTTTAAGTAATTAAAACTTTTGTAGTCATCCTTAAGCTTTGGTTGCCAGCAGTTAAAAAACTTTATTGATTAAATCATATTGGCTCTCTCTGATACATATCACAGAGCTAAATATCTCTGGCTAAAATAGCATTAAGAGTCTGAATTCTACAGACTCCACTTCTCCAGGGCGCTGCCTTTGAATCACCCCTTAGTTCCACAGGCAGCTCTGTGACTAGAGAGATGAGACAGACATGCAAATAACTAGGCAGAAATTGGGAAAGGTTAAATTTTTTTAATATTGATATATTAGTTTTAGGTGGACCCAGTATCTTTATTTTTTATTTTTATGTGGTGCTGAGGATCAAACTCAGTGCCTCATGCATGCTAGGCAAGCGCTGTACCACTGAGCCCCAGCCCCAGCCCAGGAAAGGTTAAATTTTATTAGGAGTTTTGGACAACATCACCAGATTGGCATTTGCTTTATCCACTGATAAAGTGGCATTTTGATAAATGTACAGAGAAAGAATGTGAATAAAGGGAAAGTTGGAGCAAAATTCACAGAAGCTTGGAAGTAGAAGTGTGTTTTCAGAACAAAGACACACAAAAGGTGCACCCTCTGTCCTTGTTCCCTATATTCTTCATCTCTGCTTCACTCTAGAATGTTGCTTTGGTGAGAGTGATACAGCACAAAACATAGAAGGTGCACAAGTTACAGAGGCTTTATTTACCTCTGCTCTAAATAAGCTTCCAAAGAGGAAGATAAGACTAGTAGAATATAGTAAAAGTTAACATATATATAAAAGCCTTACTTACTGAATCCCAGGTCATTCACAGATAAAAAATATATTAGGCGTCCCAATTAGCATTGATAATTTCTCACCATTTCTTTTCTCATAGTCTCTGAAATTTTCTTGAATTAATAACTCCAGATAATTAAAGATATAACCAAGCTGAAGCTTCTTAGCTCTACTATAAATTGAAGGAGCTGGATTAGCAGGTCATGAAAGTTTTCTGAAGTTATAGTAGTGTTTGATTCTATATGTATAAATATAGTCAGCACATAATATCTTTCCTTTCCTTTTTCTATTCTCTGTCTTCCTCTTGTTTTCTATCTTCCTCTCTCTCTCTTGCATACATATAGCATAGAAATGACATATATGTTTTAACAATAAAAAAATCACTTAATCCTAATTTTTATCCCTAAGTGAACATTTTTATAGTATATTTATAAACAGAGTACAATAATTAATATAAAAATACATCATATGTATATTGTGGGTGGCACTGTTACAGACAAAATGTGATTGTGAAGCACTTATAATACAAAATGGTTAATGGCAAATGTGAGTCAACATTACTATTCTTCCTGAAAAGAATATCAGAGATAACTAAAAGATATAATAGAATGCTTATTTTAGTAGCCTCACTAAGGCTCATTAGAATTCTCCTTGCCCCCAAAGTTCAGGCTCAAAGCTGCAATGGCTAGAGTCTCTAGGGATTTCATTCTAACAAAACTGACCACCCCATAACAATTCCTCAGTCCTTACAGAAAAAAATGAGGTAAATGCTCAAATCCCTTGGAGAAGTTCCTCATGGTGATCCCGAACTCAGAGTTCTTAGGGTCCTATGGGATTGTCAGAACTATCTTCAGGAGTTCAGGGTCTTTTGGGACTAGAGTTAGCCCATGCCCCAGACAGACCCTGAAAAACAACTTCTACTTAGAACTCTATCCATCCTGATAGTGTCCAGTTACACTGAAGCCCATACACTCACAAGAAGTTCTATTGCATGTGGTTTCTTAATGCCAAATGTTAAAAAGGAAAGTCAGAGCTGCGGAAATGGACAGTCAGCCCATGAACCAGGCCATGAAAAGTCCTAGAATGGTGGCAAAACACAGGGAACAAGCATCTAAGCAATCCATACAAACTGAATTATAATGTATATTTCATAAACATAATGATATTTAGCTTCTCTTAAACATGTTGAATGTTACTAATTCATTAAAAGTATTTGGATAATTTCACAATAGGAATAATAAATAATTTGATCTAAATTAACAGCAATTGACTAGACTTTACTAGACTGTTATATAATGAATTATTTCTTGCAAAACAACACAGTACCTTCTATTTGTTAAAAAAAATTCATAAACTCCATAAAAACTTTATTCTAACATCTGTAAAAATTTATAAAGAAGAAATCATATGGAAATCTTCACTCAGTAAATCTCAGTAGCAAAATACTTGGAGATATCTTAAACTTTCTGACTCTGGGTTTTAACAAATTTTGTTAGTATATTTTAGTACATTGGTTAGAACATATATTCCTGGAGAGATACTTAAATTGCATCAGAGGAAAACAGAGAGAGTCTTTCTAATCAAACAAACCACACTCTAAACATGCTCTGAAAGTTAAACTAAGTAAATTTTATAGAATCTTTGAATTAAACTAGTCTTTAATTAAACTAGAACTATTAGTTCTGCAACGATTAAATTATGCGTTGTCAACGTTTCCTTTAACTCCTTACATTTGGAAATTAATAACTTGATCAGAAAGTTTTACTTTTAGCTAAAGTTTGATATGAGATGACTATAATTTAACTTTAAAACTCATAATAACAACTTTACCTCAGATACAGTCAAATAGAATTTTCTAGTAATCCAGACTTTATACATTTTGTCAATGGCATCTAGTTCAGATTTGAATTGATTAATTCTAGGTTGTTAGAATTTAACATAGGTTGTACTAACATGTCATTCCCACAAAAACAAGTTTAAAATGCATTCAAAAAAATTTTTATGTTTCCTTTAGGAGTTTGTACACAGAACTTGGAAGGTAACCACAGAGGGCAAACGCATTACATATACAATGATTATAGAGAAAAACACATTATAAATTTGTTATTTCAAAGTCATAATGGATGAACTATGAAGAAACTGTCTTTGAAGCTTTTGTTTAAAAAATAACACTATCATTTTAAGAAGTGAACATGATATTTGGAACAGATTACTATAATTTTAAAAGCAGAACCAATTTTAAACTTTAAATTATAAAATTCTTTTAAATGTTTGTGGCTTTCTAGGAAATCTATATTTTAAATTGCTTGTGCATATATGAATAAATTACATATTCCCTTAGGCAACAATTATAGTGAAGTATTAACTACATGTTTTAAACTGGTTTAATAAGAACTTAGATAAAATAGGGAATAATGGAACTATGCCCAAAGGCAAAGAAAATTATTTTTCAACTTCTGCCTGTTATTACCACCATGATAGACTGACTTAACAGTAACTATTAAATACTGCCTTACAGAAATATTAACTTAAAATATTTATACCATCTTATAGTGTCATTAAAATAGTGACTTAAATATCTAAATCTTATAAATCTGGTAATTAAATTTAAAACATGGCTGCCCTAAGTTCTGAAACTATAAATTCAGACAAGTGTCTGAACCATTCCAAATCATTCATAGAATGTTACTTATATATGAAAATGAGATGTAGAGTTTGTGCCTCCTTCTCAAGGTTTCCCCAATGTCTCTTGATCATGTAGTTCAATTATTTAGCAATTTGGGGGGATTAATTAAACATTTTAAAAGGAAAGACCCAGGAAGAGATTGTAAGATATCCCATACTAAAAAGATTATGTGGTTTACCCTTGACAAATGTGAAGTGACATCTGCTGGGCCCTTTTGTAGAATCAGATAAAGGAATTGGTTCATCAAAGAAAAAAGAATCCTTACCAGGAACCAATGAGAGGGACAATCATCATCTAAAAAGGAGCAGAGCCAAGGAAATGTTTCACAGGGCAAGGCTCACAGGAGATGAAAGGGGATGATTTTTGATTCATCCTATGTATACCACAGATAAGGAATCCTCCAGATCAAAGCCTACCAACATAATGGGAAGGAATTGAATACAACTAGATTTTAAAACTACTGTCGAGAGTTTATTTTTTTCTTTTTTTTTTCCTTTCCACATTTTTTGTTGGCACATTATAGTTGTTCATAATGATGGGATTTGTTTTTACATATTCATACATGCACACAATATAACTTGGCCAAAACCACTCCCCAACACTTCCCACCTTCTTCCCCTCCCTCAATCTCCTGGTTCCTTTCCTCTACTGACCTCCCTTTGATTTTCATGAGGTTCCCACCTCCTGCTTTCTTTTCCTTTTTCCTCTCTAGCTTCCACATATGAGAGAAAATATATGACCTTTATCAAGTGTTTAATAGGCAACAATGAATACATTGGCTGTATCAAGTGATCTTTAAAGATCCTCTCAGCTTTACTGTTGTAAATATTATGTTATGAAATGAGAACTAAGAGGACCTGTATACTTTCAAGTTGGTATTTCCAATGGGAATGGTGAAGAGTATATCACTTCGCCTCGAAATAATAAATGAGGCTATGACAAATGGCTGGAATGTAGGTACTTAAAAAGTTTTTCAAGAATTTCTGATACTATTTCAGGCAAGATTCCATAAGTTTTAACATTTATAAATGAAAATCATTGGGGAAAATGTTCAGTATTTTAATATTAACTGGTCAATGAGTCTATTAAAGTGTATGAGCTAAATTTCAAGTATTAGGCTCAGATCTTCATAATATCTTCCACACAATGTTGCAGTTCTCTCCTTATAGGTGTAGCAAAGAATTAGTAGCATTACCCAGGAAAGCACAGATTTGTAACTTTGTTTTGTGAAGACTCATTTGTCTCTTAATGATGTATGGCTCTTGGGCCTCATCATTCTAGGCAAAGGATAAATAGATAAATAGCCTTAAAGAGAGATTTTGCTTATTCTGCAGAGAATCTCTGACCTGGCCTTCCTTAGATATGTAAATGTTCAGCTAGCAATGCCATTGCTCTGTCAGAGGATATGATAAAACACTATTGTGAGGATTTTTTTTTTAAAGCTGCCTCACTCAAGTGTGAAATGAGTCAGGTACTTGGGAAAATATGGTCTACAAGGAAGCCCTCAAGTTCTTTTACAGCTGGATGATAAAAGGGAGGAACTAGTTAGTGCCTTGGTGAAGGATAAACTGGACCTTTGGACTTCATGCATGAAAGAGCTTAAACTCTGCAGACTGGGGAACAGCTGGAGAAGGTATTTACAGTTCATGAGGAACAATGTAGAAATTACAAACTCATAAGCCCACAGATGCTAGCTAGACAGGTGTATTGTCTGAGTGACTCGCACTAGAAGACTTGTCTCATCTAAAAGGGACAGCTGCTTCATGGCTCCCTACAATGACACTGGTCTGAATACTTCCATGGGGAAGCATTTAGATTCCATGAGGAAGTATTTAGACCAGAACTGCTAGACTTTCTAATACTTTAAAAGAACCCGGAAATCCAAATTTTCACATCAAAACTGCTTTTAAATGAACCCAATGAATTTTAGATTTTTATTAAGGCACAGGGATAGATTCAGCCAGAGAGATTTACATGCCATCTCCAGTTAAAGGGAACACTTTGGTTACAGGTAACTATCTATACAATGGAACTAGCTTCAGGGGTAAAAGACCAGATCTTCAATACCCTAGAAAAAACTGGTGCCATAATTAACATAGGGTTTTAATTCACACAGAAGTTTTTCATATATTACATAGTGACACCTCTAAACAGTCTACTGGAAGGGAAACTACAGAAGAATGTTTTGCAGGAGGAACCCTCTAGTTCCCTTTCAAAGCTCACAGAGCCAATGTTTTGTTTGCTTTCCTAGGGTCATGGACCTGGGTTCAAGTCCCCTCCCTCAGGACTCCATCTCTGTCCTTATCTTATCATTTTCATTCATACTCCCCCTGCAGTTTTTGGAGGTGATAGACAAATGGGTTGAAGGATAACAAATTAGGGAGAGGAGGGAGTCACATGCATAGGGTAAGGCCTTTATTTAACTTCTATTGGATTAGATATTGAAGGCAAAAATCTTTCATAGTGATCTTCTAACTAACTAGCTATTCCACACTTAGAAATCTATATATTGTTACTTGACCACATGGACCAAGTCAAGGCAGAAAAAGGAGGGAAATATATGGCCTATGTCTTGCATATGAATATTTTGAATCATAAAATGTTATACTTGGTCCAAGGGAGACAAAGCTTATAAAAGTCATATAAAGGAATTTTGTGACTCCCTGGAAATGGGCTCCACCTTTTATTATATAAAACTATTGAACTCAAGCACTTTACATATTAAATAAGACAGTAAAAATGTCTGTACAGACCACTGCTCTTTAAACATTTAGGTTATGCTGAGAGTTTCCTGTTAGAATAGGGCATATTAAAATTAAAAGAGGTGCATTAACTTGTATATGATGACATCTCTTGTAATCTCAGAAATATGTCCTCTAACCATTTTTTAACCTATTATATTATGCACTCTTGTACTCTACTGTGTAATACTCTTCACTCCTATGGCTTCAATTATTATTTGTATGCTCATGGAAATCAAGTTTTTCAGCCTTTGTCCCATACAACAAACCACTTACTAGATTACTCTTGAGCTACCACAAACTCACATAGCTCACTTTTATTCAGTGTTCAGACTACAGTAGTATTTTCTCTGAGGAACCTACTCCAGCCTCCAAAGACCATTTCTAACATCTTTCCCATGTACTTATCTGCTCTTATCACTGAATTTTTTCCATCTTATGTTTATTCAATCAATAACTATTGAATGCTAGGTGCTTGGAATATAAAGGTAAGTAAGCACAAACAAATTATGTGCTAGGAAGTGGTCTAATGTAGAAAAAACAATTAAATAAAGAAAAACATAAAGTTACACAATGAAAATAAGTACAAAATAGAAACATGGTGCTGCAGGAGAATAACATGGGTATTTGAACTAGCCAAGGAGGTCCAGGAAGGAACCATAATAAGCATGAATTTAAGTTAACTTGGTAAAAGGGAAAGAAATATAAATCTCAGCAGGTTAAAGAGTAGGTTGCCTGGAAACTACTTGAGGACTGGCACATTATCTTATTTACAATCATATTGCTGACATATATAAAAGTGCCTGACCCACAGTAGATGTTCCATAAATAATTGTCAATTCTAGACCAACATCAGTATTCAAGTGGGTGCTGTAAGATGAGGGATTACCACCAACAGAATGTTACAATGCTACTCTAGGCCAGCGTTTATGGAAGTGTGATATACGAACTAACTTCTGAGCCCTACCCCAAATCTACTGAATTTCTGTGAGTTAGATATGAAGATGCATATTTCTAGGAGCTTCCCCAACTAAGTAGATAATTTTGAGAAATCATTGGTCTTGGACAAGAAAATGGCAATGAAAGGATTATTTTTTTTTAATGGTGCTGGGGACAGGACTCAGGGTCACTCTACCACTGAACTATATCTCCAACCCTTTTTAAGATTTTTTTAAGACAGGGTGTCACTAAGTTACCCAGGCTGACCTCAAAGTTGAAATCATCTTGCCTCAGCCACCAAAATAGCTGGGATGACAGGTGTGCACCACTGCACCCAGCAACACAGGAAATAGATTCAACTTTAGCCAGCGGTTGTTAATCCAAACAACAGGTTCAATTATCTTGAAAAGGTTGGGAAAGATGTCAACAGACCCCAACTATGTGAGCTACAGATTCATGGCACACTTCAATATGAAACAACAATTTGCACTCATTAATAGTTAACATTAATGTCAACAATTGGAGACAACAATATCCCATGCTCCAGGCTGAGTAATCTGTAAGATCTATGTGCATTTAAACCTCACAACAACACTATAACATAGCATTTTTATTACCCTCAAATTACATTTAAGTAAACTGGACGACAGAATTATTTGCTAAGCTTTCCAAGATACACTATTAATAAGGCAGAATTTTATATAAACCCAGGCAATCTATCTCCAACTGCAATCATGGAGAACCTTACACCTGTAGACTCAGCTCTGACTGGCAAAGTAGGAATCAGCAAAATAGAAAACTACTTTGGATCAGTCAAATCTCCTGGTAACACCTGCATTACTAGGAGAGGACCCATTCTAGTCCAGCTTTCTGACCAAGGAAGATGAAGGAAGTGAATGGCTCCTGGCTTGTTGAAATCTTTCATGACTTTTGGAGATGTCACTCTTTCATGCCCAGAGTCAATTGTCAATGACCTCAGAACACTTACCACTTCAGCTTACCACTGAGTAATTTCCCTAAAATAGGAAATCAGCTCCATCTGGTTCTCATACCCCAGACCGCACCAAAAGAAGACTGCCTGCAGCCTCTTGCTGCTGAGGTTTTTCATGCACAAGAGATATCAGCAACATAGGCCAAGAACAAATCTATTCTGTGAGAAACTCATGTATGCATGCCAGGACAAAAAGTGAGAGTGAGGGTCTCATACTTCCATAAACCTCACATCTTCTTCCAGTTCTTCCTTTCTCTGCTCACAAGATCCAAAGTTAAATCAACAAAGCTGCTGAGTAGCTGACCTCCACCCAAGAAATAAAATTCCAGTCTCCCTATTTCTCTAAATCCTCAATCTTTCTTAAGCAATTGTCTTAGATCACTCATCCTTGATAGAGAAGATTGGAAACAGCCCTCTCTCTTCAGATTTCCTTCATGGACAAGATCACTTCCAAAATTTAATGATTCTTGTCCTCCCTTGGGCCTATTTTTACATTGACTTGAAGGAGAATGGGTAAATGTGGTTGTTAGTGATAGAGTGGGCTTTATAATTAAGCAAGACTTACAAAAAAAGTGGTTAGCCTGACTTCTGGAAATTCCTTCAATATAAAATATAAAACTTCTAGAAACTTTGCTATTCAGTTTTTGGCATATATATATATATATATATATATATATATATATATATATATATATATATTTGTATTGGGAATTGAACCCAGTGGAGCTTAATCACTAAGCCACAACCCCAGCCCTTTTTTATATTTTATTTAGAGACAGGGTCTCACTGAGTTGCTTAGGACCTTGCTAAGTTGCTGAAGCTGGCTTTGAACTCTTGATCCTCCTGTCTCAGCCTCATGAGCTGCTTGGATTACTGGCATGTACCACTGGGCCCAGCTTTGGTTTTAGCATAAATGTAAGGAAAACAAGAAAATACCATTTGATATTAGCTTACAAGAATCATCATCTCTAGCAATCAGAGAAATGCAAATCAAAACTACTCTAAGATATCATCTCACTCCAGTCAAAATGGCAGCTAATATGAAGACAAACAACAATAAGTGTTGGTGAGGATGTGGGGAAAAAAGGCACACTCATACATTGCTGGTGGGATTGCAAATTGGTGCAGCCAATATGGAAAGCAGTATGGAGATTCCTTGGAAATCTGGGAATGGAAGCACTATTTGATCCAGCTATTCCTCTCCTTGGACTATACCCAAAGGATTTAAAAGCAGCATATTATAGAGACACAGCCACATCAATGTTTATAGCAGCAGCACAATTCACAATAGCTAAACTGTGGAGCCAACCTAGATGTCCTTCAGTGGATGAATGGATTTTAAAAAGTGACATATATACACAATGGAATTTTACTCATAACTAAAAAAGAACAAAATCATGGCATTTGCAGGTAAATTAATGGCATTGGAGAAGATAATGCTAAGTGAAGTTAGCCAATCCCCAAAGACAAATGCCGAATGTTTTCTCTGGTATAAGGAGGCTGATTCATAGTGGGGTAGGGAGGGAGAGCATGGGAGGATTAGATAAATTCTAGATAGGGAAGAGGGATGGGAGGGAAAGGGAAGGGGCAGGGGATTAGCAAGGATGGTGGAATGTGATGGACTTCATTATACAAAGTACATGTATGAAAACAAATTGGGTGTCAACATACTTTATATACAAACAGATATGAAAAATTGTGGTATATATGTGTATTAAGAATTGTAATGCATTCCACTGCTGTCATGTATTTAAAAAATAAAATAAAATCAATTAAAGATAAAAAAAGAATTTATCTTGTGAAAAATACCTCTCTATCTTATTCCATTTTTTATCAGTCCGTGAGAGTTTATGGTGATAAAGTGAACTGTATAAATTAAAATTTTTTAAAATTTTCTCTGTTATCTAAGTATCAACCCAACTACGAATGTAGATATGTGTATTATTGGATAAAAATTGCACCAAATCTGCTCTTGCTAGGAATAGCTCCAATTCAATCATAGTTCAACTTCTCTCTGCAGAATCGTGATTCCATCACATCCTTTCCTCATTGTTAATTTCAAGCAGACTCTGTAATACATATCCCATATGTGTTCTTTTGTTTAAATTCTGGAAAAAATGTCATCTAAGGAAATATTTTAGAATATAAGTTAAAATGATAATTTGAGAAGTTGGATTTAGTCTTAGATTGGAACAATCACAAAAGGAATAATAGAAAATGAAACAATTAGGTTATTTTTAAGGATAACATTCTATAGGATTTCTGTACTCTGTTGTTTTTGTGACATTTGAATTTTAAAAATATTACATAGATAGAATCTATACAATAAGAGGATTGTTTACTGACAGAGACAACTGAAGAACATGTAAGAAGAACATGTATGTATGCAAAAATAACCAGAGGTACACATACAGCTCAGGAAAGGGAGCAGTCAGGATAAAGAGTTGCAGCATTATGCTGAGGCCAAGCTCCACACTAGAAACAATGAGAAGGTCACTATCTTGTCTACTCAAAGTTTCTTTTATAAATATATCTCCAAGACCCCCACTTTGCAATAGAGTTAGCCTTCACACAGGAGAGGAGTCTGGAGTAAACACATTCTGTTCTTTTCTAAAGTTTTCTAGCATAAAACTTTTCTCTTTCAGTGATCAGTGGTGGTTCCCACCTGCCCTCTGTTCCAAGTGAAGAGCATGAAATTGAACCCGTTTGCTCCCATGAGGACAACGCAATAACATGCCTTAATGAGTGTTTTGAATGTAGTTGATTTCAAGTAGGTGGAACTCTATTTAGTTCTTTTTTATTTTAGTTCTTTTTAAAACATTTCTCTCTATTTTGATCAAACACACAGAAAACCTTGAAAATATATGGCAATGACTTTCTTGCAACATTTTGCAAGAGATATCTAGGAAGTAACATATGCCTAACACTTTTCTATTTAGTCATCAGAAGTTTTCATTACATCTTAGCCAAATAGATCTGATAAACCTATTTCAGTTCCATGATGAAAATAAATATTCCTAAGTAAAGGCACTGGTATGACATTGAATTTTCAGAGAATACATTTTAAATTTGACAGTAAGAGCAATTTTGTCCCATAAAACGCAAAAAAAAGAAATTTGCTTACCTTGCTGATTTATTTTCAATGATTTATAATTTTACAAGCAGACTTGTAATTGTAGAAATTTATAAGTATATGTACTTCTTGAAATTATATTTAATTAGAGTTATAGGAAACACTGGTAATTAAGCAACTGAAATATAATTTCCTAAAGTAGTATAGGTTTGTTCTTGCATCCTGGAGATTTGAATGGGCTTTGGTCAGATGGCATTTTCCTCAGGCACTACCTAGAAATACTATCTTCGAAAGGAATCAAACTTAATAATCTACTAATCACATTATTTAAACTTACTTCTTGATTTTTTGAGACTTTCCCAAATTTTCTTAAACAATGGTCACCTCTGTAACTCCCAGAAATGCATAAATAACCTCAAATAATAAAAAATTATGGTTTTAATACACATATTAAAATGCAAAATATCATGTTCTTCAATTTATGACAATATTATCAATTTAATGTTAACTTTCAAATTCTAACTTTTTACTCATTTTTTTAATAAAAAAAAATTATGAGTAAATATAATTTTATACTTTGATTTTATGGTAGTAAAGTCATGGTTTTATTAAAATACAGTGAGTAAACTGAAATATATTTACCCTTTTTGCATTCTTGTAATATTTGTGATTAATTTCAAATAAGATCAAAGAATTGGTTTAACTTAAAAGGTAGATAATACCAAAACAATAACAATACAGAATCCACAGTGGAATTATGTTTACGAAGTACTTTTACTTCTGTTAGAACATTTGATACATCAATTATCCCTTAGAAGAGAACTAGTATGTTAAGGAGAAAGTATGGGTTTCAGTATCTAGTGGATCTCCGTATAGGCAACTTAACTAAATTCTAAGCCTCAGTTTCTATAAATAATGATGTATTAAAGTAAATTATATTATATGTATATATAAATATGTTGAATGAACTCCACTACTGTGTATAGTTGAAATAACACTAATAAAAACATTAACAAAAAGGAAAAAAAAGGACAGTAACTAACAATGTGATTGTAAGAAAAATCAAGGTGATACAGGTAATTCACTTAGTAGGTATAAAATCCCTGGCACATAGGTAGGATTCAAAATACCAAAACTATCATTAATATTTGTAGTCAAAATTTCTGAATTCCTATTTCTATAAATTGCTGAGTTCTGGACAATTCAAGATCCTCTGCCTTGCATACAGGGCATTAATAATATCTGACTAGTCTTTGGACAAGTTGTTTTGAGGATTAAATGAGATAGTGTCTATTAAAGTAAAATATGATCATGACATATTTTCAGATGAGGAAACTGAGAACTACTAGTTGAAAGTAAACTGCTCATTGTCATAGTACTAGGAAGTAGCAGAGCAAGGACAAGTAATCAAAGCTTTATTCCAGAACCCAGGACTCATTTCATTTTATCACACAGCTGCCTCTCATAAAGTTTTAAAGAACTTCCTTTGCATAGGCCAGGATTAGTTTCAGAGCATGGATGGGATTAAACCAAAAAAAGAAGTGAAAGAATCTCAGCTGCTGGGGTGAAAGGTTATGGGAGTGGTGAGTTAGGACAGATAACATACCAACCAGTCTGCTTCTAATAATAGCTTTCTGTCTAGTGAATTCAATGTCCTAAAGTCAGTCTTTGACTTAATCATACATAGTTGTTCTTCCAAATCCCACTATCTTTTCCTTTAAAATATTTCATTATCCACACACCCTTCCAGCTTGCATAGATGCCACTGTAATATAGCTTTTATTGCTCTATTCCTGCCTACAGCAAACACCCTCAGTCTGCTATCCCCTTCCTCTGCCAAGTCACTCTCAGCAATACTAATCGAGAGTTCTTCCAAAGGTATCATTTCTAAGATTTATGAGAGCTGGGATCTGCCAGTGCTGTGCTGGAGCAGGCTCACACCAGGGGAGAAAAGGGACTAGGAGCATTTCTTCTCAAACTTCACATTCGATCATGTCATGTGGATAGCCTGAAATTGTTCATTCTGGGTGTATTTATGCCATTGAAATCAGCAAATACTATAAATTAGGGCTTTCCCCAAGGAGCCAGTTCTTAAACATGTAACAGCAAAAATCACACAGTAGTCACTCATTATAGGCACTATGCACAGTGTCTGACACATAGTAGCACTCGATATGCATTTGCTCAATAAATTTAAATCATTCTCTAACTCAAAAATCTTACTTACCATACTTATAGTCCAATTTCTCACCTAGCTTTCTAGACCTCCCTGACTTAGTTCTCTGTGAAGTCAATATTGTTGTCATTTTTTTTTTTTGTAAGACCAAATTCCAGTTAAGCTGGCACAGCCAATCTTGGTGCTGGCACAAACTTATCCTCATTCCCCTCCCCCCACCACTGTGTTTCATTTCATGCTCTTCCTCCTACTTGGAAAGATTTGTTCTCCTTCTGAATTTCCAAATCCTACTAGTTCCTATGATCAGAATTTCACATCTTTCTTAAGTTTTCCGTCATTCTAGGGCCTTCTGAACTCTATGTGGTTAGTCCATTTAGTTAGCTTTTAATTATTTTGTATTGTTTTATTTGTGTTAGTTTTATTTTTGTAGCCATATCATAGACTCCTTGAAAGCAAAGCCTACATATTTTTCTAATTTCTATTTCCACAAATAAGGTAATATGTATTAAGACTCAAGAAGTTCCTCCAGCCCAGGGGTTTCCAAACACTTCTCCATGATCTTATGCAAATCATGCTTCTCAGATACATTCTAGACTGCTTCTCTTGGAGGCATTTTGTACACAATCCTTCCCCATCCCCATGCTCACTGTGCTCAGTGAGAAGAGAACCCTTGAGCTCCACTTCTTCACTGGCCAGCCCGCCCAAACTGCAGCCAAAGGCATAGGGCAATCATTGCTTTGACTTTCAAAGTTTTCCCAGAACACAACACATCTAAGTGAAATAGTATTTTCTATATTAAGTTATAAAAAGTAATATAGGAGGATACCAAAAAGTTAGATGAATGAGCTCTACTTTGTGGTATAGAATTAAATATGGATTTCCAAATTAACAATTTTCAATAAATGACTAAATAGAGAACAATAAAATAAAATTTTTTATATTATAACTTATATATTTAATAACATTTTTACACTGTGTTGCATATTTGTATGTGTGTGCATGAATACTTTTTCCCGATGAGGTCATTTTTATTATGTACTTGAGTCCTTACACATTTTTTTGCTGGTAAAATGATCTTTGTTTTATGAAATGATGGTGGTAATTTAATACAGTCTTAATAGCTTTATTTGCAAAATTAAAATTGATAACTCAATGATCTTTTTCCTACATCCATCCTCACAAAATCTTAATATATATATATATATATATATATATATATATATATATATGTGTGTGTGTGTGTGTGTGTTTGTATTAGTCCATTTGGGCAACTACCATAAAATTACCATAGATTATTTTATAAATAATAGAAATTTATTTGCTTATAATTCTAGAAGTGAGAAGTCCAACATCAAGGCATCAACATATTCAATGTCTAGTGAGATTTTGATCTCTGCTTTAAAATGGCACCTCTCACTGTGTCCTTACATGGAAGAGAGAGAGAATAGTAATTGATATTGCAAAAGGAACTGGAGAGCTCTCTTCAACTTTTTTCATAAGGGCACAAACCCTTACATGAAGGTGGAACCCTCAAGACTTAATCATGTCTCATAAGGTCCTACCTAATAATACTATTACAAGAAGAATTATGTTTTAACATGAATTTTGCGGTGATGAGGTTAGACCACAGCAATATGTATATGCAGTAAATACGAATGTACAATAGAGGGTTAACTCAGGCCTGGGATGTCCAAGTCTGGTACAAATCTTTAAGACTGGCCCTCAATTGTCTCCTGGATGATAATCTGTAAGCCCTAGAAATATCTTGCCTAATAACAATGTCTTTGTATACCTGGGTTTGATTATTTATCATCAATTACATTACTAGTTGACATTTTTTTCTGTGCCAGAAAATTTCAACTAATATATAATTGATGATGAATACCTTTTTTTGTTCACTGGGTCCCTATTCCATATCTGTTTGACCTGGAGAAACTGTAAACTGAGAAGCTAAGGTTAATTGGTCCATGCCATATGACTGACCCCCAATACTAACCCTGGATACTAATCCTGAACACCAACACAAGTGAACTTCTCTCTTTGGCCACACATTATAACTGAGAGAATTAAGTTCTGTCTGCTGTCTTTGATTTCGCAGGGGGAGGACGCCTGAAAGCTTGTACCTTATCTCTCCTAGATTCTACCCTGTGTGCATTTTTCCTTTGCCCATTTTAACTTGTAACCTTTTGCTATAAACTGCAATCAGGGACATAACTTAAATCAAAGAATACTGATTCGTAGAACAGAGCCAAAGCTCTTGGCCATATAGGCTATGAGAGTGGCACCTTCTGGAGGTATTTAATACAGTGGACTTACCTTAAGCCAATTTGCTGGGAAATTGGGCACTTTGAGAAGTTAAAGGTGTAATAGAGGGATAATAAGAGGTTTTCAACTGGGATTATTCATTTATCTGCAAATAAGGTTCTACTTGTAGCGCAAAAGGTTAGGTGTTTATGTTGTTGTTTGCTAAGTAATTCAGAGGATACAAAAATGGATCAGATCATGTTTCTGCCCTCATATTTCTTACAATCTAGTAAGAGAGAAAGGCCAATATGCTACACACTGATAATAATTCACTAAAGACTGAAATCTACCAGGCCATCAATTTTAACTCAAAACAATGCAGCAAATTCATCATCATTTTCTGAGAGACAGAACAATGATGTAGCTGACAACACAGATGGGTGAATTTGAATCCCAGCTTGCAATGCCAAAATTCCCCATGTGTAAAATGTGGGTAATAATAATTATATCTACCTCTTAGGAGTGTTAGGAGATGTAAAATGAGTTGATATTTTGAAATGTTTATTTAGTACAAGGTCTGTCATATGGTAAGTGCTGAGAGATAACTTGAAGATCTATTTTCTTCCTGGTATTTTTTTCTTTTTCTTTTTTTGTACTAAGGATTGAAGCCCAGGAACATTTCACCACAGAGCAATTCAACTACTCAGACCTTTTTTTTTTTCTTTGAGACTGGGTTATACTAAGTTGCTCATAATGGTCTCAAAATTGGATCCCCCAACTCAAGCCTCCAAAGTAGCGGGAATCTCAGCTACATGTGTGTACCATCACACCTTGTTGCTTTACCAATTTTTTGTTGTTGGTGGTACCAGTTTATCAATTCTTAGACTGTCTCATACATCAGAAAACTATTTACATTGTTTGGTCTCATTTGAGGAAAGAATAAGACAAAAACAAAAGAGGGTAAGTAATCTGTATTATATCATTGCTTTTCTTATCATGAATAGAATGAAAATTCCCTCAGGATGCAGCATTTCTGGTTCCTGGGAAACTGTAAAACTAGAGTTACTTCACTTCACAGAAACAATCATGTGCAAATATTTTACAAAGTTCTAACCAACAGGTGAGGAAATTAAAGCCTGTTTGGAAAAGGCTTGAATTCTAACCTAAATTTAATTTGCATCAACTGGATTGGAGGGGCTTCAATAAAAACTGGAAATTTCAGGGGCTCACAAACAAAATAAATTCAAAATTTAAGTTAACCTCATAATTGCCTTCTCCTGTCCAAGCAGATTGACAGAATGAAGCACAATTCTGAAATGCAATGTCATTGAGTTACACTGCACAAATACTTTTAGGAATTGGCCTAGAGTCTAATCAAAAAAGCATTGGAACAAAAGAAAGACTTCTATATTTGTTATATTTTCTTTAATCTAATTTAGTGGCAAAACCAAGACTCAACATTTACAATAATCATGTACATACCACTGGGATATTTAAAGGAGCAGTAGACCCTTTACATGTTGAGATGGTTATAGTTTAGTATTTACTTAAAAATAACATAGTAGCCATTTTAAGTTAACTTTTCTTACTTTCTATCCTGTTGATTTAAAGCAGACTTTTCCTATATAAGCAAAATCTTAATGATTAATTGACAGCAAGAAAATTTAATCATGATCTCTTCTCCCCCACAAGAGGTAGCAAAGATTAAGCCTTTAAGCCTACATATTTCATTTAGGCATGACTCCTTAGCTGTTTAAAAAAAAAAAGCCTTGGAAATATTCCCAGATAACACCCTTCACTGGTTTCATCTGAAGATACTAGAAAATGCTAAAATAAACTGTCCAAAATAACTTTTCAGAAATTATGATCAAATCAAATAGCTCTATTTTTATAATATCTATTTTAAAAATGAGGACAAAAAATGTGATTCCATGAAAGCACAAAATTACCACATAAAAAGTGAGCACAATTTCTCATCTTTTTACTTCTTAAACATTATAAAAAGTAGAATGATTTTAAAAATTGCTTGATTAACGCTAGAGAAAGGAGAGAAAAGGGAATATAAAACACAAAAAAGGCCTGTGTGCCGCAGTCTGGCTGGGCAAAATAAGGGGGGGGGGGTGACAAGCAACTTGTGAAGATTGAAACAGCGGGAGCTGCTTTATTGCGGGACAGCAGAGGTATTTATACCTAACTGATTATACACAGCTTGTTTCAATTAACATCATCTAGATACAGCAATCAGCCAATAAGGAATTTCCATCATCTTAATGGCTCGGTGGCGTTAGCTCAGAAACCACTCCTCCTGGCAAACTGTCAGGCGCCATCTTGATTTGGTTGTGGCCCTCAACACCTGTGCAGTGGAGCATTCCTATAATCCCAGCGGCTAGAGAGGCTGAAACAGGAGGATCACAAGTTAAAAGCCAACCTCAGCAAAAGTGAGGTGCTAAGCAACTCAATGAGACACTGTCTCTAAATAAAATACAAAAAATAGGGCTGAGGATATGGCTCAACAGCCAAGGGCTCCTGAGTTCAATCCCCAGTACCAAACACACACACATACACACACACACACACACACACACACACACACACACACATATGAAAATAACAGACTTAAGTTAGATATACCAATAATTAAATTAATATAAAATATCTCGGTTAAAAATCAAATATTATTAAAATGAATCAACTATACACATTTAAGTAACACACCAAATTAACAGATATACCATGCAAATATTAATAATTAAAAAGCAAGAATAGCAACAGCTGTACTTATAAAGCTGTATCAGGGTAAACTTCAAGGCTGAGGTATTGTTAGAGATAAAGAGAAATATTTCATTATGGTAGAAATGTCAAGCCACCAGGAAGATGCAAAACTCAAATTTATATGTATATAATAGTATAACCCCAACTATATAAGGCACTATTTGACTAAAAACTAAAAGGAGAAACTGACAAATATATTTAAAACAATGAAGAATACACAAGGAAAAGAACGCACAAAGAAAAATCTAATCACAGTGGCTGTTAGTGAATTCAACCAAATATTTAAGAAATAATAGCAGTCTTACACATTTCCAAAGAATAACAAATTGAAAACACTTCCCAACTGGTGAAATTTGATAAGGAAAAAGAATGATGGGAGTTGATTTTTAAAATAGTTTCTGGGAATATGGACATGAACTTTAAAGATGCATACAATTTTGGAACTTTTAGACTTTTTTAAACCTTGTTTTGATCTTGAATTTTAATCAGAACTCAAACAAATTACTATTAATGTGACTCAATTTTTTTTAACCAATGGAAGGTTGGGTTGGCAGTAATTCTAATTAATTCAGATCCATGCAAATTCATTAAATCAGAATTTGGGATAACACTCTATAACATATGTTAGATGCTTTTCTTCCAACTGCCTTTTAACTTCTCCCCTGACCATGGCTTACCCTCTTCATGCGAGCATGCTCAATCACCTTTCTTAGTCCATCTTAGTCCATCAGGACTTAAAAAAAAATTAACCTGATATTTTGTCGCTATTTTTTCAATTTGCATTTTTTCTTTCAGCCTTAGCAATCTGATTTCCAACCATACCTTTCTAATCAAAGTGCTCTCAGAAATTTCCCCAATGAATCCCCAATTGCCAAACGCAATGGGAGCTTTTTAGTCTTTGTTTTACTGGACTTTTCTGGTGCATTTAACACTGTCAACGTGGACTGCTTCTTGAAACAGTACTCCTTTGACAACCTTGACAATAATCTCTTCTGGCTTTCTAATCAGTGTGTTTCTGCTGGTTTGGATCCTTCCTTTTCTAACTATTTCTTATCTTTCCTTCAGAGGCCCAAGGACTGTCCAAATTATAGACGAGTACAGCATCAAATAAAAATAAAATAAAAGTATTGTGTCCAACTACAACTAAAAAAAAAAACTAACAGCTTTTCAGAAAAATCTAATGAAAAAACAAACTTATGGCTTACACACATGAAGTAGAATTATTTGAATATATTTTGAAACAGATGTCCTGTTCAACTTTTTAACATGCAGTATTTTTATTTAGCAAAATAATTTGCACATCCATAATTGCTATAAAAAAAGCTTTAAGAGACATTTAAGTTGGTTAAATATTTCCACCTATTTCACTATGAATGTACCTATTACCAAAAATTAAATAGTCTAGAAATAAAATCTAACATGTACTAGTATGTTGCCAGAAAAATTCTGATTTGTTGAATTTGCCTGGGTCTGAATCAATTAGAATTACTGCCAACTCCACTTCCATTGACTGAAACATTTGAAGTAATTTTAAATGCATGATGAGAAGTCGTATTATCATCCTTAAAATAAACAATAATATCCAGAAAAGGTAATGACCACAAATTTAATCTTCTCTTTTGCTCATCTTTTGAAAATTTAAGAACTGCCTCTGGGTTTGTTTGTTTGTTTGTTTTGCTTTGTTTTGTTGCTTTCAAGATAAATCGGAATTTTCAGAGTTCAGAAGATAAATGACAAGATTAATAAAATATATGTTACTCTCCCTCAAATCCTTCAAAGACAATGCAGCTAATCACCAGGGCTTCAACCTCATACACAATTCAGAGAATGGGATAGATTCTTTCTAGAAGAACTTCACAATTGGCTCTTTCTACATGGGAAATAAGAACATAATTGTAATCTCCACCTAATAGCCTAAAGCTTTCCCCTTACTTTGAACTGGCTTAAACTACACATGAATTTATAAGTCGACAATTAAAAGGAGAGTACAGAATATGGGCAAAGAGAGTACTGATCCAGATGTTAGAAAACTACAACTTTCATAAGCACCTGATAGTATTTAAATTAACTTGTCCTTTGGTTTAAAAAAAATGAGAAGTTTTTACATTTGTCAAACACTTGTCTTACATCAGAAAAGCAGTGTTCTTCACCTCACTGTAAACTGATAGTACATTTTAAATTCTAAATGTCCCCTCAAATTAAGGGACAGCTATTTTATTAAAGTAACCATTCATAAACTTAATATATACGATTCTGGTAAATTCCCTGAAAGCAGTATTTAAATTGAGTTTGGCAAATTTACAAAATAGGAAAATATATGTTGAATTCACCCAAAAAAAGCAATTCTACTATTTGTCTACAAATTATTATCTCTCACGGGTATTGACTCCTTTCATAAATTATAGCCTGATTAATAATCTAGTGCACCACAAAATTAGAGAAAACATACCAAAAAATTTAGTATGTTTATTTAAAATTTTTAAATCTTTCTAAAAATAATTTTAAAACATTGTCTAATAAAAGTTATATTCTTTATTCTTTAGTTTGGCTTTATCTCTAATTGTGACATAATCCTTTCATCAAATGGATATAAGTTATTAAGGAATGAAAATTTTCTAAGTAGGAAAAAACTCAATGAATGAGGAGAAATTTGTGTGGAAAAGTTACTCTACTTGGAAAGGTATAGCTCATATTTGTAAATAAACTTTTCTGTTAGGAAGGACATAAAGTTATTAAACTGAAACAGAATCTATAATTCTTTCATTATATTTCAGTTTTAGGTAAAATTTCTTCACCAAATATGAGGCCATTTGTCAAAACAATTCTTTCTTCCTACATAAAATGTCTAGCTGCCCTTTGGGTCACTGTGAAGAATGGGCCTGAAAAACACAAATATGTATGTGTATTAGCATATAACCCAGTTCTAAGAAAGAGCCCGCTAATGTCAATTCCTGTGAATCTTCATCTAGTGGAGAGTTTTGCAAAACTGATGGTGCCTTCTTTGAAAGTGTCTTCATTCATAGTCACAACATAAAGACAGAATAAGGGATACCATAAGAGTGTGTAACATATCTGGCTGAAATAAATTTGAGCATTTTCAATTGGTATCTTAATGTCTGTTTCCCATTAATGATAGAACAAAGTACTAGAGGCAGCTAGTGCCCATGCCTCCCACCACCCCAGTTCAGCCCTGTCAATCTTCACTACAACAGATTTTTCTATTAACTGACATGAACAGAAGTCTCCACCACGCCTGTAACCCTAGCTCTCAGCTATGACTTTAAAGATCTAGCAGAACCAAGATAAGATGAATGAGGCAGGAAAGAAAATTGAATCACATTTTCATTTTGTTGACCCTAGTCTGGATTCACTTCCATGCCAGGTTTCTTGTCTGGCCTTTACCATAGATCATCTGAGTTTCTTCTTGTTACCTTACAAACCTCACACTCTCCTCTTTCTGCATCTTCCTGGTTGCAATACCACAGCCCCCTTCAAGGAAAATCCCTGTCTCCTATTAAAACTGTCTTTCTCCATCCTCATTCTCCTCTACTTCTTCCAAATTGTCTATGGAGAGACAGAAAATCCTGAAAGCACCAGCCACTCCCCACAAAAATAAATACATTTTAACAATAATTTGGTATAGAGAAAAATAATATTTTTGGTCAAAAAAAGAGAATTACATTTTGAGACTGGATGAAAAACTGAGTATCTTCCCCTCCCTTTTTCTGCACTTGTACTATTATTTCTTTTTTCACTCCTCAGATCAGCACATTGCCATAGAAAAGGTTAAGTGCCCAAGTGTGACCCTCTGTGCAACTTACTGGGTATATTTTCTAGGACAAGTAATTTAGTCTTCCTCTCAGGCTCTCAGTTGTACATAGAATTACAAAAAAAAAAAAAATGCCTAACTCTTGAGGTTGTTGTATGGATCACACATGAAAAACATCACAAAAATGAAAATTTCTCCTTCATTATTTAGTTATTTCTATTATAAGCCCTAGCTTTCTATTATCTGATTCTAACTTATCAAACAATATTTTTCTAGTTTTAATCAAAGAGCACATTCTCTAATGCCACATTTTAAAATGTGTTGCAGCTTTAACTCTGTACAGTCGGTAACATTTTCTTAATGAACTACATGTGACACATTCTTCACAGTAAATAACTAGGCAAGAATAACTAAAAGCAAGACCTTGGCATGTGGCCAAGCTGTCATCATTGAAACTGGGTTTGGCTTGTGTGAAAAGAAGATGGTTGAATTTCCAGATAGTCCTACAGCAAAAATATATTGTCCATATGCCAAGCAGGCAGCAAAGAAATGAGTATATAGTGGTGTAACTGCAGGCTTTTGGCATAGCTATGAAAAACACAGAAGCTACACAGACTCACCATTTTTCAGGAAAGTTATACAAAAGAAGAGGTTAACATTAAAAAAAAGTTTGAGAGTCTTAAAGTAGAAGAGAGAATCAACAATACTGACCAAATCTCAAGGTCTCAAAATAGTGGTCTATGGTTAATGTAGACATTTTGCTGTTAGGAAGACTAATGGTTGCAGATTGACTAAACAACATTTACTGACAAAGTATAATTACACATTTTATTTTAAAGCCTCTAAGAATCTCTCCCCCACTAATTATTAATCTGAATGACAATTCCTTTGGCAACCAGAAAGTAAAATGGCTGGTGAGCTCAAGGCTACCCAGTCCTAGGAAAACCTAAAGTAGATTTCAGATAACCAGTTCTGATATTGCTCAAAGAGATAAAGATAATTCTCTCTTTGGAATAGCTTTCTTCTTTGGAATACATTCTTCATATTAATTTAAACATTTCTAATCATGCTATGTGTTGGCTGTCTTTTTTTTAAAGTCTATTATTAGGGTTGGGGATGTATCTCAATGGTTAAATGCTTGTCTGGCATGAGGCCCTGTATTCAATACCCAGTACCACACACACACACACACACACACACACACACAGTCTATTATTAGAAAAGTGTTATTTCATTCAAATGTCAAAATAGATAAAAATTTATCTTTGAAATAATATCTCCTTCACTATTTCTTATTCCACAATAAAATCACTTATCTTGAATAGTTATGAGTGGGATTTATTTACTTATTTACTTATTTATTTACTTATGGTAAACAGCAATTTATTCTCACAGCTCTGTAGGCTGGAATGTTAAGGTACACCAGATTCAGTATCTGGTGGGGCCCATTCCTTATAAGTGTCACCTTCTATGTGTGCTCACATGGCAAAGGGTATATAAGCTCCCAGGCCTCTTTTATAAGGTACTAATTCCATTCATGAGGGCTCTATTCTTATGACCTAATCAACTCCTCAAGGCCTCACCTTGAGAGTTCAGTTTCAACATATGAATTTGGGAATTGCATAAATACTCAAACCATAGATGGCCTTCTCATCTATGTTGGGGTTTTCTTATGTTGAATTTTTAAATTGACGAACTAGGCATGATGTCTGCATGGATAGTGAGTTGCATTTCAGAAGTGTAATCCTGAAGCCTTAGAGAGAACCCAGATCTTCATAATGGGTAATTGGCCTGCCTGACTTTGCACTTAAGAGTGACATATTTAGTATATTGCATAATAAACAAATGTGCACTTTGCCCTGGAGAAGCCTACTATTTCTGTCTTCCAAGGCTAATTCTTATACCAGGGTCAGCAAACTGTTTTTTTTACAAGATAGAAAACTTGCTAAGCTGTCTGGGTCATATAGTAATGTTGCATTTACTGCTTTGCTGTTATACTATAAAAGCAAAAACAGACAATATATAAATAAATGGTCTTGGAATGTTCCAATAAAACTTTATTTATAAACAACAGATGGTAAGTTCATTTGACCTGACCCATGGCCATCTATGGTATAAAAATATCTCTGAAAATATAGTATGAAACAAAGGCACTTAGTGTCTCTGCTTATAAAATATGTAGCAATGTAAGAGATCATAGAGAACTGTCTCCAAACATTATGAAGGAGTTTTCAGATATAATTTAAGGCCAGATATCTAAATAAATTATATATCAGTGATACACACATGCGCGTGCGCGATATCAGAGAAAATATCATTTAAAATGACTCTGTATAAGCAAACTGGCCCATTTATTCAATAAATGTTTATTAAGCATCTGCTTTGTGACGGGAATTATTCTAGGTGCTGGGGAAACAAAGTTAACAAATCAATAGAGTTTAAAGTGGAGTAGCAGGAAAGAGATCATGAACAAATATGCAAGTTAAGTGTAAATAAGTACTAAAGAATACCAAATAGAATGACTGTGAAACATTTTAACATTATAAAGACACAATCAACAGACTTAACATATAACCTAAACTGATAACTGACAGATGAGACAAATGGGGAAAACCTGGAAGTTTCAATAAATAATTTTTCAAAACTGGCTAACAAAATGCAAGAAACAAAATTACAACATTACCTCACATAATACACACAAATACTGTCTATATGAATCAATAATCTGAACACAAATTAAAATTCAAGAGAACATGAAGAATATGTCTGGTTGTGGAGAAAAGATTTTCCTTCATACACTTTTTAAAAATATTTTTTATTTGTTCAGACTCTTATTTAATACTACATTTGTACAAAAAAATTCCTATTCCAGGATACTGTCTATAATAGTAACATGATTTACACAGATGATCCTCAACTTATGATAGTTTGACTTGCAATTTTTCAATTTTACAATGATGTGACACTAACATGCAACTAGTAGAAGCTATACCTGGAATTTTGAATTTTGCAGATGAGCTATACAGAATAGCTATTCTGTTTTTCACTTTCAGTATAGTATTTAATAAATATCATGAGATATTCAACACTTTATTATAAAAAAAGCCTTTGTGTTAAAAGAGTTTGACCAAATGTAGGCTTATGTGAGTATTCTGAGCACACCAAAGGTAGACAAAGCAAAACAAATCATGTTTGCTTTGTTAATTGTATTAAATGTATTTTGACTTATGACATTTTCAATTTACAATGTGCCTATTGGAATTTAACCCCATCATAAATCAAAGAACACCTATAATAGCAAAAGCTAGAAAAAATCAAATATCCATAAATAGGGGAATAGACAAAATATGGTTCATATTTTAAGATAGAATACTGTAATTAAAATAAAGTATATTTAACTATGTCAATGTAAGTTTATTTCAAAAACATTTGGAGTGGAAAAATATCCAAGATGCATAATAATTTGTATACTTTGTTAACATTTGGCAGGTTTAAATTATGTGCACATAAACACAAGAAAATAGTACTATATATTTTCTATGGATGTGAACATACAGAGTAGTAAAGGCTTTTAAAATTACTAGTATAGTTATTGCTAGTGGTACTGCAAATTAGTGCAACCACTCTGGAAAGCAGTATTGTGATTCCTCAGAAAACTTGGAATGGAACCACCATTTGATCCTGTTATCCCACTCCTGGTTATATATCCAAAAAACTTAAAATCAGCATACTATAATGATGAAGCCACATCAATGTTTATAGCCACTCAGTTCACAATAACTAAGCTATGTAACCAACCTAGATACCCTCCAATAGATGAATGGATAAAGAAAATGTGGTACATATACACAATGGAATATTACTCAGTCCCAAATAAGAATGAAATTATGGCTTTTGTTGGTAAGTGGATGGAACTGGAGACTATCATGTTAAGTAAAATAAGCCATTCTCAAAAAACCAAAGGCCAAATGTTCTCTCTGAAATGCAGATGCTGATTCACAATAGGAAGGAGGGAGGGAGGAGTGGAGGTTCACTGAATTGGACAGGGAGGAGTTGGAGGAAACACAGGAGGGATGGGACTGGGAAAGACAGTAGAATGAATCAGACACAACACTCCTATTTTCATACATGAATACATGACCAATGAAACTTCACATCAAGTACAGCCACAAAAATTGGAAATTATACTCCATGTAGGTGTGTCAAAATACATTTTATTGTCATGTATAACTAAAAAGAACAAATTAAAAAATTTAAAAATATTAAAGAGAAAAAAAGAACTAGTATAGCTAACTAAATATAGTGATGATATTTGAAAAATTGTGGAGACATCCAAAATTGGGAACAGCAGTCAATTGGGATTTTTAGCTTTAACTGTAACATCCTATATTTTAATTCAAATAGACCATATATTTACATTTGTGGTAGGCTGAATATATTCCACCTCAAAAAATAGGGTGTTCGATTCTAGTCCCATCCTATAACTTTAATTAACCATATATGGCAAACCAGTAGTCTGCTTTTCACTATTGTAACTCAAATACCTAACAAGAATAACTTAGAGGAGGGAAGGATTTGTTTTGGCTTACAAATTCAGGCATTGTAGTCCTTAGTCAGGAGGCCCCATTGTTTTGGGCCTGAGGGAAGCAGAATATCATGGTGAAAGGGTGTGGCAGAGGAAAACAACTCAGCTCATGGCAACTGGAAAGCAGAGAGACAGAGAGAGAGAAAGGAACTAGGGAGAAGATAAGCCCATCCAGGGCACACCCCAATATTCTATTTCTTCTAACTAGATCCCATCTCCCTGTAATTCATTGAGCTACCAGTGGATTAATCCACTGATGGATTAACTCACTGATAACATCAGAGCCCTCGTGATCCATTTACTGCCAAAAAGTCCCATCTCTGAATCTTGCTGCATTGGGGACCATGCTTTCAACATGAGATTTGAGGTACATTCAGATCCAAACCATAACACAGATATAATTACATTAAGAATCTTGAGATGAAGAGATTATCCTAAATTATCTGGATGGGTCCTACAGGTAATCTCATCCTATTTATAACAGAGAAGTACAGGGATATTTGGCACAGAAAGAAAGACCAAAGAGAGATTTGGTGATGCTGACCCTGAAGACCGGAGTAACACAGCCATAAGCAAAGGACCAGCAGCATCCCCCAGAAGCTGGGAAAGGTGGGGAAGAGAATAGTAAGACAAGAGCTTCTGGAAGCAGCACAGCCCTACTGACATCTGAATTTGAGGCCAGTAAAACTGACTTCAGACTTAGGGCCTCCAGAACTGTGAGAGAATAAATTTCTGCTGTTTGAAATCATCCAGTTTGTGATGATTTTTAATAGCAGTCACCGGAAATTAATGAAATGTTACTTATGCAATCTCTTAAAAGAATACACAGAGAAAAGAGAACAGCAAAAAAGCCAAAATGTTAACAGCTATTGGTTCTGGTCATGGAATGTGGTCATTATTAATTTTTAATAGCAGTCACCGGAAATTAATGAAATGTTACTTATGCAATCTCTTAAAAGAATACACAGAGAAAAAAGAACAGCAAAAAAGCCAAAATGTTAACAGCTATTGGTTCTGGTCATGGAATGTGGTCATTTTTAATTTCTTCCTTTTCTGATTTTTCAAATTAAAAAAGGGAAAAAGAGAACAATAAACAGGACAGGAAGAGGAGAAGGAGAATCACTCTGAGAAATTAGAGTACTTAACAGAATTTCAACTTGGAGCTAAATTTCTCAGATAGGTTATTAATTTAAAGATCATATTGTTTTCTAAAATGGATTAATGTCCTTAAAAATCAAAGAGCCATTCCTTTTAGATTAATTTAGTTCTTATATAAGTCCAAAGTTTTTGGAATATCATGAAGAAAATCTGGATTCTATGTAATATTCTTGGGGTTCCTTGCTTGTTTCCAGACACTGGAGAATTAGCATTCCATAGACCCAGATTACAGAGAGCTCACTTTGGCCTGGAGCCTCTATGTCAAAGAAGGTCATTGGCCTCTGGTAGAGAGCAGAGGATTGGACAAGGCTATTAGTCACTATCTAAATTAGCAGTCTTCAAATTGACATATGTTTATCCCAGATACACCTAGATAGCACAAACACAAGAATATTTTTCAGGTGATTACATTTATAGGGATCCTAAAATAATATCCTAAGACCCTGATTGAAAAAGTGCCTTTGCTAGAAAGCAGGTTTTCCTTCCCCATATTACGTTTTAAGGAAAAGATAGCTTCTCCCTTGCAAGAAAATATAATATCTCACCCACCCTTACAATGTATATTGCCTTAGTAAATACCTTAGCATTAACTAATGCTCATCCATGGATACAAACTAATTATGGAAAATAGTCCCCCGCCCCTCTCACTTAGTGATATGTTACCAATAAGTTTATTTTTATACTTACCATTAATGTATAAAATTGCATGTGTTCATGTGTATTCATTATTATAATAATTGAGAAACTTTTTTAAACTTAGAGCTTATGATCACAGAACATAAGAAGTTAAATCCCAATGTATATATACATTTGTATGAAAAATAAGTATGATGGGTACTTAATTTAGTATGGCTCTGAATAAAGTTATTATTTTTTGCACATTTATTTATTTTTGGTTGGTACTTTCTACATGCAAATAAAGATGAAATTCTCTTTTGTACATTTATATATGCATGTAACATGCTTTTGTTAAATTCATTTCATATTTCTTCCCCTTTTCTATCCTTCCTCCCTCTCTCTTATTCTCCTTCTTATACTCCACTGTTCTCTCTCTTATACTTATGATATCCAATCCCCACCCCATGGCCTTCTTTCCCTTATTTTGCTCTAGCTTCCATGAATGAAAGAAAACATTTGATCCTTGATTTTCTGAGTTGGGCTTATTTCACTTAGCGTGATATTTTCCAGTTCCATACATTTACTGGCAAATGCCATTATTTCATTCTTTGTGGCTGAGTAAAACTCCATTGTGTATATATACCACATTTTCTTGATCCATTCTTCTATTGATGCTTATCTGGGCTTATTCCATATTTTGGATATTGTGAATTGTGCTGCTATAAACATTAAAGTGGTTGTATTACTATAGTATTCTGATTCTAGTTCTTTTGAATAAATACTAAGGAGTGGAATAGCAGGGTGTTATGGTGGTTCCATTTCTATTTTTTTGAGGAATATCCACACTGTAAAGTTATCATTTTAATGAGGGAGGTAAACCCAGGACATTGGGGTAAAGGATAAGAAAAGGAAGGCACAGAAGGAGGATGTACAAAGGAGGGCCAGATTTGTGCCCAATACCAAGAAGACTCAAAGTGGGGAAGGAAACTTATTCCAACAACCTTGGCAGCATCAGAGCAAAAGGATATGAGTACTGCCAAAATGGGTGTTTTCCTATTGTCAAGAGTCCTTAGACCTGAAATTTTTAACCTTTTGCTTCAGTTTTCCTCTATTTAAAAAAACAAACAAACAAATTTGGGAATGGGGCATATAATTCAGTGGTAGAGATTTTACCTCGCAACCATGAGGCCCTGGGTTCAATCCCAAGTATCACAGACACACAAAAACTCTCTACTTTACTTTTATTGCTTGATATGTTTGCTATTTTAGAAAAAAGAAAAACAAACTAAGAAAGGAAATACACAATGGGATGTAGTTTTACAAAAACATTCATCTTCTCCTTGATTTTACATTTTGATACTGTAAACAAACTTCTTTGTTTTTTAAAAAAACAAACAAATAGAATTATAATTTTACAGAGGTTTAATTTTGGATTTTAGAATAACAATCATTTCATTAATCCCAATTGCTCCATTGAAGTATCTAAGCATCTCCAATTATGAAGGACATTTTCAACAGGCAGACCAATAATTATATTATCTTTAGTCTGGATATTTGATCAAGGAGTTTCCTGTCACCCTGGAGCAGGAATTTCTGTTTCGATTACCAGTCAGATACATGCCCTATATTCTTTTTAATCAAGCTAAGAACTCTTCAGGCAAAACTACAATGCAACCAAAAGAGACAGAGAAGCATGCATCTGCCAGGAGGGAAAGACCCACGTCACATCACCACACACTATGATGACCTGTTTGCTGTTAGTGAAAAGGCTCACTGCTTCTTTAACAAAATCACACTAAAATTCATTTTAGGCATATTCTTCCAACATACAGTGGTCTAGCAACAGTCTATAACCTAATTCTCAGTCAATTTTAGATTATAAATCTTTTTAGAATAACTCTGTTTTATTAATCAATAACCCCACATGCCTTCTTTTGCTGTACTGATTCTTTTTTTCTTGATGGATGACACCTAAGAAATTTTGTGTTCAAAACTGAATTTCGAGAATATTCCTCTCAAGCAGTTCCTAGTGAGAATTAAATTACTCTCTTAGCTCTCACATTCCTAAACTATAGGAGTAATGATAAGACCTTTTCCACTCTTGGCGACTGTCCCTTACCCCACAGACCCAGAAATTGAGGCAGAAGTAACAGGGGGATTGGATGAGGCTACTGTAGTATTTTTCTAAATGTTTCAAAAACTCTAGTGTCAAGGGATGATCCAAGAGTCTCTGCTTCCTACCACTGAATCTTCTTGTCAAGGACTCTGGGGCCTGATTTTTGTTGAAAGGTTGCTTAAAAATACAGACCAGAGTTTTTTTGTTTCTAAATGAAATGCTTTAAGTGGGTATTTAAATAAATATTGTTATTCTCCAAGTCAAATAAACATTCAGGTAATTCTGAGCTTTGAAAGAAATTTAATTATCAAGGACAAAAGCCCCCTCATTTTGTTGAAAAGCTGAACAATTTTCTACTGTGTTTCCTTTTAAGTGGAGGCCTCTCAATAGTGTTCAACCCTCAATAAGAAAACTCTGGGGTGGACCCATCAGCTCTGGGTACATCATTATTTTTCAGGATGATTGGTGATTAACAAATGCATTATATCATCAACTTGCATTTATTAAGTGCCCAAATGAACATAATGTTATGCTGCGTGCTGTATGAGGCAAGTTAAATAGACACAATCCCTACCCTCTAGAAGGAAATTATTCATATTTATCAGATAGCAGCATGACGTAATCCATTGTTCCTTTCTTTTGCATAGGTGTTCTAATACTGCTTCATTTCAGTATGGGAAAATCTGGCAACCATGAAACCAACTTTAGAAAAGTTTCCATTTCGTCTGATTAATTAAGGTGGTTATGAGAGAGCTTCCAAAAGGGTAGTAAACTTATGATTACCTAAAACTAACTCAAGGTAGTGCATGAATAACATTTCAATTTTAATAGTTGTATATTTATTATAAAACGTGGTAGAAGATATTAGTGTATTAAATCCTTAATTCATGATATAAAATGTCCTTTTAGATAAACTTAGGGTTTAAAAAATGATTTGATTTTTAAAAATATATTAAATGGCTGGTAGATATGAAGGCAGAAAGAAAATAATAAACTTTGGAAAACATTTGATTAGAGTATGAATTTGGTATCTTAAGTAGCAAGAGAGCAATGCCAACATAGATGGGCTGGCATTTCACATTAAACTGTCTCATTTGATATTGTGATGACTTTTTCTGTGTAGAAACACACAATTGAAATATTGGGTAAGAGACTGAATACATTTATAAAGTCTATAAAAACTCATTAAATAATTCAAAAGTTATAGACAAAACCCCAAACCATTACAATAACAATAATATAATAAAGTGTTATAAAAACAATAAAACAGTTAAGAAAAATTTTTGTTAAATTTGAAATAAAAATACCATTGAGGCAAATTAAAGATATAAATGAATGACATATTGCTTGTAAATGGTTGGAATGACAATATTGTTCAAATGTAGTACTCCACAAATTGACTAGAGATTCAATGAGATTCTTTGTAAAATTTCATCTCTTTTGGAGAAATAGACAAGCTAATTCTAAAATTAATATAGACATGTAAGGGACCCAGAACACACAAAACAATCTTTCAAAAGAAGAACAAAGTTGGAGAATTCTCACTTTTTTATTTTCTAATTTTATTTTGTTTTCTTTTTTTCTTTTTTTTTAAGAGAGAGTGAGAGAGAGGGAGAGAAAGAGAGAATTTTAATATTTATTTTTTAGTATTTGGTGGACACAACATCTTTGTTTGTATGTGGTGCTGAGGATCCAACCCGGGCCGCACCCATGCAAGGTGAGCGCGCTACCGCTTGAGCCACATCTCCAGCCCTTTGTTTTCTTTTTTATTTGTTCTTTTAAATTTACTACATAATTAAGACAATAGAGTAATGGCACAGAAATAGAAATGCAATGCAGCTTAATGAAATATAAATTAGAGTCCAAAAATAAACTTACATCCATGGATTTTGGGCAAGGGTGACAAGAAAAATACAATGAGGAAAGAATAGTTTTTCAAAAAAAAAATCATTCTGGTAAAACTGGACATCCACATGCAAAAGAATCAAGTTAGACCCTTACTGCATCGCCTATTTATAATTTAGCTCAAAATGCACCAAGTAACTAAACGTAAACATTACAACCACAAAAATCCTGAAAGAAAACATATAAATATAAATTTTTACCTGAGAAAAAGGTGCTCATTCCTTAGATATTACACAGAAGCACAAATAGCAAAAGAAAAAGTAGATGGGTTGTACTTAGAATTGAAATCATATAGAGTATCTTTTTCATACACAATGCAATACAAGTAAAAAATCAACAAGAACCACTTTGGAAACTATACAAGTACATGAAACTTACTTTTGAACATCCAGTGAGTGGATAAAGAAAGAAATCAGAAAGGAAATTTTAAATTTTCTTGAAGCAAATGAAAATGTAACCACAACATAACAAAACTACTGGATAAAGCAAAAACATTAATAAGAAGGGAAGTTTGTAGCAATTAACACAACAAAAAAAATAAAATAAAAAGATCTCAAATAAACAACCTATCACTGCATCTCAAGGAGCTAGAAAAACAAGAACAAAAATTAATTTAAAAAACAGACCTTAAATTAGTAAAGGGAAAGAAATAAGGTCAGAAGAGAAATAAAACTGAATCTTTTTTTTTTAACACAGCAAATTTTACTTATTCAAGTAAGTGCTGTTTTAAAATGGTCCTCCCAGGAGGAATGCACTCATTGCCACTATACAGCTCTTGCTCAATGTATTTTTGGAACTCCACTTTTGGACCTATCTTCAGAATCTTTTTTATGAATTAGCAAGAAAATCAACTTTACTGCTACATAATTACATACAATGTAGCATTATCTGCCTCATTCATCAGACTTAGTCCCAGATGATTCCCAGCTCTTAAAAGAATTAAATCCATCTGGTAGTGTATAAACGCTGATGAGTGTACATATTTATTTTAGGAAATAAATAAGCAAAAAGGAAAATTTCCATCAACCTAGCAAAAAGTTTCCTGTTTGGAATGATTTGGTATATCTCTTTTCAGTTCTTTTTCTATGTAGGTATATGTTTATAAGCCTATTATCAAGCCACACATACTCTTTTGTAACAAAAATTAAATGTTACTTAAGTGTAAGCAATTATTATTACTGTAATTACAACGATTTTTTCATTTGAAAGCATTTTTAAATTTTTTTTTTTAGTTGTAGATGGACACAATACCCTTATTTATTTGTATGTGGTGCTGAGGATCAAACCCAGTGCCTCACACATGCAAGGCAAGTCCTCTACCACTGAGCCACAACCCCAGCCCCCATTTGAAAGTATTTTATGAATATTTATACACACACACACACACACACACACATTAATTTATTGGCTACATAGAATTTCACTGTTGGTTTTACCACAACTTATCTAATTAACTTTTGTTAAAAGTCATGTGGTTCAAATTCGCTTTTACTATTATCATGGTGATACAACAAGCTACCTGATACATACGTCTTTGAAAACTTGTCCAGTTATTTATTTTTTAAATATTTGTAGAAATGAAATTGCTGAGTTAAAGTTTGAGTTTTGATAAGTTTTGCCAAATGATCGTTCATATTATTGTCCATATATTGAGGGCCAAGTATTGCTCAGGCCTAGAGGTAAACAAGGTTGACAAGATGTTTGTACTCAGATAATGTACCTTCCATTATAGGGATAGATTTGGGTCAGTAAGTATAGGTTTGTGAGAGGGGAAAGAGTGGTTGATTGCCTAGAAGAAGTGGCTCTCAATCTAGGGGTTCAGTGAATATTTTTCTGAGAGATATTTAAACTGAGATTCTGAAGAACAGAGGTTACACCAGAAAAAAATGTATTTCAGGAAGAGTGAAACAGTATAATAGATGAACCAGGGTTAAAATAGAATACATCATTTAGAGAAAATTAATCAAGTCCAGTTTATCCGGAGATATACATTTTTAGGGACAAAGAGTTAATATCTTTGCTATATGAAGAATTCTTATTAATGAGTAGAGAAAGTTTGATTACATCAGTGGGAAGAGACAATTCATCAAAACAGAAATATGAATATACTACATTTTTAAGTTCAATATCATTAATCAATAATGTGATTTTAATAAGGAATTTTAAAAATTATTTTGCCCATTATATAAACACTGTTTCAAAATAATCCGTATCCAAAATCTGGCAAGGGGCAACATGAACAGCAATACCTAATAGTGAAGCACTTGGCTTTAGAGCCAGACTGCTAGGTTCAAAATCTGCCTCTTTCACTTAGCAACTATATGATCTTTGACAACTTTTTTTTAAGCACTCTATGTTTTAGTATCCACATCTATAAATGGTACTAATACAACCTCATCAAGTAATTGTGAGGATTAAATCATATATGTAAGTGCTTACAGTAGCATCTGATGCATAGCAAATACATAACAAATGCTGTTATTATGCGACTTTCCCGAATGACTTTACAGACCATTGCATTCATATACTAACTCATAAGAGAAATGAAATTTTGGCTTACTTGCCAGCTTGACACTGTTACAATACTAATTTAATTACACAATACATGCTAATATAGTACATGTTAATGACTGAAGTCTTATATTTTAAAATAAATATTTATGATAGGATAACTTCCCTGATTATTATTCTTTTGAAGTTTTTGAAAATTGCCTATTTTCACACATCTTTTTCCAAAATCCATGGTATAATACTTGTTTTAATTTTCAAATTGAAAAGTAAAATGTTAACAAAACTAAGGCTTGGAAATATATTTAATTATACAGTGATATATTGAGAAATTACATTCTTACCATATTGATAGTGTCCAACAACAATTTATGTTATCCCCCTTTATTTATTTTATCCATTTATGTTCCTTCATATATATATATATGTGTGTATGCTACATGCATATATGTTCAATAAATAGTTCATATAAGCTATTTGAAGAAAAAAACTCATACACATAAGTATGTGTGCTGTGTACATATATATGTTTGTATGAATGTAGATACAAAATTCTGCAGAAAAATTCCAAAATTCTAATTATTGCAAGCACTGTTGAAATAAGTGAATAAGCGTGTCACTTCCAAAAATGACTCTATTTTAAAGGAGAAACAAATCATTTTAAAGTAAAATTACTTTTAGCTAAAAATGAATCCCATTGCATCATAGTTAAAGTATGTATATTAGTAATGCATAAATATAAAGTATTGAGAAATTCTCTATTTTTTAAGTAAAAATACATTTACATACACAAATACATCTGTTATGTTTGGATCTTGAAAAAAAAATCTTTGTATCCCAAAGGCCCAAGTATTAAAGGCTTGGTTCCAGCCTGCAGTGCTTTTAGGAGGCAGCTGGTCATTTAGGAGGTGGGGCCTAAGAGAAGTTAGGTCATGGGGGGAAGCCCTTGAAGGGGATATTGGGACACCAGGCCCTCCTCTTCCTCTCTCTTTGACT